>NW_027102247.1:335000-1010000 GCF_035609145.1 Eleutherodactylus coqui
TGCAGTGTTTTCTATCTCTGTGTATTCTGTTCCGTCTCTGTTATATGCCATGCGTGTGTCCTGTTCTGTGGCTCCTAGGATCAGCTATGGCCCAGATCCGAAGACCGCTGGGCCGCCCTCTTATTTGGGCGATGTCTACGCTTAGGTTGGGCCACTGTCGACCCCCCCCCCCCCCCCCTTTTAGCACAGGGTCAGTGGCATGGATTCCATGTGAATTTCCTGTGTGCATCTTTGGTCACGATGGTGTTGGCAGTCTGCTAAATCTGCCCACACGATCATAACAGTCTGTTCAGAAAGCCACATAGTACTGTTTACATTTTGGGTCCCATTTGTGCATACTAACATAGTGAACAAGCTTTCATGCGATGCAACAGAGAGGAAGGCTCCATAGGGTAACATGGGCCACGAAACCTCACGAGTCGCGGGCATATCGGGATGTCGCACCCTCCAAAACATGTGAATTGCCCCATTGGAAAGCATAGGCCGAACAAACACGTGATTTGTCGCAGTGTGACTTTGTCGCTCATGTAAACGCGGCCTGAGTATTAGGGGACTCCCTAATATATACGAGCCTCCTAACATTTAGGCCATGTTACTGTACAAATCTTTGATAAGATATATATTTCCATCTGTTTACTTTATTCTGGACGCACATTAGAAAAACTTCAGGTTTTTTTTTAACAATTTAGGAGACGTACAAATTTTACATTGATTTTTAACATTTTGAGGAACACTTTTTTTTCCTGCACCAAGCCAAGATTGCAAAGTCTCATGGGTGTCCAAATGATAGATCCCCCCACAAATGACCCCATTTTATAAACTACACCCCTTAATGTATTCACTGAGGGGGTCAGGAGGATTTTTACCCCACAGGTTTTGTCAAGAATTAATGCAATTTGGAGGGGAAGAAATTAAATTTCATATTTTTGCAAATATGTCATTTTAATTTTAATGATGGGATTTTTTTCTATATTGCACATGAAGATGAGGATTGGCACCCCAAAATGGAGACCCCCCGTATGTCCCATGTTCAGAGATATACCCATTGTGGCCCTAATCTTGTGTCCGTATGCACAATGGGGCCCAAACCGAAAGGAGCAGCCGGTGGCTTTGTGAACAGTTATTTTGCATGAAAGTGTTTTAGGTCCCATTGCTCACTTGTGGAGCCCTTGAGCACTTTGGAGAACCCCCACAAATGACCCTGTTTAAAAAAACTAGACCCTTTAACGAATTCCTCTAGGGCTGTGCTGCGTATTTTGACCCACAGTATTTGAATGAATCTGAGCAAAGCAGAAGGAAAAAAGTTAAAGTTGTACTACCTCTAGCTTGGATACAAAATGTGAAACAGACCCCGTTGTATCGCCTCTAGCTTGGATACAAGACGTGATATGGGTGGGCAAGCTGCCACTTGGGATGCATTATGCATTGACACTTGGGGGTCAGGATAACAGCATGCTGACAATAGAGGGCAATGTATAGCTTTATGTCTTTGGTGATGTTAAATTCATTCTCTGTGGCTGATTTTACACAAGTGAGCACTATATCAGCCCGAGAAACTCAAACCAATATCTCGCATGGCAAATATGCGAGTGTGTCTGCCAGTGCAGTGCGCCTTGTAAGAACAATGCATTGCGATGTGTGTATGTGTGTAAAATATATACACATACATACACACATACATATACAAACACACACACACTGCTGTAGGAGCAACTGTAAGAAACAAAATAAATGGTGGGAATATGGCGGCCGCCTGATCTTTCACGCACATAGTATTCATAGGGGAGGTCCTATATTTTCTCGGTCAAGTATTAACGGGAGAGAATACTGCTGGTGAAAACGAAACCACAGAAAGCTTAGGCTTAGTTTTGTCCCAATATACGGCCGTGACCATCACCAGCGATGCTTTTTTTTTTTAGAGGATTAAATCGCATCGCTGCCGCGCACATTAAAAACCACATGTTTTTGTTTAACGCGCAAGTCGGTAGGACTTTCCAATGTTAACATTGCAGCGCATATTTGTCGCCTTGTGATGCGATAAAACGCAGCCTCCATAGGATTACATGGGAGATTTTTAAAAACGCACTGCGCAGAAGGACACAGCAGGCTGCGATTTTCTCTCTCAACATCACATCAGTGAAAACCTTGCTGAAGGGAAGGGAATAGAGATGAGCGAACGTACTCGTTTCGAGTACTTACGCACCCGAGTACCGCCATTTTCGAGTACATCAGTACTCGCGCGCAAAGATTCGGGGGGCGCCGTGGCGGCACGGGGGGTAGCAGTGGGGAGTGGGGGGGAGAGGGAGAGAGAGAGGGCTCCCCCCTGTTCCCCGCTGCTACTCCCCGCACCGCCACGCCTCTCCCCGCCCCCCCGGCGCCCCCCGAATCTTTGCGCGCGAGTACTGAAGTACTCGAAAATGGCGGTACTCGGGTGCGTAAGTACTCGAAACGAGTACGTTCGCTCATCTCTAGAAGGGAACCGTCGGGAATCATTGGCTGCGAAATCTGCTTTTTTTTTTTTCAATAACCAACGCATCAGTTAAAAATGGCGCGATTTTACCCGCCGGTTTGAAACCACCCTAGAGAAAAATAGGGCAAAAAGATGGAGAACTGGGAGGTGACCCGCTAATCTCTATGGTGCTGTAAGTTTGGGTAAATCCAATAGGTGGTGCAACACGTTTCTGTAAAACCAACAGAGGGCGCTGCAATGTTACTGTAGAAACCAATGGACAGCATGGCAGGTAGCTATACATAAACTATACAAAATCTGATTGGTTGCTGCTGCCGCCGCCATTTTTTTAAAAGGTACGCTCAGTTCTTTCATAGAGAACAAGAAGGTAGGTACTTACAATTCAGGTAGGTAGGTTCAGTTTGGGCCTGGGAGAGACTCCAGTGGAGACTGACGGAAAAATGGCTGCTTACAACCTGTGGTCCTTGTTTCGGGTGCGTTTGTCACCATCGATCTAATGTATCTTACTGCATAGATATATATCTAGCTATAAAAATAGATAGTTATATATCAATATAGATATTTCTAAAAATATCTAGCTTTACGTATAATTTAAACTTCTATAGTTATGGTTTTGTAAGGCTGAAAACAGACATACAGAATTTGTATTATTATCAGCATTATTCTTATAATTGCCATTGATGTTATTCCAGGGTCAGGTAATACACTGCATGAGGCTTTGACCAATTTTTACTATTTTAGGTAAAAAGCTGCATTGACTGCACTTCTGCATTTAGTGCGATATGGTAGGACTGCAAGCAAAGCCTGAGACAAGATCTTGGTGCGCCCCATGACAATACATATCAGGTAGGTATCCTGCCCTAGAGGTATGAAGGCACCATACAGCAGCACTCATCTGTAATCCAACCTGCAGGGACATTGTGTGCTGCTGTAATGCCCCAAAGTTACTGTAAGATTCTATTGCTTTACTGGTTTTTGCTTTTTTTGGTGTTTTTTATCTTTCATCCCAGTGCTACAAAGACTCAGGACAGAAAGCTCTGGCACTGAAATACTGTGATGAGGCTTCAGCCATGCCACCGGTTACTAAAGAGGTGAGGACTGTCAGTAGTAACGTGGTAACACAATTCAACTGTTGTTTCAGCCATTAATTTACTGACCTACTCCACTGCTTACTGTATTGATTCTCTAGAATAGAGCCTCCATAGCCGCCTGTTCCCCATCTTCTATACTAGAAGCTAGAAGTGGTACAACGCAGTACTAGAGTCCCCTTGCCTGTCCTTATCTTATCTTTTATCCAAGCTACAAGGCGTACAACAGGGTACTAGAGCCTCCATTCCCATCTGTATAACCTCTTGTATCCAAGCTAGAAGTGGTACAACAGGACACCAGAGCCTCCTTGCCCACGTTTCATGTTTTGTCACCAGCTGCTTCCTTTGGGTAAGTGAGAATAGTGAGAATTTTGGCCCATGTGAAAGGGGAATTACTGTATGCTAAACTGTTCATTTTCATTACCTTCTATGACATTTATGGAAATGACACGGCACAGATTATTGTTAGGGGTTCCATCATACTCCCCTTCTGTAGCCGCACCGCCTCCACGCTCCCCTCATGTAAGCC
This sequence comes from Eleutherodactylus coqui, assembly GCF_035609145.1. Taxonomy (NCBI): domain Eukaryota; kingdom Metazoa; phylum Chordata; class Amphibia; order Anura; family Eleutherodactylidae; genus Eleutherodactylus; species Eleutherodactylus coqui. The sequence continues at coordinate 339,088 of NW_027102247.1, forward strand.
CACTTTCCTAGTGTAACCGTATTGTCACCACACCCCCCTTATGTAACCATACCGTCTTCACACTCCCCGCATGTAACCATACCACGGTTCGAAAAGTGTCATAATAGAGCCTTAAAGGGGTTCTGTCATTAAAAACAAAAAAATATACTGTATACTTACCGATTGCTCCCCAGGGAGCCTGCTTACCTCTTCTTCTTATCCCAAATCTTCTCCTGGAGCCGCTTGTCACTTCGGTCACGTGACCTCCAGCAACCCGATTTTCCTCCATCCGGTCAAAAAGTGTACATTGCGCTACCTTCCGCTTCCTTCACTAGTGACGTATGCGTACATTGCCTTGTCAGGAAGCACGGAATGAAAGCAGCCGTGCGAGACAATGGCGCGACTGCGCACCCCGCACACGACTGCGCATGCAGCTATCCTGGAGATAGCTATAGTCTATGGAATATACACGGGCTTTAGCCTTGGCAGTCGTCGTCTTTAAAATCTATGTATAGCTACCTCCCATGCTGTCCATTGGTTTCTACAGTAACATTGCAGCGCCCTCTATTGGTTTTACAGAAACGTGCTGCACCTATGCTCCCTTTAATAAATGATCCCCAAATAGGGGACGTATCAGATGCAACACGCTCAGGCAGCACTCCGGGCGCACCCACAATGCTCTGAGGGAGCTGGAAGACCTTTGCATAGCCCCACCCAACGCTTTCTCAACCGCGCCCTCCCCCCTCCCCCTCACATCCTCCTCAGTCCTTCCTCTTGCACCGTGCTCACGCATCCTAGGCTTGCAGAGCCTGCAGGACTCGTCACCTCCCTACGCAGGATGGTTAAGCAGACGATGACACTAGAAGCAAGCACTAGTTTGCCTCTGAAGGTGCGTCCGTCGGTCGTTTTGAGAGATCTCTTTTGGTGGACGCATTTCGAGTGGGGACGGACGTAAACTTTTTCCCAAAAAAAGGAAAATTGGCTTCGAGCCCATAGGGCTTTATTGGCTTCCCCTGGGCTGGCATTAGTAGACCCTAGTAAGAATAAGAATAGATCAGCATGGTCATCTGAAGAAGTTAAAATGTACAGCAGGCCTTTTTTTTCCCCGCCATACATAAATAAATTCATCCATCCATCCATAACTATAGATTATATAGAGAAATAAATCTTGCTATTTGTATAGCGATAGATAGATAGATAGAGTGAGTAGATTATAGACATACATTATATCCACATGATAGATTTTAGATTATTTATATCTGTGTAGATTTTATCATCTATATTAATTAGATAATCCATAGATCTATTATCTATCTATCAATCAATAGATCTATTATATAATCAACATACATTATAGAATCTACATATATACATAATACAGCTTTATGTGTTTGTGTATGTATGTAGATATATAAATATATATATATATATATATATATATATATCATCTAAAATCTATCTTTAATCTATATGCACAAAATCTATATAATCTATATCTACATAATTAATAAATAAATAGATAGATTCATTCATTCATACTCATTCATTCATACATACATACATACATACACACTGTATGCAAATGAGCCAGGTGTCTGGCAGGCTGATGTCACTGCATTGTGATGTCATCAATTTAGAAGTATAAATACCGGACTTGGCAGCCATGTTAGTCAGTCTCCGCTGCAGCTCGGAGACGGGAGGTGGGGGAACCCCTATCTCCTCCGAGAAGCCACAGAACTGGACCCTTTTTATTTTTAGCAGAGTGCATTTTTAATGCAGCACACAAGGGGGAGACAGCGGCCTACCAAAATCTACTGGGTCATATGACGTGGCTGGCGGTGGGCGGGGAAGCGGTTTTTACTCACTCTGAGGAGTAAAGCCCTGGGGACTGTGGACATGACAGCTCCTGGCGGAAGATGATGATTGGTATTTGTTTCGGGGGTGGGGGGAGAAAATTCCGGAATACTTATTGGGTGTCTTGTCTGAAGTTTTTGCATCTATGGTCGGGGAATGGGAGAGCCCAAATCTTATAGTTCCAGTGTATGTACAACCTTCCACGAGAGCGCGGGGACGTTACTAGTCTAAGTAAACGATGCGCATAAATGCCACAAATGTATTAACCCTTAATCGTACTGACCAGCAGATTGTGTGCCTTTAGGAAAAGCATAGGTGTACCGTCAGGTGTCACAATTGCAAACCGGCCCCTGCGGTGAGGGAACTCAGAGGCCCCCACCATATAAAGAATGTGCATGGAGTGCATTACTCCCTTGCCGCACTGCCTGTTGTGGGAGGGGGTGGAGGGTTGGCCAATGCAGTGTACAGCGCGGAGCTGGTTGATGACATCATCATTCTTCTGCTCCTGGCACCCGTGTGGTCTCCTCACACTACCAGACGCCTGTTTTGGGAGGGGTGGAGGGTCGGCCGACGCGGTGTACGGCGCGGAGTTGGATGATGACATCATCATGCTGCTCCTGGCGCCTGTGTGGTCCCTTCACACTGCCGGACGCCTGTTGTGGGAGGGGTGGAGTGTCGGCCGATGCGGTGTATGTAGTGGAGCCGGATGATGACATCATCATTCTTCTGCTCCTGGCACCTGTAGAGAGCATTGGTCCTGTTCCGGAGGGCTGGTCCCATGACTGTCATATTCTGACTGCCCTGTGTTTGTCCCCCCCTTCCCCACGGCTCAGGGGTCAATGTATTTCTTGGAAGCCCCTTGAGAACATGGCCATATGAGGCCTGGTGAAGTGTAGTTCTTATTTTCCCATCTCTCGATGCCTGTGATGTATTCCAGCATTAATGCCCGGATACATTGTGTCCTGCGGGGGGCAGATTATCTCCATATCAAACACAACGCTTGGTTTTGGAAGTTCTTTTCCCATCCCTGCATTCAGCATCCCATAACTTCTGCATCTTCCCCGGTCAGAGGTAGGTGAGGCCTTGCTTTCTACGTGACGACCTTTTTGCCCCATTTTGGGTCCATACTTTTGATCACTTAGTATTTTGCCTCCATTTATTAGAGGTTTGTCTTTTTCTCCAGTTTTTCTGTTTGATAGTGTATTCAGTGTATTGTACAGGCCATTACGGATATGGTGATACCAAATATGGGGGTCTTCACCCCCCCTCCCATATGAAATAGAGGAAAATGCACAGAAAAGTTGAATATCTATATCTCTCTCTATAGGGGCCACAACAGCCATGATTATACAAGAGGCTTCTGTACCGCAATGCCTCATCAGTTACAGTAGTGATCATAGGTAATGGCAAGCAGGGACACCTGTTGTCATGGCAACCAATCGGCCCGCCACGATTACAAGGGCCAGACGACATAACATAGGGAGCATGCTCCCTCGGGGAATCCTCTACTTGCTGCCATCTCAACAGAATGTAGGAGTTTAATAGTAGGGATCGCTATCCTTATGTACCCTGCTGTAGCAGTGGGAAGCCCGCTATCGGATGGTGTGAGCTCAGCTTCTGATCCCACGCCATCCACATGATGTACGCTTGTGTCCTGTTGTGGCAAGTACCACACAGCCAGGACAGACGTACATCCGGTGGCATTAAGGGTTTAACCCCTTAAGAGATAACTTATGTCCTGGGTGGTTGGTACTTGCTGTAAACTCGTGGGAGCAGAATCTGAGATTGTACTATCCCACAGTGGGAGCTGGCTGGGACTGACAGCAATCTATGCTGATCGTGGCATGTAAAGGGTTCACAGAGGGAGCTGGCTGGGACTGACAGCAATCTATGCTGACCGTGGCATGTAAAGGGTTCACAGTGGGAGCTGGCTGGGGCTCACAGCAATCTATGCTGACCGTGGCATGTAAAGGGTTTATAGAGGGAGCTGGCTGGGACTGACAGCAATCTATGCTGACCGTAGCATGTAAAGGGTTCGCAGAGGGAGCTGGCTGGGACTGACAGCAATCTATGCTGACTGGGCATGTAAAAGGTTTACAGGGGGAGCTGGCTGGGACTGACAGCCATCTATGCTGACCGCGGCATGTGGAGGGAGCACAGAGGGAGCTGGCTGGGACTGACAGCAATCTACGCTGATCGCGACATGTAAAGGGTTTACAGAGGGAGCTGGCTGGGACTGACAGCCATCTTTGCTGACCGCGGCTTGTAAAGGGTTCACAGTGGGAGCTGGCTGGGATTGAAAGTAATAAATGCTGACCACGGCATGTAAAGGGTTTACAGAGGGAGCTGGCTGGGGCTGACAGCAATCTATGCTGACCGTGGCATGAAAAACATAGTAACATAGTAACATAGTATGTAAGGCCGAATGAAGACATTGTCCATCTAGTCCAGCCTGTCTATCCTACTGTGTTGATCCAGAGGAAGGCAAAAAACCCCAAGGCCAGAAGCCAATTAGCCCTTTTTGGGGGAAAAATTCCTTCCCGACTCCCTAATGGCAATCAGACTGTTCCCTGGATCAACCCCTAATAGTTCCTACCTGCCTGTATACCAGGATTGACACTTAACCTAATATTTATATCCTGTAATATCCTTCTTCTCCAGAAAGACATCAAGTCCCCTTTTAAACTCCTCTATCGATTTTGCCATCACCACTTCCTCCGGTAGAGAGTTCCACAGTCTAACTGCTCTTACAGTAAAGAACCCCTTTCTATGTTGGTGATGAAACCTACTTTCCTCTAATCGTAGCGGATGTCCTCTTGTTACCTTTGTGGTCCTGGGTGTAAACAGATCACGGGAGAGATCCATGTGTTGTCCCCTCATGTACTTATACATGGTTATTTGGTCGCCTCTTAACCTTTTTTCTAGAGTAAATAGTCCCAATTTGGATAGCCTCTCTGGGTATTCCAGTCCCGTCATTCCATGTATTAGTTTAGTTGCCCTTCTTTGAACCCCTTCAAGCACTGTGACATCTTTCCTGAGCACCGGTGTCCAGAATTGTACGCAGTATTCCATGTGAGGCCTGACAAGTGCCTTATATAGTGGAAGGATAATGTTCTCGTCCTTCGCCCCTATACCTCTTTTAATGCACCCCAAGACTTTATTTGCCTTTGCAGCAGCTGACTGGCATTGGTTACTCCAGTTTAGTCTATTATCCACTAATACCCCTAGATCCTTTTCCATATCACTTTTCCCTAGTGGTACCCCAATAAGTGAATATTGGTGACATCCGTTTCTCCTGCCCATGTGCATAGTCTTACATTTTTCAACATTGAACTTCATTTGCCATTTTTCTGCCCAAGCCCCCATCTTATCCAGGTCCGTTTGTAGCCGCACATTGTCCTCCGTTGCATTAATTATATTGTATAATTTTGTGTCATCTGCAAATATTGATATTTTGCTGTGCAGCCCCTCTATCAGGTCATTAATAAATATGTTGAACAGAGTGGGGCCTAATACTGAACCCTGTGGCACCCCGCTAGCGACTGTGGTCCAATCAGAGTACGAACCATTTATTACCACCCTCTGCTTTCTATCGTTGAGCCAATTTTTTACCCACTTACACACGTTTTCGCCCAGTCCGAGCTGCCTCATTTTGTATATTAGCCTATTATGTGGCACAGTGTCAAAGGCTTTAGAGAAGTCCAGATATACAAGATCAATAGATTCCCCCTGGTCCAGCTTAGAGCTTACTTCATCGTAGAAACTGATCAGATTTGTCTGACATGAGCGACCCTTCATGAATCCATGCTGGTGAGGAGTTATTCCCTTAATCTCCTTGAGGTACTCATCGATGGCGTCTCTCAGAATCCCCTCGAAAATTTTTCCTGTTACTGAAGTGAGACTTACTGGCCTGTAGTTACCAGGCTCACTTTTGCTCCCTTTTTTGTAAATTGGAACCACGTTGGCAATGTGCCAGTCCAATGGTACTACTCCGGTCTTGATAGTGTCTAGAAATATTAGGTATAGCGGCCTAGCTATCTCGTCACTTAGTTCCTTTAGTATCCTTGGGTGTAATCCATCTGGGCCCGGTGATTTATCAATTTTAGTTTTCTTTAGACGCTTCCGCACCTCCTCCTGCGTTAGGTATGAGATATTTTGTGAGGGGTTCGTTTTATTCCCCTGCATCTCGTGTGGCATTTCCTTTTCTTTGGTGAACACACTTGAGAAGAAGCTGTTTAGTAGATTTGCTTTCCCTTCGTCATCATCAATGATTTCTCCTGCATTGTTTTTTAAAGGGCCAGCGCTCTCCCTGCAAATCCTTTTGCTGTTTATGTAGTTGAAAAATAGCTTCGGGTTGTTTCTGCTCTCTTTTGCGATCCGTCTTTCTGCTTCCTCCTTGGCAGTTTTGATCGTATCTTTGCATATTTTGTTTTTTTCCCTGTATGATTTTAGCGCTTCTTCGCTGCCTTCTTGCTTTAGTAGTTTGAACGCTTTCTTCTTTTCGTTTATTGCCCCTCGTACCGTCTTGTCGAGCCACATTGGTTTCCTTTTAGCTGAGTTTCTTTTATTTTTAAAGGGAATGAACTGCTCACATGAGGTGATTAGGATCCTTTTGAACTTTTCCCATTTTTCCTCCGTACTGATATTTTTGAGGATGTTGTCCCAATTAATGTTACCGATAGTAGTTCTAAGCTCATCAAATTTTGCTTTACTAAAGTTTAGTTTCTTTGCCACTCCCTGATAAGGCTTCCTATTGATTGACAGCTGGAAGTTGATTATATTGTGGTCGCTGTTCCCCAAGTGCCCCTCAACCTGAACCCCCCTTATACGTTCCGGTTTGTTAGTTAGTACTAGGTCCAGAATGGCCCTCCCTCTTGTTGGTTCCTGCACAAGTTGGTTCAGGTAATTGTCTTTAATTACTCTCAAGAACTTATCACCCCTGTGAGATTTGCAGGTTTCGTTCTCCCATGTTATATCTGGGTAATTAAAGTCCCCCATGATAATTACTTCGTTTCGTTTTGACACCTCTTCTATCTGCCTTAGTAGTAAGTCTTCAGTTTCTTCTGTTGCTTTTGGTGGTCGATAGAAGACCCCTATCAGGATTTTGTTATTTTTTCCTCCCTGTATTTCTACCCACAGAGATTCCACCTGTTCGTCTCCTACCCCTATATCCTCCCGTAGCCTCGGCTTCAAGTTCGATTTGACGTACAGACATACCCCTCCCCCTTTCTGGTTCCTTCGGTCTCTTCTGAAGAGATTGTACCCCTGCAAATTCACCGCCCAATCGCACTTATCATCAAGGTTTACAGAGGGAGCTGGCTTGGGCTGACAGCAATCTATGCTGACCGTGACATGTAAAGGGTTCACAGAGGGAGCTGGCTGGGGCTGACAGCAATCTATGCTGACCGTGGCATGTAAAAGGTTTACAGAGGGAGCTGGCTGGGGCTGACAGCAATCTATGCTGACCGTGGCATATAAAGGGAGCACAGTGGGAGCTGGCTTGGGCTGACAGCAATCTATGCTGACCGTGGAATGTAAAGGGTTCACAGTGGGAGCTGGTTGGGACTGACAGCAATCTATGCTGACCGTGAAATGTAAAGGGTACAATGGTGTCGCATCTGTAAGAAGTCCCCGCGCTGCACGCAGATGGCGCAGAGCGGTGCAGTTGGGGCCGCGCCATGTCCGCTAGGTGCTGTTATTCACCCGCCCCTCCAGCCTCCTGTGCGGCAGTAGCCATGCATGAAGACTCGGCCTGCGCTGTGCAGCTGCTTCTGTTGTGCGCATAAACCTCTCCATTTATGACCCCACTAGTCCCAGCGAAGACTAGAGAGCCCTCCCCATTACCCACAATGCCCCAGCGGAGACTATGGCCCGCCCATTACCCACAATGCCCTGGTTAAAGCAGCTGTAAACACTAATGCCCACTAGAGATATGATAGCCTCATCTGCTGGATGTGCAGCTCTGCCTGCAGGAACTGAAGTCCGGCCACCGCACCCACCCCAAAAGACATGAAGTTCAGAACTGCTGCGTTAAAAAACTAGACCCCTTAACGAATTCTTCTAGGGCTGTGCTGCGTATTTTGACCCACAGTATTTGAATGAATCTGAGCAAAGCAAAAGGAAAAAATTACAATTTTAATTTTTTGGGCAATTGTGTCATTTTAAAAGCATTTTTTTGTACAGTGTACATAGGAATGAAGACTTTCACTCCAAAATGGATCCCCGTTTGTCCCGTGTTCAGAAACCTACCCATTGTGGCCCTAATATTATGACCGTATGCACAACAGGGCCCAAACCGAAAGGCGCATCAAACGTCAACTGTGTCTTAACATTTACGTAATCGCCATTATCCATCGGATAACAGCGATCACATGACCGGGGACCGCTCACTGCGGCCCTCAGTCACTGCTCCAGGCTCTCGGCTACCTTTAGTAGCCAGGAGTAAGGAGACTTTAAATTTACCAGGCCCTCTGCAGCTTCTGCGCTTGCGTCCACCATCTTGCTGATGGGCATATGCGCTCACATGGACCATGCTCCATTTTCGTGCGGGAGACCAAAATCGGAATTTACTCACCTGCTCCGGATCTTCCCTTCGCCGCGGCTGGCTGTATAACATATCCAGTCGTGTAACGATCACAATAAAGCTGCGCTGCGAACACACAGGATAGATGATGTATACTCACTTAGGAGAGGGGAGTGTCAGCCTCCCCCCTCAGGAGTCCGAGATGGCACTAAACAATTGTTAACTCCGAAGACTACCTCCACCAGAATCGAAAGTTGCTTCCTCACGATCCAATATCAGGAAATAGTTTTTATTATTAAACAAACACAAATAGGTCCCTTTTTGAGGGGACCCGGCATATACATACAACGCGTTTCGGCTGTTGGAAGCCTTTTTCAAGTATATCCTGCCACTCATAGATAGCTAACTTAAATATAAAACTACTAGACATACAATTCAATCACCTGGAAGAGCCACGTTGTATCGGGCGAAGTATACATCCTGGCGTGCGTCCCTGCATTGCCACCGGCTCACGCGTCATAATAACGCTGCTGGAGGACCTGTGATGATGCCGAAAAGTGGGCGGAGCAAGCGGTCACATGACTGGCAATGTCATGTGACACCGCAGATGGAATTGACAGTGAGGAGGTCACGTGACTGGCACTGTCATGTGAGCGGCACAGACACGGCACATTACGTATGGGGGTTCACAGCGGGAGAGGTGGGCTAGCCGTCACCTATTATCCCGGCTGACATGTAAAGCTCCTTCCCATGTAATAACATGATAGGCATCCTATAATGTGATACACCATGACATATCAAAAAAGGCCCATTATATAAATATATATATAAATATATATATATTATATAAATATATAAATTATATAAGTGATTTTTTTTAAAATGGAGCATGAAAAAATCTGGACCATGCTCCATTTTCGTGCGGGAGACCAAAATCGGAATTCACCTGCTCCAGATCTTCCCTTCGCCGCGGCTGGCTGTATAACATATCCAGTCGTGTGAGACCGGCCTTCGGTAGATCACTACCTTTTTATCACGTGACCAGGGACAGCTCAACGAGACCACCGATCACTGCTCCAGGCTCTCGGTGACCTTTGGTAGCCGGGAGCATAGAGATTTAAAATTTACCGGGCTCCCCAGCTGCTGCGCATGTCTCTGGCATTTTAAGGCAGGTTCATGCGCAGAAGCCGGAGAAGGTCCACGGAGGAGGATCACATTGAGGTTCAAATACGGAGGCCTCCGGTAAGAAGTTTCACCGATCTAAGAGGGGAGATTAAACTTCAACTTTTTCTTAACTTTTACATGATTGCCGCTATCCAACCGAGGATAAGGATCCCGGGGGACATCTCTGGAGGCCTATAGAAATATTGTCACCTTCCTTTACGGATTGGATTCGTTACGGAATGGATATCCATTGGCTAACGGCAATCACGTGACTGGGGACCATGTACTGCGGCCCACCATGAAATCTCCAGGCTCTCGGCTATGTTTGGTAGCCAGGAGCAGGGATATCTTAAATTACTCAGGCAAACTGCGGCTCTTGCATCGGCCAACGTTGACGACGGGCGCGTGCGCAGAAGCCGAGGTGAGGTCCAAGGGTAAATCCGGGGGCCTTAGGTATGTAATTACATCTCCCCTCACGAATATGAGCGAAGATTACATTTTACCATTTTTTAACTTTGTTTACTTTTAAGGGTGACTGGTGGTCGCGCCAACAGCAGGGAGCTGTCATGTCCACAGCCCCCAGGGCTTTAATCCCCAGAGCAAGTGTCTTTTTACGGCCCTGGAGATTAAAGGCCGCTTAGGCAGGAAGTCACTAAGGGGTTAAGGAGCAAACAGACTTCGTCACTAGGGCCGCTCTCACACAGACAGTTTTTACAGCGTTTAGCTCGGCGTTTGAAAAGCCACGGTAAACACTGTAAAACACCTCCATTGATTTCAGTGGAGCTTCTCAGTGATGTGGATTTATTTTGGGGTCTACGGCGTAATCAATAGGAATGTTTGTACCCTTCCAGATTTATGTTCAGAGATTGTGCGCACAATGTAAGAGATCACACGGAGACAAGACTGTCAGTGAAGAAAGTCTTCCTGACTGTTTATTAGTAGGCGTATAGCATCTTATATAGCATGATGAGTTAATTGCCCTTTATGGGCAGCAGGAAGCAATACGTGGTTGGGAATCAAAGCATGGGATTGGGTGGTCCAAATATGGTCTTTTTCCATACGGTCCTGCGTGAGTTGCTGTAGTCATGGACGTCCGACATCACGTGGTTTCAGGTACAAAATCAGCGCCATCTCTCCGAGTTTGATGGAGAGGGCAGGGGCGAGAATGAGCAATGTGTCGTCAAATGACGCCTGAGGGTTATGTGCAGGTAAAATGTGTCCTGAGGTTATGAGCGTGTGTTTCTATAATGCTGCATATTCTGATGACGGTTAGCAGTAATGAAACTGTCTGTTTTACTAACTGTCCCTACACTACCCCGCAGCCCTCAACGGTTGACCCTCCTCGACCTCCCAGATCGAGGCAGGCCCATCGAGCAAGCTAAGGCAAGCTCTCCGGGTCTACCACAGGGTTTTTCACAGCCCTTGCGACTGGACCACAGCTAGCCTGAGTCCCCTGTATTAGTTTAGTCGCTCTTCTTTGAACCCCCTCCAATACTGTAACATCTTTCCTGAGCACCGGTGATGAAATAAGAACATCTAAAATCTATTTGGTATCTTCGTGTCCATAACAATTTGAACTCTCAAAAAATCTGCATCATTTATGTTGTCAGAAAAAAAGCCAAAATGTCAGAATTGTACTTTTTGGGTCATTCAATTCCCCCCCCCCAAAAAATATCATAAAAAACGTCCACGGTCCAAGGGTAAATCCGGGGGCCTTAGGTATGTAATTGCATCTCCCCTCACGAATATGAGCGAAGATTACATTTTACCATTTTTTAACTTTCTGTTGACTTTTAAGGGTGACTGGTGGTCGCGCCAACAGCAGGGAGTTGTCATGTCAAGCACTGAGCTCCCATGAACGGCGGAGTCGTAGTCATGCAATGAGACTAGTGCTACGTGACCAAGATCGCTGTATAGCCCTGCGACCTCACACTCTCGGGCCGGCTTCACACCACCGGTTTCCTATTGTTCAATCCGCAGTCGTCGTCCACACGGAGGATCTGCAGCAAATCACATGCATTGAAAGATACATACTACTGCTACTTCCTTTACACTCGCGGTCATCTGCATTACAGAATCTGCAGGAACGCAGGGTCGCCGGCTGGGGTAACGGCCAGATTCTGCTGTGGTATCCCGCAATCGGAATGTGAAGCGGTTGTGTGCAGCTGGCCTTACTGAAGACAATGTAGTTGCGATACAACTCACAAGTAGCTGCGACCAATATATTGCAAAAATCCAACCTCGGTGAGGTTTTAGCACTCTATAGGTTGTGGGAACTTGCGCGACCCCATTGATATATTTGAGAATGCAAGTTCACAGGGCTGCACAGCGATCTTTGGTCACATGACCCATGTCATGGCGAAAGACTCCATAGAGCTCCAGCCTTAGGGCTCATGTCCACGATTGTGTTCTCACCGCAGAGACGCAGCGTTTTACGCATACCACCGTGGGCTCTTCGGCCAGATTCACACAGATGTATTTGCGTAGCATATTACGCATGAAAAATATACATGCTAAATACATGTCAGTAGAACCCGCTGATTGCAGCGAGTTCCTTCACATAAGTGTATTTTGCATGCGCATTTTGTCCAAAAAAAAAGCAGTCCCCTTTATTTTCTCGTGCATTTCTGCAGGGGAAGAACATGTATTATTCTAATTACACTAATTGCCTATTTCAATAAATGGCGGCATGGTTGCGTGTTTTTTTGCGCTTGCAAATGTGCTTGATTCATGCTAACAAAAGTACAGTAAGGGCCGCTTCACACAAACATATTTGTTTCAATGGGTGCCTTCAGAATTCTCTTTACAATATAGTTGCGTATAGGCTGCGGGTATATCCGCGACCACGGAGCACAATAGGCTCTATGCTGCGGATATCCGCGGTAAAATAGAACCTGCTGCGTTCTCTTTTCTGCTTCCAGGGGTGGAAATTCTGCAGGAAATCCGGCAGCGGAATTTCCGCCCGTGTGCACGGGGCCTAAGGCTGCTCTAAGACGTGCGTTCAGAAAACACAGCTTAAAATCGTGGGTTTTTTACCTCAATTTTGAGCAGCACTTTTGAACGCATGGTAAAGCGGTTTTAATGCACCCCACAATTGTGATGGGTGGGGAGGTGCGTTAGAAAACGCAAATACAGGACAGATAGCGCTTAAAAATCACCGCTTCCGAGCTCACGTCTGAGTAATCGCATTCAAATCAATAGAAACAGTATACCGCAATAAAAAGCGGTGTGTGTGTGTGATTCTCATCTAGCGCAGGAAACGCGTTAATAGGGCTAATTCATGTATGGAAATTCGTTTTGCAGCTTTCCTAGCTATCCTCCGGCACGGCTACTTACCCGAAGTGATGCGAGGCGGTTTTGAGATAAAAATGCCTCACATCCGCGGGGAAATTGCATGTTGGCGAGGGAGTGATTCACGGCCCGATATCGCACTCGTCCGTGTGACGTTAGCTTTATAGTTTGGGGGATAGTTCTGGTATACACGCTGATTTTGTAGCATAGATGCGCTGTGAATTGAGGTGAATATATATTTTGGCAAGTCAGTCAATGGAGCTAAAAGAGGAGTCAAGGCATGATCTACTGACTTAGGGCTAATGCCCACGGATGGATTTCTGCCGCGTTTCATGAACCTAATAATAGCTTACTGCCTTTAAATGTTCACACATCATGAAAGAAATCGTGCCATGTTCTAATTGCCACGGGAAAACGCGCAGCCGGCGTCCATTGCAGTCAATTGAAGCCATGCATCACGTGATACATGGCGGAAGTATAGCATGATTACGCGTTTTTTTTGTTTTTTTCAGCCTCACTGCGGCTGTAGATTGCTGCGCCCGTGTGAAGGAGTCCTAAAGAATATTTAACATTAAGCAAAAACTAGTGCCAGATTCTTGACAAGCACACAAGCTACCGCTAATCTCTGCGCCAAAACTATGCCAAATGATTGTGCCCCAATACCTTTACCTTACTTATATTTGTTACTGTATTACTTTATTATTGCAACACACTGTATGCAAATGAGCCAGGTGTCTGGCAGGCTGATGTCACTGCATTGTGATGTCATCAATTTAGAAGTATAAATACCGGCAGCCATGTTAGTCAGTCTCCACTGCAGCTTGGAGACGGGAGGTGGGGGAACCCCTATCTCCTCCGAGAAGCCACAGAACTGGACCTTTTTTTATTTTTAGCTGAGTGCATTTTTAATGCAGCACACAAGGGGGAGACAGCGGCCTACCAAAATCTACTGGGTCATATGACGCGGCTGGCGGTGGGCGGGGAAGCGTTTTTTACTCTATCTTCCGCTGTGCTACAGCGGAAGATAGCGTGACGGACGGCTTCCATTGACTAGAATGGAGGCCGGCCACGCGTACACCCGCGGCAAATAAAGCATACCGCGGGTGAGGTCGGGTGATTTCACAGTGCGGAATTCCGCGATGGAATTCCGCACCGTGAGCATTGAGCTATTAGGTTCAATAGAACCTAATAGCTGCGGGCAATGCAGCGGACTTACGCAGCGTATTACGCAGCGGAAATCCCTCCGTGGGAAGGAGCCCTAACTTTAGCCAGCAGAAGGCGCCATAGTATAAGGCAGAAAAAGAAAAGCCCCTAGGCAACCCCGAATCCAAAATTGGATTGCAGAGGGTTAAAGAGGCCCTATCCTTTTTAGAACGACGGGGTAAAATCATACGTCCTGATCAGCCCCGCCCCTGACACGTTGGCACTTTGCGATAAATAAGTGGGTTTTGTGTTGCAGTTTGGGTACCCAGTCTCTAAAAGGTTCGCCATCACTGATATAGAGGAAGCCCCGACATGTTGGACATGTTGGATACACATGGGAGTGCAGCGCCAAAAACACATGGAACCGTAGTGAGAGGAAAAACAGTGTGAAAATGGCCTTATAAAGATATATTTTTACATTTAGGCTGGATTCCGACGAGCTTACGCATATTTGCACAGACAAAGAAATAACACGCAACGATTATCTCAGCTAGTGAAATAGACAATTAGTATAATATGCGTTCTTTCCCTATGAGAATGTGCGAGAAAATATAGTATGCTGCGTATTTTTTTGTGCGATCGAAATGCACAATGTATGTACGTACGTACATGTATGTATGTAAGTACGTGCGTGTATGTATGTACGTGCGTGCATGCATGCATGTATGTATGTATGTACGTACGTGCGTGTATGTATGTACGTGCGTGTATGTATGTGTGTACGTGCGTGTACGTGCGTGTATGTGTGTACGTGCGTGTATGTATGTACGTGCGTGTATGTACGTGCGTATGTACATGTGTTTATGTATGTACGTGCGTGTATGTATGTATGTACGCGTACGTACGTGTATGTATGTACGTACGCGTGTGTACGTACGCGTGTGTATGTACGTACGCGTGTGTACGTACGCGTGTGTATGTACGTACGCGTGTGTACACGTACGTCGAATTTGGACAATAGTATGCTGTGCATACTAACATAACATTAGGGCCACAATGGGTACATTTCTGAAAACAATACAAACAGGGGTATCCATTTTGGGGTGTCAGTGCACATGAAAATGATTTTGGGGGAAAAAATTTTAGAATAGCACATTACCCGAACACTTTTTTTTTTTTTTTAATCTAAATTGCATTAATTCCTGAAAATGTGGGATCTAAATAATGTGGCGCGCATGCGCAGAAGCCGGCGAGCCCGGCAAATTCAAAATCTCCCTGCACCCGGCTGTCACAGATAGCCGAGTGCAGGGAGATATGACTGGGATAACGGTGATCATATAAAGTTAAAAAGTAAAAAAAAAAAAAAGTTAAAAGTTTAAAAAGTTAAAGTTTCATCTCCCCTTACGGATCGTATCCGTAAGGGGGATGAAATTACGTACCCAAGGTCCCGGATTTGTTCCCTGGTGGGATGTTGATCCGTGGACCTTACCCCAGCTTCTGCGCATGCGCCCGTCAGTATGATGGCGGACGCATGCGCAAAAGTGAAAGATTGCCCAATAAATGTAACATCTCCCTGCTGCTGGCTACCAAAGGTCGCCAAGAGCCTGGAGATGTCACGGGGAGCCGCGGTATACGGTTACTGGTCACGTGATCGCCGTTATCCAATGCATAATGGCGATCACGTAAAAGTTCTTTAAAAAGTGGCAGTTTCATCTCCCCTCACCGAAGCGATCGGTGAGAGGAGATGAAACATCTTCTCGGAGGCTTCCGCATTTGAATCCAGATGCGATTATCCTCCATGGATCCTGCCAGCTCCTGGGTATGCGCCCGCCGGCAAAATGCCGGACACATTCGCAGGAGCTGGGGAGCCCAGGAAATTTTAAATCTCCTTGCTCCCAGCGACCAATGGTTGCTGCGTGCTTGGAGCAGTGACCGGGGGCCTCGTTGAGCGGTCCCCGGTCACATGATAAAGTAGCGAACTAACATTAGGCCGGTCACACATGACCGGAGAGGAATTACGGGTTCTGCATGCGCTTGATCAACGGTAATCCACGGATCAATCGCATGCATTGGATTACACAATTCCCCCCAATTAGCGGGTCGGAATTGCGTAATCCACTCGCAGAAACCACACACACATATATACACACACACACACAAGGCTCTCACCCTGCAGCTGCTCCTCCTCAGCGATGCTCTCCTTGCTGCAGAGATCATGTTCTCTGCACTCCCCTTCCCTCCTCCGCGGCCGTTGTCAGTCTGCTATCGGCACTCCTCTATTACTGTCTGCATTAGACAGAACAAGCCGAGAGCAGACTGCCTACTGACAGCAGCACTCCCCACCAGGCACACAAACAGCAGCGGGGGAGGGGCGGCCCACAAAGGACACAGAAGAACTGGCAGTATCTCAAGAGCCCTGTAGCCCCCCATGCTCCCCCTATTCATCACCCTCAGGGGCAAACACAAGGGGCCCACGCCAGCACCCTCCACCAGACTCACATTGCGAAGAGGAGCAATGGGATTGGCGCGCACACCTGCGTTCACTCCCCACCAAAAGAGATCTGGACGAATCTCTATATAAGCTCGAACAATCCCACAAAAGAGACATTACAGGTCTACAAAAAGACATCCTGCACGTAGGTCAACGCCTTGGGGAAGTGGAGGAAATACAGGAAAAGCTAATTGACACTGTCGACTCGCACAGAAAGGTCATCCAAGCACAGTCGGCCCAAATTTCGGAGTTGTTTCTTCACTTAGACGACCTTGAAAACCGCCATAGGCGGAACAATTTGCGCATAAGAGGCCTAGACGAAAGGGTCGAGCACAACCAACTTGCCACCTGGGCACAAAAATTCTTCAACGACTTACTGAAACGCCCACCAGAAGACCTCATAGAGATCGACAGAATACACCGCACTCTGGGCCCGCGCTCCGCAGACCCCGCAAGGCCGCGAGATGTAGTGTGCAGAGTGCACTTCTTCCAGGAGAAAGAACAGATAATGAGAAGCGCTAGAGATGCTGGAAATCTACACTACAAGGGGTCCCCCATTCTCATCCTACAAGACCTTTCCCGCCGCACACTTCAACAAAGAAGAGCACTAAAACCACTACTGACGGCGCTGAGAGATAAGGACATTCTATATCAATGGGGCTACCCCTTCCAACTGCAGGCGCGCAAAGGGAACAAAAGAGCAACCTTTAGGTCCCTGGGGGATCTGCCCAATTTCCTGCACACATTCGAACTCCCGATGATTGACTTACCGGACTGGCCCAGACACGTAGGGGCGCTGGCTCCCGCTGTGGGCTCCCCATGGCAAAGAGCCAGCGACAAAACCAAACGCTGACAACCCAGACCCTCTCTTCTGAGATGCCGACCAACTGTCAAGAGACAAACGCAAGCCGACGTCCCCGCTTGCCCACCCGCTCCAGAGACCCGCTGAGACATCACTAACGCTCCTGAGAACGGAGCCACTAAGCTATAGCCTTAAAATGTTATATTTGTTCTAGCCGCGGCCGTAACGGGGCACAGCTCCGATGCCAGGTTTCGTTCGTTCCCCAGCAGAGGGTGCAGCCCGGGCGCTGCCACGTAAGGTGTTTTCCTTAAACTGCACTGAGGAAAGTTTAATGGGGCCTCACCCCATATATGTTATATTTCTCCTGTCTGTTTCTGTGTTGTTCTTTCACCCCCCCTTCCCACCTCTCCCACTTGTGCCTTACCCCCCCCCCCCCACACCCTAAGATTGGTCACCTAGCATTCCAAAACACGCTCACTCAACTACTAGAGATATGGCCAACGTAACAGTCTGCACTTACAATGTTAAAGGCCTGAACACTCCGGGGAAAAGAAGCCAAGTTCTGTATCACTTACATAAGAAAAAAATAATGGTAGCCTTACTGCAAGAGACCCACTTTAAAGCAGACAACATTCCACGCTTTTCCTCTAAATTCTACACCACGTGGGTCCACAGCCCGCACCCCACAAAAAAGGCGAGGGGGGTCTCGGTGGCACTACACAAGTCCTTCCAACATGAGGTGATCGATCAAATGGTCGACCCACAGGGCCGTTACATCTTCTTAAAACTAGAGGTCATGAATTCAATAATCTCAATTGCTAACATTTATTTCCCCAATCAGGACCAGATCTCCTTCGGGCTGACAACTTTGAGAAAACTGGCTGACTTCGCCGATGGCTCTGACGTGATCCTAGGCGGCGACCTTAATCTAGTGATGGACCCAGGACTGGACTCGTCGGTTGGTAAGTCCCCCATCTCCCACGCAGCACGTCGCACATTCAAAAAAGAACTAGATAGGCTGAGGTTGGTGGACCTGTGGAGGATTTTGCACCCCGGGGTCAGGGACTATAGCTTCCATTCGGCGGTGCATAACAGCTACAGCCGAATAGACCACCTTTTTATATCCCACAGACTGTTGGACCATGGCCCCTCGTGCTCCATAGGCCCCTTCCTGTGGTCAGACCACGCCCCTATCTATGGGGGTCTCTCTAGAGTGGGAGGACCTCCCAAAACATTTCAGTGGAAACTCAACGACAATTTGCTTAACGACGCTGTCTGCGCCGGAGACATCAAAAAAACAATAGAGATGTTCGCGGAAACACACAGGGAGGACCACACAGACCCCCCCATTAAATGGGAGGCCCTGAAGTGCGTCCTACGAGGCGTCTTCATCTCCCATGGATCCCGCTTAAAAAAAGACAGGTCAGCAAAACTGAAAAGACTCTTAGAAGAATTACAGACAAAAGAGAGACTAAACAAAGGTAGACCCACAGAGAACACGAAAGTGGAAATCTCCACAATTCGTCAACAAATCCTCTCGATACTCGACCAAAGGACACTAGGATTCAGAGACAAGATGCGCAGATGCGCGTTCGAGTATGGAGATAAATGTGGGAAATGGCTCTCAAAGACCCTACACCCCAAGGCCCCCCTGACTTATATCCCGAAAATACAAAAGCGACAGGGAGGAGTAGCCCACTCAACTACCGAAATTCTCGAGGCCTTCCGCGAATACTATAGCAGCCTATATAACATAGAGAGAGACCCCGCTCGGACCCCGAGGGACAGTGAAGTCGAGGAATACCTAGACAGCCACGCTCCTGGACCTATAGATCCAGAAGCGTCCGCGGAAATGGAAGAGGACTTCTCCCCCACAGAAGTCTCAGCCCTCATCAAAGAGCTAAAAGTAGGCAAGAGCCCGGGCCCAGACGGACTGACCCCAAAATTCTATAAACTATTCAAAAACGAATTAGCCCCATTGCTGACCAATTCTTTCAATGCAATAAACAGAGGCTGCCCCTTCCCGACTCAGGCCTTGCAGGCACACCTGGTCGTAATACCCAAACCGGGAAAAGACGCTACGGAGTGCGGTAGTTACAGGCCTATTTCACTCCTAAACGTAGACGTTAAACTTTTCGCCAAGTCAATCGCCACCCGACTTCAGCCATACATCCCGAAACTAATACATAGAGACCAGGTGGGGTTTGTCCCGGGAAGAGAGGGGAGGGACAATATAATAAAAACCATGTCACTGATCTCGCGGGCCCGACAAGAGAGGTCTCCATTAGGCCTTATGGCGGTCGACGCCGAAAAGGCCTTCGACAGGGTCGGATGGAGGTTCTTAGAGGGCACACTGGGGAGAGTGGGACTGGGGCCCCGCATGAGGGAGTGGATTATGGCGCTATACGGGAACCCCTCGGCGAGGATCAGAATCAACGGCGCCCTCTCAGATAACATCCCCATACGAAACGGAACGCGACAGGGCTGCCCGCTGTCCCCCTTTTTATACATATTGACGATGGAGTCCCTGGCCAACGCCATAAGAAAAAACGATGCCATAAGAGGGGTTAAACTGGGCCAGAGGGAGCTTAAACTCTCTTTATTCGCAGACGACCTCCTGCTATATTTATCCTGCCCGAGAATAGGGATCCCGGTTCTTCTGCAGGAATTCGACAAATTTAGTGCGATTAGCAACTTCAAAATCAACCTGCAAAAAACCGAAATGCTAAATATCTCCCTCCCAAGGGACGAAGCACACTCCCTACAGGAACTTTTCCCACTCAAATGGCAATCGAAATCCCTCAAATACTTAGGAATACAACTGCCGGAAGACCCCGCAAACGTATACGACCTAAACTTTAAACCCTTCCTAACAAACTTAGAAAGAGACCTGGGGAAATGGAGTCCCCTCTTCCTATCCTGGGCGGGAAGGGTGAACGCGGTCAAAATGGACGTCTTACCAAAGTTCCTGTACATATGCCAAGCATTCCCCATAAAACTGCACAGGGCCTATTTTAAGCACATCCGCTCCCTGATTACTAAGTTTGTCTGGCGAGGCCGCAGTCCCAGACTTAAATACAGAACCCTGACCAGAGACAAACCCAGGGGAGGCCTGGGCCTCCCAGACTTTTCACTGTATAATAAAGCTAACATAGCGAACTGCGTGCTAAACCTGCTCAGGAACCGGAGCTCCAAGCTCTGGGTTGAACTAGAATACAACCTAGATGCCAGGCAGACGCAGGGAGTATTCTGGATCCCGCAGACCTTAATTAGGCGCCTTACAGTAATGTCCCCACTGCTGAACCAGCTAACAAGAGCCTGGTCGGGCTTTGCAAGGGATACAGAACTGATCTCAGTGCCAGGCCCCTTCACACCTCTACTAGCTAACCCCCAATTTGAGGCCTTCCTACACCGAAAAACCCTAGCGACCACGTCAATAAACCCCGCGCCACGACTAAGAGACGTAATGACAGGAGACAATCTGAAACCACTGACGGAACTATTTGAAGGACGCATCGTTCCACCAGGGACGTGACTAGAATACTTCCAGCTGAGGAGTGCGATAGACACCCTGGGTCCTGAGTCCCGGGGGGCGGAAGACCCCACTGACTTTGAAAAATTGTGCATGTCCACAGCCCCCATCAGCCACCCAATCTCAGTACTTTATAAGATGATGCTGGACCGGGAGATGGGGGATGGTCCCCTAGACTTTGTCCACGCGTGGGAAGAAGAATTGGGAAGGCACCTGCAGCCGAATGATTGGGTCAAACCGTTTGCCCTGACACACAAGGGGTCGGTATACTCCAGACTCCAAGAACTAAATTTTAAAATAATCTCTTGCTGGTACAGAACCCCAGCCAGGGGTTGCCAATGAGCAACCAGTTTTTCAGTCTTTATTTTTGTGCATTCCTGGGATCAGAACTATAAGGGGACTAAAGTACATTCGTGTGAAGGAGCCCTCGGCGCAATTTTATGCATATGAGAGCGAATTTGCTTACCCCCTTAGACTCTAATGGAATATCGGGAGCGCAAATGCACGTAAAAATCATTGCGGTTTCTGCGACCGCTTTTCTGCTAAATTTAGCACGCCGTGTGAAAGAGGCCCTAGGGCTTCGGCAGACGAGTGTACACGCCAAGACTATTGTCGCAGTGGAGCGTATTTGTGCATAAACAAGGTTTACAGTAATCGGGTTGCGCTTGAAATGCCAGTTCACACGCGCGTTCACCCCTTTCCGTGGCATACAGTGGCGATGGTCATCTTCTCCCTGCGACGGCCGCCGGGTCACAACCCTTTCCTGTCATTTTTGTATATAAAACGCAGAAAGATGAGGTGAGAAACACCCTTAGGGTCAGGGGCGTACCTAAAGGCTCAAGGGCCCGGGTGCAAAAGTTCAGCTCAGGGCCCCCCCTTACCTTTCTCACCGCGTACCCATACCTAAATCATGCTGCATACAGCTGCAAAACGAATTTCCATACATGAATTAGCCCTATTAACGCGTTTCCTGCACTAGATGAAAATCACACACACACACACCACTTTTTATTGCGGTATACTGCTTCCATTGATTTGAATGCGATTACTCAGACGTGAGCTCGGAAGCGGTGATTTTTAAGCGCTATCTGTCCTGTATTTGCGTTTTCTAACGCACCTCCCCACCTATCACAATTGTGGGGTGCATTAAAACCGCTTTACCATGCGTTCAAAAGTGCTGCTAAAAATTGAGGTAAAAAACCCACGATTTTAAGCTGTGTTTTCTGAATGCACGTCTTAGAGCAGCCCTAGGCCCCGTGCACACGGGCGGAAATTCCGCTGCCGGATTTCCCGCAGAATTTCCACCCATGGAAGCTGCTATAGGATTGCGTTAGAAAACGCAATCCTAGGCAGACGGCCGCGGTTTGTCCGCGCGAAATCACACGTGGAAAACAAACCGCGGCATGCTCTATTTCTGTGCAGGGATCGCAGAGCCCCACACAGAAACGTCACTCCCCGGCCGCTGGCACCGGTCTGCGCATTTAGGACGGCAACTCCCACAGCCTAGAAGTTTGTATGATCTAGAGCACAGGTGTCAAACAATGCCCGCGGGCCGAATCCGGCCCGCCGCCTATGCAGTAGGTTCCCTCACTCCTCCGTGCTGTAGCTCGGCCTGTGGTGTTGCCGTGTCAGGGTGGATTTTATCTGACCTGCTTTGCGATCCTCCCTGCGACTGTGAGCAGTTTGTGGATCTGGGCTCCCTGGACTGGCAGCTTGCGCTATCGTCCGAGTCGTCCGTCTCAGCGGCTCTCTCCTTCTGCACGCTGCTGCTAGGTCGCGCCGGACCTCCCGTCGGCGCCATCTTGATTTTTCCCCGCTCACCGGCCGCCTCTGCTTGCGGTCTCAGGAACGGCTCCAAACTGCCTGCACTGCGTTCCGGAGTGCGCCCCGAGGTGTTCTGGGCTCTCTTGCGCCCCATGACGTCTCTCTGTGCCGCTGTGATAGCTTGTGGAGCCTTAAAGAAGCCGCGGCCGCCGGAGCGCGTCTCAGAAGCGACTTACTCCGGCATCAGGTAGCTCCGCCCCCCCCTTTTTAAACTTTTTAAAAACTTTTTAAACTTTTTTTTTACTTTTTCACACTTTTTTTTTTAACTTTACATGATCACTGTCATCCACCCAGACACATGTTTTTACGTCCTCAGGGATTAAGGCCCACTTGGGCAGGACGTAAAAACACTATGGGCTGGTCACTAAAGGGTTAAGAATTAAATTATGCAAACCGAATAATACGAAATGTAACGATTGGCCAATTTTGCATCTTTCAAATAATGTGGAATATGATTTAGACGCGTTACCACTGAGAAACAAGGCGAGGTTCATCCATAGACTCATCACAACAGTTCTTTTGTTTTATTATATACTTTATTATTGTGATTTGCATTTTATGTACTTTGTCAAATCAATAATTTAGAAAATCAATTAAATATTTGTTGATGAAAATGGACAAATGTTTCCGCTTACCTGTACAGAGCTGACGGAAAATGCGTTTTTCCCATGGAATCGGCTCTTTAACCCCTTAACGACGGCCCCATCGGGATTCTACGTCCTGGCCGGCTGGGCTTTATTCCTAGAGGACGTAGTTTTATGCATCCTCTAGGAATGACAGCCCTGCAGGCTCAGGACGTGATAGCTCCATGCTGCCGGTTACCGGAGGTAGCCGACAGCATGGAGCTGTCATCCCGGGCCGCGGGACCCCACCCCCGGTCACGCGATCGCGTTAAACTCAATGGAAAGTTAAAAACAATTAAAGTTTCAGCTCCCCTTACGGATCCGAGCGTCCACCAAAAGAGATCTCTCAAAACGACCGACGGACGCACCTTCAGAGGCAAACTAGTGCTTGCTTCTAGTGTCATCGTCTGCTTAACCATCCTGCGTAGGGAGGTGACGAGTCCTGCAGGCTCTGCAAGCCTAGGATGCGTGAGCACGGTGCAAGAGGAAGGACTGAGGAGGATGTGAGGGGGAGGGGGGAGGGCGCGGTTGAGAAAGCGTTGGGTGGGGCTATGCAAAGGTCTTCCAGCTCCCTCAGAGCATTGTGGGTGCGCCCGGAGTGCTGCCTGAGCGTGTTGCATCTGATACGTCCCCTATTTGGGGATCATTTATTAAAGGGAGCATAGGTGCAGCACGTTTCTGTAAAACCAATAGAGGGCGCTGCAATGTTACTGTAGAAACCAATGGACAGCATGGGAGGTAGCTATACATAGATTTTAAAGACGACGACTGCCAAGGCTAAAGCCCGTGTATATTCCATAGACTATAGCTATCTCCAGGATAGCTGCATGCGCAGTCGTGTGCGGGGTGCGCAGTCGCGCCATTGTCTCGCACGGCTGCTTTCATTCCGTGCTTCCTGACAAGGCAATGTACGCATACGTCACTAGTGAAGGAAGCGGAAGGTAGCGCAATGTACACTTTTTGACCGGATGGAGGAAAATGGGGTTGCTGGAGGTCACGTGACCGAAGTGACAAGCGGCTCCAGGAGAAGATTTGGGATAAGAAGAAGAGGTAAGCAGGCTCCCTGGGGAGCAATAGGTAAGTATACAGTATATTTTTTTGTTTTTAATGACAGAACCCCTTTAAAGGAGATGTCCCGCGCCGAAACGGGTTTTTTTTTTTTAAACCCCCCCCCCGTTCGGCGCGAGACAACCCCGATGCAGGGGTTAAAAAACCCACCCGCACAGCGCTTACCTGAATCCCGGCGGTCCGGCGTCTTCATACTCACCTGCTGAAGATGGCCGCCGGGATCCTCTTTCTTCGTGGACCGCAGCTCTTCTGTGCGGTCCACTGCCGATTCCAGCCTCCTGA
Organism: Eleutherodactylus coqui; assembly: GCF_035609145.1. Classification (NCBI taxonomy): domain Eukaryota; kingdom Metazoa; phylum Chordata; class Amphibia; order Anura; family Eleutherodactylidae; genus Eleutherodactylus; species Eleutherodactylus coqui. The sequence continues at coordinate 363,664 of NW_027102247.1, forward strand.
TTGGCTGGAATCGGCACGTGACGGGGCGGAGCTACACGGAGCCGCTCTCTGGCACGAGCGGCTCCATAGAAGACTACAGAAGACCCGGACTGCGCAAGCGCGGCTAATTTGGCCATCGGAGGGCGAAAATTAGTCGGCACCATGGAGACGAGGACGCTAGCAACGGAGCAGGTAAGTATAAAACTTTTTATAACTTCTGTATGGCTCATAATTAATGCACAATGTATATTACAAAGTGCATTATTATGGCCATACAGAAGTGTATAACCCCACTTGCTGCCTCGGGACATCTCCTTTAAGGCTCTATTATGACACTTTTCGAACCGTGGTATGGTTACATGCGGGGAGTGTGAAGACGGTATGGTTACATAAGGGGGGTGTGGTGACAATACGGTTACACTAGGAAAGTGGGCTTACATGAGGGGAGCGTGGAGGCGGTGCGGCTACAGAAGGGGAGTGTGATGGAACCCCTAACAATAATCTGTGCCGTGTCATTTCCATAAATGTCATAGAAGGTAATGAAAATGAACAGTTTAGCATACAGTAATTGCACTTTCACATGGGCCAAAATTCTCACTATTCTCACTTACCCAAAGGAAGCAGCTGGTGACAAAACATGAAACGTGGGCAAGGAGGCTCTGGTGTCCTGTTGTACCACTTCTAGCTTGGATACAAGAGGTTATACAGATGGGAATGGAGGCTCTAGTACCCTGTTGTACGCCTTGTAGCTTGGATAAAAGATAAGATAAGGACAGGCAAGGGGACTCTAGTACTGCGTTGTACCACTTCTAGCTTCTAGTATAGAAGATGGGGGAACAGACGGCTATGGAGGCTCTATTCTAGAGAATCAATACAGTAAGCAGTGGAGTAGGTCAGTAAATTAATGGCTGAAATAACAGTTGAATTGTGTTACCACGTTACTACTGACAGTCCTCACCTCTTTAGTAACCGGTGGCATGGCTGAAGCCTCATCACAGTATTTCAGTGCCAGAGCTTTCTGTCCTCGGTCTTTGTAGCACTGGGATGAAAGATAAAAAACACCAAAAAAAGCAAAAACCAGTAAAGCAATAGAATCTTACAGTAACTTTGGGGCATTACAGCAGCACACAATGTCCCTGCAGGTTGGATTACAGATGAGTGCTGCTGTATGGTGCCTTCATACCTCTAGGGCAGGATACCTACCTGATATGTATTGTCATGGGGCGCACCAAGATCTTGTCTCAGGCTTTGCTTGCAGTCCTACCATATCGCACTAAATGCAGAAGTGCAGTCAATGCAGCTTTTTACCTAAAATAGTAAAAATTGGTCAAAGCCTCATGCAGTGTATTACCTGACCCTGGAATAACATCAATGGCAATTATAAGAATAATGCTGATAATAATACAAATTCTGTATGTCTGTTTTCAGCCTTACAAAACCATAACTATAGAAGTTTAAATTTATACGTAAAGCTAGATATTTTTAGAAATATCTATATTGATATATAACTATCTATTTTTATAGCTAGATATATATCTATGCAGTAAGATGCATTAGATCGATGGTGACACGCGCACCCGAAACAAGGACCACAGGTTGTAAGCAGCCATTTTTCCGTCAGTCTCCACTGGAGTCTCTCCCAGGCCCAAACTGAACCTACCTACCTGAATTGTAAGTACCTACCTTCTTGTTCTCTATGAAAGAACTGAGCGTACCTTTTAAAAAAATGGCGGCAGCAGCAGCAACCAATCACATTTTGTATAGTTTATGTATAGCTACCTGCCATGCTGTCCATTGGTTTCTACAGTAACATTGCAGCGCCCTCTGTTGGTTTTACAGAAACGTGCTGCACCACCTATTGGATTTACCCAAACTTACAGCACCATAGAGATTAGCGGGTCACCTCCCAGTTCTCCATCTTTTTGCCCTATTTTTCTCTAGGGTGGTTTCAAACCGGCGGGTAAAATCGCGCCATTTTTAACCGATGCGTTGGTTATTGAAAAAAAAGCAGATTTCGCAGCCAATGATTCCCAACGGTTCCCTTCCCTTCAGCAAGGTTTTCACTGATGTGATGTTGAGAGAGAAAATCACAGCCTGCTGTGTCCTTCTGCGCAGTGCGTTTTTTAAAATCTCCCATGTAATCCTATGGAGGCTGCGTTTTATCGCATCACAAGGCGAAAAATATGCGCTGCATGTTAACATTGGAAAGTCCTACCGACTTGCGCGTTAAACAAAAACATGCGGTTTTTAATGTGCGCGGCAGCGATGCGATTTAATCCTCTAAAAAAAAAGCATCGCTGGTGATTGTCACGGCCGTATATTGGGACAAAACTAAGCCTAAGATTTCTGTGGTTTCGTTTTCACCAGCAGTATTCTCTCCCGTTAATACTTGACCGAGAAAATATAGGACCTCCCCTATGAATACTATGTGCGTAAAAGATCAGGCGGCCGCCATATTCCCACCATTTATTTTGTTTTTTACAGTTGCTCCTACAGCGGTGTGTGTTTGTGTTTGTATATGTATGTGTGTATGTATGTGTATATATTTTACACACATACACACATCGCAATGCATTGTTCTTACAAGGCGCACTGCACTGGCAGACACACTCGCATATTTGCCATGCGAGATATTGGTTTGAGTTTCTCGGGCTGATATAGTGCTCACTTGTGTAAAATCAGCCACAGAGAATGAATTTAACATCACCAAAGACATAAAGCTATACATTGCCCTCTATTGTCAGCATGCTGTTATCCTGACCCCCAAGTGTCAATGCATAATGCATCCCAAGTGGCAGCTTGCCCACCCATATCACGTCTTGTAGCCAAGCTAGAGGCGATACAACAGGGTCTGTTTCACATTTTGTATCCAAGCTAGAGGTAGTACAACTTTAACTTTTTTCCTTCTGCTTTGCTCAGATTCATTCAAATACTGTGGGTCAAAATACGCAGCACAGCCCTAGAGGAATTCGTTAAGGGGTCTAGTTTTTTTAAACAGGGTCATTTGTGGGGGTTCTCCAACAGCACCTAGCGGACATGGCGCGGCCCCAACTGCACCGCTCTGCGCCATCTGCGTGCAGCGCGGGGACTTCTTACAGATGCGACACTATTGTACCCTTTACATTCCACGGTCAGCATAGATTGCTGTCAGTCCCAACCAGCTCCCACTGTGAACCCTTTACATTCCACGGTCAGCATAGATTGCTGTCAGCCCAAGCCAGCTCCCACTGTGCTCCCTTTATATGCCGCGGTCAGCATAGATTGCTGTCAGCCCCAGCCAGCTCCCTCTGTAAACCTTTTACATGCCACGGTCAGCATAGATTGCTGTCAGCCCCAGCCAGCTCCCTCTGTGAACCCTTTACATGTCACGGTCAGCATAGATTGCTGTCAGCCCCAGCTAGCTCCCTCTGTAAACCCTTTACATGCCGTGGTCAGCATTTATTGCTTTCAATCCCAGCCAGCTCCCACTGTGAACCCTTTACATGTCGCGATCAGCGTAGATTGCTGTCAGTCCCAGCCAGCTCCCACTGTGCTCCCTTTATATGCCGCGGTCAGCATAGATTGCTGTCAGCCCCAGCCAGCTCCCTCTGTGAACCCTTTACATGTCACGGTCAGCATAGATTGCTGTCAGCCCCAGCTAGCTCCCTCTGTAAACCCTTTACATGCCGTGGTCAGCATTTATTGCTTTCAATCCCAGCCAGCTCCCACTGTGCTCCCTTCACATGCCGCGGTCAGCATAGATGGCTGTCAGTCCCAGCCAGCTCCCTCTGTAAACCTTTTACATGCCCAGTCAGCATAGATTGCTGTCAGTCCCAGCCAGCTCCCTCTGCGAACCCTTTACATGCCACAGTCAGCATAGATTGCTGTCAGTCCCAGCCAGCTCCCTCTATAAACCCTTTACATGCCACGGTCAGCATAGATTGCTGTGAGCCCCAGCCAGCTCCCACTGTGCACTCCCCGCATGTAAACGCACCGTCAATACACTCCCCAGCATGTAACCACACCGTCACCACACTCCCCGCATGTAACCCCACCATCACCACACCGCCCTTATGTAACCGTACCGCCACCACACTCCCAGCATGTAACCCCACCGTCACCACACTCCCCGCATGTAACCCCACCATCACCACACCGCCCTTATGTAACCGTACCGCCACCACACTCCCAGCATGTAACCCCACCGTCTCCACACTCCCTGCATGTAACCGTACCGTCACCACACTCCCTGCATGTAACCCCAGGTCGCCACATTTCCCTCATGAAAACCCACTAGTCATTTGAGGGGGTTCTTTATAGTTTTGGCCGCTCAATGGCTCTATAAGTGGGCAATGGGGCCTGAAATTTATTCAGTGGTACCCTGAAATCCAACGGGTATTCCTTTCATTGTAGGCCTAGCCATGGGTCCTGTAAGTCTATTAGGGCCACAATGGGTATGTTTCTGAACACGGGACAAACAGGGGTATCGATTTTGGGGTGAAAGCCTTCATTTATATGTGTGCTGTACAAAAAAAACTGTTTTTAAATTGACACAATAGCCCAAAAAATGAAAATCCTATTTTTTTCCTTTTGCTTTGCTTGAATTTATTCAAAAACTGTGGGGTCAAAATATGCAGTACATCCCTAGATAAATTCGTTAAGGGGTCTAGTTTTTAAAATGGGGTCATTTGTGGGGGTTCTATATGGTTTTGGGCGCTCAAGAACTCTACAAGTGGGCAATGGGGCATAAAAGGACTTCAAGCAAAATCTATGTTCTGAAAGCCACCGATTACTCCTTTTATTTTGGGCCCCGTTGTGTATCCAGACATAAGATTAGGGCCACAATGGGTATGTCTCTGAACACGGGACAAACGGGTATCCATTTTTGGGTGCAAGTCTTCCTTCATATGTGTGCTGTACAAAAAAAGCTGTTTTTAAAATGACAGAATTGCCGAAAAAACGAAAATCACAATTTTTTCCTTTTGCTTGGTTTGAATTCATTCAAAAACTGTGGGGTCAAAATATGCAGTACACCCCTAGATAAATTCCTTAAGGGGTCTAGTTTTCAAAATGGGGTCATTTGTGGGGGGTTTCTATTGTTTTGGGCGCTCAAGAACTCTACATGTGTGCTATGGGGCCTAAAAGGACTTCAAGCAAAATTTCTGTTTTGAAAGACACTGACTACTCCTTTCATTTTGGGCCCCGTTGTGGACTCAGATATAACAATAGGGCCACAATGGGTATATTTCTGAACACGGGAGAAATAGGGGTATCCATTTTGGGGTGTAAATCCTGATTTTCATGTAAACTATAGGAAAAAAATATGTCTTTAAAATAACAGATTTGCAAAAATATGAAATTTTACTTTTTCTCCTCTAAATTGAATTAATTCCTGAAAAAAAACTGTGGGGTCAAAATACTCATGACACCCCTCAGTGAATACATTAAGGGGTGTAGTTTTTAAAATGAGGTCATTTGGGGGGGTATCTATTATTCTGACACTCATGAGCCTTTCCAATCTCGGCTTGGTATAGAAAAACAAAGTGTTCCTCAAAATGCTAAAAAGTAATGTTAAATTTGTACGTCTCCTAAATAGTTAAAAAAAAAACGAAAGTTTTTCCAATGTGCGCCCAAAATAAAGTAAACGGGTGGAAATATAAATCTTAGCAAAAATTTCTATATTATGTTTGCACATATTTAAGATATTGCAGTTGGAAATGTGAAAAAATGACGATTTTTTTCAAAATTTTCCCAATTGTGGCGCTTTTAATAAATAAACACAATTTCTATCGGTCTATTTTTTCCGCCTAAATGAAGCACAACATGTGGCGAAAAAACAATGTCAGAATCGCTTGGATATGCAAAACCTTTCTGGTGTTTTTCCATGTTAAAGTGACACATGTCAGATTTGGAAAATTTGGCCTGGTCATTAAGGCGCAAACAGGCTTGGTCACTAAGGGGTTAAATATGAGCCATACAGAAGTTATTCACTTACCTGCTCCGTTGCTGGCGTCCCCGTCTCCATGGCTCCGTCTAATTTCGCTGGCTTCTTGCTTTTTTAGACGCGCTTGCGCTGTGCGGTCTTCTGCCTGGTGAATGGGGCCGCTCGTGCCGGAGAGCTGCTCACCGCGTCGTCATCGTAGCTCCGCCCCGTCACGTGTGCCGATTCCAGCCAATCAGGAGGCTGGAATCGGCAATGGAACGCAAGGAAGGAGAAGAAAATCCACGGTGCACCATGGGAGAAGACCCGCGGTCCACCGTGGGAGAAGACCAGCGGCGCCATCTTTAAAAGAAGAATAGAAGAAGCTGCAGAACGCTGATGCAGGTAAGTGCAATGTGCTTTTTAAAAACTAACCTATGCTTTCTTTTTAACAGACTTTAAATGCACACAAAAGTAGAGCATGCAGCGGTTTTTTCGCATTTGGGCAAAAAAAGGAAACGAAAACCAATCCGTTGAAATCAATGGGTTTTATTCTCTGCATATTGTGCTCAGAAAGTTTGCGCATGCTAACACACGCGTGTAAATGTCCATGTGAAGGAACTCTTAAGCCTGGCTTCACATCGGTGTGTTTGTGTGCGCATTTATGCAGCGAATAGAGCCCTAATGAACGGGTTCGTTCACAAGTGCGCATCTTTACATTTCATGCAAAAAAAAATATGCAGCATACTCTATTTTGCGGCACTTTTGCACACCAAAAGTCCCCATAGAAGTCAATGGGGATGCACAAATATACATGTGATATGCCAGGAGGTGCGTGATACGTTGCGTAATTGCGCAGGAAAGGAACACATCCAGAACTCGTTAGACTAATTCCATACATATTTTTAGGTGACTTGGACATTTTCGTTCCTAAGATCTGAGTTCGACCAACAGACGGGCCTAATGTCACACGATGTCAATAGTAAGTAGCTTGTGTTCTCCCGCAGGGTTTTGAACGATAATTGTCCCATGTAAAAACATGCAGAAACTGAACGACTGGATCAGAATCGTCCAGTTGTTCACTTTTAAGCAGCTTAAAATCCAAACACATTTCTCGGTGTAAGCAGCAGCCGTCCAGTACTGAACGTCTGCTGCTTACAGTGAATGGAGGTGAGCAGAACTCTCCTCCAGCTGCCCCGCCTCCCTGCTGGCTGCGCTGTCAGCGATCCAGCAATGCTCGCTCCTGTGCAGAGCGAGCACCACAGGGATGAATGTCGGGCATTGTTTGCCTGACACTCGTTTTGTGTAAAAGGACCCTTGGACCTCCCTCACACAGGTGTTTTTGTACAGTTTTTAGTGCTGCGCTAAACGCTGTACAACGCACCCATACATTTCAATGGGGCTGCTCACACAAGGCTAAAAATGCTGTGTCTTCAACGCTGCGCTTTAACAGCGTTGCATGTTCTATTTTGGGACGTTTTCAGCCCTGTGTCACCCATTGAAATGAATGGGCAGCGGCCCGGGCTTCCCCTGCACTGACAAATGATCTATTGCTGTAAGCGAGGTTTGAGAACTCTCCTCCAGCAATAGATTGCTGTGATTGGACAGCATGGAGCTGTCATCCCGGGCCGCGGGACCCCACCCCCGGTCACGCGATCGCGTTAAACTCAATGGAAAGTTAAAAACAATTAAAGTTTCAGCTCCCCTTACGGATCGGATCCGTAAGGGGAGCTGAGAGTACTCACCTCCGGTCCTCCGCAGCGTCCGGATCCTTCTGTCTTCTCCCCGGCACTGCCGCCGGCGTCTGCGCGTCCGCGCCAGACGCATTACGTCACGCGCATGCACAGAGAGCCGGGAGGCCCGGGAAATTTAAAAATTCCCTGCTCTCGACTAGAATGAGTAGCCGAGAGCAGGGAGCTGTCACCGGGAGCCGCTGTATGCGGTTCCCGCTCACATGATCCACCATTTTGCTTTTGTTGGTATCGGGTTGCATGTATTGATCGTGTCCTGTATGTGATAGTATAATATAGATATTTTCCCCGCTGTGGTGGTGGCGTTACCTATTATGTCCGCCACTATGTTCGTTGTCACTGTTATTTCCGCCAAATTCTTTTACATCTGTGACTGAAGGCTTAGAAGGGTATTTCAATCTCAGCAAATAAAAGTAATACCTTGTATAATCAAAAATTAAAATTTTCCAATATAATTTATAAGCGACTATATGCATAAAACAATGCGGGTGTCCCGTAGTGTACTAACGGTCTATGTGATGCCGACTCTGTCGGCAGAGACTGCGTATGGCAGCGAGTGTACTGCGCATGACTACGTATCTCACGTACACGATCATGCGATGTGTGACTGTCTTTTTTCTTCTAATTCCCTGCTCTGTTTCATCGTGGGGGTTGCATATGTATTGCGTATGGACAGTGCTGTATATACGCTGCCCATACAAAAGTATAGGGCTCACACTGCGTGGTATGTGGAGAAATAGAGCAAGCTGCCATCTTTTCCTCGCTCGGATCTACACACAGTGTTTGATTCAAGAAGCAATCCAGCGGGATGGCGCCGAGTGGCTGGAGGAGTTAATCGCCAGCTGCAGGTCGGGATCGGAGTCGGGGAGGCCACTCGAGCCAGCAGCAAGGGAGCCGGTATCCGGAGAGGGAGCAGCACTAGAGGGGGATGCCGGGCGAGGCCGCCCGAAGCAAAGAAACCCCCCCCCCCCCCCCCCCGGCGCGACTCAGCCCGAGTCCCGCTGCAAAGAGAGGCGGCCGTAAGAGCAGTCGCGGCGGCGAGAGGCCGCAAGGAGCAGGACGTGCCATGAGGTTTTTAGCGCCAAATTCAAACCGGGCGTCGGGGAGAGCGCCGGGACCGGTGCCCATCGTGAAATCTCCAGGCTTTCAGCTACGTTTGCTAGCCAGCAACAGGGAGATTTTAAATTACCCCGGCAATCTGGGGTAAGGTCCGCGGATAAATCCGGGGGCTTTAGGTATGTAATTTCATCTCCACTCACGGATATGAGGAAAGATGAAATTTTAAAGTTTTTAACTGTTTACTTGGATAACGGCAATAGCGTGACTGGGGGTCACTCTGGCAGCTGACAACAAGGAGCTGTCATGTCCACAGCCCCCAGGGCTGTAATCCTCAGCATGAGCATGTTTTTATGGCTGTGGGGATTAAAAACACTATAGGGCGGTCAATAAGGGGTTAAGGAGCAAACAGACTTTGTCACTAAGGCCTCTTTCACACAGAATGTTTTTTACAGCATTTAGCGTGGTTTGTGAAAAGCCGCAAAAAAAACCACTGATTGATCACAATGGAGCTTCTCAGGCAGCGTTCGAACACTACAATTTTCTAATGCTATCTGCTCTAGTTTAGTTTGTTTCAGCCCTTTTTAATGCCCCATATCACCCATTGTAAAGAGGCGCCGGAATAGTAGCCCCCGGGGATATATATGGAGGCAGCCCATGACAGGGTTAACGGGGAGGCCAGGGTTAATGGAAGGGTGAAGAGGGGGGGGGGGTGTGTAGTATAGGGGGGAGTAGAGGGGGAAGTTAGAGAGAAAGTGCGGGAACAGCAGGGGGAGGAGCATCCCTAGGCGGCAACGGAGGAAGAAGAAGCAGAAGGAGAAGACGGAGGCCACGAGGAAGAAGAGGGAAGAGGTAGAGAAGACCCAAGACCCCAGGCAGAAGTCCCAAGACCCCAGGCAGAAGTCCCAAGACCCCAGGCAGAAGTCCCAAGACCCCAGGCAGAAGTCCCAAGACCCCAGACAGGAGTCCCAAGACCGAAGTCTGCAGACCGAAGTCCCCAGACCTGTCCGTGAAGAGCCCGAAGGTGATCGTCAGGAAGCGCCCAGAAGAGGACTTACCGGACATGGAGGCCGCCATGGAGAAGATCCGGGCAGCGGTGGAGGAGCGGGGCATCGACTGGCTCATGAGGGTCCTGGATGTCGGGGCCCCGGGCCCATCGGAGGTGGAAGCGGCACCCGCACGGTCAGCAGCATCGGGGGGAGAGGCGTCCGGAGCCCCTGCAGCAACTGCGGTGAGAGAAAGGGGGCGAAGGACAGCCGCTGCGGGGAGCCGCACACCGGAGGCAGCAGCGGGAGCGCTGTCGGGGACTGCTAGCGGCCGGAGGGAGGAGGCAGGAGGGAGCAGGCAGACACCGGCAGCATCGGCGAGAGGGCCGAGTACTAGGAGGGCCCGCGCTCCGGCGCGTCTGAGCCCTGATCAGGCTCCACAGCGTCGGCGCCGCATAGAGAGTCCCTCACGGGCCCCTCCGGGCCGGCTCCCTGCACCATCCATGCCATCGGGGGAGCGCAGGCCCGGGAGGAATCTCGCCGGGCGGCACGGCGCAGCGTCCGGCACTAGGTCCCGTGCTGCCAGGGGGGCGGGGCCTAACACCGGGCTGTCGGCGGTGAACCGAGCTACAGCGTGGGGCCGCTCTGCAGGAGAGCCGGTGGTAGCAGAGCAGCCCCACAGTGACTTCCAGGGACAAGCTGAAGTGCGGCCCGTGAGAGCCAGGCCGAGCAGCAGGCAGGCGGCTGCGAATCCGGAGGTGCGTATGCAGCCAGAGGAGGACCCCGGTCGTCAGTTCGGACCACATTCGGACGAGGAATCGGATCCGCTGGAGGGAGGATCGGCGGCTGGTGGGACTACAGCCCCTACGCAGCCAGGTGAGCAAACACACGGGGACAGTACATTACATGCAGTTAGCCGCGTTGCGCACGCGGGAGATAGTTTTGGGGGGTGGACAGGGGATGGGGGGGCGATGGCAGGCACACATGGCGCAGCGAGTGATTTTGGGTTATTTCTGGGTGGATTATGGGAGTTGTGGCGCAAGCAAGACGCAAGAGCAGGGCCGTCGCCAGTAGCTGCTTGGACGCTACCGTCCAATGCGTCGATCGCCGACGATAGCGCTAGGGGTGGTAGCACGGCGGGGGCGTCTGTAGGGCAGCAGGTAGCGCCCGTTACGGTAGGGGTCCAGACAGAGAAAGATGGGGAAGGGATTCGCTTGGATGACAGAGCAAAGGGGGAAGTTTATGTGTGTTTCGAGGGCCCCCTAGGTGCACACTTAAAGAAGGAGGTTAGAGAAAAGATTTGGCGCGACGAATACGTCGAGATCTTTTCCCTTCTCCCTTTGGAAAAATTCAATTTAGATAAAGGGAAAAGGACAGAATATAAGAAGGAAGAGGAGGAGAAACGTCGGTGGAGACTGATTCCACAGACGTTCTCCAACTGGATGCAAGCCTTCGCTATTCTGGCCAGCGTTATAGGTGAAAAGGCGCCTGAGAATTGCTCCAGCCTTTTTTGCTATCTCGATGCGATAGGTGAGGCGTACAGGGTGTACGGGGGCCAGACGTGGCTTAGGTACGACGAACAATTTCGTCAGCGGAAAGCGATCCGACCGTCTATTCGGTGGGATCAGAAAGATATTGGCCTATGGTTGCGGGTAATGGCCCCAGTTAGGTTTGGCCAGCCCTTTCAGGGGGGGGCCGGGACTAGCAGCTCGGCCAGTGGTTCCCAAGGGGGGGGGCAGGGAGGACAGTCAGGGAGTCATAGGCTCGGATTGTGTTGGCAGTTTAACGACGGCCAATGCAAATTCGGGAACTCTTGCAGGTTCAAGCACGTCTGCTCCGTGTGTAACGGCACGTCACATGGAGCAGCAAAGTGCTTTAAAAAAGGAAAAGGAAAGGGTTTCGGGGCACCTGGAAAAAGGGATGACACCAGTGAAACTGGCAAAGATGGTGCCGTTTCTAAATAGGTACCCCGACCGAGATAAGGCTAGTTTACTGTTTGAGGGTTTTAGGGACGGTTTTAGAATTCCCGCCCCAGTTCATAGGGTTCCGGTCACAACCAAGAATTTGCCGTCAGCGATTCGGCAATCGGCTGTGGTGACCGAAAAATTGTTTAAGGAGGTTCAGTTAGGCCGCATGGCGGGACCGTTCCGTTCCCCGCCCGTGGCGGACCTGGTGGTCTCACCGCTGGGGGTTGTTCCTAAGAAGGAACCTAACAAGTTTCGACTCATACACCATCTGTCATACCCAAAGGGGGCGTCAGTAAATGACGGTATAGACCCGGAAATTTGTTCTGTGGTGTATACTTCATTTGACGCCGCAATAAAATGGGTCCGCAGGTATGGGCAGGGAGCGAAGCTGGCAAAGGTGGATATCGAGTCTGCGTTTAGGTTGCTCCCAGTTGCTCCCGAGAGCATTCGTTTGTTAGGGTGTTTTTGGGAGGGAAGTTATTTTGCGGATAGGTGCCTACCCATGGGCTGTTCCATTTCTTGCGCTTATTTTGAAGCGTTCAGTTCCTTTTTAGAATGGGTAGTTAGGGATTGCACGGGGATTAGGTCAGTGATCCATTATTTGGATGACTTCCTATGCATAGGGCCAGCAGGTTCGCCTATTTGTGCAACTTTGCTGGGGTCACTTCAATGGGTTTCCGGTCAATTCGGGGTGCCTTTGGCGCCTGGGAAGACAGAGGGGCCCAATACATGTTTAAAGTTCCTGGGCATTACCATTGACACGGTTGCAATGGAATGCAGATTGCCCGAGGAGAAGTTGACAGAGTTAAAGGCGGAGGTAAAAAGAGCAAGGGTTGTCACCAAGGTCACTTTGAGGGAGCTCCAATCGTTATTGGGCAAGCTTAATTTCGCTTGCCGAATAATGCCGATGGGGCGAATTTTCAGCAGAAGGCTAGCGTCAGCAACGGCGGGGGTTCGGTTACCCCACCATTTTATCCGGCTAGGTAAGGAACTCAAGAAAGATTTAGCAGTATGGGCGGCGTTTCTAGAGAACTACAACGGTCGGTCAGTAATGATGGAGGAAATGGTAAACAATTTTGATTGGGAATTGTTTACTGACGCCGCAGGGAGTTCGGGTTTTGGGATTTACTTCCAGGGCCAGTGGTGCGCGGCCGGATGGCCGAGCGATTGGTTCTCGTCAGGGTTGGTAAGGAACTTGGTGCTACTCGAGCTCTTCCCCATTATAGTGGCGGTGGAGATATGGGGCGAGCAATTTAGGAACAAGAGAGTACGCTTTCACTGCGACAACCTGGGGGTCGTGCAGGCGATAAATAAATTGTCTGCATCGTCCCCTCCAGTGGTGGCCTTACTGCGCCACCTGGTGCTGAAAGCGTTATCACTTAACGCTTGGATAGGTGCGGTACATGTGCCGGGGGTGAGCAATTCACTAGCGGATGCTCTTTCTCGTTGCCAGTGGGAGCGATTCCGACGTTTGGCCCCGGCAGCAGAGAAGGAAGGGGTGTCTTGCCCGAGACACATCTGGAGCGTGGTCAGCGAGCAGTGAGGCACTTGATAGGTACCTCACTGGCTCGGAGTACGTGGACGTCTTATAGGGCAGCCTGGTCGGAATGGGAGGAGTGGCTGCAGCAGTGGGGAATCGTGCGTTCAGACGAGGACAGGGTAGGGGCGTTGTTAGGATGGTTGGGGAAAAGTTCTGAGACAGGGTTGTCAGTCGCCAGAGTTAACAAATTTATGGGAGGAGTGGCGTTTGGCGCTAAGTTGCGGGGTTTGACTGATGTTACAAAGAATTTTGTAGTCAGACAGGCACTAAAGGGGTTTAGAAGGGGGCGGGGGGGGGTCAGATATGCGTCGGCCAATCTCGTTCGACTTGTTGAAGAGATTGGGGGGCGCATTGGGGGAGATATGCGGGGACGGGTTTGAATACTCGCTTTTTAAGTTGGCTTTTTCATTAGCTTTCTTTGGGGCTCTTCGGCTGGGGGAACTGGTTTCCCCCAGCAAAAAGAAAGGGGGGGGTTTACAAAGCGAGGATACCAAGGTTATAAAAGGGCGGTTGGAATTAGTCATCCGTCGTTCTAAGATGGATCAGGAGGGTAGAGGTCGGAGAGTGTCGCTAGGACAAGTGCGGGGAGAGTCCATGTGCCCAGTTAAATGTTGGGAGGACTACAGTTTGTTAGCAGGAGTCAGGGTGGGGCCTCTTCTGCAGCACCGAGATGGTCGTTTTTTGTCAAGGTTCCAGTTCGAGGCGGTGTTAAGAAGAGCGATAGATACGCTGGGGTTAGACAGCTCTAATTTCGGGACACATTCTTTTAGAATAGGCGCGGCAACGGAGGCAGCAGAGAGGGGACTGGATAGTCAGGCGGTGATGGGCATCGGTCGGTGGCAGTCGGGACGGTTTAAACGTTATATCAGGCCGCACTTGCTTTAAGCGGGGGGGGGGTACGTTTTTGCGGCGGGGTTAATTACGACTAGTTGTTTTTTCTTTTGTTACAGATCATCGAGCCGCGTTGGTGTGGATAATGGGCCACTCTTTTGTGTATTGGGGGGGGGGAGAGGGCTAAGATCAGGCCTAACGGTAGACAGTTAAGGCTGAGTAGAGAGACGGCGGTAATTCGATGGATCGGAGTGCGGGGCATGGCCTGGTTCCGGGTGTTACAGGACGTTCAGCGCTTAGTCTCCCTAGACAGGCCGCCTAACATCCTCGTACTGCACGTCGGGGGCAACGATTTGGGGCAGAGACCCTTTAGGGACCTAGGTAGGGACATCCGGTACGATATGCTTCGTATGATGCAGATGTACCGGGGCTTGATCGTGGTCTGGTCAGAGATGGTCCCTCGCAAGGTGTGGCGCAACGCGCGCTCAGTGCGGGGGATAGGCAAGGCCAGGATCAAGGTTAACCGGGAGGTTTCACGCTTCGTTGCGCGTAATGGAGGAGTGGCCGTTCGGCACATAGATCTTGAGAAGGGAGTAGGAAACTATTGGAGGAGCGATGGCGTGCATCTCAACGAGATTGGGACGGATCTGTGGTTAGAGGGGGTTCAGGAGGGAATAGAACGCGCGTTAGTTCTGTGGGGTGCTGCGCAGGCATGAGGTGGTCATGCCATGCTGGCGGTGGCGTTCGGAAGGGGGGGGGGGGGGGGGAGTTCTTGGAGCCAGCTGATGTGCGGGGCGGGGGGGGGGGGGGGAACGGGGGCTGATGGCTACCTCCCCCCCCCCCCTCCCCCTTTTTGGGTATAGTGTGTGTGGTCAGCCTGTCGCCTCCCGGCTCTGTCAGGCCGTAGTCCTTGCAGAGAAACGTGGCTAGCCGAGGAACGGCTCGCGCCTCTCTGAGTCGGGAGGAGGAGGGCGACTAGGGGCAACCGGTTGTGTGTTGCCTCCCGAGTCGGCTGTCTTGCGACGGGAGGGTTTTAGCGGGAAGGATTTCAGTCTCCCGAGTCGGATAGAGGGAGAGAGCGGCGGGAGGCAGGACGGAAATCCTTTTCCCTGTTGGGGAGGCGACGGGGTTGGAGGCTCCAGGGACTTCCCCCTTTTCAGTGGGTTGTTTTATTTGATGTTTTTATCAATTGTTAATAAGAATTTTAATAAATGGCCGCTGTGGCCAAAAATTTATCCAAGCTAGAAGTTGCAGCGTTTTAATTGAAGAAAGGGGGAGGTTTGGGTTAGGTCACAGAGGTCACATCCGATATACCCGCGTCAAGAGGCGCCGGAATAGTAGCCCCCGGGGATATATATGGAGGCAGCCCATGACAGGGTTAACGGGGAGGCCAGGGTTAATGGAAGGGTGAAGAGGGGGGGTGTGTAGTATAGGGAGGAGTAGAGGGGGAAGTTAGAGAGAGAGTGCGGGAACAGCAGGGGGAGGAGCATCCCTAGGCGGCAACGGAGGAAGAAGAAGCAGAAGGAGAAGACGGAGGCCACGAGGAAGTCCCACCCACCCGCCCTTACTTTAGCATATAGGGGGCAGTTTAGTTAGTAGAAAGGGTCGTAGAGGTATCGTAACATTGTCATAGCGGCGTTCGGAAGGGGGGGGGGGGGGGAGTTCTTGGAGCCAGCTGATGTGCGGGGCGGGGGGGGGGGGGAACGGGGGCTGATGGCTACCTCCCCCCCCCCCCCCTCCCCCTTTTTGGGTATAGTGTGTGTGTGGTCAGCCTGTCGCCTCCCGGCTCTGTCAGGCCGTAGTCCCTGCAGAGAAACGTGGCTAGCCGAGGAACGGCTCGCGCCTCTCTGAGTCGGGAGGAGGAGGGCGACTAGGGGCAACCGGTTGTGTGTTGCCTCCCGAGTCGGCTGTCTTGCGACGGGAGGGTTTTAGCGGGAAGGATTTCAGTCTCCCGAGTCGGATAGAGGGAGAGAGCGGCGGGAGGCAGGACGGAAATCCTTTTCCCTGTTGGGGAGGCGACAGAGGGGGTTGGAGGCTCCAGGGACTTCCCCCTTTTCAGTGGGTTGTTTTATTTGATGTTTTTATCAATTGTTAATAAGAATTTTAATAAATGGCCGCTGTGGCCAAAAATTTATCCAAGCTAGAAGTTGCAGCGTTTTAATTGAAGAAAGGGGGAGGTTTGGGTTAGGTCACAGAGGTCACATCCGATATACCCGCGTCATGACTGCCACCTCTGTACACCTTATTTCTCTATCAAGGAGTACAGTCATTGCCTCTAGGGAGTACTTAGTCTGTCCTGGTATTGTGATGAAGGTAGGTACAACACATAGTGCCATGATAACCTTTGCTGAATTTTTAAGTAATTTATTTGAGAAGGGAATACTTGGCCAAGGAATGTTGGAAAACCCTATTCTAGATGCTCATGGTCTGCTTGTATCTTGTGCGCACTCTTCTCTGAACACACACCCTTAGGGCTAATTCACATGGACATATGTCTCCCAATGTGAAAAATACATGCGTAGTAAGCAGTGCTAAAAGCCCACTGATTTGTCTAGGGCTTCTCACACCAGCGTTTTTTATTCACGTCTGTGGAAAAAAAATTGCAACGTGTCCTATTTTGGTGCGGAATATGCACCTTATCTAGTTTTTGGGGATTTAACAGGCGTAGTAAATGTGCATATGAAAAATACGTGGGACACATACTCCCGTCTGAGTGAGCCCTTAATCTATGGGGGTTTGCCTTTGTTTCCGCAGGAGAAATCAGCTTGTCCAGGCCTGTCTGTTTCCTTCGGGGATGCTAGGATATTCTAGGATATATATATATTTATGCATATGCATATAGTCGCTTATAAATTATATTGGAAAATTTTAATTTTTGATTATACAAGGTATTACTTTTATTTGCTGAGATTGAAATACCCTTCTAAGCCTTCAGTCACAGATGTAAAAGAATTTGGCGGAAATAACAGTGACAACGAACATAGTGGCGGACATAATAGGTAACGCCACCACCACAGCGGGGAAAATATCTATATTATACTATCACATACAGGACACGATCAATACATGCAACCCGATACCAACAAAAGCAAAATGGTGGATCATGTGAGCGGGAACCGCATACAGCGGCTCCCGGTGACAGCTCCCTGCTCTCGGCTACTCATTCTAGTCGAGAGCAGGGAATTTTTAAATTTCCCGGGCCTCCCGGCTCTGTGCATGCGCGTGACGTAATGCGTCTGGCGCGCACGCGCAGACGCCGGCGGCAGTGCCGGGGAGAAGACAGAAGGATCCGGACGCTGCTGAGGACCGGAGGTGAGTACTCTCAGCTCCCCTTACGGATCCGATCCGTAAGGGGAGCTGAAACTTTAATTGTTTTTAACTTTCCATTGAGTTTAACGCGATCGCGTGATCGGGGGTGGGGTCCCGCGGCCCGGGATGACAGCTCCATGCTGTCCAATCACAGCAATCTATTGCTGGAGGAGAGTTCTCAAACCTCGCTTACAGCAATAGATCATTTGTCAGTGCAGGGGAAGCCCGGGCCGCTGCCCATTCATTTCAATGGGTGACACAGGGCTGAAAACGTCCCAAAATAGAACATGCAACGCTGTTAAAGCGCAGCGTTGAAGACACAGCATTTTTAGCCTTGTGTGAGCAGCCCCATTGAAATGTATGGGTGCGTTGTACAGCGTTTAGCGCAGCACTAAAAACTGTACAAAAACACCTGTGTGAGGGAGGTCCAAGGGTCCTTTTACACAAAACGAGTGTCAGGCAAACAATGCCCGACATTCATCCCTGTGGTGCTCGCTCTGCACAGGAGCGAGCATTGCTGGATCGCTGACAGCGCAGCCAGCAGGGAGGCGGGGCAGCTGGAGGAGAGTTCTGCTCACCTCCATTCACTGTAAGCAGCAGACGTTCAGTACTGGACGGCTGCTGCTTACACCGAGAAATGTGTTTGGATTTTAAGCTGCTTAAAAGTGAACAACTGGACGATTCTGATCCAGTCGTTCAGTTTCTGCATGTTTTTACATGGGACAATTATCGTTCAAAACCCTGCGGGAGAACACAAGCTACTTACTATTGACATCGTGTGACATTAGGCCCGTCTGTTGGTCGAACTCAGATCTTAGGAACGAAAATGTCCAAGTCACCTAAAAATATGTATGGAATTAGTCTAACGAGTTCTGGATGTGTTCCTTTCCTGCGCAATTACGCAGCGTATCACGCACCTCCTGGCATATCACATGTATATTTGTGCATCCCCATTGACTTCTATGGGGACTTTTGGTGTGCAAAAGTGCCGCAAAATAGAGTATGCTGCATATTTTTTTTTGCATGAAATGTAAAGATGCGCACTTGTGAACGAACCCGTTCATTAGGGCTCTATTCGCTGCATAAATGCGCACACAAACACACCGATGTGAAGCCAGGCTTAAGAGTTCCTTCACATGGACATTTACACGCGTGTGTTAGCATGCGCAAACTTTCTGAGCACAATATGCAGAGAATAAAACCCATTGATTTCAACGGATTGGTTTTCGTTTCCTTTTTTTGCCCAAATGCGAAAAAACCGCTGCATGCTCTACTTTTGTGTGCATTTAAAGTCTGTTAAAAAGAAAGCATAGGTTAGTTTTTAAAAAGCACATTGCACTTACCTGCATCAGCGTTCTGCAGCTTCTTCTATTCTTCTTTTAAAGATGGCGCCGCTGGTCTTCTCCCACGGTGGACCGCGGGTCTTCTCCCATGGTGCACCGTGGATTTTCTTCTCCTTCCTTGCGTTCCATTGCCGATTCCAGCCTCCTGATTGGCTGGAATCGGCACACGTGACGGGGCGGAGCTACGATGACGACGCGGTGAGCAGCTCTCCGGCACGAGCGGCCCCATTCACCAGGCAGAAGACCGCACAGCGCAAGCGCGTCTAAAAAAGCAAGAAGCCAGCGAAATTAGACGGAGCCATGGAGACGGGGACGCCAGCAACGGAGCAGGTAAGTGAATAACTTCTGTATGGCTCATATTTAACCCCTTAGTGACCAAGCCTGTTTGCGCCTTAATGACCAGGCCAAATTTTCCAAATCTGACATGTGTCACTTTAACATGGAAAAACACCAGAAAGGTTTTGCATATCCAAGCGATTCTGACATTGTTTTTTCGCCACATGTTGTGCTTCATTTAGGCGGAAAAAATAGACCGATAGAAATTGTGTTTATTTATTAAAAGCGCCACAATTGGGAAAATTTTGAAAAAAATCGTCATTTTTTCACATTTCCAACTGCAATATCTTAAATATGTGCAAACATAATATAGAAATTTTTGCTAAGATTTATATTTCCACCCGTTTACTTTATTTTGGGCGCACATTGGAAAAACTTTCGTTTTTTTTTTAACTATTTAGGAGACGTACAAATTTAACATTACTTTTTAGCATTTTGAGGAACACTTTGTTTTTCTATACCAAGCCGAGATTGGAAAGGCTCATGAGTGTCAGAATAATAGATACCCCCCCAAATGACCTCATTTTAAAAACTACACCCCTTAATGTATTCACTGAGGGGTGTCATGAGTATTTTGACCCCACAGTTTTTTTTCAGGAATTAATTCAATTTAGAGGAGAAAAAGTAAAATTTCATATTTTTGCAAATCTGTTATTTTAAAGACATATTTTTTTCCTATAGTTTACATGAAAATCAGGATTTACACCCCAAAATGGATACCCCTATTTCTCCCGTGTTCAGAAATATACCCATTGTGGCCCTATTGTTATATCTGAGTCCACAACGGGGCCCAAAATGAAAGGAGTAGTCAGTGTCTTTCAAAACAGAAATTTTGCTTGAAGTCCTTTTAGGCCCCATAGCACACATGTAGAGTTCTTGAGCGCCCAAAACAATAGAAACCCCCCACAAATGACCCCATTTTGAAAACTAGACCCCTTAAGGAATTTATCTAGGGGTGTACTGCATATTTTGACCCCACAGTTTTTGAATGAATTCAAACCAAGCAAAAGGAAAAAATTGTGATTTTCGTTTTTTCGGCAATTCTGTCATTTTAAAAACAGCTTTTTTTGTACAGCACACATATGAAGGAAGACTTGCACCCAAAAATGGATACCCGTTTGTCCCGTGTTCAGAGACATACCCATTGTGGCCCTAATCTTATGTCTGGATACACAACGGGGCCCAAAATAAAAGGAGTAATCGGTGGCTTTCAGAACATAGATTTTGCTTGAAGTCCTTTTAGGCCCCATTGCCCACTTGTAGAGTTCTTGAGCGCCCAAAACCATATAGAACCCCCACAAATGACCCCATTTTAAAAACTAGACCCCTTAACGAATTTATCTAGGGATGTACTGCATATTTTGACCCCACAGTTTTTGAATAAATTCAAGCAAAGCAAAAGGAAAAAAATAGGATTTTCATTTTTTGGGCTATTGTGTCAATTTAAAAACAGTTTTTTTTGTACAGCACACATATAAATGAAGGCTTTCACCCCAAAATCGATACCCCTGTTTGTCCCGTGTTCAGAAACATACCCATTGTGGCCCTAATAGACTTACAGGACCCATGGCTAGGCCTACAATGAAAGGAATACCCGTTGGATTTCAGGGTACCACTGAATAAATTTCAGGCCCCATTGCCCACTTATAGAGCCATTGAGCGGCCAAAACTATAAAGAACCCCCTCAAATGACTAGTGGGTTTTCATGAGGGAAATGTGGCGACCTGGGGTTACATGCAGGGAGTGTGGTGACGGTACGGTTACATGCAGGGAGTGTGGAGACGGTGGGGTTACATGCTGGGAGTGTGGTGGCGGTACGGTTACATAAGGGCGGTGTGGTGATGGTGGGGTTACATGCGGGGAGTGTGGTGACGGTGTGGTTACATGCTGGGGAGTGTATTGACGGTGCGTTTACATGCGGGGAGTGCACAGTGGGAGCTGGCTGGGGCTCACAGCAATCTATGCTGACCGTGGCATGTAAAGGGTTTATAGAGGGAGCTGGCTGGGACTGACAGCAATCTATGCTGACTGTGGCATGTAAAGGGTTCGCAGAGGGAGCTGGCTGGGACTGACAGCAATCTATGCTGACTGGGCATGTAAAAGGTTTACAGAGGGAGCTGGCTGGGACTGACAGCCATCTATGCTGACCGCGGCATGTGAAGGGAGCACAGAGGGAGCTGGCTGGGACTGACAGCAATCTACGCTGATCGCGACATGTAAAGGGTTCGCAGAGGGAGCTGGCTGGGACTGACAGCAATCTACGCTGATCGCGACATGTAAAGGGTTCACAGTGGGAGCTGGCTGGGATTGAAAGCAATAAATGCTGACCACGGCATGTAAAGGGTTTACAGAGGGAGCTAGCTGGGGCTGACAGCAATCTATGCTGACCGTGACATGTAAAGGGTTCACAGAGGGAGCTGGCTGGGGCTGACAGCAATCTATGCTGACCGTGGCATGTAAAAGGTTTACAGAGGGAGCTGGCTGGGGCTGACAGCAATCTATGCTGACCGCGGCATATAAAGGGAGCACAGTGGGAGCTGGCTTGGGCTGACAGCAATCTATGCTGACCGTGGAATGTAAAGGGTTCACAGTGGGAGCTGGTTGGGACTGACAGCAATCTATGCTGACCGTGGAATGTAAAGGGTACAATAGTGTCGCATCTGTAAGAAGTCCCCGCGCTGCACGCAGATGGCGCAGAGCGGTGCAGTTGGGGCCGCGCCATGTCCGCTAGGTGCTGTTGGAGAACCCCCACAAATGACCCTGTTTAAAAAAACTAGACCCCTTAACGAATTCCTCTAGGGCTGTGCTGCGTATTTTGACCCACAGTATTTGAATGAATCTGAGCAAAGCAGAAGGAAAAAAGTTAAAGTTGTACTACCTCTAGCTTGGATACAAAATGTGAAACAGACCCTGTTGTATCGCCTCTAGCTTGGCTACAAGACGTGATATGGGTGGGCAAGCTGCCACTTGGGATGCATTATGCATTGACACTTGGGGGTCAGGATAACAGCATGCTGACAATAGAGGGCAATGTATAGCTTTATGTCTTTGGTGATGTTAAATTCATTCTCTGTGGCTGATTTTACACAAGTGAGCACTATATCAGCCCGAGAAACTCAAACCAATATCTCGCATGGCAAATATGCGAGTGTGTCTGCCAGTGCAGTGCGCCTTGTAAGAACAATGCATTGCGATGTGTGTATGTGTGTAAAATATATACACATACATACACACATACATATACAAACACAAACACACACCGCTGTAGGAGCAACTGTAAGAAACAAAATAAATGGTGGGAATATGGCGGCCGCCTGATCTTTTACGCACATAGTATTCATAGGGGAGGTCCTATATTTTCTCGGTCAAGTATTAACGGGAGAGAATACTGCTGGTGAAAACGAAACCACAGAAATCTTAGGCTTAGTTTTGTCCCAATATACGGCCGTGACAATCACCAGCGATGCTTTTTTTTTAGAGGATTAAATCGCATCGCTGCCGCGCACATTAAAAACCGCATGTTTTTGTTTAACGCGCAAGTCGGTAGGACTTTCCAATGTTAACATGCAGCGCATATTTTTCGCCTTGTGATGCGATAAAACGCAGCCTCCATAGGATTACATGGGAGATTTTAAAAAACGCACTGCGCAGAAGGACACAGCAGGCTGTGATTTTCTCTCTCAACATCACATCAGTGAAAACCTTGCTGAAGGGAAGGGAACCGTTGGGAATCATTGGCTGCGAAATCTGCTTTTTTTTCAATAACCAACGCATCGGTTAAAAATGGCGCGATTTTACCCGCCGGTTTGAAACCACCCTAGAGAAAAATAGGGCAAAAAGATGGAGAACTGGGAGGTGACCCGCTAATCTCTATGGTGCTGTAAGTTTGGGTAAATCCAATAGGTGGTGCAGCACGTTTCTGTAAAACCAACAGAGGGCGCTGCAATGTTACTGTAGAAACCAATGGACAGCATGGCAGGTAGCTATACATAAACTATACAAAATGTGATTGGTTGCTGCTGCTGCCGCCATTTTTTTAAAAGGTACGCTCAGTTCTTTCATAGAGAACAAGAAGGTAGGTACTTACAATTCAGGTAGGTAGGTTCAGTTTGGGCCTGGGAGAGACTCCAGTGGAGACTGACGGAAAAATGGCTGCTTACAACCTGTGGTCCTTGTTTCGGGTGCGCGTGTCACCATCGATCTAATGCATCTTACTGCATAGATATATATCTAGCTATAAAAATAGATAGTTATATATCAATATAGATATTTCTAAAAATATCTAGCTTTACGTATAAATTTAAACTTCTATAGTTATGGTTTTGTAAGGCTGAAAACAGACATACAGAATTTGTATTATTATCAGCATTATTCTTATAATTGCCATTGATGTTATTCCAGGGTCAGGTAATACACTGCATGAGGCTTTGACCAATTTTTACTATTTTAGGTAAAAAGCTGCATTGACTGCACTTCTGCATTTAGTGCGATATGGTAGGACTGCAAGCAAAGCCTGAGACAAGATCTTGGTGCGCCCCATGACAATACATATCAGGTAGGTATCCTGCCCTAGAGGTATGAAGGCACCATACAGCAGCACTCATCTGTAATCCAACCTGCAGGGACATTGTGTGCTGCTGTAATGCCCCAAAGTTACTGTAAGATTTAGATAGCAGCAAAGCTTACTGGCGAAGATGCTGAGGACTGGAGGGGAGGGGTCAGGAAGAAAGGAAGTGACCAGGGGTAGGGGTGGAGTTAGCAGGGTTAGAGGAAGAAGAGGGAAGAGGAAGATCATTCTGGACCGGGAGAAGAAGAGTGAAGACGGACCCAGAACAGCTGAAGAATGGAGGAGCTAATGCGGATGATCAAGGACGTGGTGGCCAGCCAGGGCTCAAGCTGGCTCGTGAAGATGGCTGAAGACCTTTCCGGGACGACAGCGGCGGAAGAAGGAGCAAGCACCAGCCAGCCGGTTTTGCCCAGCAGCGAGGAGCCACGTGGAAGACCAACCCGGAGAAGAAACCCGCCAGCGCGTCTGAGCCCCAGCCCGGTGGCAAAGAGAGGCGGGCGTAACAGCAGCCCAAGACCGGAGCGACTCGGAGGGAACAGCGCCGTGCGGTCTCAGCGCGGTAGGGAGGAGGCGGAACCAGCGGAACGCATGGGAGTCGGTGAGCCAGAGGTAGCGGAGAGGACAGCACTCACCCGTGGAGGTATGGCAGCATCCAGGTCGGGTAAGTCCAGCACGGGAGGAGGTATTCCCGCGGCTGACGGCAGAACAAGGAGCGAGGTCCCAAGGAGCGAGGTCCCGGAGCGATCGCCACGTGCAGCAGCAGGCGCGCGTAGGGTTCCGCGCACAGGATATAGATCCGGCCGCGGAGATGCAGCGACCGTTAGGAGGGAGATGCCAGAGAGTGCATCTCCCTCATCGTGCGCCGCGAGTAGCGGGGGGGAGAGTGGGGGGGGAGGGAGGGAAAACATAAAGGGCCAGCCAAATAGAGGGCAGAATATTCGCCACCAGCACGTGGGGGGGGATAGGGGGGGGGCAGCGGCCAGAATAGAGGAGGCGGACGAATTTCGTGCTACAGCGCGGAAGGGGCGATCATTTCATCGCTCAAAAACAGCGACAGTTCGCACCACAGCGCAGTATGGGGCGGTCGCCGGGAGCGAAAAATCAGAGCATTTTCGCACATCAGCGCGGAGTAGGCCGGCAGTCAGCGAAGAAGAGGCGGCGAATTTTCGCGCCATAGCGCGGGGGGGCCAGGGGCCTCCATCAGTGACGTTATCCAGGCGCAGGGAGTTCAGGATTTCAAGCTGCAGCAGTGTAGAGAGGGACCCTCCGGAGCATTGCGCAGCGCACAATAGCTTAGGCCGCCCCCATCTTAGCAGCGGTAGAGTTATAAGGCAGGATAGGTGCAAGCAGTTAGAGGGGGCAAAGAGCAGACGTACAGCCAGGGCGCGAGAGGAGCGCAGCTGCTCATCATCTTCAGCAGAACGAGAGGAGATGAGGAGGAGCAGATTCGTACGGGGTGGTCAGGCAGAAGCGGTGACTTGGAGGGAAGGGCAGAGCAACCGAGAGGTGGAGATGCAGGTCATGAGGAATTTGTGTTCACGGTCACCGGCTTCTTCTGCAGATATCAGACAAGGAGAGCGTGGGAGCAGACCGGGTAACAGGATGTCAGCCTGCGGGGCTACAATGTCAAGGAGCCCGAGGAGCCGGTGTGTCACCCAAGAAAGTGGCACGGCACGATACGCACGGGAATACCATCAAACATCACTGCCCGCCCCTAACGTTCCCTTGGCTATGCCGGAGGTCAACGAGGCGGGTGAGTCGTTTCAATTAAATAAAGTTTGGGATAATGTGTCCGGCACGAGCCGGAAGGATGAATTTATGGTGGCTCTCAGAGCCTTGGTGGAAAAATATGATATGGAAAAAGGGCTTCTAGTGTCCTATGATAAACCGGGGAGGGAGGCCTCGCCCGAGGTTGGTGGTCCAGCACAAGGACAAAGGTGCCTGCCCTCGGTGGCAGGGGTGAGCGAGGGTCTGAAATTAGCAGACTCGCTTTTTTGTGGAGTAGCCCCGTTGGATGCGGGGCTGGAGAACGAAGTGGTAACAAAAATTATAAATGGTAACTATGTGGATATATGGTCGCTGTTATCAGTCGAACACGTGTCAGTTGATAAGGAACGGTTCACTGAACGTGGGAGTGAGAAAAAACCCAAAGTAGCCAAAACATTTGGGAATTGGCTACAGGCCTTTTTGATTTTGGCACATGTAGTGTGCAAGCAGCAGCCGCAGAAGGGCCCGGAATTGCTCGTGTACATCAACACGATCCACAGTGCATATAAGTTGCACGGGGGATCGGCTTGGTGGCGATACGACGAAGATTTTCGTCGCAGAATTTCGGGTTCACAGCATATCAGTTGGGCGTCAAAGGCGGCTGACGTTTGGATCCAGCTGATCCTGGCGCAAAAACCCGTAAAACATAGCTTTCAAGGATCGGCCGCAGGAGCCAGTGGACAGCAGGCTGCTGCGGCCCCAAAACCATCCGGTTCATGCTGGGCCTTCAACGAAGGCCACTGCCGTTTTTTCACATCGTGCAAATTTCGGCACGAATGTTCGGTCTGTGGAGGTTCGCACACGGCGTTGCGTTGTTTCCGACGCCAACGAGCGACGGGAGTTCCCGGCACAGGGGCGAACGCCGGTGAGCGTCCAGTACCTGGAGCCGTGGCTCGACCGGTACCCCCGGAGACTGGAAGCAAGCCTGCTTAGATCAGGGTTTGCTGAAGGTTTCTTTATCCCGCATTCCCCAGTTTCGTCGGCGTCTTTTTGCCAGAATTTAAAGTCCGCTCGCGATAATAAACAGTTGGTGATGGAGAAGTTGCTGAAGGAGGTAGAAATGGGTCGAATGGCGGGCCCGTTCCGGGAACCGCCGTTCGTGAACTTGCGGGTTTCCCCTTTGGGACTGGTTCCGAAGAAGGAAGCTGGCAAGTTCAGACTTATCCATCACCTATCCTATCCGTCGGGTGAATCAGTCAACGACGGAATATCGAAAGAGCAAGCGGCGGTGTCTTATACGTCTTTCGACTGCGCGGTTGCATTAGTTAGACAGGCGGGAAAAGGCGCCTGGTTGGCAAAGGCCGATATTGAATCGGCTTTCCGGCTTCTGCCGGTGCATCCGCAGTGTTTTCATCTGCTGGGATGCAGCATCGAGGACCAGTTTTTTGTTGACATGTGCCTACCGATGGGTTGCTCTATCTCCTGTTATTATTTTGAGGTTTTTAGTTCATTCTTGGAATGGATGTTGAGAGTGGAGACGGGCATCTCATCGGTAGTGCATTATTTGGATGATTTTCTTTTTGTTGGTCAGGCAAATTCGACGGCCTGCGAGTTTTTACTTTCGTCGTTTCGTAGTTTGATGAAAAAAGCCGGGGTCCCCTTGTCGGACGAGAAGACGGTTGGCCCCGCGTCGAGGCTCGGTTTTTTAGGTATAGAAATCGACACGGAGGAAATGACTTTCCTCTTGCCGGATGAAAAAGTGGCGCGTTTGCGCCAAGTCGTGGAGTTGGTGGGCAGTTCTCGGAAGGTAACACTGCACCAACTCCAAGTATTGTTAGGGTTGTTGAATTTCGCGTGCAGGGTCATTCCGATGGGGCGAGCCTTTTCCCGGCGGTTGTCACTAGCAACGAAAGGGGCAAAGGAACCCCATCATTTTGTCAGGGTGACAAAAGGGATGAGGTCAGATCTGCACATATGGAGAGTTTTTCTGAGTTCGTTTAACGGTCAAGTAATATGTATGGAGGAGGAGAAGCAGAATGAGGAGATCGGTTTGGTATCGGATGCAGCTGGTTCATACGGATTCGGAGTAATATTGGGTGATCAATGGTGTTGTGCTGCATGGCCTGATACATGGATAGAAAAAAAATGGATAAAGAACACAGCGTTATTGGAGATTTTCCCTTTGGTGGTGGCAATGGAGATATGGGGTCAGAGGTTGGCCAACGGTAATATTTGTTTTTGGTCAGATAATCAATCGGTGGTGCAAATGGTCAACAAGCAATCGTCATCCTCAACGTTGGTGCTGGCAGCATTACGCCATTTGATCTTACGGTGTTTACAGCACAATGTTAAGTTTAAAGCGAGACATGTACCAGGATATTTGAATGCTACTGCTGATGCTCTTTCTCGTTTTCAGATGTCACATTTCAGGGAGCTGCACCCGACGGCGGAGGTCGAGGGGGTATGTTGCCCTGCTTTCTTGTGGGAAGTGATAGAGGAGAGCTGTTAGCTCTCGTAAAAGCGTCAGTAACAAGTACCACATGGAATCGATATAACAAAGTATGGAAAGAATGGTTAGCAGCGGCGGGTGGAATTTTTCCAACAGAAGAAAGAGCAAGGGCGGTAACATTAGATGTCCTGTCCGTAATGCGTAAAAGCGGTTCATCAGCGGATGCGGCGAAAAAACGACTATCGGCCATAGCATTTTTGTTGCGCTTACACGGGGCAAGAGACGTGACGAAGGACTTCGTTTTTGGGCAAATAATAAAAGGGTGGAAGAAGGACAGGGTGACCAAGGACGGCAGGCGCCCCATCACGTTTGAGTTATTAAATGCTATCCTCGACGTGGTGGAGTCGGTCTGCACGGATGCTTCCGAAGCAGAGCTTTTCCGCGCGGCTTTTTCCATCGCCTTTTTTGCTGCATTACGCATAGGGGAGTTAGTATCGGCGTGCAAATCTAAGCCCGGGGGGTTGTTTTTCTCAGACGTGGTAATTGACGAAGACTGTATGAAGATAGGTGTCAGAAGATCTAAGACAGACATATACGGGATGGGAGAATGGATCAGGATAGGCAAATTGGGGACAAAGTGGTGCCCGGTGTTACTGGTAAAGGTTTTCGCCAAGAGACACTGTGGGACTGGCCCGTTTTTGTGCCATGCGTCGGGTTTTCCTTTAACAAAATACCAATTTACGGCGGTCATGCGAAAGAGCATTAGAATGCTAGGCCTTGACCCCTCGGAATTCGGATCACATTCGTTTAGGATCGGAGCTGCGACGTCCGCCTTTGCGTGTGGCATGGGTATCGAGGGGGTTAAGAAGGTGGGTCGTTGGAAATCAGATGCATATCGGTCATATGTTCGGCCAGATCTGAGAGTTCTATAAATATTGTTTATGGTGTTGCGATTTCTGCTTTGGTTTTGTTCTTTTGTTTATTCACAGTGTCGGATTGGACAGTATGGGTGGTGGGCCACTCTTATGTACACTGGGCGGAAAAGAGAGCCAGAAATAGGCCCATTGGTGTGAACTTAGGCCTTAATGTGCAAGTGCGTTGGCTTGGTATTAGAGGATTACAATGGCCCAGGCTGCTCCAGGAGGTGCTAAAAATCAGCAGCTGGAAGAATGACAGAGTGATATTAGTTATTCACGCTGGAGGAAACGACCTTGGGAAGATAAAGGTTGCTGAGTTGATAGCATTGATGAAAGCGGACATTTTTCGTTTCAAGGAATTTTTTAAGAGGGTCATAATTGTTTGGTCAGACATCGTGGCCAGAAGAATTTGGAGAGAGGCAAGAGATAATGAAGCCATCGAGAGAGTGAGGAAGACCGTTAATTTTAGGATATCAAAGCATGTGCGAGCGTTAGGTGGGATAGCAATACGTCATTGGGAGCTGGAGAGAAGAGAGCGCGGGATGATGCGAGGTGACGGAGTGCATCTTAGCGACATAGGGCTAGATACCTTTTTATCTAGGTTGCAGGATGGGGTAGAGTCAGCTCTTTTGCTGGCATGTGGGGGGCGGAGTGCAGCATAGTAATATGCTGCATCCTTCGTGGCGGAATTTGAGGACTTCCATGCCAGCAAGAAATGGAAGGGCTTTTTCAGGCCGAGAGGGGCCTTCTTACGCCTCAGTTTTTTACGGAAGATTTTAGAATCGGACAATTTTATTTTTGGCATGGAAGGAGAAAATAGAGGATTCGTTAAAAGGTTTTATACAGTTAAATAAAGGCTGTGGCCTACCCACAATATGCCAGCATATAGTTGTATGGTGTCTTTGTTTAATGGGGAACGGGGGTTAATGGGTAAGTCCCTCCAGTCTAGATAGCAGCAAAGCTTACTGGCGAAGATGCTGAGGACTGGAGGGGAGGGGTCAGGAAGAAAGGAAGTGACCAGGGGTAGGGGTGGAGTTAGCAGGGTTAGAGGAAGAAGAGGGAAGAGGAAGATCATTCTGGACCGGGAGAAGAAGAGTGAAGACGCCCGCCCACCCGCCCTCTGAGCTGAGGGGGGGGGATGAAAAGATTATTAGAAGAGGTGGGGGGAAGTAATGTTACAGGAAGTTGTCACAGCCGGTTAGGCGGAATTTGAGGACTTCCATGCCAGCAAGAAATGGAAGGGCTTTTTCAGGCCGAGAGGGGCCTTCTTACGCCTCAGTTTTTTACGGAAGATTTTAGAATCGGACAATTTTATTTTTGGCATGGAAGGAGAAAATAGAGGATTCGTTAAAAGGTTTTATACAGTTAAATAAAGGCTGTGGCCTACCCACAATATGCCAGCATATAGTTGTATGGTGTCTTTGTTTAATGGGGAACGGGGGTTAATGGGTAAGTCCCTCCAGTCCTATTGCTTTACTGGTTTTTGCTTTTTTTGGTGTTTTTTATCTTTCATCCCAGTGCTACAAAGACCGAGGACAGAAAGCTCTGGCACTGAAATACTGTGATGAGGCTTCAGCCATGCCACCGGTTACTAAAGAGGTGAGGACTATCAGTAGTAACGTGGTAACACAATTCAACTGTTCATTTCAGCCATTGATTTACTGACCTACTCCACTGCTTACTGTATTGATTCTCTAGAATAGAGCCTAGAATCACACGTGGAAAACAAACCGCGGCATGCTCTATTTCTGTGCGGGGCTCTGCGAGCCCCGCACAGAAACGTCACTCGCCGGCCGCTGGCACCGGTCTGCGCATTTAGGATGGCAACTCCCACAGCCTAGAAGTTTGTATGATCTAGAGGCTCAGTCACAGCAAATGTGGACACATAATACCATATGGAACCTGTATGCCTCAATTGCCCCCCATATCACATCTTGTATCCAAGCTAGAGGCGGTACAACAAAGTACTAGAGCCTCCATACTCGCCTGTATCACATCTTGTATCCAAGCTAGAGGTGGGACAACAGGGTACTAGAGCCTCCATGTTCGCCTGTATCACATCATCTTTTTTTATGATCGCAGGGAGAGAAAACGGCAGAATTGAGCTCCAGGCTCTCGGTGACCTTTGTTAGCCGGGAGCACAGAGATTAAAAAATGTACCGGGCTCCCCAGCTGCTGCGCATGTGTCTGGCATTTTAAGGCAGGTTCATGCGCAGAAGCCGGAGAAGGTCCACGGAGGAGGATCACATCGAGGTTCAAATACGGAGGCCTCCGGTAAGAAGTTTCATCTCCTCTCACCGATCAAAGAGGGGAGATTAAACTTCAACTTTTTCTTAACTTTTACATGATCGCCGTTATCCAACCGAGGATAAGGATCCCGTCGGGGGACATCGCCGGAGGCCTTAGGGAAATATTTTCACCTTCCCTTACGGATTGGATTCGTGACAGGAGGTGAAGCTGTAACTCTTACTTTTACATGATCGCCGTTATCCATTGGCTAATGGCAATCACGTGACTGGGGACCACGTACTGCGGCCCACCATGAAATCTCCAGGCTCTCGGCTATGTTTGGTAGCCAGGAGCAGGGATATCTTAAATTACTCAGGCAATCTGCGGCTCTTGCATCGGCCAACATTGACGACGGGCGCGTGCGCAGAAGCTGAGGTGAGGTCCAAGGGTAAATCCGGGGGCCTTAGGTATGTAATTGCATCTCCCCTCACGAATATGAGCGAAGATTACATTTTACCATTTTTTAACTTTCTGTTTACTTTTAAGGGTGACTGGTGGTCGCGCCAACAGCAGGGAGTTGTCATGTCAAGCACTGAGCTCCCATGAACGGCAGAGTCGTAGTCATGCAATGAGACTAGTGCTACGTGACCAAGATCGCTGTATAGCCCTGCGACCTCACACTCTCGGGCCGGCTTCACACCACCGGTTTCCTATTGTTCAATCCGCAGTCATCGTCCACACGGAGGATCTGCAGCAAATCACATGCATTGAAAGATACATACTACTGCTACTTCCTTCACACTCGCGGTCATCTGCATTACAGATTCTGCAGGAACGCTGGGGTAACGGCCAGGTTCCGCTGTGGTATCCCGCATTCGGAATGTGAAGCGGTCGTGTGCAGCTGGCCTTACTGAAGACAATGTAGTTGCGATACAACTCACAAGTAGCTGCGACCAATATATTGCAAAAATCCAACCTCGGTGAGGTTTTAGCACTCTATAGGTTGTGGGAACTTGCGCGACCCCATTGATATATTTGAGTATGCAAGTTCACAGGGCTGCACAGCGATCTTTGGTCACATGACCCATGTCATGGCGAAAGACTCCATAGAGCTCCAGCCTTAGGGCTCATGTCCACGATTGTGTTCTCACCGCAGAGACGCAGCGTTTTACGCATACCACCGTGGGCTCTTCGGCCAGATTCACACAGATGTATTTGCGTAGCATATTACGCATGAAAAATATACATGCTAAATACACGTCAGTAGAACCCGCTGATTGCAGCGAGTTCCTTCACATAAGTGTATTTTGCATGCGCATTTTGTCCAAAAAAAAAGCATTCCCCCTTATTTTCTCGTGCATTTCTGCAGGGGAAGAACATGTATTATTCTAATTACACTAATTGCCCATTTCAATAAATGGCAGCATGGTTGCGTGTTTTTTTGCGCTTGCAAATGTGCTTGATTCATGCTAACAAAAGTACAGTAAGGGCCGCTTCACACAAACATATTTGTTTCAATGGGTGCCTTCAGAATTCAAACATGTGGGCAAGGAGGCTCTGGTATCCTGTTGTACCACTTCTAGCTTGGATACAAGAGGTTATACAGATGGGAATGGAGGCTCTAGTACCCTGTTGTACGCCTTGTAGCTTGGATAAAAGATAAGATAAGGACAGGCAAGGGGACTCTAGTACCCCGTTGTACCACTTCTAGCTTCTAGAATAGAAGATGGGGAACAGGCGGCTATGGAGGCTCTATTCTAGAGAATCAATACAGTAAGCAGTGGAGTAGGTCAGTAAATCAATGGCTGAAATAACAGTTGAATTGTGTTACCACGTTACTACTGACAGTCCTCACCTCTTTAGTAACCAGTGGCATGGCTGAAGCCTCATCACAGTATTTCAGTGCCAGAGCTTTCTGTCCTCGGTCTTTGTAGCACTGGGATGAAAGATAAAAAACACCAAAAAAAGCAAAAACCAGTAAAGCAATAGAATCTTACAGTAACTTTGGGGCATGACTAGGTACAACGGAGTCGTCGCTGTGACCACTTACCCCCCCATTACCCCTTTTAACCTAGCTTATCTAAAATAAACACCGACAACTTCTTTTTGGATTAAATTTGGCCACAGCAGCCAATTTTATTATAACATACAACAATAAATCCTGAATAACACTTTTTTAACCCTTATCCTAACTACTATGGAGAGATCCTTGGAGTTCCCCACAAAATTATCTGTCGCCTCACCCAAAAAACAAGGAAGATAGGTGTAACTGTCTCCCGTCTCCTAAAAATCCTGACTCGGGAAACCCTATCTTCCAAACTACGCCTCCCGTCTCCAATCACCTGACTCAGGAGACTCGCCATTTACCTCGAGTCACCAACCTCCCGACCCCGAGGCTATCTAGCCATACCCCGGCTATTAACAACCACAACTTTAGCAGGTAACCCCCTGCCAAACAAGAGGCGACAGACCCACCTACAATTTAAAACTAACCAGAGGGGGGAGGAGGTAACTCTACTAACCCCTGCCTCCCCCCTTACCCCCTCTTATATTGACTCCAAGGACCCCTCCCTAACCGCCACAGCCAGCATGGCTTGAAACCTCAAGCCTGCGCCGCCCTCCACAACAACAAGGCGCGCTCCACTCCCTCCTGAACTGCCTCTAACCACAAGTCCAAACCTATCTCATTTAAATGCACCCCATCTTGTCTCCAATAATTCCCCCTGCCAGACTCTAGGTCTATGTGTCGCACCGCGACCCCCCCATTCCTTCCCACAAAGCGAGATACTTCCCTATTAAGCTTTATTCTCGCTTTGTCTAATCCTCTTGCAGTCCGCACAAACTTCCATACCTGCCTAGGCACGATCTCTGACCAGACCACCACCATCTTCTTATGCGCCGCTAACAATCTCAGGATATCATACCTGATATCCCTCGATAGATCCCTGAAGGGCCTTTTCCCCAAATCATTCCCCCCTGCATGTATAACAACTATGTCCGGGGCCCTGTCTAAACCCACCATCCTCTCAAACTCCTCCAACACTTTGCACCACGACATCCCTCTAACTCCCATCCATCTCAGGACCGCCTCTGACCTAGGAAACCTCAACTGTCTCCCGTCCTGCCTCACACTAGCCCTCTCCGCCCCCCAATAAACATATGAGTGGCCCATAATCCACACAAGCGCCGATTGTGGACCTGAAACAAAAAGGAGAAAACAAAATTGACCAACACCCCTTGATTATCATTATACCCCCTACCCCCCTAACACTGTTACAGCAACTGGGGACGAACATACAATTTATATCTCCCAGATTGCCACCTACCGATTTTTCTAATCGACTCGCCCGACAAACCTTGCACCTGTGCCTCTGTAGCCGCCCCCACCCTAAACGAGTGTGTCCCAAATTGCGACTCATCTAAACCGAGCTCCCTCAGCGCCTTCCCAAAGATCGCTGTAAACTGGAAGCGTGACAAAAACTGGCCCCCCTCATGCTGCAATAAAGGGCCTAATCTCTTACCCGCTACCTCAGTATAGCTAACCCATGCCGACACGGGGCACATTATTGACCCGTGAACCCTACCCAATCTAATCAAATGTCCCCGCCCAGCCTGATCTGTTTTTGATCGGCGTATGACCAACTCTAAATGGTCATCAACTTTTCTAACATCCCCCCCCCTGTAAACCTCCCCCAACTGATTTACTAGGGGACACCAACTCCCCCACCCTAAATGCCCCAAAAAAATGCCAGTGAAAACGCTAACCTGAATAACGATCTTTCGAACAACGTATCGCAGAGGCCTTCCAGTACCCCCCCTAACTTTTCTAACAACTCAAACGAAACTGGTCTACGTAAGTCCACACTGCCTTTACCTTTTCTAAAACCCTTCAACGCTTGTCTCACTAGGAAATTCTTCGTTATATCCCCCACCCCCCTTAACTTACACCCAAATGCTACCCCTGCCATGAACCTGTTCGCTCGTGACACCGAAACATTATCCTGCTCTGCCTTACCCAACCAACTTAACAGCGCCCCCACTCTATCTTCCTCCGCCTCTCCTATCCCAAGCTGACCTACCCAGCCTTCCCACTCCTGCCACGCTGCTATATACGCAGCTCTAGTACCCTGAGCCAGTGACCTCTCGATTAGATGCCCCACTGCTCTCTTACCACACTCCAAAGATGAGACGGGCACGTCCTCCCTCGGTCCTCCGCCTGAGGGGCCAGGGTCCTGAATCGCTCCCACTGAAACCGAGAAAGAGCATCCGCGATTGAATTCTCAATCCCCGGCACGTGCACCGCCACTATCCAAATATTCATCTTCAATGTTTCCAATACCAGGTGGCGCAACAAATTCACCACCGGGGGTGATGAGGCGGTCAAAGCATTGATCACCTGCACCACCCCCATATTGTCACAATGGAACCTCACCTTCTTGTTCTGAAGGCGATCGCCCCAAAGCGCCACGGCCACCACTATTGGAAACAGTTCCAACAATACCAGATTCTTCGTCAAACCTTCCTCCCGCCATCTGACTGGCCATTCCCCAACACACCATTGCCCCTGGCAAAATGCCCCAAATCCCGCACTCCCTGCCGCGTCTGTAAACAACTCGTAGTCCACATTCTCACTCACTTCCGAGATTATCATGGACCTCCCATTGTATTTGTTTAAAAAGGAAGCCCAGACTGCTAGGTCCCCTTTTAAACTCCTCCCCACTCTGATGTAGTGATGTGGGGCTCGAATTCCCGCCGTGGCCGATGCCATTCTTCGACAAAATATTCGCCCCATAGGCATTATTCTGCAAGCGAAATTCAACTTGCCCAATAATGACTGAAGCCCCTTCAGCGTGACTTTCTTGACTTTCCGTGTCTTTTCTACCTCGCATTTTAAATCCCGCAACTTATCTTCCGGTAATTGACATACCATCGCCTCCGTATCAATCCAGATGCCCAAAAACTGAAGAGAAGTTGCAGGGCCCTCTGTCTTGTCGGGAGCCAAAGGCACCCCGAACCGATCCGCCACCCACTGTAACGTTCCCAGCAGAGTCGCACACATCGGCGATTCCGCTGGGCCAATACACAAAAAATCGTCAAGGTAGTGAATTACTGACTGCTGCTTTGCAGTGTCTTTCACTACCCATTCCAAGAAAGTGCTGAAGGCTTCGAAGTATGCACATGAGATTGAACATCCCATGGGCAGACACCGATCGGCGAAATACTTACCTCCCCAAAAACAACCAAGTAAGCGAATACTATCTGGAGAAACCGGCAAAAGGCGGAACGCCGACTCAATGTCGGCTTTCGCTAACAGCGCCCCCCTCCCATACCTTCTTACCCATTTTAGTGCCGCATCAAAAGATGTATAAACCACCGAACAGAGCTCAGGGTCTATACCATCGTTCACTGATGCCCCTTTCGGATAAGAAAGATGGTGTATTAACCGAAACTTATTCGGTTCCCTCTTAGGTACTACTCCCAGGGGAGACACTACGAAGTTCCGGAGGGGAGGCTCCTGAAAGGGGCCTGCCATCCGCCCTAAGCTAATTTCTTTTGCCAGTTTCTCCGAAACCACTTCCGGATTCCTCATGGCCGAGAGTAGGTTTTTTGTTGATAACGGAATCTCATGTTTTGGGGGAGGGATGTGAAACCCCCCCCGAAAACCTTCTTCCAACAATTTCGCCTTTTCCCTGTCAGGATACCTATTTAGAAACCTGACCATCTCTTCCAGCCTCACCGGCGTCCTCCCTTTTTCCACCCCCTCCTGCGGCCTTTCCTTTTCCTTTCTTAAAGCATTTTGATGCTCCTTGTGACCCGCCATTGCAGTGTGAGCAGACATGCTTAAATCTGCAGCCTGCTCCGAATTTGCATTGGCCCTCATTAAATTGCCAACACAAACCGACTCTATTACCCCCTGACTGACCCCCCTGGTTTCCCCCCTGTGAGGTTGAAGCCAGGCCTGATGGCCCGGCTCCCCCGTGAAAAGGCTGCCCAAATCGACTAGGTGCCATGACCCGA
The DNA here is from genome assembly GCF_035609145.1 of Eleutherodactylus coqui. Taxonomy (NCBI): domain Eukaryota; kingdom Metazoa; phylum Chordata; class Amphibia; order Anura; family Eleutherodactylidae; genus Eleutherodactylus; species Eleutherodactylus coqui. The sequence continues at coordinate 400,548 of NW_027102247.1, forward strand.
AGCCACAGACCAATATCTTTTTGGTCCCAACGGATTGACGGCCTCACCGCCTTACGTTGCCTAAACTGTTCGTCGTACCTTAACCAGGTTTGACCCCCGTAAACCCGATACGCCTCGCCTATCGAATCTAGATAACAGAAGAGGCCGGAACAGTTCTCCGGCGCCTTCTCCCCAATTACGCTGGCCAATATAGCGAACGCCTGCAACCAATAATTAAATGTTTGAGGAATTAAACGCCATCTGCGTTTTTCTTCCTCCTCCTTCTTGTATTCGGTCCTTTTGCCTTTGTCCAAATTAAATTTCTCCAAAGGCAAGAGGGAGAATATCTCTACAAATTCGTCCCGCCATATCTTCTCCCTCGTTTCCTTCTTAAGATGTGCTCCCAACGGGCCCTCGAAACACACGTATACCTCCCCTTTTGCCCTATCGTCCAACCGCACTGCTTCCCCGTCCCTTTCCGTTTGTACGGCAACCGTCACCCCTGATGCCGTTTCATCTGCCCCCCCCGAGCTGACCCCTAGAGTACTTACCCTACTGGAAGGGGTTGCCATTGAAGTACTCCATGCAGCCACCGGCGATGGCCCCACGTCCGGCCCTCCCGTTCCCCCTGCCTGGACTCCCCCAGTCGCCCCAGCGGGGAAGCCCTCCCCGCCAGACGACACACTACCCGGCGTGTTAAACGCCGTTCCAGGCAAACCGACCGACCCCATTTCCTGCCTCCGCAGGAATTCCCACATACAACCCATAAGTGCCCTCAAATCGTTATCCCCCCCATGCGCACCAGCAAAACTGACCGCACCACTACCTATACCCCCCCCCTACAGGCACAGATCTAGCAATAACATTTACAGTGTTTTGTGTGGTAGACTCACCGGGCTGCGCAGGTGCTGTGGGCCCACCAGCCGCCGCTCCGTCTTCCTGGCGTCTCATCCTGGGATCCGTCCATGTCCCGCCCGATCCGTCTGATTCCTCCGCCGACTGCCGCCTCTCCGCTGCGCGCGCAGCCGCCCCGCTGGAACTCAAAAAACCGGCATTAATAAAATCCTCCGGACCAGCCTGCTGCTGTCCCCTTCTTCCGCCAAACACCTGCTCCAGCTCCCCTCCCCTGGTCCCCCGGCTAACCCTCCCGCTGGGTCCACACTGCTCCCCTCCAGCAGCTCTGGACCCTCTGCTCTGTCCTGACACGGATCCTCTCGCCGAACTGGGACAAGGGCGCTCCTCTCTGCTACCCTCACCGCTGGAGTGCCCCCCCCCTCTAACTGCTCCTGGAGCCGACTGTGCAGTCGCAGGTCCCGGCCCCCTCGCAGCCCGGGTACCTGCGCTGCACGCAGCGCCACGCCGCCGATTAGGATTCCTCCCAGCCCTGGCCCCCCCCCCCTGCCGCTGCGGGGGCTGGCCCGGCTGGAGGTTCCACAGATGGGCTCCCTGTGCAGCGCCGGCGCACAGGCGCGTGCTCGGGGCTAAGCCTCTCCGGCGCACGCGCCCGACGCGGCCTCCTCTCCCTCTCTGGAACTGCCGCCGCTCCCCCCTCTCCCTCACTTGCCAGTCTTTCGAGCCACCCGATTCCTCGCTCAGCTGCCGCTGCCCGGATCCTCTCCATCAGCGCTTCCATCTCTTCAGGCTCTTCTTGAACTGCAGTACCTCCGATCTCCACCGGGGGCAATCTTCCTGCTCAGGTCCTGTCACCAACGGTGTTTTGTGCTCCGGTCTTCTGAACAGCGATCTTCCTGCTCCGGTCTTCTCACTAACGGTCTTCTTGCTCCGATCTCCTCACCAGCGGTCTTCCTGCTCTGGTCTTCTCACCAGCGGTCTTCTTGCTCCGATCTTCTCACCAGCGGTCTTCCTGCTCAGGTCTTCAGGTAGGTCTTCTAATTTCTTCTGTCTTCACCCGATCGTCCTCTGCTTCAGGTCCTCCCGATCCTCCTCAGCTGCCACGCTTAAATTCTTATCCTGCTGTCTTTTTTCTTCGGTCTTCACTCTTCTCCCCGTCCAGGTTCCAGGTCCTTCTTCTTCCTCTGCTGCTCCCGGAATGACTCCTCCCCCTTTTCTTCCCGCTCTTTCTATCCCATAAACCTTTGCTCCCCCTCATTACACCCCCTCCCTTTTAACCTCCACCTCACCTTATTTTCATTTAAAATATTAACCCTTTCCTCCCCGTTAACCCCGTCATGATCGCCTTCACCTACGGCCTTGCGGGCCCCGGTTCCGGCCTCCCTTTACAGCAGCACACAATGTCCCTGCAGGTTGGATTACAGATGAGTGCTGCTGTATGGTGCCTTCATACCTCTAGGGCAGGATACCTACCTGATATGTATTGTCATGGGGCGCACCAAGATCTTGTCTCAGGCTTTGCTTGCAGTCCTACCATATCGCACTAAATGCAGAAGTGCAGTCAATGCAGCTTTTTACCTAAAATAGTAAAAATTGGTCAAAGCCTCATGCAGTGTATTACCTGACCCTGGAATAACATCAATGGCAATTATAAGAATAATGCTGATAATAATACAAATTCTGTATGTCTGTTTTCAGCCTTACAAAACCATAACTATAGAAGTTTACATTTATACGTAAAGCTAGATATTTTTAGAAATATCTATATTGATATATAACTATCTATTTTTATAGCTAGATATATATCTATGCAGTAAGATACATTAGATCGATGGTGACACACGCACCCGAAACAAGGACCACAGGTTGTAAGCAGCCATTTTTCCGTCAGTCTCCACTGGAGTCTCTCCCAGGCCCAAACTGAACCTACCTACCTGAATTGTAAGTACCTACCTTCTTGTTCTCTATGAAAGAACTGAGCGTACCTTTTAAAAAAATGGCGGCGGCAGCAGCAACCAATCAGATTTTGTATAGTTTATGTATAGCTACCTGCCATGCTTTCCATTGGTTTCTACAGTAACATTGCAGCGCCCTCTGTTGGTTTTACAGAAACGTGCTGCACCACCTATTGGATTTACCCAAACTTACAGCACCATAGAGATTAGCGGGTCACCTCCCAGTTCTCCATCTTTTTGCCCTATTTTTCTCTAGGGTGGTTTCAAACCGGCGGGTAAAATCGCGCCATTTTTAACCGATGCGTTGGTTATTGAAAAAAAAAAGCAGATTTCGCAGCCAATGATTCCCGACGGTTCCCTTCCCTTCAGCAAGGTTTTCACTGATGTGATGTTGAGAGAGAAAATCACAGCCTGCTGTGTCCTTCTGCGCAGTGCGTTTTTTAAAATCTCCCATGTAATCCTATGGAGGCTGCGTTTTAGCGCATCACAAGGCGAAAAATATGCGCTGCAATGTTAACATTGGAAAGTCCTACCGACTTGCACGTTAAACAAAAACATGCGGTTTTTAATGTGCGCGGCAGCGATGCGATTTAATCCTCTAAAAAAAAGGATCGCTGGTGATTGTCACGGCCGTATATTGGGACAAAACTAAGCCTAAGATTTCTGGCTGGAATCGGCACACGTGACGGGGCGGAGCTACGATGACGACGCGGTGAGCAGCTCTCCGGCACGAGCGGCCCCATTCACCAGGCAGAAGACCGCACAGCGCAAGCGCGTCTAAAAAAGCAAGAAGCCAGCGAAATTAGACGGAGCCATGGAGACGGGGACGCCAGCAACGGAGCAGGTAAGTGAATAACTTCTGTATGGCTCATATTTAACCCCTTAGTGACCAAGCCTGTTTGCGCCTTAATGACCAGGCCAAATTTGGCAAATCTGACATGTGTCACTTTAACATGGAAAAACACCAGAAAGGTTTTGCATATCCAAGCGATTCTGACATTGTTTTTTCGCCACATGTTGTGCTTCATTTAGGCGGAAAAAATAGACCGATAGAAATTGTGTTTATTTATTAAAAGCGCCACAATTGGGAAAATTTTGAAAAAAATGGTCATTTTTTCACATTTCCAACTGCAATATCTTAAATATGTGCAAACATAATATAGAAATTTTTGCTAAGATTTATATTTCCACCCGTTTACTTTATTTTGGGCGCACATTGGAAAAACTTTCGGTTTTTTTTAACTATTTAGGAGACGTACAAATTTAACATTACTTTTTAGCATTTTGAGGAACACTTTGTTTTTCTATACCAAGCCGAGATTGGAAAGGCTCATGAGTGTCAGAATAATAGATACCCCCCCCAAATGACCTCATTTTAAAAACTACACCCCTTAATGTATTCACTGAGGGGTGTCATGAGTATTTTGACCCCACAGTTTTTTTTCAGGAATTAATTCAATTTAGAGGAGAAAAAGTAAAATTTCATATTTTTGCAAATCTGTTATTTTAAAGACATATTTTTTTCCTATAGTTTACATGAAAATCATGATTTACACCCCAAAATGGATACCCCTATTTCTCCCGTGTTCAGAAATATACCCATTGTGGCCCTATTGTTATATCTGAGTCCACAACGGGGCCCAAAATGAAAGGAGTAGTCAGTGTCTTTCAAAACAGAAATTTTGCTTGAAGTCCTTTTAGGCCCCATAGCACACATGTAGAGTTCTTGAGCGCCCAAAACAATAGAAACCCCCCACAAATGACCCCATTTTGAAAACTAGACCCCTTAAGGAATTTATCTAGGGGTGTACTGCATATTTTGACCCCACAGTTTTTGAATGAATTCAAACCAAGCAAAAGGAAAAAATTGTGATTTTCGTTTTTTCGGCAATTCTGTCATTTTAAAAACAGCTTTTTTTGTACAGCACACATATGAAGGAAGACTTGCACCCAAAAATGGATACCCCTGTTTGTCCCGTGTTCAGAGACATACCCATTGTGGCCCTAATCTTATGTCTGGATACACAACGGGGCCCAAAATAAAAGGAGTAATCGGTGGCTTTCAGAACATAGATTTTGCTTGAAGTCCTTTTAGGCCCCATTGCCCACTTGTAGAGTTCTTGAGCGCCCAAAACCATATAGAACCCCCACAAATGACCCCATTTTAAAAACTAGACCCCTTAACGAATTTATCTAGGGATGTACTGCATATTTTGACAGTGGCGGCGCGGTTACGTGCAGGGAGTGTGGTGGCGGCGCGGTTACGTGCAGGGAGTGTAGTGGCGGCACGGTAACATGAGGGAATTGTGGTGGCGGTGCGGTTATGTGCGGGGAGTGTGGTGACGGTGCGGAGAGTGTGGAGGCGCAATGGTTACATGAGGAAGGTGTGGTGATGGTACGGTTACATGCTGGGAGTGTGGTGGCGGTACGGTTACATAAGGGCGGTGTGGTGATGGTGGGGTTACATGCGGGGAGTGTGGTGACGGTGTGGTTACATGCTGGGGAGTGTAGTGACGGTGTGTTTACATGCGGGGAGTGTGGAGGCGGCGCGGTTACATGCGGGGAGTGTGGAGGCGGTACAGCTGCACAAGGGGAGTGTGGTGGGGATGCTGATTTTCGCACCTGTGATGGAACCCCTAACAATAATTTGTGCCGTGCCATTTCCATAAATGTCATAGAAGGCAATGAAAATGAAGTGAACAGTTTAGCATACAGTAATGCCCCTTTCGCACGGGCCAAAAATCTCACTTACCCAAAGGAACCAGCTTATTCACACTCATGAGGCTCTATTAGACTACATAAATAGGTACGCAGCATGTTCTACTTTAGGGCTCATGCGATGTACTGCCGTGTGACACGTGGTGAATCAGTATATCAGTGAGTATATGGCCGCTCTCTGTGATTTTTTTTTTTTTGTTGTCTGACTTTTATTGATCCATTCACATTAGCGTGTAAACACTGTGTGTAGATCCGAGCGAGGAAAAGATGGCAGCTTGCTCTATTTCTCCACATACCACGCAGTGTGAGCCCTATACTTTTGTATGGGCAGCGTATATACAGCACTGTCCATACGCAATACATATGCAACCCCCACGATGAAACAGAGCAGGGAATTAGAAGAAAAAAGACAGTCACACATCGCATGATCGTGTACGTGAGATACGTAGTCATGCGCAGTACACTCGCTGCCATACGCAGTCTCTGCCGACAGAGTCGGCATCACATAGACCGTTAGTACACTACGGGACACCCGCATTGTTTTATGCATATAGTCGCTTATAAATTATATTGGAAAATTTTAATTTTTGATTATACAAGGTATTACTTTTATTTGCTGAGATTGAAATACCCTTCTAAGCCTTCAGTCACAGATGTAAAAGAATTTGGCGGAAATAACAGTGACAACGAACATAGTGGCGGACATAATAGGTAACACCACCACCACAGCGGGGAAAATATCTATATTATACTATCACATACAGGACACGATCCATGCATGCAACCCGATACCAACAAAAGCAAAATGGTGGATCATGTGAGCGGGAACCGCATACAGCAGCTCCCGGTGACAGCTCCCTGCTCTCGGCTACTCATTCTAGTCGAGAGCAGGGAATTTTTAAATTTCCCGGGCCTCCCGGCTCTCTGTGCATGCGCGTGACGTAATGCGTCTGGCGCGCACGCGCAGACGCCGGCGGCAGTGCCGGGGAGAAGACAGAAGGATCCGGACGCTGCGGAGGACCGGAGGTGAGTACTCTCAGCTCCCCTTACGGATCCGATCCGTAAGGGGAGCTGAAACTTTAATTGTTTTTAACTTTCCATTGAGTTTAACGCGATCGCGTGACCGGGGGTGGGGTCCCGCGGCCCGGGATGACAGCTCCATGCTGTCGGCTACCTCCGGTAACCGGCAGCATGGAGCTATCACGTCCTGAGCCTGCAGGGCTGTCATTCCTAGAGGATGCATAAAACTACGTCCTCTAGGAATAAAGCCCAGCCGGCCAGGACGTAGAATCCCGATGGGGCCGTCGTTAAGGGGTTAAAGAGCCGATTCCATGGGAAAAACGCATTTTCCGTCAGCTCTGTACAGGTAAGCGGAAACATTTGTCCATTTTCATCAACAAATATTTATTTGATTTTCTAAATTATTGATTTGACAAAGTACATAAAATGCAAATCACAATAATAAAACAAAAGAACTGTTGTGATGAGTCTATGGATGAACCTCGCCTTGTTTCTCAGTGGTAACGCGTCTAAATCATATTCCACATTATTTGAAAGATGCAAAATTGGCCAATCGTTACATTTCGTATTATTCGGTTTGCATAATTTAATTCTTAACCCCTTAGTGACCAGCCCATAGTGTTTTTACGTCCTGCCCAAGTGGGCCTTAATCCCTGAGGACGTAAAAACATGTGTCTGGGTGGATGACAGTGATCATGTAAAGTTAAAAAAAAAAGTGTGAAAAAGTAAAAAAAAAGTTTAAAAAGTTTTTTAAAAGTTTAAAAAGGGGGGGGCGGAGCTACCTGATGCCGGAGTAAGTCGCTTCTGAGACGCGCTCCGGCGGCCGCGGCTTCTTTAAGGCTCCACAAGCTATCACAGCGGCACAGAGAGACGTCATGGGGCGCAAGAGAGCCCAGAACACCTCGGGGCGCACTCCGGAACGCAGTGCAGGCAGTTTGGAGCCGTTCCTGAGACCGCAAGCAGAGGCGGCCGGTGAGCGGGGAAAAATCAAGATGGCGCCGACGGGAGGTCCGGCGCGACCTAGCAGCAGCGTGCAGAAGGAGAGAGCCGCTGAGACGGACGACTCGGACGATAGCGCAAGCTGCCAGTCCAGGGAGCCCAGATCCACAAACTGCTCACAGTCGCAGGGAGGATCGCAAAGCAGGTCAGATAAAATCCACCCTGACACGGCAACACCACAGGCCGAGCTACAGCACTCCCCACCAGGCACACAAACAGCAGCGGGGGAGGGGCGGCCCACAAAGGACACAGAAGAACTGGCAGTATCTCAAGAGCCCTGTAGCCCCCCATGCTCCCCCTATTCATCACCCTCAGGGGCAAACACAAGGGGCCCACGCCAGCACCCTCCACCAGACTCACATTGCGAAGAGGAGCAATGGGATTGGCGTGCACACCTGCGTTCACTCCCCACCAAAAGAGATCTGGACGAATCTCTATATAAGCTCGAACAATCCCACAAAAGAGACATTACAGGTCTACAAAAAGACATCCTGCTCGTAGGTCAACGCCTTGGGGAAGTGGAGGAAATACAGGAAAAGCTAATTGACACTGTCGACTCGCACAGAAAGGTCATCCAAGCACAGTCGGCCCAAATTTCGGAGTTGTTTCTTCACTTAGACGACCTTGAAAACCGCCATAGGCGGAACAATTTGCGCATAAGAGGCCTAGACGAAAGGGTCGAGCACAACCAACTTGCCACCTGGGCACAAAAATTCTTCAACGACTTACTGAAACGCCCACCAGAAGACCTCATAGAGATCGACAGAATACACCGCACTCTGGGCCCGCGCTCCGCAGACCCCGCAAGGCCGCGAGATGTAGTGTGCAGAGTGCACTTCTTCCAGGAGAAAGAACAGATAATGAGAAGCGCTAGAGATGCTGGAAATCTACACTACAAGGGGTCCCCCATTCTCATCCTACAAGACCTTTCCCGCCGCACACTTCAACAAAGAAGAGCACTAAAACCACTACTGACGGCGCTGAGAGATAAGGACATTCTATATCAATGGGGCTACCCCTTCCAACTGCAGGCGCGCAAAGGGAACAAAAGAGCAACCTTTAGGTCCCTGGGGGATCTGCCCAATTTCCTGCACACATTCGAACTCCCGATGATTGACTTACCGGACTGGCCCAGACACGTAGGGGCGCTGGCTCCCGCTGTGGGCTCCCCATGGCAAAGAGCCAGCGACAAAACCAAACGCTGACAACCCAGACCCTCTCTTCTGAGATGCCGACCAACTGTCAAGAGACAAACGCAAGCCGACGTCCCCGCTTGCCCACCCGCTCCAGAGACCCGCTGAGACATCACTAACGCTCCTGAGAACGGAGCCACTAAGCTATAGCCTTAAAATGTTATATTTGTTCTAGCCGCGGCCGTAACGGGGCACAGCTCCGATGCCAGGTTTCGTTCGTTCCCCAGCAGAGGGTGCAGCCCGGGCGCTGCCACGTAAGGTGTTTTCCTTAAACTGCACTGAGGAAAGTTTAATGGGGCCTCACCCCATATATGTTATATTTCTCCTGTCTGTTTCTGTGTTGTTCTTTCACCCCCCCTTCCCACCTCTCCCACTTGTGCCTTACCCCCCCCACCCCACACCCTAAGATTGGTCACCTAGCATTCCAAAACACGCTCACTCAACTACTAGAGATATGGCCAACGTAACAGTCTGCACTTACAATGTTAAAGGCCTGAACACTCCGGGGAAAAGAAGCCAAGTTCTGTATCACTTACATAAGAAAAAAATAATGGTAGCCTTACTGCAAGAGACCCACTTTAAAGCAGACAACATTCCACGCTTTTCCTCTAAATTCTACACCACGTGGGTCCACAGCCCGCACCCCACAAAAAAGGCGAGGGGGGTCTCGGTGGCACTACACAAGTCCTTCCAACATGAGGTGATCGATCAAATGGTCGACCCACAGGGCCGTTACATCTTCTTAAAACTAGAGGTCATGAATTCAATAATCTCAATTGCTAACATTTATTTCCCCAATCAGGACCAGATCTCCTTCGGGCTGACAACTTTGAGAAAACTGGCTGACTTCGCCGATGGCTCTGACGTGATCCTAGGCGGCGACCTTAATCTAGTGATGGACCCAGGACTGGACTCGTCGGTTGGTAAGTCCCCCATCTCCCACGCAGCACGTCGCACATTCAAAAAAGAACTAGATAGGCTGAGGTTGGTGGACCTGTGGAGGATTTTGCACCCCGGGGTCAGGGACTATAGCTTCCATTCGGCGGTGCATAACAGCTACAGCCGAATAGACCACCTTTTTATATCCCACAGACTGTTGGACCATGGCCCCTCGTGCTCCATAGGCCCCTTCCTGTGGTCAGACCACGCCCCTATCTATGGGGGTCTCTCTAGAGTGGGAGGACCTCCCAAAACATTTCAGTGGAAACTCAACGACAATTTGCTTAACGACGCTGTCTGCGCCGGAGACATCAAAAAAACAATAGAGATGTTCGCGGAAACACACAGGGAGGACCACACAGACCCCCCCATTAAATGGGAGGCCCTGAAGTGCGTCCTACGAGGCGTCTTCATCTCCCATGGATCCCGCTTAAAAAAAGACAGGTCAGCAAAACTGAAAAGACTCTTAGAAGAATTACAGACAAAAGAGAGACTAAACAAAGGTAGACCCACAGAGAACACGAAAGTGGAAATCTCCACAATTCGTCAACAAATCCTCTCGATACTCGACCAAAGGACACTAGGATTCAGAGACAAGATGCGCAGATGCGCGTTCGAGTATGGAGATAAATGTGGGAAATGGCTCTCAAAGACCCTACACCCCAAGGCCCCCCTGACTTATATCCCGAAAATACAAAAGCGACAGGGAGGAGTAGCCCACTCAACTACCGAAATTCTCGAGGCCTTCCGCGAATACTATAGCAGCCTATATAACATAGAGAGAGACCCCGCTCGGACCCCGAGGGACAGTGAAGTCGAGGAATACCTAGACAGCCACGCTCCTGGACCTATAGATCCAGAAGCGTCCGCGGAAATGGAAGAGGACTTCTCCCCCACAGAAGTCTCAGCCCTCATCAAAGAGCTAAAAGTAGGCAAGAGCCCGGGCCCAGACGGACTGACCCCAAAATTCTATAAACTATTCAAAAACGAATTAGCCCCATTGCTGACCAATTCTTTCAATGCAATAAACAGAGGCTGCCCCTTCCCGACTCAGGCCTTGCAGGCACACCTGGTCGTAATACCCAAACCGGGAAAAGACGCTACGGAGTGCGGTAGTTACAGGCCTATTTCACTCCTAAACGTAGACGTTAAACTTTTCGCCAAGTCAATCGCCACCCGACTTCAGCCATACATCCCGAAACTAATACATAGAGACCAGGTGGGGTTTGTCCCGGGAAGAGAGGGGAGGGACAATATAATAAAAACCATGTCACTGATCTCGCGGGCCCGACAAGAGAGGTCTCCATTAGGCCTTATGGCGGTCGACGCCGAAAAGGCCTTCGACAGGGTCGGATGGAGGTTCTTAGAGGGCACACTGGGGAGAGTGGGACTGGGGCCCCGCATGAGGGAGTGGATTATGGCGCTATACGGGAACCCCTCGGCGAGGATCAGAATCAACGGCGCCCTCTCAGATAACATCCCCATACGAAACGGAACGCGACAGGGCTGCCCGCTGTCCCCCTTTTTATACATATTGACGATGGAGTCCCTGGCCAACGCCATAAGAAAAAACGATGCCATAAGAGGGGTTAAACTGGGCCAGAGGGAGCTTAAACTCTCTTTATTCGCAGACGACCTCCTGCTATATTTATCCTGCCCGAGAATAGGGATCCCGGTTCTTCTGCAGGAATTCGACAAATTTAGTGCAATTAGCAACTTCAAAATCAACCTGCAAAAAACCGAAATGCTAAATATCTCCCTCCCAAGGGACGAAGCACACTCCCTACAGGAACTTTTCCCACTCAAATGGCAATCGAAATCCCTCAAATACTTAGGAATACAACTGCCGGAAGACCCCGCAAACGTATACGACCTAAACTTTAAACCCTTCCTAACAAACTTAGAGAGAGACCTGGGGAAATGGAGTCCCCTCTTCCTATCCTGGGCGGGAAGGGTGAACGCGGTCAAAATGGACGTCTTACCAAAGTTCCTGTACATATGCCAAGCATTCCCCATAAAACTGCACAGGGCCTATTTTAAGCACATCCGCTCCCTGATTACTAAGTTTGTCTGGCGAGGCCGCAGTCCCAGACTTAAATACAGAACCCTGACCAGAGACAAACCCAGGGGAGGCCTGGGCCTCCCAGACTTTTCACTGTATTATAAAGCTAACATAGCGAACTGCGTGCTAAACCTGCTCAGGAACCGGAGCTCCAAGCTCTGGGTTGAACTAGAATACGACCTAGATGCCAGGCAGACGCAGGGAGTATTCTGGATCCCGCAGACCTTAATTAGGCGCCTTACAGTAATGTCCCCACTGCTGAACCAGCTAACAAGAGCCTGGTCGGGCTTTGCAAGGGATACAGAACTGATCTCAGTGCCAGGCCCCTTCACACCTCTACTAGCTAACCCCCAATTTGAGGCCTTCCTACACCGAAAAACCCTAGCGACCACGTCAATAAACCCCGCGCCACGACTAAGAGACGTAATGACAGGAGACAATCTGAAACCACTGACGGAACTATTTGAAGGACGCATCGTTCCACCAGGGACGTGGCTAGAATACTTCCAGCTGAGGAGTGCGATAGACACCCTGGGTCCTGAGTCCCGGGGGGCGGAAGACCCCACTGACTTTGAAAAATTGTGCATGTCCACAGCCCCCATCAGCCACCCAATCTCAGTACTTTATAAGATGATGCTGGACCGGGAGATGGGGGATGGTCCCCTAGACTTTGTCCACGCGTGGGAAGAAGAATTGGGAAGGCACCTGCAGCCGAATGATTGGGTCAAAGCGTTTGCCCTGACACACAAGGGGTCGGTATACTCCAGACTCCAAGAACTAAATTTTAAAATAATCTCTCGCTGGTACAGAACCCCAGCCAGGGGTTGCCAATGAGCAACCAGTTTTTCAGTCTTTATTTTTGTGCATTCCTGGGATCAGAACTATAAGGGGACTAAAGTACATTCGTGTGAAGGAGCCCTCGGCGCAATTTTATGCATATGAGAGCGAATTTGCTTACCCCCTTAGACTCTAATGGAATATCGGGAGCGCAAATGCACGTAAAAATCATTGCGGTTTCTGCGACCGCTTTTCTGCTAAATTTAGCACGCCGTGTGAAAGAGGCCCTAGGGCTTCGGCAGACGAGTGTACACGCCAAGACTATTGTCGCAGTGGAGCGTATTTGTGCATAAACAAGGTTTACAGTAATCGGGTTGCGCTTGAAATGCCAGTTCACACGCGCGTTCACCCCTTTCCGTGGCATACAGTGGCGATGGTCATCTTCTCCCTGCGACGGCCGCCGGGTCACAACCCTTTCCTGTCATTTTTGTATATAAAATGCAGAAAGATGAGGTGAGAAACACCCTTAGGGTCAGGGGCGTACCTAAAGGCTCAAGGGCCCGGGTGCAAAAGTTCAGCTCAGGGCCCCCCCCTTACCTTTCTCACCGCGTACCCATACCTAAATCATGCTGCATACAGCTGCAAAACGAATTTCCATACATGAATTAGCCCTATTAACGCGTTTCCTGCACTAGATGAAAATCACACACACACACCACTTTTTATTGCGGTATACTGCTTCCATTGATTTGAATGCGATTACTCAGACGTGAGCTCGGAAGCGGTGATTTTTAAGCGCTATCTGTCCTGTATTTGCGTTTTCTAACGCACCTCCCCACCCATCACAATTGTGGGGTGCATTAAAACCGCTTTACCATGCGTTCAAAAGTGCTGCTAAAAATTGAGGTAAAAAACCCACGATTTTAAGCTGTGTTTTCTGAATGCACGTCTTAGAGCAGCCCTAGGCCCCGTGCACACGGGCGGAAATTCCGCTGCCGGATTTCCCGCAGAATTTCCACCCATGGAAGCTGCTATAGGATTGCGTTAGAAAACGCAATCCTAGGCAGACGGCCGCGGTTTGTCCGCGCGAAATCACACGTGGAAAACAAACCGCGGCATGCTCTATTTCTGTGCAGGGATCGCAGAGCCCCACACAGAAACGTCACTCCCCGGCCGCTGGCACCGGTCTGCGCATTTAGGACGGCAACTCCCACAGCCTAGAAGTTTGTATGATCTAGAGCACAGGTGTCAAACAATGCCCGCAGGCCGAATCCGGCCCGCCGCCTATGCAGTAAGTTCCCTCACTCCTCCGTGCTGCTGTCAGTAGGCAGTCTGCTCTCGGCTTGTTCTGTCTAATGCAGACAGTAATAGAGGAGTGCCGATAGCAGACTGACAACGGCCGCGGAGGAGGGAAGGGGAGTGCAGAGAACATGATCTCTGCAGCAAGGAGAGCATCGCTGAGGAGGAGCAGCTGCAGGGTGAGAGCCGTGTGTGTGTGTGTATATATGTGTGTGTGGTTTCTGCGAGTGGATTACGCAATTCCGACCCGCTAATTGGGGGGAATTGTGTAATCCAATGCATGCGATTGATCCGTGGATTACCGTTGATCAAGCGCATGCAGAACCCGTAATTCCTCTCCGGTCATGTGTGACCGGCCTAATGTTAGTTCGCTACTTTATCATGTGACCGGGGACCGCTCAACGAGGCCCCCGGTCACTGCTCCAAGCACGCAGCAACCATTGGTCGCTGGGAGCAAGGAGATTTAAAATTTCCTGGGCTCCCCAGCTCCTGCGAATGTGTCCGGCATTTTGCCGGCGGGCGCATACCCAGGAGCTGGCAGGATCCATGGAGGATAATCGCATCTGGATTCAAATGCGGAAGCCTCCGAGAAGATGTTTCATCTCCTCTCACCGATCGCTTCGGTGAGGGGAGATGAAACTGCCACTTTTTAAAGAACTTTTACGTGATCGCCATTATGCATTGGATAACGGCGATCACGTGACCAGTAACCGTATACCGCGGCTCCCCGTGACATCTCCAGGCTCTTGGCGACCTTTGGTAGCCAGCAGCAGGGAGATGTTACATTTATTGGGCAATCTTTCACTTTTGCGCATGCGTCCGCCATCATGCTGACGGGCGCATGCGCAGAAGCTGGGGTAAGGTCCACGGATCAACATCCCACCAGGGAACAAATCCGGGACCTTGGGTACGTAATTTCATCCCCCTTACGGATACGATCCGTAAGGGGAGATGAAACTTTAACTTTTTAAACTTTTAACTTTTTTTTTTTTTTTACTTTTTAACTTTATATGATCACCGTTATCCCAGTCATATCTCCCTGCACTCGGCTATCTGTGACAGCCGGGTGCAGGGAGATTTTGAATTTGCCGGGCTCGCCGGCTTCTGCGCATGCGCGCCACATTATTTAGATCCCACATTTTCAGAAATTAATGCAATTTAGATTAAAAAAAAAAAAAAAGTGTTCGGGTAATGTGCTATTCTAAAATTTTTTCCCCCAAAATCATTTTCATGTGCACTGACACCCCAAAATGGATACCCCTGTTTGTATTGTTTTCAGAAATGTACCCATTGTGGCCCTAATGTTATGTTAGTATGCACAAATAGGACCCAAAATGTAATCAGTACTATGTGGCTTTCTGAACAGACTGTTATGATCGTGTGGGCAGATTTAGCAGACTGCCAACACCATCGTGACCAAAGGACTAGTAGTCTAGTAGTATACATGCACACAGGAAATTCACATGGAATCCATGCCACTGACCCTGTGCTAAAAGGGGGGGGGGGGGTCGACAGTGGCCCAACCTAAGCATAGACATCGCCCAAATAAGAGGGCGGCCCAGCGGTCTTCGGAACTGGGCCATAGCTGATCCTAGGAGCCACAGAACAGGACACACGCATGGCATATAACAGAGACGGAACAGAATACACAGAGATAGAAAACACTGCATACAGAAGCCAAAAATGCAACCACTACTAACAGATAGGCTGATTATAAAGAACAGGTATTACTTGACATTTTAGACAAAACGTGAAGCTAGCGGGCGAACTTCTAAGCTCCTGGTTATACCGCTATTCCCTACACTAACCATGAGTCCAGGAGACCCGGACAACGATCACACAGGAGATCTCTAATAAATCTCTAAACCGCTATAAGCTACATACTGTCCCTGCTTTTCTTCACCACAACTTTAATAGATCCAGACATCTCATTTGGACAATTAGTATGTTTTTCCGAAGCTTTGTTAGCTGTGTGCTAATTTGGTACAGTATTGTGATGGCACCTGTACGTTTGCAAGAAAATAAATAAAAGCTATTAGTGTATCCAAAAATGCCAAATAAAAAATAAAAATTCAAAAATTTTATGTAATCTGTTATCCGGCCTATAAAATGAAATTTTAGCACAGCAAATTATTGTCCAAATTCGACGTACGTGTACACACGCGTACGTACATACACACGCGTACGTACACACGCGTACGTACATACACACGCGTACGTACACACGCGTACGTACGTACATACATACACGCACGTACATACATAAACGCATGTACGTACATACGTACATACATACACGCACGTACATGCACGTACGTACATACATACATACATACACGTACGTACATACATGCACGCACGTACGTACATACATACACGCACGTACGTACGTACATACATACACGCACGTACGTACATACATACACGTACGTACATACATACATACATGCACGTACGTACATACATACACGCACGTACGTACATACATTGTGCATTTCGATCGCACAAAAAAATACGCAGCATACTATATTTTCTCGCACATTCTCATAGGGAAAGAACGCATATTATACTAATTGTCTATTTCACTAGCTGAGATAATCGTTGCGTGTTATTTCTTTGTCTGTGCAAATATGCGTAAGCTCGTCGGAATCCAGCCTAAATGTAAAAATATATCTTTATAAGGCCATTTTCACACTGTTTTTCCTCTCACTACGGTTCCATGTGTTTTTGGCGCTGCACTCCCATGTGTATCCAACATGTCCAACATGTCGGGGCTTCCTCTATATCAGTGATGGCGAACCTTTTAGAGACTGGGTACCCAAACTGCAACACAAAAGCCACTTATTTATCGCAAAGTGCCAACGTGTCAGGGGCGGGGCTGATCAGGACGTATGATTTTACCCCGTCGTTCTAAAAAGGACAGGGCCTCTTTAACCCTCTGCAATCCAATTTTGGATTCGGGGTTGCCTAGGGGCTTTTCTTTTTCTGCCTTATACTATGGCGCCTTCTGCTGGCTAAAGTTAGGGCTCCTTCCCACGGAGGGATTTCCGCTGCGTAATACGCTGCGTAAGTCCGCTGCATTGCCCGCAGCTATTAGGTTCTATTGAACCTAATAGCTCAATGCTCACGGTGCGGAATTCCATCGCGGAATTCCGCACTGTGAAATCACCCGACCTCACCCGCGGTATGCTTTATTTGCCGCGGGTGTACGCGTGGCCGGCCTCCATTCTAGTCAATGGAAGCCATCCGTCACGCTATCTTCCGCTGTAGCACAGCGGAAGATAGAGTAAAAACCGCTTCCCCGCCCACCGCCAGCCGCGTCATATGACCCAGTAGATTTTGGTAGGCCGCTGTCTCCCCCTTGTGTGCTGCATTAAAAATGCACTCAGCTAAAAATAAAAAAAGGTCCAGTTCTGTGGCTTCTCGGAGGAGATAGGGTTTCCCCCACCTCCCGTCTCCAAGCTGCAGTGGAGACTGACTAACATGGCTGCCGGTATTTATACTTCTAAATTGATGACCTCACAATGCAGTGACATCAGCCTGCCAGACACCTGGCTCATTTGCATACAGTGTGTTGCAATAATAAAGTAATACAGTAACAAATATAAGTAAGGTAAAGGTATTGGGGCACAATCATTTGGCATAGTTTTGGCGCAGAGATTAGCGGTAGCTTGTGTGCTTGTCAAGAATCTGGCACTAGTTTTTGCTTAATGTTAAATATTCTTTAGGACTCCTTCACACGGGCGCAGCAATCTACAGCCGCAGTGAGGCTGAAAAAAACAAAAAAAACGCGTAATCATGCTATACTTCCGCCATGTATCACGTGATGCATGGCTTCAATTGACTGCAATGGACGCCGGCTGCGCGTTTTCCCGTGGCAATTAGAACATGGCACGATTTCTTTCATGCTGTGTGAACATTTAAAGGCAGTAAGCTATTATTAGGTTCATGAAACGCGGCAGAAATCCATCCGTGGGCATTAGCCCTAAGTCAGTAGATCATGCCTTGACTCCTCTTTTAGGTCCATTGACTGACTTGCCAAAATATATATTCACCTCAATTCACAGCGCATCTATGCTACAAAATCAGCGTGTATACCAGAACTATCCCCCAAACTATAAAGCTAACGTCACACGGACGAGTGCGATATCGGGCCGTGAATCACTCCCTCGCCAACATGCAATTTCCCCGCGGATGTGAGGCATTTTTATCTCAAAACCGCCTCGCATCACTTCGGGTAAGTAGCCGTGCCGGAGGATAGCTAGGAAAGCTGCAAAACGAATTTCCATACATGAATTAGCCCTATTAACGCGTTTCCTGCGCTAGATGAGAATCACACACACACACCGCTTTTTATTGCGGTATACTGTTTCTATTGATTTGAATGCGATTACTCAGACGTGAGCTCGGAAGCGGTGATTTTTAAGCGCTATCTGTCCTGTATTTGCGTTTTCTAACGCACCTCCCCACCCATCACAATTGTGGGGTGCATTAAAACCGCTTTACCATGCGTTCAAAAGTGCTGCTCAAAATTGAGGTAAAAAACCCACGATTTTAAGCTGTGTTTTCTGAACGCACGTCTTAGAGCAGCCTTAGGCCCCGTGCACACGGGCGGAAATTCCGCTGCCGGATTTCCTGCAGAATTTCCACCCATGGAAGCAGAAAAGAGAACGCAGCAGGTTCTATTTTACCGCGGATATCCGCAGCATAGAGCCTATTGTGCTCCGTGGTCGCGGATATACCCGCAGCCTATACGCAACTATATTGTAAAGAGAATTCTGAAGGCACCCATTGAAACAAATATGTTTGTGTGAAGCGGCCCTTACTGTACTTTTGTTAGCATGAATCAAGCACATTTGCAAGCGCAAAAAAACACGCAACCATGCCGCCATTTATTGAAATAGGCAATTAGTGTAATTAGAATAATACATGTTCTTCCCCTGCAGAAATGCACGAGAAAATAAAGGGGACTGCTTTTTTTTTGGACAAAATGCGCATGCAAAATACACTTATGTGAAGGAACTCGCTGCAATCAGCGGGTTCTACTGACGTGTATTTAGCATGTATATTTTTCATGCGTAATATGCTACGCAAATACATCTGTGTGAATCTGCCCGAAGAGCCCACGGTGGTATGCGTAAAACGCTGCGTCTCTGCGGTGAGAACACAATCGTGGACATGAGCCCTAAGGCTGGAGCTCTATGGAGTCTTTCGCCATGACATGGGTCATGTGACCAAAGATCGCTGTGCAGCCCTGTGAACTTGCATTCTCAAATATATCAATGGGGTCGCGCAAGTTCCCACAACCTATAGAGTGCTAAAACCTCACCGAGGTTGGATTTTTGCAATATATTGGTCGTAGCTACTTGTGAGTTGTATCGCAACTACATTGTCTTCAGTAAGGCCAGCTGCACACGACCGCTTCACATTCCGAATGCGGGATACCACAGCGGAATCTGGCCGTTACCCCAGCCGGCGACCCTGCGTTCCTGCAGATTCTGTAATGCAGATGACCGCGAGTGTGAAGGAAGTAGCAGTAGTATGTATCTTTCAATGCATGTGATTTGCTGCAGATCCTCCGTGTGGACGACGACTGCGGATTGAATAATAGGAAACCGGTAATGTGAAGCCGGCCCGAGAGTGTGAGGTCGCAGGGCTATACAGCGATCTTGGTCACGTAGCACTAGTCTCATTGCATGACTACGACTCCGCCGTTCATGGGAGCTCAGTGCTTGACATGACAACTCCCTGCTGTTGGCGCGACCACCAGTCACCCTTAAAAGTCAACAGAAAGTTAAAAAATGGTAAAATGTAATCTTCGCTCATATTCGTGAGGGGAGATGCAATTACATACCTAAGGCCCCCGGATTTACCCTTGGACCTCACCTCAGCTTCTGCGCATGCGCCCGTCGTCAACGTTGGCCGATGCAAGAGCCGCAGATTGCCTGAGTAATTTAAGATATCCCTGCTCCTGGCTACCAAACATAGCTGAGAGCCTGGAGATTTCATGGTGGGCCGCAGTACGTGGTCCCCAGTCACGTGATTGCCATTAGCCAATGGATAACGGCGATCATGTAAAAGTAAAAGAGTTACAGCTTCACCTCCTGTCACGAATCCAATCCGTAAGGGAAGGTGAAAATATTTCCCTAAGGCCTCCGGCGATGTCCCCCGACGGGATCCTTATCCTCGGTTGGATAACGGCGATCATGTAAAAGTTAAGAAAAAGTTGAAGTTTAATCTCCCCTCTTTGATCGGTGAGAGGAGATGAAACTTCTTACCGGAGGCCTCCGTATTTGAACCTCGATGTGATCCTCCTTCGTGGACCTTCTCCGGCTTCTGCGCATGAACCTGCCTTAAAATGCCAGACACATGCGCAGCAGCTAGGGAGCCCGGTAAATTTTAAATCTCTGTGCTCCCGGCTAACAAAGGTCACCAAGAGCCTGGAGCAGTGATCGGTGGTCTCGTTGAGCTGTCCCTGGTCACGTGATAAAAAGGTAGCGATCTACCGAAGGCCGGTCTCACACGACTGGATATGTTATACAGCCAGCCGCGGCGAAGGGAAGATCCGGAGCAGGTGAGTAAATTCCGATTTTGGTCTCCCGCACGAAAATGGAGCATGGTCCAGATTTTTTCATGCTCAATTTTTAAAAAAATCACTTTTATTGACCATCCGCGGGTATTTATCTACCCGCGGGTGATCAATGCATCCCTATGGGATGCGGATCCGCGGGCAGGAGAAGAGTTAAAATCCGCCTTAGGCCCCATGTCCACGGGCAAATTCGGATTTTGAATCCGCATCGTTTTTCCTGCACGCGGATCCACGCCCCATAGGGATGCATTAGACACCCGCAGGTAGTAAAATATCTGCGGATGTCATTTTTCCTGCAGGCGCGGGTCCCATGTGCAGAAAAAAATCCGGACATGATACATTCAGGCGTGGGACTCCCGCGGGGACGGCTCCCGCAGGCTTCTATTGAGGCCTATGGAAGCCGTCCGGATCCGCAGGAGACCCGCGCCTGAATTAAACTCACCTGCTCCGGGCAAGCAAGAAGAGGGAGAGTGTGCCAGAGTGGTCCGTGGAAGCAAGAAGACCCAAGACTGAGGATGGAAGATTTGCGGCTACAGATTCAAGAAGCAATCCAGCGGAATGGCGCAGAGTGGCTGGAGGAGTTAATCGCCAGCTGCAGGTCGGGATCGGAGTCGGGGGGGCCACTCGAGCCAGCAGCAAGGGAGCCGGTATCCGGAGAGGGAGCAGCACAAGAGGGGGATGCCGGGCGAGGCCGCCCGAAGCGAAGAAACACCCCCCCCCCCCCCGGCGCGACTCAGCCCGAGTCCCACTGCAAAGAGAGGCGGTCATAAGAGCAGTCGCGGCGGCGAGAGGCCGCAAGGAGCAAGACGCGCCATGAGGTTTTTGGCGCCAAATTCAAACCGGGTGTCGGGGAGAGCGCCGGGACCGGTGCCCATCGTGAAATCTCCAGGCTTTCAGCTACGTTTGCTAGCCAGCAACAGGGAGATTTTAAATTACCCCGGCAATCTGGGGTAAGGTCCGCGGATAAATCCGGGGGCTTTAGGTATGTAATTTCATCTCCACTCACGGATATGAGGAAAGATGAAATTTTAAAGTTTTTAACTGTTTACTTGGATAACGGCAATAGCGTGACTGGGGGTCACTCGGGCAGCTGACAACAAGGAGCTGTCATGTCCACAGCCCCCAGGGCTGTAATCCTCAGCATGAGCATGTTTTTATGGCTGTGGGGATTAAAAACACTATAGGGCGGTCAATAAGGGGTTAAGGAGGTACAAAATCAGCGCCATCTCTCTGAGTTTGATGGAGAGGGCAGGGGCGAGAATGAGCAATGTGTCGTCAAATGACGCCTGAGGGTTATGTGCAGGTAAAATGTGTCCTGAGGTTATGATGAGCGTGTGTTTCTATCATGCTGCATATTCTGATGACGGTTAGCAGTAATGAAACTGTCTGTTTTACTAACTGTCCCTACACTACCCCGCAGCCCTCAACGGTTGACCCTCCTCGACCTCCCAGATCGAGGCAGGCCCATCGAGCAAGCTAAGGCAAGCTCTCCGGGTCTACCACTGGGTTTTTCACAGCCCTTGCAACTGGACCACAGCTAGCCTGAGCCCCCTGTATTAGTTTAGTCGCTCTTCTTTGAACCCCCTCCAATACTGTAACATCTTTCCTGAGCACCGGTGATGAAATAAGAACATCTAAAATCTATTTGGTATCTTCGTGTCCATAACAATTTGAACTCTCAAAAAATCAGCATCATTTATGTTGTCAGAAAAAAAGCCAAAATGTCAGAATTGTACTTTTTGGGTCATTCAATTCCCCCCCCCAAAAAAATATCATAAAAAACGATGAAAAAGTGGCATGTAGTCCAAAATGATACCAAGAGAAACCATAGGTTGTCCTGCAAAGTTTTGAGATGGCAGCAAGTAAAGGATTCCCCAAGGGAGCGTGCTCCCTATGTTATGTCGTCTGGCCCTTGTAATCATGGCGGGCCGATGGGTTGCCATGACAACAGGTGTCCCTGCTTGCCATTACCTATGATCACTACTGTAACTGATAAGGCATTGCCGTACGTGTACGTATGTATATATATTTATTATATATGATTGTTCTGACCAGGTTGGGGGAGTAGTGGTCAATGTAAGTGGGTGGAGCGGATCTAGAGATCAGTAATACTGGTGTGATGTGACTGTTAACCTGCTGATTTTTCATCATTTCCTGCAGATCTGACGTCCTTGAGAATGGGAAGGCTGTCCGACAGTGAAGAGACCCTCGACGTTCAGCAATCTTGAAACCCTTCGTTTTATGGACTGCTTTTTGCCTGTGACTCACCTTTTTTTTTTTTTATAAGCTTTTTCTTTCAAAGAATTATGACGGAGGATCCTGAAAAACTGCGCAATATTTTACACCGATTGAGTAAACAGAAAAGATACCCAAACACAGCGGCCTTTGTTTTATCTGGGAATGACACTTGGTGTAAAATCCACATTTTTAATAAATAATAAAACGTGATTTGAATTTGTTTTTTTGTTTTACCTTATTTATGTTTTTAACTCCTGATTACCCACGCTGTAAAGCCGGCTGCACATGGCTGTGACGGGCTCCGCCATGGAATTCCGGGGCGGAGCCCGTCACGGCGGCCCCAAGAGACCCCAATACTTACCTCCAGTTTCGGAGTCCCGCATGACGCCTCAGCGCGCATGGGCAATCGAGCGCGTGACGCACCGCAGCGGCATGTGACGCGGTAGGCGTAGAGGCGGTTTCACACTATCTTCCGCTGTGCTACAGCGGAAGATAGCGTGAATGGACGGCTTCCACAGACTGCAATGGAAGCCGTCCGCGCGTACACCCGCGGCAAATAGAGCATGCCGTGGGTGAGGAGGGGTGATTTTACGGTGCGGAATTCCGCTGTGAAATTCCGCACCGTAAGCATTGAGCTATTAGGTTGAATAGATCCGTCTGTGGGAAGGAGCCTTAAGGCCTCATGTCCACTAGCAAAATGGAATTGCGGTTTCCGCAGCGGATTTGCCCCTAGGGAATCATTGGCCATCCGTGGTCCATTAAACTGATTTTTGCACCCGCGGATGGAATTTTAATAGAATTGCGTTTTTCACGCGTGGGAGAAAAAAACCCGGCATGCTCCATTTTACCGCGGATCGGCCACATTGCTATCACATTGATAGCAATGTGTGCAGATATCTGCATGCAAAAATTATACAATAGAAAGCTGATTCTACGCGGATTGTATTTTTCCAGTGGACATGAGGCCTAAGGCCGCCTGCAGACGGCCGTGTCGCATCCAGCTGCTCGCAACGGGACCCGACCTGAGCGCCTGCAGAGAGCAGTGCGGAACTCATGTGCCAGCAGACGGCACATGCGCAGAGCCGGCAGCCAGCGAGTGACGTTTATGTCCGGGGCTCTGCGAACCCCGCACAGAATTAGAGCATGGCGCAGTTTGTTTTCTGCGCGTGATTTCGCGTAGACAAACCACGGCCTTCTGCATAGGATTGCGTATTGAAATGCAATCCTATGCAGGCGTGTACAGCCGGAAATGTACGGTGCTTCGTCTGGCATAGACTGAAGTGGCAGCGGTGCGCACTCGTCATCAGCTGATTGGCAGGGATTCTGTGAGGCAGATCAACACTTCACTGCGCATAGATCATCAGTACTGGAGTCCCAGGGAACCCTTTTAACCCCTTGCCACCGCAGCACGTGAATGTATGTATATGTTAGAAAGCAGCTTTCTGGAATGGACTTGCATCTACATCCTACAGATCTGAGCCCATCTACTGCTGAAGACTGTTGCTAATGACAGTTGGCCTCCCGCAGTCACAGCGGGGATGGGTGAGACAACCGATTCCCGCTGTTAATGCTTTGCATGCAACGATTGCTCTTATTTCATTAGGTTTTTGCATGTAATCAGATATACTTCAGTCTAAGCCGACCTGAGTATAAGCCAAGGTACCAACTTTTACCCCAAAAACCTGGGGTCAATTATTGACTTGAGTATAAGCCAAGGGGTAATATTAGGTACCTCGGCTAACACTTGGATCGGCTATACTCAAGTATGCATTGTGGCTGCTGCTACAGGCCAAGTGGGCAGTATACCCCTAGGTAAACTAATTAAGGGGTGTATTGTTAAAATTTTGTGGCTGCTCAACAGCTCTACAACTGTGCTATGGGGCTTTAAAGGCCTTCAAGCAAAATGTCTGTTACGTCTGCTGCTGGTATATGTTGCTCAAAGCTTCAGTTTACTAGCAGCACAGCCCTGAGAGGGTTAATTGATTGAGCTGCCTGGGTGTGGTACTTCCTGCAAGCCAATCTCCTGGCTCTGTGCATACATATAAAGCCAGCTCTTGGCAGTCTGTGTCTGGGTTTCAGACTGAGCAGTTATGAATCCTTGTCTTGAGGTATCTGCCTTTTTCCCACGCAGAACTTGTAAGTGGTTATGTGTCTCTCAGCTTCCCGAAGACGGTTTGGACACCTGTAGTCCTTGTCTCCGTTATATGCATTCCCTTTACAGCTGTGGCCTCTGTACGTCTTGTCTGCTCTGTGTGTCAGTTAATGTAACTTGACACAGTCTCCTATCTCACCTTGTGTAGCTGACTGTCTATTCCCCTATATTATTGAGATGACACTATATTTGATAGTTGGCGGTGTGCCCCATGCTATGTCCTGCTCCACTTGCAGTTGGCAGTGTGCCCCCTGCTCTGTCCTGTCCCAGATGCAAGCTTTCTGTGTGATCTGTGTCTTGCAGTTTCATGCCCGTTTGTACGTTTACGTTCTGTCAGTTTAGTGTTACCTCATCTCCTGTGTGAATGTTGTCCGGGTCTCCTGGACTCATGGTTAGTGTAGGGAATAGCGGTATAACCAGGAGCTTAGAAGTTCGCCCGCTAGCTTCACGTTTTGTCTAAAATGTCAAGTAATACCTGTTCTTTATAATCAGCCTATCTGTTAGTAGTGGTTGCATTTTTGGCTTCTGTATGCAGTGTTTTCTATCTCTGTGTATTCTGTTCCGTCTCTGTTATATGCCATGCGTGTGTCCTGTTCTGTGGCTCCTAGGATCAGCTATGGCCCAGATCCGAAGACCGCTGGGCCGCCCTCTTATTTGGGCGATGTCTACGCTTAGGTTGGGCCACTGTCGACCCCCCCCCCCCTTTTAGCACAGGGTCAGTGGCATGGATTCCATGTGAATTTCCTGTGTGCATCTTTGGTCACGATGGTGTTGGCAGTCTGCTAAATCTGCCCACACGATCATAACAGTCTGTTCAGAAAGCCACATAGTACTGTTTACATTTTGGGTCCCATTTGTGCATACTAACATAACATTAGGGCCACAATGGGTACATTTCTGAAAACAATACAAACAGGGGTATCCATTTTGGGGTGTCAGTGCACATGAAAATGATTTTGGGGGAAAAAAATTTAGAATAGCACATTACCCGAACACTTTTTTTTAAAATCTAAATTGCATTAATTCCTGAAAATGTGGGATCTAATTACTCCTGACACCCCTCAGTGAACACATTAAGGGGTGTACTTTGTAAAATAGGGTCATTTTAGGGGGTATGTATTCTGACACCCACGAGCCTTTGCAATCTTGGCTCGGTGGAGAAAAAAGGGTTTATCAAAATGAGGAAAAGTAAGATTCAACTTGAATGTCTCCTAAATGGTTCCAAACAAAGGATGTTTTTGCAAATGTGCGTCTAGAATAAAGTGAACAGATGGAAATATATGTTGGCAAAGATTTGTAGAGTATGCTTGCACATATGAGATATAACATTTGCAAATGTTAAAAAATTACAAGTTATTCAAAATGTTGTCAATATTCTTAATTTTAATTAATATACACAACTTCTAACTGCCCATTTTTACCACTTAAACGAAGTACAACAAGGCACAGAAAAAACAATGTAAGAATCACTTCGATTTGCAAACATGCCCATCTTGAAAGCGTCCTACTGAGCCAACATCTAGGACCGTCAGTCTCTCTGCTGCTTCAACAATGATTGTGAGCAAACGCAGTGTGGTAATCTTGAAATAACTTATCAGCTCACCTGTAAAGAAGAAGGAAAAAAGTTTGCTTTATTCTGGTGGTTTGCGTACTTTGTGGCTAATAAATCTCTAAACCGCTATAAGCTACATACTGTCCCTGCTTTTCTTCACCACAACTTTAATAGATCCAGACATCTCATTTGGACAATTGGTATGTTTTTCCGAAGCTTTGTTAGCTGTGTGCTAATTTGGTACAGTATTGTGATGGCACCTGTACGTTTGCTAGAAAATAAATAAAAGCTATTAGTGTATCCAAAAATGCCAAATAAAAAATAAAAATTCAAAAATTTTATGTAATCTGTTATCCGGCCTATAAGATGAAGTTTTAACACAGCAAATTATTGTCCAAATTCGACGTACGTGTACACACGCGTACGTACATACACACGCGTACGTACGTACACACGTACACGTATGTACGTACATACATACATGCACGCACGCACGTACATACATACATACATACACGCACGTACGTACATACATACACGCACGCACGTACGTACGTACACGCACGCACATACGTACATACACGTATATACGTACATACATGTACATACGTACGTGTACGTACATACACACACAGTAATATATATACATATATGAACATATGAGCAGATGCAAGTGAAAACCTGCAAATATGCGCCAAATATACACATATGAGCAGATGCTAGTGAAAACATGTAAACATGCACATATGAGCAGATGCAAGCGAAAACCTGCAAACATGCACATATGAGCAGATGCAAGCAAAAACCTGCAACTAGGCGCAAAATGTGCACATATGAGCAGATGCACGCAATGAAAATTTTGGCAGATGCAGCAGCTTACCTCGACGAGTTATGTCAGCTGGTGTCCGAGCGAAGCAAAATTCTTCTCAAAACGTGTCCAAACGTCAGGATCCTCTCCACACGTAAGTTTGCAAAAAGGCGCACAAATCTCGGGTGGCCGCGTCTCCACACGTAGCGCACAATTCTGCAAAAACAGTCAGGTGGCGTCGCGCAAATCTCAAGTGACGTACTCACCACACGTAGCGCACGAATCTCGGGTGGCCGCGTCTCCACACGTAGCGCACGAATCTGCAAAAAAAAGTCAGGTGGCGTGGTGCAAATCTCAAGTGACATACTCACCACACGTAGCGCACGAATCTCGGGTGGCCGCGTCTCCACACGTAGCGCACGAATCTCAGGTGGCCGCGTCTCCACACGTAGCGCACGAATCTCGGGTGGCCACGTCTCCACACGTAGCGCACGAATCTGCAAAAACAGTCAGGTGGCGTCGCGCAAATCTCAGGTGACGTACTCACCACACGTAGCGCACGAATCTCGGGTGGCCGCGTCTCCACACGTAGCGCACGAATCTGCAAAAAAAAGTCAGGTGGCGTGGTGCAAATCTCAAGTGACATACTCACCACACGTAGCGCACGAATCTCGGGTGGCCGCGTCTCCACACGTAGCGCACGAATCTCAGGTGGCCGCGTCTCCACACGTAGCGCACGAATCTCAGGTGGCCGCGTCTCCACACGTAGCGCACGAATCTCAGGTGGCTGCGTCTCCACACGTAGCGCACAGCGCACAAATCTCAGGTGGGTACTCACCACATGTAGCGCACAGCGCACTAATCTCAGGTGGCGTCTCCACACGTAGCGCACAGTGCACAAATCTCAGGCGGCCGCGTCTCCACAATTAGCGCACAAATCTCAGGTGGCCGCGTCTCCACACGTAGCGCACAAATCTCAGGTGACCGCGTCTCCACAAATAGCGCACAGCGCACTGGCTGCTGGGAGATCCTACCACCAGCCAATACATTCTAGCCAGCAGATCAGTGAAGTGGCTAGAGTGGAGCTACTGAAGAGAGGAGCCGCTCCAATCTAGTCTTGTGGAACTAGTGAGCTCCATATTACCTTCAGAGGGGAAGGATGGGTGGGGGGCTCATTTGTTGGCTGATGGCGTCCTTTACACGGGCTAAACACGAACGGCTCCTTGTCGTCTCTCTCCGTGTAAACCACAACCATAGCTGCGGATTTGGACAGCAGATCACTGCAGCCGATCCACAACCATAGCTGCGGAATTGGACAGCAGATCACTGCAGCCGATCCACAACCGTAGCTGCGGATTTGGACAGCAGCTCACCGCAGCCGATCCACAACCGTAGCTGCGGATTTGGCAAACAAAAAACTGTGTACTGCGCATGACCGGCTGTTTATGTGCAGTACACCGGTTTTTGTTTGTATTTCCCGCACCATCACTTAGATATGACTCGGGTACCCGCAGCCCATGCACAATACAGTTGCGTATGGGCTGCGGGTATATCCGCGACTATAGAGCACAATGGGCTCGAGGTCGTGGATATCCACGGTAAAATATAACATGCTGTGTTCTGTTTTCTGCGAGTGGATTAGGTAATTCCGACTCGCTAATTGGGGGGAATTGTGATTGATCCATGGATTACCGCTGATCAAGCGCATGCAGAACCCGTAATTCCTATCCGGCCGTGTGAGACAGGCCCAATGTTAGATCCCTACTTTTTTATCACGTCACTAGGGACCGCTCATCAAGGCCACCAATCACTGCTCCAAGCACTCCGCGACCGTTGGTCGCCAACAGCAGGGAGGTTTAAAATTTCCTGGGCTCCTGCGAATGTGTCCGGCATTTTGCCGGCGGGCACATGCGCAGAGGCCGGAAAGGTCCATGGAGGATAACCGCATCTGGATTAAAATGCGGAAGCCTCCGAGAAGATGTTTTATCTCCTCTCGCTGATCGCCGGGGTAAGGTCCTCGGATCAAATGCAAATCATAATAATAAAGTATATAATAAAACAAAAAAACTGTTGTGATGAGTCTATGGATGAACCTCGCCTTGTTTTTCAGTGGTAACGGGTCTAAATCATATTCCACATTATTTGAAAGATGCAAAATTGGCCAATCGTTACATTTCGTATTATTCAGTTTGCATAATTTAATTCTTAACCCCATAATGACCAGCACATAGTGTTTTTACATCCTGCCCAAGTGGGCCTTAATCCCTGAGGACGTAAAAACTTGTGTCTGGACGTGACAGCTTCATGCTGTCGGTGCCCGCAGATAGCTCCTCTGGGTAATATGTAAATGAGGGAGCTGGCATGAATCCTCCTTAGGGAGAGCAACTACAAACTGAGTAAGGAAACGCACCTGGCCATGCATGCTCCTCTGGGTAATATGCAAATGAGCGAGCTGGCACGAATCCTCCTTAGGGAGAGCAACTACAAACTGAGTAAGGAAACGCACCTGGCCATGCATGCTCCTCTGGGTAATATGCAAATGAGAAAGCTGGCATGAATCCTCCTTAGGGAGCGCAACTACAAACTGAGTAAGTAGACGCACCTGGCCATGCACGCTCCTCTGGGTAATATGCAAATGAGGGAGCTGGCATGAATCCTCCTCAGGAAGAGCAACTACAAACTGAGTAAGGAGCCGCACCTGGCCATGCACGCTCCTCTGGGTAATATGCAAATAAGGGAGCTAACATGAATCCTCCTTAGGGAGAGCAACTACAAACAGAGTAAGGAGACGGTGCGTGCACGCTACTGCACGCTACTCTGGGTAATATGCAAATGAGCGAGCTGGCACGAATCCTCCTTAGGGAGAGCAACTGCAAACTGAGTAAGGGGATGCACATGGCCATGCACGTGTATTCACAGAGCTGACGAAGCAAGAGAAGCAGTGAATACACCGCAGATCTGTGTAACTGTACTCCTGTCAGCACCTGCTTCTCGTGCACAGCTCTGTGTAAATGTATCCTCGGGCACATCTGAAAGGAAGGTGTGTCCCCAACAACCAATGAGGTTGCTGGAAGTACTCAAGGCTACTGAAGTGGGGCTGAAACTGCGGTCAGTGTGCGGGACCCTGTGTGACGGGGGTGGGGAGCACGAGGGGCACCCTGTGTGATGGGGGGTGAACGAAGGGGACCCTGTGTGATGGGGCGGGGGAGAACGAGGGGGACCCTGAGTGATGGGGGAGGGGGGGGGGAGAACGAGGGGCACCCTGTGTGATGGGGGGAGAACGAGGGGGGCCCTGTGTGATGGGGGGGAGAACGAGGGGGGCCCTGTGTGATGTGGGGGAGAACGAGGGTGATCCTGTGGGATGGGGGGGGGAGCACGAGGGGGACCCTGTGTGATGGGGGGTGAACGAAGGGGACCCTGTGTGATGGGGGTGGGGAGCACAAGGGGCACCCTGTGTGATGGGGGGTGAACGAAGGGGACCCTGTGTGATGGGGCGGGGGAGAACGAGGGGGACCCTGAGTGATGGGGGGGGGAGAACGAGGGGCACCCTGTGTGATGGGGGGGAGAACGAGGGGGGCCCTGTGTGATGGGGGGGGGGAGAACGAGGGGGGCCCTGTGTGATGTGGGGGAGAACGAGGGTGATCCTGTGGGATGGGGGGGGGGGGAACAAGGGTGATCCTGTGTGATGGGGGGAGAATGAGGGGGATCCTGTGTGATGGGGAGTGGGAGGTGGGGTACGAGAGGCGTTCTGTGTGATGGGGAGTGTGTGGAGGGAAAACAAGGGGCGTTCCGTGTAGTGGGGGGGGGGGGGGTATAAGAGGCACTTCGTGTGATGGGGAGTGGGGGGGGGGACGACGACAAGGGGTGTTCCATGTGATGGGGAGTGTTTAGAGTGTCACTGCGTATGGAGACAATGTATTGCGTATGGGTGGTTTATCACATGCAGCCCATAGAAGTGTACAGGGCTCACGTTGCATGGTACACAAAGAAAGAAAGCATGCTGGGATTTATTTCTCTTGCATATCTACATGCAGTCCATTGACTTTCATTGACTGCGTTCACTGTGCACCACGTGTGTATGCGCAACGCACGCATATTAGGTGGTGAAAACCTGGCCGTGGACATGAGCCCCAAACATGTTATATAAAGTTAGCTTTATGTTGTTTCTATTGTATATATTGTTATTATGCTGTCTCCAATGTATATGTGTGTGTGTATGTATATATATATTTTTTTTTCTTTTTCTTTCCTGAGGAAGCGAAGCATGCCTTGAGGCTTGTGTTCTGGATGTTTTAAAACTCTGCTAAAACCACTGATTACCAATGATCTATTGATGGGTAATTTTAAAAAAACAGTAATGGAGCTAAAAGTGATGTAGAAGTAGTAGCCGTGAAAAGGAGTGGAGGTTGGAGGGGTCTGTAGAGGGCCCCAAGCTAAACTTATGCACCCGAGCCCATGAGCCTCTATCTACACCCCTGCTCTGGGTAATATGCAAATGAGGGAGCTGGCATGAATCCTCCTTAGGGAGAGCAACTACAAACTGAGTAAGGAGACGCAGCTGGCCATGCACGCTCCTCTGGGTAATATGCAAATAAGGGAGCTGGCATGAATCCTCCTTAGGGAGAGCAACTACAAACTGAGTAAGGAGACGCAGCTGGCCATGCACGCTCCTCTGGGTAATATGCAAATAAGGGAACTGGCATGAATCCTCCTTAGGGAGAGCAAGTACAAATTGAGTAAGTAGACGCACCTGGCCATGCACGCTCCTCTGGGTAATATGCAAATATCCGTAGCGGGCCTGATTTTCCCCGTGGACCTCGATTTTGAGCTCCCCGCCTAGAGCATGAATCAGAGCACGATTCGCGTCTAACACAAACTCACTGTTTTCACCGTCCTGTAACTCGGCACCTGAGAGGTGTAGACCGTGTTTGAAAAAGCAATAAGCTTGCGCTCCCAGCCTAGAGCATGAATCAGAGCACGATTCGCGTCTAACACAAACTCACTGTTTTCACCGTCCTGTAACTCGGCACCTGAGAGGTGTAGACCGTGTTTGAAAAAGCAATAAGCTTGAGCTCCCCGCCTAGAGCATGAATCAGAGCACGATTCGCGTCTAACACAGACTCACTGTTTTCACCGTCCTGTACCTCGGCACCTGAGAGGTGTAGACCGTGTTTGAAAAAGCAATAAGCTTGAGCTCCCAGCCTAGAGCATGAATCAGAGCACGATTCGCGTCTAACACAAACTCACTGTTTTCACCGTCCTGTAACTCGGCACCTGAGAGGTGTACACCGTGTTTGAAAAAGCAATAAGCTTGCGCTCCCAGCCTAGAGCATGAATCAGAGCACGATTCGCGTCTAACACAAACTCACTGTTTTCACCGTCCTGTAACTCGGCACCTGAGAGGAGTAGACCGTGTTTGAAAAAGCAATAAGCTTTAGCTCCCAGCCTAGAGCATGAATCAGAGCACGATTCGCGTCTAACACAAACTCACTGTTTTCACCGTCCTGTAACTCGGTACCTTAGAGGTGTAGACCGTGTTTGAAAAAGCAATAAGCTTGCGCTCCCAGCCTAGAGCATGAATCAGAGCACGATTCGCGTCTAACACAAACTCACTGTTTTCACCGTCCTGTAAATCGGCACCTGAGAGGTGTAGACCGTGTTTGAAAAAGCAATAAGCTTTAGCTCCCAGCCTAGAGCATGAATCCAAGCACGATTCGCGTCTAACACAACTCACTGTTTTCACCGTCGTGTAACTCGGCACCTGAGAGGTGTAGACAGTGTTTGAAAAAGTAATAAGCTTGCGCTCCCAGCCTAGAGCATGAATCAGAGCACGATTCGCGTCTAACACAAACTCACTGTTTTCACCGTCCTGTAACTCGGCACCTGAGAGGAGTAGACCGTGTTTGAAAAAGCAATAAGCTTTAGCTCCCAGCCTAGAGCATGAATCAGAGCACGATTCGCGTCTAACACAAACTCACTGTTTTCACCGTCCTGTAACTCGGCACCTGAGAGATGTAGACCGTGTTTGAAAAAGCAATAAGCTTGCGCTCCCAGCCTAGAGCATGAATCAGAGCACGATTCGCGTCTAACACAAACTCACTGTTTTCACCGTCCTGTACCTCGGCACCTGAGAGGTGTAGACCGTGTTTGAAAAAGCATTACGCTTGCGCTCCCAGCCTAGAGCATCAATCCCAGCACGATTCGCGTCTAACACAAACTCACTGTTTTCACCGTCCTGTACCTCGGCACCTGAGAGGTGTAGACCGTGTTTGAAAAAGCAAAAAGCTTGCGCTCCCAGCCTAGAGCATGAATCAGAGCACGATTCGCGTCTAACACAAACTCACTGTTTTCACCGTCCTGTAACTCGGCACCTGAGAGGTGTAGACCGTGTTTGAAACAGCAATAAGCTTGCGCTCCCAGCCTAGAGCATGAATCCAAGCACGATTCGCGTCTAACACAAACTCACTGTTTTCACCGTCCTGTAACTCGGCACCTGAGAGGAGTAGACCGTGTTTGAAAAACCAATAAGCTTTAGCTCCCAGCCTAGAGCATGAATCCAAGCACGATTCGCGTCTAACACAAACTCACTGTTTTCACCGTCCTGTAACTCGGCACCTGAGAGGTGTAGACCGTGTTTGAAAAAGCAATAAGCTTGCGCTCCCAGCCTAGAGCATGAATCAGAGCACGATTCGCGTCTAACACAAACTCACTGTTTTCACCGTCCTGTAACTCGGCACCTGAGAGGTGTACACCGTGTTTGAAGAAGCAATAAGCTTTAGCTCCCAGCCTAGAGCATGAGTCAGAGCACGATTCGCGTCTAACACAAACTCACTGTTTTCACCGTCCTGTAACTCGGCACCTGAGAGATGTAGACCGTGTTTGAAAAAGCAATAAGCTTGCGCTCCCAGCCTAGAGCATGAATCATAGCACGATTCGCGTCTAACACAAACTCACTGTTTTCACCGTCCTGTAACTCGGCACCTGAGAGGTGTAGACCGTGTTTGAAAAAGCAATAAGCTTGCGCTCCCAGCCTAGAGCATGAATCAGAGCACGATTCGCGTCTAACACAAACTCACTGTTTTCACCGTCCTGTACCTCGGCACCTGAGAGGTGTAGACCGTGTTTGAAAAAGCATTACGCTTGCGCTCCCAGCCTAGAGCATCAATCCCAGCACGATTCGCGTCTAACACAAACTCACTGTTTTCACCGTCCTGTACCTCGGCACCTGAGAGGTGTAGACCGTGTTTGAAAAAGCAAAAAGCTTGCGCTCCCAGCCTAGAGCATGAATCAGAGCACGATTCGCGTCTAACACAAACTCACTGTTTTCACCGTCCTGTAACTCGGCACCTGAGAGGTGTAGACCGTGTTTGAAACAGCAATAAGCTTGCGCTCCCAGCCTAGAGCATGAATCAGAGCACGATTCGCGTCTAACACAAACTCACTGTTTTCACCGTCCTGTAACTCGGCACCTGAGAGGTGTAGACCGTGTTTGAAAAAGCAATAAGCTTTAGCTCCCAGCCTAGAGCATGAATCAGAGCACGATTCGCGTCTAACACAAACTCACTGTTTTCACCGTCCTGTAACTCGGCACCTGAGAGGTGTACACCGTGTTTGAAGAAGCAATAAGCTTTAGCTCCCAGCCTAGAGCATGAGTCAGAGCACGATTCGCGTCTAACACAAACTCACTGTTTTCACCGTCCTGTAACTCGGCACCTGAGAGGTGTACACCGTGTTTGAAGAAGCAATAAGCTTTAGCTCCCAGCCTAGAGCATGAGTCAGAGCACGATTCGCGTCTAACACAAACTCACTGTTTTCACCGTCCTGTAACTCGGCACCTGAGAGATGTAGACCGTGTTTGAAAAAGCAATAAGCTTGCGCTCCCAGCCTAGAGCATGAATCAGAGCACGATTCGCGTCTAACACAAACTCACTGTTTTCACCGTCCTGTAACTCGGCACCTGAGAGGTGTACACCGTGTTTGAAGAAGCAATAAGCTTTAGCTCCCAGCCTAGAGCATGAGTCAGAGCACGATTCGCGTCTAACACAAACTCACTGTTTTCACCGTCCTGTAACTCGGCACCTGAGAGGTGTACACCGTGTTTGAAGAAGCAATAAGCTTTAGCTCCCAGCCTAGAGCATGAGTCAGAGCACGATTCGCGTCTAACACAAACTCACTGTTTTCACCGTCCTGTAACTCGGCACCTGAGAGATGTAGACCGTGTTTGAAAAAGCAATAAGCTTGCGCTCCCAGCCTAGAGCATGAATCATAGCACGATTCGCGTCTAACACAAACTCACTGTTTTCACCGTCCTGTAACTCGGCACCTGAGAGGTGTAGACCGTGTTTGAAAAAGCAATAAGCTTGCGCTCCCAGCCTAGAGCATGAATCAGAGCACGATTCGCGTCTAACACAAACTCACTGTTTTCACCGTCCTGTACCTCGGCACCTGAGAGGTGTAGACCGTGTTTGAAAAAGCATTACGCTTGCGCTCCCAGCCTAGAGCATCAATCCCAGCACGATTCGCGTCTAACACAAACTCACTGTTTTCACCGTCCTGTACCTCGGCACCTGAGAGGTGTAGACCGTGTTTGAAAAAGCAAAAAGCTTGCGCTCCCAGCCTAGAGCATGAATCAGAGCACGATTCGCGTCTAACACAAACTCACTATTTTCACCGTCCTGTAACTCGGCACCTGAGAGGTGTAGACCGTGTTTGAAACAGCAATAAGCTTGCGCTCCCAGCCTAGAGCATGAATCAGAGCACGATTCGCGTCTAACACAAACTCACTATTTTCACCGTCCTGTAACTCGGCACCTGAGAGGTGTAGACCGTGTTTGAAAAAGCAATAAGCTTTAGCTCCCAGCCTAGAGCATGAATCAGAGCACGATTCGCGTCTAACACAAACTCACTGTTTTCACCGTCCTGTAACTCGGCACCTGAGAGGTGTACACCGTGTTTGAAAAAGCAATAAGCTTTAGCTCCCAGCCTAGAGCATGAGTCAGAGCACGATTCGCGTCTAACACAAACTCACTGTTTTCACCGTCCTGTAACTCGGCACCTGAGAGGAGTAGACCGTGTTTGAAAAAGCAATAAGCTTTAGCTCCCAGCCTAGAGCATGAATCAGAGCACGATTCGCGTCTAACACAAACTCACTGTTTTCACCGTCCTGTAACTCGGTACCTTAGAGGTGTAGACCGTGTTTGAAAAAGCAATAAGCTTGCGCTCCCAGCCTAGAGCATGAATCAGAGCACGATTCGCGTCTAACACAAACTCACTGTTTTCACCGTCCTGTAACTCGGCACCTGAGAGGAGTAGACCGTGTTTGAAAAAGCAATAAGCTTTAGCTCCCAGCCTAGAGCATGAATCAGAGCACGATTCGCGTCTAACACAAACTCACTGTTTTCACCGTCCTGTAACTCGGTACCTTAGAGGTGTAGACCGTGTTTGAAAAAGCAATAAGCTTGCGCTCCCAGCCTAGAGCATGAATCAGAGCACGATTCGCGTCTAACACAAACTCACTGTTTTCACCGTCCTGTAAATCGGCACCTGAGAGGTGTAGACCGTGTTTGAAAAAGCAATAAGCTTTAGCTCCCAGCCTAGAGCATGAATCCAAGCACGATTCGCGTCTAACACAACTCACTGTTTTCACCGTCGTGTAACTCGGCACCTGAGAGGTGTAGACAGTGTTTGAAAAAGTAATAAGCTTGCGCTCCCAGCCTAGAGCATGAATCAGAGCACGATTCGCGTCTAACACAAACTCACTGTTTTCACCGTCCTGTAACTCGGCACCTGAGAGGAGTAGACCGTGTTTGAAAAAGCAATAAGCTTTAGCTCCCAGCCTAGAGCATGAATCAGAGCACGATTCGCGTCTAACACAAACTCACTGTTTTCACCGTCCTGTAACTCGGCACCTGAGAGATGTAGACCGTGTTTGAAAAAGCAATAAGCTTGCGCTCCCAGCCTAGAGCATGAATCAGAGCACGATTCGCGTCTAACACAAACTCACTGTTTTCACCGTCCTGTACCTCGGCACCTGAGAGGTGTAGACCGTGTTTGAAAAAGCATTACGCTTGCGCTCCCAGCCTAGAGCATCAATCCCAGCACGATTCGCGTCTAACACAAACTCACTGTTTTCACCGTCCTGTACCTCGGCACCTGAGAGGTGTAGACCGTGTTTGAAAAAGCAAAAAGCTTGCGCTCCCAGCCTAGAGCATGAATCAGAGCACGATTCGCGTCTAACACAAACTCACTGTTTTCACCGTCCTGTAACTCGGCACCTGAGAGGTGTAGACCGTGTTTGAAACAGCAATAAGCTTGCGCTCCCAGCCTAGAGCATGAATCCAAGCACGATTCGCGTCTAACACAAACTCACTGTTTTCACCGTCCTGTAACTCGGCACCTGAGAGGAGTAGACCGTGTTTGAAAAACCAATAAGCTTTAGCTCCCAGCCTAGAGCATGAATCCAAGCACGATTCGCGTCTAACACAAACTCACTGTTTTCACCGTCCTGTAACTCGGCACCTGAGAGGTGTAGACCGTGTTTGAAAAAGCAATAAGCTTGCGCTCCCAGCCTAGAGCATGAATCAGAGCACGATTCGCGTCTAACACAAACTCACTGTTTTCACCGTCCTGTAACTCGGCACCTGAGAGGTGTACACCGTGTTTGAAGAAGCAATAAGCTTTAGCTCCCAGCCTAGAGCATGAGTCAGAGCACGATTCGCGTCTAACACAAACTCACTGTTTTCACCGTCCTGTAACTCGGCACCTGAGAGATGTAGACCGTGTTTGAAAAAGCAATAAGCTTGCGCTCCCAGCCTAGAGCATGAATCATAGCACGATTCGCGTCTAACACAAACTCACTGTTTTCACCGTCCTGTAACTCGGCACCTGAGAGGTGTAGACCGTGTTTGAAAAAGCAATAAGCTTGCGCTCCCAGCCTAGAGCATGAATCAGAGCACGATTCGCGTCTAACACAAACTCACTGTTTTCACCGTCCTGTACCTCGGCACCTGAGAGGTGTAGACCGTGTTTGAAAAAGCATTACGCTTGCGCTCCCAGCCTAGAGCATCAATCCCAGCACGATTCGCGTCTAACACAAACTCACTGTTTTCACCGTCCTGTACCTCGGCACCTGAGAGGTGTAGACCGTGTTTGAAAAAGCAAAAAGCTTGCGCTCCCAGCCTAGAGCATGAATCAGAGCACGATTCGCGTCTAACACAAACTCACTGTTTTCACCGTCCTGTAACTCGGCACCTGAGAGGTGTAGACCGTGTTTGAAACAGCAATAAGCTTGCGCTCCCAGCCTAGAGCATGAATCAGAGCACGATTCGCGTCTAACACAAACTCACTGTTTTCACCGTCCTGTAACTCGGCACCTGAGAGGTGTAGACCGTGTTTGAAAAAGCAATAAGCTTTAGCTCCCAGCCTAGAGCATGAATCAGAGCACGATTCGCGTCTAACACAAACTCACTGTTTTCACCGTCCTGTAACTCGGCACCTGAGAGGTGTACACCGTGTTTGAAGAAGCAATAAGCTTTAGCTCCCAGCCTAGAGCATGAGTCAGAGCACGATTCGCGTCTAACACAAACTCACTGTTTTCACCGTCCTGTAACTCGGCACCTGAGAGGTGTACACCGTGTTTGAAGAAGCAATAAGCTTTAGCTCCCAGCCTAGAGCATGAGTCAGAGCACGATTCGCGTCTAACACAAACTCACTGTTTTCACCGTCCTGTAACTCGGCACCTGAGAGATGTAGACCGTGTTTGAAAAAGCAATAAGCTTGCGCTCCCAGCCTAGAGCATGAATCAGAGCACGATTCGCGTCTAACACAAACTCACTGTTTTCACCGTCCTGTAACTCGGCACCTGAGAGGTGTACACCGTGTTTGAAGAAGCAATAAGCTTTAGCTCCCAGCCTAGAGCATGAGTCAGAGCACGATTCGCGTCTAACACAAACTCACTGTTTTCACCGTCCTGTAACTCGGCACCTGAGAGGTGTACACCGTGTTTGAAGAAGCAATAAGCTTTAGCTCCCAGCCTAGAGCATGAGTCAGAGCACGATTCGCGTCTAACACAAACTCACTGTTTTCACCGTCCTGTAACTCGGCACCTGAGAGATGTAGACCGTGTTTGAAAAAGCAATAAGCTTGCGCTCCCAGCCTAGAGCATGAATCATAGCACGATTCGCGTCTAACACAAACTCACTGTTTTCACCGTCCTGTAACTCGGCACCTGAGAGGTGTAGACCGTGTTTGAAAAAGCAATAAGCTTGCGCTCCCAGCCTAGAGCATGAATCAGAGCACGATTCGCGTCTAACACAAACTCACTGTTTTCACCGTCCTGTACCTCGGCACCTGAGAGGTGTAGACCGTGTTTGAAAAAGCATTACGCTTGCGCTCCCAGCCTAGAGCATCAATCCCAGCACGATTCGCGTCTAACACAAACTCACTGTTTTCACCGTCCTGTACCTCGGCACCTGAGAGGTGTAGACCGTGTTTGAAAAAGCAAAAAGCTTGCGCTCCCAGCCTAGAGCATGAATCAGAGCACGATTCGCGTCTAACACAAACTCACTATTTTCACCGTCCTGTAACTCGGCACCTGAGAGGTGTAGACCGTGTTTGAAACAGCAATAAGCTTGCGCTCCCAGCCTAGAGCATGAATCAGAGCACGATTCGCGTCTAACACAAACTCACTGTTTTCACCGTCCTGTAACTCGGCACCTGAGAGGTGTAGACCGTGTTTGAAAAAGCAATAAGCTTTAGCTCCCAGCCTAGAGCATGAATCAGAGCACGATTCGCGTCTAACACAAACTCACTGTTTTCACCGTCCTGTAACTCGGCACCTGAGAGGTGTACACCGTGTTTGAAAAAGCAATAAGCTTTAGCTCCCAGCCTAGAGCATGAGTCAGAGCACGATTCGCGTCTAACACAAACTCACTGTTTTCACCGTCCTGTAACTCGGCACCTGAGAGGTGTACACCGTGTTTGAAGAAGCAATAAGCTTTAGCTCCCAGCCTAGAGCATGAGTCAGAGCACGATTCGCGTCTAACACAAACTCACTGTTTTCACCGTCCTGTAACTCGGCACCTGAGAGATGTAGACCGTGTTTGAAAAAGCAATAAGCTTGCGCTCCCAGCCTAGAGCATGAATCATAGCACGATTCGCGTCTAACACAAACTCACTGTTTTCACCGTCCTGTAACTCGGCACCTGAGAGGTGTAGACCGTGTTTGAAAAAGCAATAAGCTTGCGCTCCCAGCCTAGAGCATGAATCAGAGCACGATTCGCGTCTAACACAAACTCACTGTTTTCACCGTCCTGTACCTCGGCACCTGAGAGGTGTAGACCGTGTTTGAAAAAGCATTACGCTTGCGCTCCCAGCCTAGAGCATCAATCCCAGCACGATTCGCGTCTAACACAAACTCACTGTTTTCACCGTCCTGTACCTCGGCACCTGAGAGGTGTAGACCGTGTTTGAAAAAGCAAAAAGCTTGCGCTCCCAGCCTAGAGCATGAATCAGAGCACGATTCGCGTCTAACACAAACTCACTATTTTCACCGTCCTGTAACTCGGCACCTGAGAGGTGTAGACCGTGTTTGAAACAGCAATAAGCTTGCGCTCCCAGCCTAGAGCATGAATCAGAGCACGATTCGCGTCTAACACAAACTCACTGTTTTCACCGTCCTGTAACTCGGCACCTGAGAGGTGTAGACCGTGTTTGAAAAAGCAATAAGCTTTAGCTCCCAGCCTAGAGCATGAATCAGAGCACGATTCGCGTCTAACACAAACTCACTGTTTTCACCGTCCTGTACCTCGGCACCTGAGAGGTGTAGACCGTGTTTGAAAAAGCATTACGCTTGCGCTCCCAGCCTAGAGCATGAATCCAAGCACGATTCGCGTCTAACACAAACTCACTGTTTTCGCCGTCCTGTAACTCGGCACCTGAGAGGTGTACACCGTGTTTGAAAAAGCAATAAGCTTGCGCTCCCAGCCTAGAGCATGAATCAGAGCACGATTCGCGTCTAACACAAACTCACTGTTTTCACCGTCCTGTAACTCGGCACCTGAGAGGAGTAGACCGTGTTTGAAAAACCAATA
This sequence comes from Eleutherodactylus coqui, assembly GCF_035609145.1. Taxonomy (NCBI): domain Eukaryota; kingdom Metazoa; phylum Chordata; class Amphibia; order Anura; family Eleutherodactylidae; genus Eleutherodactylus; species Eleutherodactylus coqui. The sequence continues at coordinate 441,770 of NW_027102247.1, forward strand.
AGCTTTAGCTCCCAGCCTAGAGCATGAATCAGAGCACGATTCGCGTCTAACACAAACTCACTGTTTTCACCGTCCTGTAACTCGGCACCTGAGAGATGTAGACCGTGTTTGAAAAAGCAATAAGCTTGCGCTCCCAGCCTAGAGCATGAATCATAGCACGATTCGCGTCTAACACAAACTCACTGTTTTCACCGTCCTGTAACTCGGCACCTGAGAGGTGTAGACCGTGTTTGAAGAAGCAATAAGCTTTAGCTCCCGGCCTAGAGCATGAATCAGAGCACGATTCGCGTCTAACACAAACTCACTGTTTTCACCGTCCTGTAACTCGGCATCTGAGAGGAGTAGACCGTGTTTGAAAAACCAATAAGCTTTAGCTCCCAGCCTAGAGCATGCATCAGAGCACGATTCGCGACTAACACAAACTCACTGTTTTCACCGTCCTGTAACTCGGCACCTGAGAGGTGTAGACCGTGTTTGATAAAGCAATAAGCTTGCGCTCCCAGCCTAGAGCATGAATCCAAGCACGATTCGCGTCTAACACAAACTCACTGTTTTCACCGTCCTGTAACTCGGCACCTGAGAGGAGTAGACCGTGTTTGAAAAACCAATAAGCTTTAGCTCCCAGCCTAGAGCATGCATCAGAGCACGATTCGCGTCTAACACAAACTCACTGTTTTCACCGTCCTGTAACTCGGCACCTGAGAGATGTAGACCGTGTTTGAAAAAGCAATAAGCTTGCGCTCCCAGCCTAGAGCATGAATCCAAGCACGATTCGCGTCTAACACAAACTCACTGTTTTCACCGTCCTGTAACTCGGCACCTGAGAGGTGTAGACCGTGTTTGAAAAAGCAATAAGCTTGCGCTCCCAGCCTAGAGCATGAATCAGAGCACGATTCGCGTCTAACACAAACTCACTGTTTTCACCGTCCTGTAACTCGGCACCTGAGAGGTGTACACCGTGTTTGAAGAAGCAATAAGCTTTAGCTCCCAGCCTAGAGCATGAGTCAGAGCACGATTCGCGTCTAACACAAACTCACTGTTTTCACCGTCCTGTAACTCGGCACCTGAGAGATGTAGACCGTGTTTGAAAAAACAATAAGCTTGCGCTCCCAGCCTAGAGCATGAATCATAGCACGATTCGCGTCTAACACAAACTCACTGTTTTCACCGTCCTGTAACTCGGCACCTGAGAGGTGTAGACCGTGTTTGAAAAAGCAATAAGCTTGCGCTCCCAGCCTAGAGCATGAATCAGAGCACGATTCGCGTCTAACACAAACTCACTGTTTTCACCGTCCTGTACCTCGGCACCTGAGAGGTGTAGACCGTGTTTGAAAAAGCATTACGCTTGCGCTCCCAGCCTAGAGCATCAATCCCAGCACGATTCGCGTCTAACACAAACTCACTGTTTTCACCGTCCTGTACCTCGGCACCTGAGAGGTGTAGACCGTGTTTGAAAAAGCAAAAAGCTTGCGCTCCCAGCCTAGAGCATGAATCAGAGCACGATTCGCGTCTAACACAAACTCACTGTTTTCACCGTCCTGTAACTCGGCACCTGAGAGGTGTAGACCGTGTTTGAAACAGCAATAAGCTTGCGCTCCCAGCCTAGAGCATGAATCCAAGCACGATTCGCGTCTAACACAAACTCACTGTTTTCACCGTCCTGTAACTCGGCACCTGAGAGGTGTAGACCGTGTTTGAAAAACCAATAAGCTTTAGCTCCCAGCCTAGAGCATGCATCAGAGCACGATTCGCGTCTAACACAAACTCACTGTTTTCACCGTCCTGTAACTCGGCACCTGAGAGATGTAGACCGTGTTTGAAAAAGCAATAAGCTTGCGCTCCCAGCCTAGAGCATGAATCCAAGCACGATTCGCGTCTAACACAAACTCACTGTTTTCACCGTCCTGTAACTCGGCACCTGAGAGGTGTAGACCGTGTTTGAAAAAGCAATAAGCTTGCGCTCCCAGCCTAGAGCATGAATCAGAGCACGATTCGCGTCTAACACAAACTCACTGTTTTCACCGTCCTGTAACTCGGCACCTGAGAGGTGTACACCGTGTTTGAAGAAGCAATAAGCTTTAGCTCCCAGCCTAGAGCATGAGTCAGAGCACGATTCGCGTCTAACACAAACTCACTGTTTTCACCGTCCTGTAACTCGGCACCTGAGAGGTGTAGACCGTGTTTGAAAAAGCAATAAGCTTGCGCTCCCAGCCTAGAGCATGAATCAGAGCACGATTCGCGTCTAACACAAACTCACTGTTTTCACCGTCCTGTAACTCGGCACCTGAGAGGTGTACACCGTGTTTGAAGAAGCAATAAGCTTTAGCTCCCAGCCTAGAGCATGAGTCAGAGCACGATTCGCGTCTAACACAAACTCACTGTTTTCACCGTCCTGTAACTCGGCACCTGAGAGATGTAGACCGTGTTTGAAAAAACAATAAGCTTGCGCTCCCAGCCTAGAGCATGAATCATAGCACGATTCGCGTCTAACACAAACTCACTGTTTTCACCGTCCTGTAACTCGGCACCTGAGAGGTGTAGACCGTGTTTGAAAAAGCAATAAGCTTGCGCTCCCAGCCTAGAGCATGAATCAGAGCACGATTCGCGTCTAACACAAACTCACTGTTTTCACCGTCCTGTACCTCGGCACCTGAGAGGTGTAGACCGTGTTTGAAAAAGCATTACGCTTGCGCTCCCAGCCTAGAGCATCAATCCCAGCACGATTCGCGTCTAACACAAACTCACTGTTTTCACCGTCCTGTACCTCGGCACCTGAGAGGTGTAGACCGTGTTTGAAAAAGCAAAAAGCTTGCGCTCCCAGCCTAGAGCATGAATCAGAGCACGATTCGCGTCTAACACAAACTCACTGTTTTCACCGTCCTGTAACTCGGCACCTGAGAGGTGTAGACCGTGTTTGAAACAGCAATAAGCTTGCGCTCCCAGCCTAGAGCATGAATCCAAGCACGATTCGCGTCTAACACAAACTCACTGTTTTCACCGTCCTGTAACTCGGCACCTGAGAGGTGTAGACCGTGTTTGAAAAACCAATAAGCTTTAGCTCCCAGCCTAGAGCATGCATCAGAGCACGATTCGCGTCTAACACAAACTCACTGTTTTCACCGTCCTGTAACTCGGCACCTGAGAGATGTAGACCGTGTTTGAAAAAGCAATAAGCTTGCGCTCCCAGCCTAGAGCATGAATCCAAGCACGATTCGCGTCTAACACAAACTCACTGTTTTCACCGTCCTGTAACTCGGCACCTGAGAGGTGTAGACCGTGTTTGAAAAAGCAATAAGCTTGCGCACCCAGCCTAGAGCATGAATCATAGCACGATTCGCGTCTAACACAAACTCACTGTTTTCACCGTCCTGTAACTCGGCACCTGAGAGGTGTAGACCGTGTTTGAAAAAGCAATAAGCTTGCGCTCCCAGCCTAGAGCATGAATCAGAGCACGATTCGCGTCTAACACAAACTCACTGTTTTCACCGTCCTGTACCTCGGCACCTGAGAGGTGTAGACCGTGTTTGAAAAAGCATTACGCTTGCGCTCCCAGCCTAGAGCATCAATCCCAGCACGATTCGCGTCTAACACAAACTCACTGTTTTCACCGTCCTGTACCTCGGCACCTGAGAGGTGTAGACCGTGTTTGAAAAAGCAAAAAGCTTGCGCTCCCAGCCTAGAGCATGAATCAGAGCACGATTCGCGTCTAACACAAACTCACTATTTTCACCGTCCTGTAACTCGGCACCTGAGAGGTGTAGACCGTGTTTGAAACAGCAATAAGCTTGCGCTCCCAGCCTAGAGCATGAATCAGAGCACGATTCGCGTCTAACACAAACTCACTGTTTTCACCGTCCTGTAACTCGGCACCTGAGAGGTGTAGACCGTGTTTGAAAAAGCAATAAGCTTTAGCTCCCAGCCTAGAGCATGAATCAGAGCACGATTCGCGTCTAACACAAACTCACTGTTTTCACCGTCCTGTACCTCGGCACCTGAGAGGTGTAGACCGTGTTTGAAAAAGCATTACGCTTGCGCTCCCAGCCTAGAGCATGAATCCAAGCACGATTCGCGTCTAACACAAACTCACTGTTTTCGCCGTCCTGTAACTCGGCACCTGAGAGGTGTACACCGTGTTTGAAAAAGCAATAAGCTTGCGCTCCCAGCCTAGAGCATGAATCAGAGCACGATTCGCGTCTAACACAAACTCACTGTTTTCACCGTCCTGTAACTCGGCACCTGAGAGGAGTAGACCGTGTTTGAAAAACCAATAAGCTTTAGCTCCCAGCCTAGAGCATGAATCAGAGCACGATTCGCGTCTAACACAAACTCACTGTTTTCACCGTCCTGTAACTCGGCACCTGAGAGATGTAGACCGTGTTTGAAAAAGCAATAAGCTTGCGCTCCCAGCCTAGAGCATGAATCATAGCACGATTCGCGTCTAACACAAACTCACTGTTTTCACCGTCCTGTAACTCGGCACCTGAGAGGTGTAGACCGTGTTTGAAGAAGCAATAAGCTTTAGCTCCCGGCCTAGAGCATGAATCAGAGCACGATTCGCGTCTAACACAAACTCACTGTTTTCACCGTCCTGTAACTCGGCATCTGAGAGGAGTAGACCGTGTTTGAAAAACCAATAAGCTTTAGCTCCCAGCCTAGAGCATGCATCAGAGCACGATTCGCGACTAACACAAACTCACTGTTTTCACCGTCCTGTAACTCGGCACCTGAGAGGTGTAGACCGTGTTTGATAAAGCAATAAGCTTGCGCTCCCAGCCTAGAGCATGAATCCAAGCACGATTCGCGTCTAACACAAACTCACTGTTTTCACCGTCCTGTAACTCGGCACCTGAGAGGAGTAGACCGTGTTTGAAAAACCAATAAGCTTTAGCTCCCAGCCTAGAGCATGCATCAGAGCACGATTCGCGTCTAACACAAACTCACTGTTTTCACCGTCCTGTAACTCGGCACCTGAGAGATGTAGACCGTGTTTGAAAAAGCAATAAGCTTGCGCTCCCAGCCTAGAGCATGAATCCAAGCACGATTCGCGTCTAACACAAACTCACTGTTTTCACCGTCCTGTAACTCGGCACCTGAGAGGTGTAGACCGTGTTTGAAAAAGCAATAAGCTTGCGCTCCCAGCCTAGAGCATGAATCAGAGCACGATTCGCGTCTAACACAAACTCACTGTTTTCACCGTCCTGTAACTCGGCACCTGAGAGGTGTACACCGTGTTTGAAGAAGCAATAAGCTTTAGCTCCCAGCCTAGAGCATGAGTCAGAGCACGATTCGCGTCTAACACAAACTCACTGTTTTCACCGTCCTGTAACTCGGCACCTGAGAGATGTAGACCGTGTTTGAAAAAACAATAAGCTTGCGCTCCCAGCCTAGAGCATGAATCATAGCACGATTCGCGTCTAACACAAACTCACTGTTTTCACCGTCCTGTAACTCGGCACCTGAGAGGTGTAGACCGTGTTTGAAAAAGCAATAAGCTTGCGCTCCCAGCCTAGAGCATGAATCAGAGCACGATTCGCGTCTAACACAAACTCACTGTTTTCACCGTCCTGTACCTCGGCACCTGAGAGGTGTAGACCGTGTTTGAAAAAGCATTACGCTTGCGCTCCCAGCCTAGAGCATCAATCCCAGCACGATTCGCGTCTAACACAAACTCACTGTTTTCACCGTCCTGTACCTCGGCACCTGAGAGGTGTAGACCGTGTTTGAAAAAGCAAAAAGCTTGCGCTCCCAGCCTAGAGCATGAATCAGAGCACGATTCGCGTCTAACACAAACTCACTGTTTTCACCGTCCTGTAACTCGGCACCTGAGAGGTGTAGACCGTGTTTGAAACAGCAATAAGCTTGCGCTCCCAGCCTAGAGCATGAATCCAAGCACGATTCGCGTCTAACACAAACTCACTGTTTTCACCGTCCTGTAACTCGGCACCTGAGAGGTGTAGACCGTGTTTGAAAAACCAATAAGCTTTAGCTCCCAGCCTAGAGCATGCATCAGAGCACGATTCGCGTCTAACACAAACTCACTGTTTTCACCGTCCTGTAACTCGGCACCTGAGAGATGTAGACCGTGTTTGAAAAAGCAATAAGCTTGCGCTCCCAGCCTAGAGCATGAATCCAAGCACGATTCGCGTCTAACACAAACTCACTGTTTTCACCGTCCTGTAACTCGGCACCTGAGAGGTGTAGACCGTGTTTGAAAAAGCAATAAGCTTGCGCACCCAGCCTAGAGCATGAATCATAGCACGATTCGCGTCTAACACAAACTCACTGTTTTCACCGTCCTGTAACTCGGCACCTGAGAGGTGTACACCGTGTTTGAAGAAGCAATAAGCTTTAGCTCCCAGCCTAGAGCATGAGTCAGAGCACGATTCGCGTCTAACACAAACTCACTGTTTTCACCGTCCTGTAACTCGGCACCTGAGAGATGTAGACCGTGTTTGAAAAAGCAATAAGCTTGCGCTCCCAGCCTAGAGCATGAATCATAGCACGATTCGCGTCTAACACAAACTCACTGTTTTCACCGTCCTGTAACTCGGCACCTGAGAGGTGTAGACCGTGTTTGAAACAGCAATAAGCTTGCGCTCCCAGCCTAGAGCATGAATCAGAGCACGATTCGCGTCTAACACAAACTCACTGTTTTCACCGTCCTGTAACTCGGCACCTGAGAGGTGTAGACCGTGTTTGAAAAAGCAATAAGCTTTAGCTCCCAGCCTAGAGCATGAATCAGAGCACGATTCGCGTCTAACACAAACTCACTGTTTTCACCGTCCTGTAACTCGGCACCTGAGAGGTGTACACCGTGTTTGAAGAAGCAATAAGCTTTAGCTCCCAGCCTAGAGCATGAGTCAGAGCACGATTCGCGTCTAACACAAACTCACTGTTTTCACCGTCCTGTAACTCGGCACCTGAGAGGTGTACACCGTGTTTGAAGAAGCAATAAGCTTTAGCTCCCAGCCTAGAGCATGAGTCAGAGCACGATTCGCGTCTAACACAAACTCACTGTTTTCACCGTCCTGTAACTCGGCACCTGAGAGATGTAGACCGTGTTTGAAAAAGCAATAAGCTTGCGCTCCCAGCCTAGAGCATGAATCAGAGCACGATTCGCGTCTAACACAAACTCACTGTTTTCACCGTCCTGTAACTCGGCACCTGAGAGGTGTACACCGTGTTTGAAGAAGCAATAAGCTTTAGCTCCCAGCCTAGAGCATGAGTCAGAGCACGATTCGCGTCTAACACAAACTCACTGTTTTCACCGTCCTGTAACTCGGCACCTGAGAGGTGTACACCGTGTTTGAAGAAGCAATAAGCTTTAGCTCCCAGCCTAGAGCATGAGTCAGAGCACGATTCGCGTCTAACACAAACTCACTGTTTTCACCGTCCTGTAACTCGGCACCTGAGAGATGTAGACCGTGTTTGAAAAAGCAATAAGCTTGCGCTCCCAGCCTAGAGCATGAATCATAGCACGATTCGCGTCTAACACAAACTCACTGTTTTCACCGTCCTGTAACTCGGCACCTGAGAGGTGTAGACCGTGTTTGAAAAAGCAATAAGCTTGCGCTCCCAGCCTAGAGCATGAATCAGAGCACGATTCGCGTCTAACACAAACTCACTGTTTTCACCGTCCTGTACCTCGGCACCTGAGAGGTGTAGACCGTGTTTGAAAAAGCATTACGCTTGCGCTCCCAGCCTAGAGCATCAATCCCAGCACGATTCGCGTCTAACACAAACTCACTGTTTTCACCGTCCTGTACCTCGGCACCTGAGAGGTGTAGACCGTGTTTGAAAAAGCAAAAAGCTTGCGCTCCCAGCCTAGAGCATGAATCAGAGCACGATTCGCGTCTAACACAAACTCACTATTTTCACCGTCCTGTAACTCGGCACCTGAGAGGTGTAGACCGTGTTTGAAACAGCAATAAGCTTGCGCTCCCAGCCTAGAGCATGAATCAGAGCACGATTCGCGTCTAACACAAACTCACTGTTTTCACCGTCCTGTAACTCGGCACCTGAGAGGTGTAGACCGTGTTTGAAAAAGCAATAAGCTTTAGCTCCCAGCCTAGAGCATGAATCAGAGCACGATTCGCGTCTAACACAAACTCACTGTTTTCACCGTCCTGTACCTCGGCACCTGAGAGGTGTAGACCGTGTTTGAAAAAGCATTACGCTTGCGCTCCCAGCCTAGAGCATGAATCCAAGCACGATTCGCGTCTAACACAAACTCACTGTTTTCGCCGTCCTGTAACTCGGCACCTGAGAGGTGTACACCGTGTTTGAAAAAGCAATAAGCTTGCGCTCCCAGCCTAGAGCATGAATCAGAGCACGATTCGCGTCTAACACAAACTCACTGTTTTCACCGTCCTGTAACTCGGCACCTGAGAGGAGTAGACCGTGTTTGAAAAACCAATAAGCTTTAGCTCCCAGCCTAGAGCATGAATCAGAGCACGATTCGCGTCTAACACAAACTCACTGTTTTCACCGTCCTGTAACTCGGCACCTGAGAGATGTAGACCGTGTTTGAAAAAGCAATAAGCTTGCGCTCCCAGCCTAGAGCATGAATCAGAGCACGATTCGCGTCTAACACAAACTCACTGTTTTCACCGTCCTGTAACTCGGCACCTGAGAGGTGTAGACCGTGTTTGAAGAAGCAATAAGCTTTAGCTCCCGGCCTAGAGCATGAATCAGAGCACGATTCGCGTCTAACACAAACTCACTGTTTTCACCGTCCTGTAACTCGGCATCTGAGAGGAGTAGACCGTGTTTGAAAAACCAATAAGCTTTAGCTCCCAGCCTAGAGCATGCATCAGAGCACGATTCGCGACTAACACAAACTCACTGTTTTCACCGTCCTGTAACTCGGCACCTGAGAGGTGTAGACCGTGTTTGATAAAGCAATAAGCTTGCGCTCCCAGCCTAGAGCATGAATCCAAGCACGATTCGCGTCTAACACAAACTCACTGTTTTCACCGTCCTGTAACTCGGCACCTGAGAGGAGTAGACCGTGTTTGAAAAACCAATAAGCTTTAGCTCCCAGCCTAGAGCATGCATCAGAGCACGATTCGCGTCTAACACAAACTCACTGTTTTCACCGTCCTGTAACTCGGCACCTGAGAGATGTAGACCGTGTTTGAAAAAGCAATAAGCTTGCGCTCCCAGCCTAGAGCATGAATCCAAGCACGATTCGCGTCTAACACAAACTCACTGTTTTCACCGTCCTGTAACTCGGCACCTGAGAGGTGTAGACCGTGTTTGAAAAAGCAATAAGCTTGCGCTCCCAGCCTAGAGCATGAATCAGAGCACGATTCGCGTCTAACACAAACTCACTGTTTTCACCGTCCTGTAACTCGGCACCTGAGAGGTGTACACCGTGTTTGAAGAAGCAATAAGCTTTAGCTCCCAGCCTAGAGCATGAGTCAGAGCACGATTCGCGTCTAACACAAACTCACTGTTTTCACCGTCCTGTAACTCGGCACCTGAGAGATGTAGACCGTGTTTGAAAAAACAATAAGCTTGCGCTCCCAGCCTAGAGCATGAATCATAGCACGATTCGCGTCTAACACAAACTCACTGTTTTCACCGTCCTGTAACTCGGCACCTGAGAGGTGTAGACCGTGTTTGAAAAAGCAATAAGCTTGCGCTCCCAGCCTAGAGCATGAATCAGAGCACGATTCGCGTCTAACACAAACTCACTGTTTTCACCGTCCTGTACCTCGGCACCTGAGAGGTGTAGACCGTGTTTGAAAAAGCATTACGCTTGCGCTCCCAGCCTAGAGCATCAATCCCAGCACGATTCGCGTCTAACACAAACTCACTGTTTTCACCGTCCTGTACCTCGGCACCTGAGAGGTGTAGACCGTGTTTGAAAAAGCAAAAAGCTTGCGCTCCCAGCCTAGAGCATGAATCAGAGCACGATTCGCGTCTAACACAAACTCACTGTTTTCACCGTCCTGTAACTCGGCACCTGAGAGGTGTAGACCGTGTTTGAAACAGCAATAAGCTTGCGCTCCCAGCCTAGAGCATGAATCCAAGCACGATTCGCGTCTAACACAAACTCACTGTTTTCACCGTCCTGTAACTCGGCACCTGAGAGGTGTAGACCGTGTTTGAAAAACCAATAAGCTTTAGCTCCCAGCCTAGAGCATGCATCAGAGCACGATTCGCGTCTAACACAAACTCACTGTTTTCACCGTCCTGTAACTCGGCACCTGAGAGATGTAGACCGTGTTTGAAAAAGCAATAAGCTTGCGCTCCCAGCCTAGAGCATGAATCCAAGCACGATTCGCGTCTAACACAAACTCACTGTTTTCACCGTCCTGTAACTCGGCACCTGAGAGGTGTAGACCGTGTTTGAAAAAGCAATAAGCTTGCGCACCCAGCCTAGAGCATGAATCATAGCACGATTCGCGTCTAACACAAACTCACTGTTTTCACCGTCCTGTAACTCGGCACCTGAGAGGTGTACACCGTGTTTGAAGAAGCAATAAGCTTTAGCTCCCAGCCTAGAGCATGAGTCAGAGCACGATTCGCGTCTAACACAAACTCACTGTTTTCACCGTCCTGTAACTCGGCACCTGAGAGATGTAGACCGTGTTTGAAAAAGCAATAAGCTTGCGCTCCCAGCCTAGAGCATGAATCATAGCACGATTCGCGTCTAACACAAACTCACTGTTTTCACCGTCCTGTAACTCGGCACCTGAGAGGTGTAGACCGTGTTTGAAAAAGCAATAAGCTTGCGCTCCCAGCCTAGAGCATGAATCAGAGCACGATTCGCGTCTAACACAAACTCACTGTTTTCACCGTCCTGTACCTCGGCACCTGAGAGGTGTAGACCGTGTTTGAAAAAGCATTACGCTTGCGCTCCCAGCCTAGAGCATCAATCCCAGCACGATTCGCGTCTAACACAAACTCACTGTTTTCACCGTCCTGTACCTCGGCACCTGAGAGGTGTAGACCGTGTTTGAAAAAGCAAAAAGCTTGCGCTCCCAGCCTAGAGCATGAATCAGAGCACGATTCGCGTCTAACACAAACTCACTGTTTTCACCGTCCTGTAACTCGGCACCTGAGAGGTGTAGACCGTGTTTGAAAAAGCAATAAGCTTGCGCTCCCAGCCTAGAGCATGAATCAGAGCACGATTCGCGTCTAACACAAACTCACTGTTTTCACCGTCCTGTAACTCGGCACCTGAGAGGAGTAGACCGTGTTTGAAAAAGCAATAAGCTTTAGCTCCCAGCCTAGAGCATCAATCAGAGCACGATTCGCGTCTAACACAAACTCACTGTTTTCACCGTCCTGTATCTCGGCACCTGAGAGGTGTAGACCGTGTTTGAAAAAGCAATAAGCTTGCGCTCCCAGCCTAGAGCATGAGTCATAGCACGATTCGCGTCTAACACAAACTCACTGTTTTCACCGTCCTGTAACTCGGCACCTGAGAGGTGTAGACCGTGTTTAAAAAAGCAATAAGCTTGCGCTCCCAGCCTAGAGCATGAATCAGAGCACGATTCGCGTCTAACACAAACTCACTGTTTTCACCGTCCTGTAACTCGGCACCTGAGAGATGTAGACCGTGTTTGAAAAAGCAATAAGCTTGCGCTCCCAGCCTAGAGCATGAATCATAGCACGATTCGCGTCTAACACAAACTCACTGTTTTCACCGTCCTGTAACTCGGCACCTGAGAGGTGTAGACCGTGTTTGAAAAAGCAATAAGCTTGCGCTCCCAGCCTAGAGCATGAATCAGAGCACGATTCGCGTCTAACACAAACTCACTGTTTTCACCGTCCTGTACCTCGGCACCTGAGAGGTGTAGACCGTGTTTGATAAAGCAATAAGCTTGCGCTCCCAGCCTAGAGCATGAATCCAAGCACGATTCGCGTCTAACACAAACTCACTGTTTTCACCGTCCTGTAACTCGGCACCTGAGAGGAGTAGACCGTGTTTGAAAAACCAATAAGCTTTAGCTCCCAGCCTAGAGCATGCATCAGAGCACGATTCGCGTCTAACACAAACTCACTGTTTTCACCGTCCTGTAACTCGGCACCTGAGAGATGTAGACCGTGTTTGAAAAAGCAATAAGCTTGCGCTCCCAGCCTAGAGCATGAATCCAAGCACGATTCGCGTCTAACACAAACTCACTGTTTTCACCGTCCTGTAACTCGGCACCTGAGAGGTGTAGACCGTGTTTGAAAAAGCAATAAGCTTGCGCTCCCAGCCTAGAGCATGAATCAGAGCACGATTCGCGTCTAACACAAACTCACTGTTTTCACCGTCCTGTAACTCGGCACCTGAGAGGTGTACACCGTGTTTGAAGAAGCAATAAGCTTTAGCTCCCAGCCTAGAGCATGAGTCAGAGCACGATTCGCGTCTAACACAAACTCACTGTTTTCACCGTCCTGTAACTCGGCACCTGAGAGATGTAGACCGTGTTTGAAAAAACAATAAGCTTGCGCTCCCAGCCTACAGCATGAATCATAGCACGATTCGCGTCTAACACAAACTCACTGTTTTCACCGTCCTGTAACTCGGCACCTGAGAGGTGTAGACCGTGTTTGAAAAAGCAATAAGCTTGCGCTCCCAGCCTAGAGCATGAATCAGAGCACGATTCGCGTCTAACACAAACTCACTGTTTTCACCGTCCTGTACCTCGGCACCTGAGAGGTGTAGACCGTGTTTGAAAAAGCATTACGCTTGCGCTCCCAGCCTAGAGCATCAATCCCAGCACGATTCGCGTCTAACACAAACTCACTGTTTTCACCGTCCTGTACCTCGGCACCTGAGAGGTGTAGACCGTGTTTGAAAAAGCAAAAAGCTTGCGCTCCCAGCCTAGAGCATGAATCAGAGCACGATTCGCGTCTAACACAAACTCACTGTTTTCACCGTCCTGTAACTCGGCACCTGAGAGGTGTAGACCGTGTTTGAAACAGCAATAAGCTTGCGCTCCCAGCCTAGAGCATGAATCCAAGCACGATTCGCGTCTAACACAAACTCACTGTTTTCACCGTCCTGTAACTCGGCACCTGAGAGGAGTAGACCGTGTTTGAAAAACCAATAAGCTTTAGCTCCCAGCCTAGAGCATGCATCAGAGCACGATTCGCGTCTAGCACAAACTCACTGTTTTCACCGTCCTGTAACTCGGCACCTGAGAGATGTAGACCGTGTTTGAAAAAGCAATAAGCTTGCGCTCCCAGCCTAGAGCATGAATCCAAGCACGATTCGCGTCTAACACAAACTCACTGTTTTCACCGTCCTGTAACTCGGCACCTGAGAGGTGTAGACCGTGTTTGAAAAAGCAATAAGCTTGCGCTCCCAGCCTAGAGCATGAATCAGAGCACGATTCGCGTCTAACACAAACTCACTGTTTTCACCGTCCTGTAACTCGGCACCTGAGAGGTGTACACCGTGTTTGAAGAAGCAATAAGCTTTAGCTCCCAGCCTAGAGCATGAATCAGAGCACGATTCGCGTCTAACACAAACTCACTGTTTTCACCGTCCTGTAACTCGGCACCTGAGAGATGTAGACCGTGTTTGAAAAAGCAATAAGCTTGCGCTCCCAGCCTAGAGCATGAATCATAGCACGATTCGCGTCTAACACAAACTCACTGTTTTCACCGTCCTGTAACTCGGCACCTGAGAGGTGTAGACCGTGTTTGAAAAAGCAATAAGCTTGCGCTCCCAGCCTAGAGCATGAATCAGAGCACGATTCGCGTCTAACACAAACTCACTGTTTTCACCGTCCTGTACCTCGGCACCTGAGAGGTGTAGACCGTGTTTGAAAAAGCATTACGCTTGCGCTCCCAGCCTAGAGCATCAATCCCAGCACGATTCGCGTCTAACACAAACTCACTGTTTTCACCGTCCTGTACCTCGGCAGCTGAGAGGTGTAGACCGTGTTTGAAACAGCAATAAGCTTGCGCTCCCAGCCTAGAGCATGAATCAGAGCACGATTCGCGTCTAACACAAACTCACTGTTTTCACCGTCCTGTAACTCGGCACCTGAGAGGTGTAGACCGTGTTTGAAACAGCAATAAGCTTGCGCTCCCAGCCTAGAGCATGAATCAGAGCACGATTCGCGTCTAACACAAACTCACTGTTTTCACCGTCCTGTACCTCGGCACCTGAGAGGTGTAGACCGTGTTTGAAAAAGCATTACGCTTGCGCTCCCAGCCTAGAGCATGAATCCAAGCACGATTCGCGTCTAACACAAACTCACTGTTTTCACCGTCCTGTAACTCGGCACCTGAGAGGTGTAGACCGTGTTTGAAAAAGCAATAAGCTTGCGCTCCCAGCCTAGAGCATGAATCAGAGCACGATTCGCGTCTAACACAAACTCACTGTTTTCACCGTCCTGTAACTCGGCACCTGAGAGGAGTAGACCGTGTTTGAAAAACCAATAAGCTTTAGCTCCCAGCCTAGAGCATGAATCAGAGCACGATTCGCGTCTAACACAAACTCACTGTTTTCACCGTCCTGTAACTCGGCACCTGAGAGATGTAGACCGTGTTTGAAAAAGCAATAAGCTTGCGCTCCCAGCCTAGAGCATGAATCAGAGCACGATTCGCGTCTAACACAAACTCACTGTTTTCACCGTCCTGTAACTCGGCACCTGAGAGGTGTAGACCGTGTTTGAAGAAGCAATAAGCTTTAGCTCCCGGCCTAGAGCATGAATCAGAGCACGATTCGCGTCTAACACAAACTCACTGTTTTCACCGTCCTGTAACTCGGCATCTGAGAGGAGTAGACCGTGTTTGAAAAACCAATAAGCTTTAGCTCCCAGCCTAGAGCATGCATCAGAGCACGATTCGCGACTAACACAAACTCACTGTTTTCACCGTCCTGTAACTCGGCACCTGAGAGATGTAGACCGTGTTTGATAAAGCAATAAGCTTGCGCTCCCAGCCTAGAGCATGAATCCAAGCACGATTCGCGTCTAACACAAACTCACTGTTTTCACCGTCCTGTAACTCGGCACCTGAGAGGAGTAGACCGTGTTTGAAAAACCAATAAGCTTTAGCTCCCAGCCTAGAGCATGCATCAGAGCACGATTCGCGTCTAACACAAACTCACTGTTTTCACCGTCCTGTAACTCGGCACCTGAGAGATGTAGACCGTGTTTGAAAAAGCAATAAGCTTGCGCTCCCAGCCTAGAGCATGAATCCAAGCACGATTCGCGTCTAACACAAACTCACTGTTTTCACCGTCCTGTAACTCGGCACCTGAGAGGTGTAGACCGTGTTTGAAAAAGCAATAAGCTTGCGCTCCCAGCCTAGAGCATGAGTCATAGCACGATTCGCGTCTAACACAAACTCACTGTTTTCACCGTCCTGTAACTCGGCACCTGAGAGGTGTAGACCGTGTTTAAAAAAGCAATAAGCTTGCGCTCCCAGCCTAGAGCATGAATCAGAGCACGATTCGCGTCTAACACAAACTCACTGTTTTCACCGTCCTGTAACTCGGCACCTGAGAGATGTAGACCGTGTTTGAAAAAGCAATAAGCTTGCGCTCCCAGCCTAGAGCATGAATCATAGCACGATTCGCGTCTAACACAAACTCACTGTTTTCACCGTCCTGTAACTCGGCACCTGAGAGGTGTAGACCGTGTTTGAAAAAGCAATAAGCTTGCGCTCCCAGCCTAGAGCATGAATCAGAGCACGATTCGCGTCTAACACAAACTCACTGTTTTCACCGTCCTGTACCTCGGCACCTGAGAGGTGTAGACCGTGTTTGATAAAGCAATAAGCTTGCGCTCCCAGCCTAGAGCATGAATCCAAGCACGATTCGCGTCTAACACAAACTCACTGTTTTCACCGTCCTGTAACTCGGCACCTGAGAGGAGTAGACCGTGTTTGAAAAACCAATAAGCTTTAGCTCCCAGCCTAGAGCATGCATCAGAGCACGATTCGCGTCTAACACAAACTCACTGTTTTCACCGTCCTGTAACTCGGCACCTGAGAGATGTAGACCGTGTTTGAAAAAGCAATAAGCTTGCGCTCCCAGCCTAGAGCATGAATCCAAGCACGATTCGCGTCTAACACAAACTCACTGTTTTCACCGTCCTGTAACTCGGCACCTGAGAGGTGTAGACCGTGTTTGAAAAAGCAATAAGCTTGCGCTCCCAGCCTAGAGCATGAATCAGAGCACGATTCGCGTCTAACACAAACTCACTGTTTTCACCGTCCTGTAACTCGGCACCTGAGAGGTGTACACCGTGTTTGAAGAAGCAATAAGCTTTAGCTCCCAGCCTAGAGCATGAGTCAGAGCACGATTCGCGTCTAACACAAACTCACTGTTTTCACCGTCCTGTAACTCGGCACCTGAGAGATGTAGACCGTGTTTGAAAAAACAATAAGCTTGCGCTCCCAGCCTACAGCATGAATCATAGCACGATTCGCGTCTAACACAAACTCACTGTTTTCACCGTCCTGTAACTCGGCACCTGAGAGGTGTAGACCGTGTTTGAAAAAGCAATAAGCTTGCGCTCCCAGCCTAGAGCATGAATCAGAGCACGATTCGCGTCTAACACAAACTCACTGTTTTCACCGTCCTGTACCTCGGCACCTGAGAGGTGTAGACCGTGTTTGAAAAAGCATTACGCTTGCGCTCCCAGCCTAGAGCATCAATCCCAGCACGATTCGCGTCTAACACAAACTCACTGTTTTCACCGTCCTGTACCTCGGCACCTGAGAGGTGTAGACCGTGTTTGAAAAAGCAAAAAGCTTGCGCTCCCAGCCTAGAGCATGAATCAGAGCACGATTCGCGTCTAACACAAACTCACTGTTTTCACCGTCCTGTAACTCGGCACCTGAGAGGTGTAGACCGTGTTTGAAACAGCAATAAGCTTGCGCTCCCAGCCTAGAGCATGAATCCAAGCACGATTCGCGTCTAACACAAACTCACTGTTTTCACCGTCCTGTAACTCGGCACCTGAGAGGAGTAGACCGTGTTTGAAAAACCAATAAGCTTTAGCTCCCAGCCTAGAGCATGCATCAGAGCACGATTCGCGTCTAGCACAAACTCACTGTTTTCACCGTCCTGTAACTCGGCACCTGAGAGATGTAGACCGTGTTTGAAAAAGCAATAAGCTTGCGCTCCCAGCCTAGAGCATGAATCCAAGCACGATTCGCGTCTAACACAAACTCACTGTTTTCACCGTCCTGTAACTCGGCACCTGAGAGGTGTAGACCGTGTTTGAAAAAGCAATAAGCTTGCGCTCCCAGCCTAGAGCATGAATCAGAGCACGATTCGCGTCTAACACAAACTCACTGTTTTCACCGTCCTGTAACTCGGCACCTGAGAGGTGTACACCGTGTTTGAAGAAGCAATAAGCTTTAGCTCCCAGCCTAGAGCATGAATCAGAGCACGATTCGCGTCTAACACAAACTCACTGTTTTCACCGTCCTGTAACTCGGCACCTGAGAGATGTAGACCGTGTTTGAAAAAGCAATAAGCTTGCGCTCCCAGCCTAGAGCATGAATCATAGCACGATTCGCGTCTAACACAAACTCACTGTTTTCACCGTCCTGTAACTCGGCACCTGAGAGGTGTAGACCGTGTTTGAAAAAGCAATAAGCTTGCGCTCCCAGCCTAGAGCATGAATCAGAGCACGATTCGCGTCTAACACAAACTCA
Source organism: Eleutherodactylus coqui (assembly GCF_035609145.1). Taxonomy (NCBI): domain Eukaryota; kingdom Metazoa; phylum Chordata; class Amphibia; order Anura; family Eleutherodactylidae; genus Eleutherodactylus; species Eleutherodactylus coqui. Next base: position 459,398 of record NW_027102247.1, read on the forward strand.
CTGTTTTCACCGTCCTGTACCTCGGCACCTGAGAGGTGTAGACCGTGTTTGAAAAAGCATTACGCTTGCGCTCCCAGCCTAGAGCATCAATCCCAGCACGATTCGCGTCTAACACAAACTCACTGTTTTCACCGTCCTGTACCTCGGCAGCTGAGAGGTGTAGACCGTGTTTGAAACAGCAATAAGCTTGCGCTCCCAGCCTAGAGCATGAATCAGAGCACGATTCGCGTCTAACACAAACTCACTGTTTTCACCGTCCTGTAACTCGGCACCTGAGAGGTGTAGACCGTGTTTGAAACAGCAATAAGCTTGCGCTCCCAGCCTAGAGCATGAATCAGAGCACGATTCGCGTCTAACACAAACTCACTGTTTTCACCGTCCTGTACCTCGGCACCTGAGAGGTGTAGACCGTGTTTGAAAAAGCATTACGCTTGCGCTCCCAGCCTAGAGCATGAATCCAAGCACGATTCGCGTCTAACACAAACTCACTGTTTTCACCGTCCTGTAACTCGGCACCTGAGAGGTGTAGACCGTGTTTGAAAAAGCAATAAGCTTGCGCTCCCAGCCTAGAGCATGAATCAGAGCACGATTCGCGTCTAACACAAACTCACTGTTTTCACCGTCCTGTAACTCGGCACCTGAGAGGAGTAGACCGTGTTTGAAAAACCAATAAGCTTTAGCTCCCAGCCTAGAGCATGAATCAGAGCACGATTCGCGTCTAACACAAACTCACTGTTTTCACCGTCCTGTAACTCGGCACCTGAGAGATGTAGACCGTGTTTGAAAAAGCAATAAGCTTGCGCTCCCAGCCTAGAGCATGAATCAGAGCACGATTCGCGTCTAACACAAACTCACTGTTTTCACCGTCCTGTAACTCGGCACCTGAGAGGTGTAGACCGTGTTTGAAGAAGCAATAAGCTTTAGCTCCCGGCCTAGAGCATGAATCAGAGCACGATTCGCGTCTAACACAAACTCACTGTTTTCACCGTCCTGTAACTCGGCATCTGAGAGGAGTAGACCGTGTTTGAAAAACCAATAAGCTTTAGCTCCCAGCCTAGAGCATGCATCAGAGCACGATTCGCGACTAACACAAACTCACTGTTTTCACCGTCCTGTAACTCGGCACCTGAGAGATGTAGACCGTGTTTGATAAAGCAATAAGCTTGCGCTCCCAGCCTAGAGCATGAATCCAAGCACGATTCGCGTCTAACACAAACTCACTGTTTTCACCGTCCTGTAACTCGGCACCTGAGAGGAGTAGACCGTGTTTGAAAAACCAATAAGCTTTAGCTCCCAGCCTAGAGCATGCATCAGAGCACGATTCGCGTCTAACACAAACTCACTGTTTTCACCGTCCTGTAACTCGGCACCTGAGAGATGTAGACCGTGTTTGAAAAAGCAATAAGCTTGCGCTCCCAGCCTAGAGCATGAATCCAAGCACGATTCGCGTCTAACACAAACTCACTGTTTTCACCGTCCTGTAACTCGGCACCTGAGAGGTGTAGACCGTGTTTGAAAAAGCAATAAGCTTGCGCTCCCAGCCTAGAGCATGAGTCATAGCACGATTCGCGTCTAACACAAACTCACTGTTTTCACCGTCCTGTAACTCGGCACCTGAGAGGTGTAGACCGTGTTTAAAAAAGCAATAAGCTTGCGCTCCCAGCCTAGAGCATGAATCAGAGCACGATTCGCGTCTAACACAAACTCACTGTTTTCACCGTCCTGTAACTCGGCACCTGAGAGGTGTAGACCGTGTTTGAAAAAGCAATAAGCTTGCGCTCCCAGCCTAGAGCATGAATCAGAGCACGATTCGCGTCTAACACAAACTCACTGTTTTCACCGTCCTGTACCTCGGCACCTGAGAGGTGTAGACCGTGTTTGATAAAGCAATAAGCTTGCGCTCCCAGCCTAGAGCATGAATCCAAGCACGATTCGCGTCTAACACAAACTCACTGTTTTCACCGTCCTGTAACTCGGCACCTGAGAGGAGTAGACCGTGTTTGAAAAACCAATAAGCTTTAGCTCCCAGCCTAGAGCATGCATCAGAGCACGATTCGCGTCTAACACAAACTCACTGTTTTCACCGTCCTGTAACTCGGCACCTGAGAGATGTAGACCGTGTTTGAAAAAGCAATAAGCTTGCGCTCCCAGCCTAGAGCATGAATCCAAGCACGATTCGCGTCTAACACAAACTCACTGTTTTCACCGTCCTGTAACTCGGCACCTGAGAGGTGTAGACCGTGTTTGAAAAAGCAATAAGCTTGCGCTCCCAGCCTAGAGCATGAATCAGAGCACGATTCGCGTCTAACACAAACTCACTGTTTTCACCGTCCTGTAACTCGGCACCTGAGAGGTGTACACCGTGTTTGAAGAAGCAATAAGCTTTAGCTCCCAGCCTAGAGCATGAGTCAGAGCACGATTCGCGTCTAACACAAACTCACTGTTTTCACCGTCCTGTAACTCGGCACCTGAGAGATGTAGACCGTGTTTGAAAAAACAATAAGCTTGCGCTCCCAGCCTACAGCATGAATCATAGCACGATTCGCGTCTAACACAAACTCACTGTTTTCACCGTCCTGTAACTCGGCACCTGAGAGGTGTAGACCGTGTTTGAAAAAGCAATAAGCTTGCGCTCCCAGCCTAGAGCATGAATCAGAGCACGATTCGCGTCTAACACAAACTCACTGTTTTCACCGTCCTGTACCTCGGCACCTGAGAGGTGTAGACCGTGTTTGAAAAAGCATTACGCTTGCGCTCCCAGCCTAGAGCATCAATCCCAGCACGATTCGCGTCTAACACAAACTCACTGTTTTCACCGTCCTGTACCTCGGCACCTGAGAGGTGTAGACCGTGTTTGAAAAAGCAAAAAGCTTGCGCTCCCAGCCTAGAGCATGAATCAGAGCACGATTCGCGTCTAACACAAACTCACTGTTTTCACCGTCCTGTAACTCGGCACCTGAGAGGTGTAGACCGTGTTTGAAACAGCAATAAGCTTGCGCTCCCAGCCTAGAGCATGAATCCAAGCACGATTCGCGTCTAACACAAACTCACTGTTTTCACCGTCCTGTAACTCGGCACCTGAGAGGAGTAGACCGTGTTTGAAAAACCAATAAGCTTTAGCTCCCAGCCTAGAGCATGCATCAGAGCACGATTCGCGTCTAGCACAAACTCACTGTTTTCACCGTCCTGTAACTCGGCACCTGAGAGATGTAGACCGTGTTTGAAAAAGCAATAAGCTTGCGCTCCCAGCCTAGAGCATGAATCCAAGCACGATTCGCGTCTAACACAAACTCACTGTTTTCACCGTCCTGTAACTCGGCACCTGAGAGGTGTAGACCGTGTTTGAAAAAGCAATAAGCTTGCGCTCCCAGCCTAGAGCATGAATCAGAGCACGATTCGCGTCTAACACAAACTCACTGTTTTCACCGTCCTGTAACTCGGCACCTGAGAGGTGTACACCGTGTTTGAAGAAGCAATAAGCTTTAGCTCCCAGCCTAGAGCATGAATCAGAGCACGATTCGCGTCTAACACAAACTCACTGTTTTCACCGTCCTGTAACTCGGCACCTGAGAGATGTAGACCGTGTTTGAAAAAGCAATAAGCTTGCGCTCCCAGCCTAGAGCATGAATCATAGCACGATTCGCGTCTAACACAAACTCACTGTTTTCACCGTCCTGTAACTCGGCACCTGAGAGGTGTAGACCGTGTTTGAAAAAGCAATAAGCTTGCGCTCCCAGCCTAGAGCATGAATCAGAGCACGATTCGCGTCTAACACAAACTCACTGTTTTCACCGTCCTGTACCTCGGCACCTGAGAGGTGTAGACCGTGTTTGAAAAAGCATTACGCTTGCGCTCCCAGCCTAGAGCATCAATCCCAGCACGATTCGCGTCTAACACAAACTCACTGTTTTCACCGTCCTGTACCTCGGCAGCTGAGAGGTGTAGACCGTGTTTGAAACAGCAATAAGCTTGCGCTCCCAGCCTAGAGCATGAATCAGAGCACGATTCGCGTCTAACACAAACTCACTGTTTTCACCGTCCTGTAACTCGGCACCTGAGAGGTGTAGACCGTGTTTGAAACAGCAATAAGCTTGCGCTCCCAGCCTAGAGCATGAATCAGAGCACGATTCGCGTCTAACACAAACTCACTGTTTTCACCGTCCTGTACCTCGGCACCTGAGAGGTGTAGACCGTGTTTGAAAAAGCATTACGCTTGCGCTCCCAGCCTAGAGCATGAATCCAAGCACGATTCGCGTCTAACACAAACTCACTGTTTTCACCGTCCTGTAACTCGGCACCTGAGAGGTGTAGACCGTGTTTGAAAAAGCAATAAGCTTGCGCTCCCAGCCTAGAGCATGAATCAGAGCACGATTCGCGTCTAACACAAACTCACTGTTTTCACCGTCCTGTAACTCGGCACCTGAGAGGAGTAGACCGTGTTTGAAAAACCAATAAGCTTTAGCTCCCAGCCTAGAGCATGAATCAGAGCACGATTCGCGTCTAACACAAACTCACTGTTTTCACCGTCCTGTAACTCGGCACCTGAGAGATGTAGACCGTGTTTGAAAAAGCAATAAGCTTGCGCTCCCAGCCTAGAGCATGAATCAGAGCACGATTCGCGTCTAACACAAACTCACTGTTTTCACCGTCCTGTAACTCGGCACCTGAGAGGTGTAGACCGTGTTTGAAGAAGCAATAAGCTTTAGCTCCCGGCCTAGAGCATGAATCAGAGCACGATTCGCGTCTAACACAAACTCACTGTTTTCACCGTCCTGTAACTCGGCATCTGAGAGGAGTAGACCGTGTTTGAAAAACCAATAAGCTTTAGCTCCCAGCCTAGAGCATGCATCAGAGCACGATTCGCGACTAACACAAACTCACTGTTTTCACCGTCCTGTAACTCGGCACCTGAGAGATGTAGACCGTGTTTGATAAAGCAATAAGCTTGCGCTCCCAGCCTAGAGCATGAATCCAAGCACGATTCGCGTCTAACACAAACTCACTGTTTTCACCGTCCTGTAACTCGGCACCTGAGAGGAGTAGACCGTGTTTGAAAAACCAATAAGCTTTAGCTCCCAGCCTAGAGCATGCATCAGAGCACGATTCGCGTCTAACACAAACTCACTGTTTTCACCGTCCTGTAACTCGGCACCTGAGAGATGTAGACCGTGTTTGAAAAAGCAATAAGCTTGCGCTCCCAGCCTAGAGCATGAATCCAAGCACGATTCGCGTCTAACACAAACTCACTGTTTTCACCGTCCTGTAACTCGGCACCTGAGAGGTGTAGACCGTGTTTGAAAAAGCAATAAGCTTGCGCTCCCAGCCTAGAGCATGAATCATAGCACGATTCGCGTCTAACACAAACTCACTGTTTTCACCGTCCTGTAACTCGGCACCTGAGAGGTGTACACCGTGTTTGAAGAAGCAATAAGCTTTAGCTCCCAGCCTAGAGCATGAGTCAGAGCACGATTCGCGTCTAACACAAACTCACTGTTTTCACCGTCCTGTAACTCGGCACCTGAGAGATGTAGACCGTGTTTGAAAAAACAATAAGCTTGCGCTCCCAGCCTACAGCATGAATCATAGCACGATTCGCGTCTAACACAAACTCACTGTTTTCACCGTCCTGTAACTCGGCACCTGAGAGGTGTAGACCGTGTTTGAAAAAGCAATAAGCTTGCGCTCCCAGCCTAGAGCATGAATCAGAGCACGATTCGCGTCTAACACAAACTCACTGTTTTCACCGTCCTGTACCTCGGCACCTGAGAGGTGTAGACCGTGTTTGAAAAAGCATTACGCTTGCGCTCCCAGCCTAGAGCATCAATCCCAGCACGATTCGCGTCTAACACAAACTCACTGTTTTCACCGTCCTGTACCTCGGCACCTGAGAGGTGTAGACCGTGTTTGAAAAAGCAAAAAGCTTGCGCTCCCAGCCTAGAGCATGAATCAGAGCACGATTCGCGTCTAACACAAACTCACTGTTTTCACCGTCCTGTAACTCGGCACCTGAGAGGTGTAGACCGTGTTTGAAAAAGCAATAAGCTTGCGCTCCCAGCCTAGAGCATGAATCCAAGCACGATTCGCGTCTAACACAAACTCACTGTTTTCACCGTCCTGTAACTCGGCACCTGAGAGGTGTACACCGTGTTTGAAGAAGCAATAAGCTTTAGCTCCCAGCCTAGAGCATGAGTCAGAGCACGATTCGCGTCTAACACAAACTCACTGTTTTCACCGTCCTGTAACTCGGCACCTGAGAGGTGTACACCGTGTTTGAAGAAGCAATAAGCTTTAGCTCCCAGCCTAGAGCATGAGTCAGAGCACGATTCGCGTCTAACACAAACTCACTGTTTTCACCGTCCTGTAACTCGGCACCTGAGAGATGTAGACCGTGTTTGAAAAAGCAATAAGCTTGCGCTCCCAGCCTAGAGCATGAATCAGAGCACGATTCGCGTCTAACACAAACTCACTGTTTTCACCGTCCTGTAACTCGGCACCTGAGAGGTGTACACCGTGTTTGAAGAAGCAATAAGCTTTAGCTCCCAGCCTAGAGCATGAGTCAGAGCACGATTCGCGTCTAACACAAACTCACTGTTTCACCGTCCTGTAACTCGGCACCTGAGAGGTGTACACCGTGTTTGAAGAAGCAATAAGCTTTAGCTCCCAGCCTAGAGCATGAGTCAGAGCACGATTCGCGTCTAACACAAACTCACTGTTTTCACCGTCCTGTAACTCGGCACCTGAGAGATGTAGACCGTGTTTGAAAAAGCAATAAGCTTGCGCTCCCAGCCTAGAGCATGAATCATAGCACGATTCGCGTCTAACACAAACTCACTGTTTTCACCGTCCTGTAACTCGGCACCTGAGAGGTGTAGACCGTGTTTGAAAAAGCAATAAGCTTGCGCTCCCAGCCTAGAGCATGAATCAGAGCACGATTCGCGTCTAACACAAACTCACTGTTTTCACCGTCCTGTACCTCGGCACCTGAGAGGTGTAGACCGTGTTTGAAAAAGCATTACGCTTGCGCTCCCAGCCTAGAGCATCAATCCCAGCACGATTCGCGTCTAACACAAACTCACTGTTTTCACCGTCCTGTACCTCGGCACCTGAGAGGTGTAGACCGTGTTTGAAAAAGCAAAAAGCTTGCGCTCCCAGCCTAGAGCATGAATCAGAGCACGATTCGCGTCTAACACAAACTCACTATTTTCACCGTCCTGTAACTCGGCACCTGAGAGGTGTAGACCGTGTTTGAAACAGCAATAAGCTTGCGCTCCCAGCCTAGAGCATGAATCAGAGCACGATTCGCGTCTAACACAAACTCACTGTTTTCACCGTCCTGTAACTCGGCACCTGAGAGGTGTAGACCGTGTTTGAAAAAGCAATAAGCTTTAGCTCCCAGCCTAGAGCATGAATCAGAGCACGATTCGCGTCTAACACAAACTCACTGTTTTCACCGTCCTGTACCTCGGCACCTGAGAGGTGTAGACCGTGTTTGAAAAAGCATTACGCTTGCGCTCCCAGCCTAGAGCATGAATCCAAGCACGATTCGCGTCTAACACAAACTCACTGTTTTCGCCGTCCTGTAACTCGGCACCTGAGAGGTGTACACCGTGTTTGAAAAAGCAATAAGCTTGCGCTCCCAGCCTAGAGCATGAATCAGAGCACGATTCGCGTCTAACACAAACTCACTGTTTTCACCGTCCTGTAACTCGGCACCTGAGAGGAGTAGACCGTGTTTGAAAAACCAATAAGCTTTAGCTCCCAGCCTAGAGCATGAATCAGAGCACGATTCGCGTCTAACACAAACTCACTGTTTTCACCGTCCTGTAACTCGGCACCTGAGAGATGTAGACCGTGTTTGAAAAAGCAATAAGCTTGCGCTCCCAGCCTAGAGCATGAATCATAGCACGATTCGCGTCTAACACAAACTCACTGTTTTCACCGTCCTGTAACTCGGCACCTGAGAGGTGTAGACCGTGTTTGAAGAAGCAATAAGCTTTAGCTCCCGGCCTAGAGCATGAATCAGAGCACGATTCGCGTCTAACACAAACTCACTGTTTTCACCGTCCTGTAACTCGGCATCTGAGAGGAGTAGACCGTGTTTGAAAAACCAATAAGCTTTAGCTCCCAGCCTAGAGCATGCATCAGAGCACGATTCGCGACTAACACAAACTCACTGTTTTCACCGTCCTGTAACTCGGCACCTGAGAGGTGTAGACCGTGTTTGATAAAGCAATAAGCTTGCGCTCCCAGCCTAGAGCATGAATCCAAGCACGATTCGCGTCTAACACAAACTCACTGTTTTCACCGTCCTGTAACTCGGCACCTGAGAGGAGTAGACCGTGTTTGAAAAACCAATAAGCTTTAGCTCCCAGCCTAGAGCATGCATCAGAGCACGATTCGCGTCTAACACAAACTCACTGTTTTCACCGTCCTGTAACTCGGCACCTGAGAGATGTAGACCGTGTTTGAAAAAGCAATAAGCTTGCGCTCCCAGCCTAGAGCATGAATCCAAGCACGATTCGCGTCTAACACAAACTCACTGTTTTCACCGTCCTGTAACTCGGCACCTGAGAGGTGTAGACCGTGTTTGAAAAAGCAATAAGCTTGCGCTCCCAGCCTAGAGCATGAATCAGAGCACGATTCGCGTCTAACACAAACTCACTGTTTTCACCGTCCTGTAACTCGGCACCTGAGAGGTGTACACCGTGTTTGAAGAAGCAATAAGCTTTAGCTCCCAGCCTAGAGCATGAGTCAGAGCACGATTCGCGTCTAACACAAACTCACTGTTTTCACCGTCCTGTAACTCGGCACCTGAGAGATGTAGACCGTGTTTGAAAAAACAATAAGCTTGCGCTCCCAGCCTAGAGCATGAATCATAGCACGATTCGCGTCTAACACAAACTCACTGTTTTCACCGTCCTGTAACTCGGCACCTGAGAGGTGTAGACCGTGTTTGAAAAAGCAATAAGCTTGCGCTCCCAGCCTAGAGCATGAATCAGAGCACGATTCGCGTCTAACACAAACTCACTGTTTTCACCGTCCTGTACCTCGGCACCTGAGAGGTGTAGACCGTGTTTGAAAAAGCATTACGCTTGCGCTCCCAGCCTAGAGCATCAATCCCAGCACGATTCGCGTCTAACACAAACTCACTGTTTTCACCGTCCTGTACCTCGGCACCTGAGAGGTGTAGACCGTGTTTGAAAAAGCATTACGCTTGCGCTCCCAGCCTAGAGCATGAATCCAAGCACGATTCGCGTCTAACACAAACTCACTGTTTTCGCCGTCCTGTAACTCGGCACCTGAGAGGTGTACACCGTGTTTGAAAAAGCAATAAGCTTGCGCTCCCAGCCTAGAGCATGAATCAGAGCACGATTCGCGTCTAACACAAACTCACTGTTTTCACCGTCCTGTAACTCGGCACCTGAGAGGAGTAGACCGTGTTTGAAAAACCAATAAGCTTTAGCTCCCAGCCTAGAGCATGAATCAGAGCACGATTCGCGTCTAACACAAACTCACTGTTTTCACCGTCCTGTAACTCGGCACCTGAGAGATGTAGACCGTGTTTGAAAAAGCAATAAGCTTGCGCTCCCAGCCTAGAGCATGAATCATAGCACGATTCGCGTCTAACACAAACTCACTGTTTTCACCGTCCTGTAACTCGGCACCTGAGAGGTGTAGACCGTGTTTGAAGAAGCAATAAGCTTTAGCTCCCGGCCTAGAGCATGAATCAGAGCACGATTCGCGTCTAACACAAACTCACTGTTTTCACCGTCCTGTAACTCGGCATCTGAGAGGAGTAGACCGTGTTTGAAAAACCAATAAGCTTTAGCTCCCAGCCTAGAGCATGCATCAGAGCACGATTCGCGACTAACACAAACTCACTGTTTTCACCGTCCTGTAACTCGGCACCTGAGAGGTGTAGACCGTGTTTGATAAAGCAATAAGCTTGCGCTCCCAGCCTAGAGCATGAATCCAAGCACGATTCGCGTCTAACACAAACTCACTGTTTTCACCGTCCTGTAACTCGGCACCTGAGAGGAGTAGACCGTGTTTGAAAAACCAATAAGCTTTAGCTCCCAGCCTAGAGCATGCATCAGAGCACGATTCGCGTCTAACACAAACTCACTGTTTTCACCGTCCTGTAACTCGGCACCTGAGAGATGTAGACCGTGTTTGAAAAAGCAATAAGCTTGCGCTCCCAGCCTAGAGCATGAATCCAAGCACGATTCGCGTCTAACACAAACTCACTGTTTTCACCGTCCTGTAACTCGGCACCTGAGAGGTGTAGACCGTGTTTGAAAAAGCAATAAGCTTGCGCTCCCAGCCTAGAGCATGAATCAGAGCACGATTCGCGTCTAACACAAACTCACTGTTTTCACCGTCCTGTAACTCGGCACCTGAGAGGTGTACACCGTGTTTGAAGAAGCAATAAGCTTTAGCTCCCAGCCTAGAGCATGAGTCAGAGCACGATTCGCGTCTAACACAAACTCACTGTTTTCACCGTCCTGTAACTCGGCACCTGAGAGATGTAGACCGTGTTTGAAAAAACAATAAGCTTGCGCTCCCAGCCTAGAGCATGAATCATAGCACGATTCGCGTCTAACACAAACTCACTGTTTTCACCGTCCTGTAACTCGGCACCTGAGAGGTGTAGACCGTGTTTGAAAAAGCAATAAGCTTGCGCTCCCAGCCTAGAGCATGAATCAGAGCACGATTCGCGTCTAACACAAACTCACTGTTTTCACCGTCCTGTACCTCGGCACCTGAGAGGTGTAGACCGTGTTTGAAAAAGCATTACGCTTGCGCTCCCAGCCTAGAGCATCAATCCCAGCACGATTCGCGTCTAACACAAACTCACTGTTTTCACCGTCCTGTACCTCGGCACCTGAGAGGTGTAGACCGTGTTTGAAAAAGCAAAAAGCTTGCGCTCCCAGCCTAGAGCATGAATCAGAGCACGATTCGCGTCTAACACAAACTCACTGTTTTCACCGTCCTGTAACTCGGCACCTGAGAGGTGTAGACCGTGTTTGAAACAGCAATAAGCTTGCGCTCCCAGCCTAGAGCATGAATCCAAGCACGATTCGCGTCTAACACAAACTCACTGTTTTCACCGTCCTGTAACTCGGCACCTGAGAGGTGTAGACCGTGTTTGAAAAACCAATAAGCTTTAGCTCCCAGCCTAGAGCATGCATCAGAGCACGATTCGCGTCTAACACAAACTCACTGTTTTCACCGTCCTGTAACTCGGCACCTGAGAGATGTAGACCGTGTTTGAAAAAGCAATAAGCTTGCGCTCCCAGCCTAGAGCATGAATCCAAGCACGATTCGCGTCTAACACAAACTCACTGTTTTCACCGTCCTGTAACTCGGCACCTGAGAGGTGTAGACCGTGTTTGAAAAAGCAATAAGCTTGCGCTCCCAGCCTAGAGCATGAATCAGAGCACGATTCGCGTCTAACACAAACTCACTGTTTTCACCGTCCTGTAACTCGGCACCTGAGAGGTGTACACCGTGTTTGAAGAAGCAATAAGCTTTAGCTCCCAGCCTAGAGCATGAGTCAGAGCACGATTCGCGTCTAACACAAACTCACTGTTTTCACCGTCCTGTAACTCGGCACCTGAGAGATGTAGACCGTGTTTGAAAAAACAATAAGCTTGCGCTCCCAGCCTAGAGCATGAATCATAGCACGATTCGCGTCTAACACAAACTCACTGTTTTCACCGTCCTGTAACTCGGCACCTGAGAGGTGTAGACCGTGTTTGAAAAAGCAATAAGCTTGCGCTCCCAGCCTAGAGCATGAATCAGAGCACGATTCGCGTCTAACACAAACTCACTGTTTTCACCGTCCTGTACCTCGGCACCTGAGAGGTGTAGACCGTGTTTGAAAAAGCATTACGCTTGCGCTCCCAGCCTAGAGCATCAATCCCAGCACGATTCGCGTCTAACACAAACTCACTGTTTTCACCGTCCTGTACCTCGGCACCTGAGAGGTGTAGACCGTGTTTGAAAAAGCATTACGCTTGCGCTCCCAGCCTAGAGCATGAATCCAAGCACGATTCGCGTCTAACACAAACTCACTGTTTTCGCCGTCCTGTAACTCGGCACCTGAGAGGTGTACACCGTGTTTGAAAAAGCAATAAGCTTGCGCTCCCAGCCTAGAGCATGAATCAGAGCACGATTCGCGTCTAACACAAACTCACTGTTTTCACCGTCCTGTAACTCGGCACCTGAGAGGAGTAGACCGTGTTTGAAAAACCAATAAGCTTTAGCTCCCAGCCTAGAGCATGAATCAGAGCACGATTCGCGTCTAACACAAACTCACTGTTTTCACCGTCCTGTAACTCGGCACCTGAGAGATGTAGACCGTGTTTGAAAAAGCAATAAGCTTGCGCTCCCAGCCTAGAGCATGAATCATAGCACGATTCGCGTCTAACACAAACTCACTGTTTTCACCGTCCTGTAACTCGGCACCTGAGAGGTGTAGACCGTGTTTGAAGAAGCAATAAGCTTTAGCTCCCGGCCTAGAGCATGAATCAGAGCACGATTCGCGTCTAACACAAACTCACTGTTTTCACCGTCCTGTAACTCGGCATCTGAGAGGAGTAGACCGTGTTTGAAAAACCAATAAGCTTTAGCTCCCAGCCTAGAGCATGCATCAGAGCACGATTCGCGACTAACACAAACTCACTGTTTTCACCGTCCTGTAACTCGGCACCTGAGAGGTGTAGACCGTGTTTGATAAAGCAATAAGCTTGCGCTCCCAGCCTAGAGCATGAATCCAAGCACGATTCGCGTCTAACACAAACTCACTGTTTTCACCGTCCTGTAACTCGGCACCTGAGAGGAGTAGACCGTGTTTGAAAAACCAATAAGCTTTAGCTCCCAGCCTAGAGCATGCATCAGAGCACGATTCGCGTCTAACACAAACTCACTGTTTTCACCGTCCTGTAACTCGGCACCTGAGAGATGTAGACCGTGTTTGAAAAAGCAATAAGCTTGCGCTCCCAGCCTAGAGCATGAATCCAAGCACGATTCGCGTCTAACACAAACTCACTGTTTTCACCGTCCTGTAACTCGGCACCTGAGAGGTGTAGACCGTGTTTGAAAAAGCAATAAGCTTGCGCTCCCAGCCTAGAGCATGAATCAGAGCACGATTCGCGTCTAACACAAACTCACTGTTTTCACCGTCCTGTAACTCGGCACCTGAGAGGTGTACACCGTGTTTGAAGAAGCAATAAGCTTTAGCTCCCAGCCTAGAGCATGAGTCAGAGCACGATTCGCGTCTAACACAAACTCACTGTTTTCACCGTCCTGTAACTCGGCACCTGAGAGATGTAGACCGTGTTTGAAAAAACAATAAGCTTGCGCTCCCAGCCTAGAGCATGAATCATAGCACGATTCGCGTCTAACACAAACTCACTGTTTTCACCGTCCTGTAACTCGGCACCTGAGAGGTGTAGACCGTGTTTGAAAAAGCAATAAGCTTGCGCTCCCAGCCTAGAGCATGAATCAGAGCACGATTCGCGTCTAACACAAACTCACTGTTTTCACCGTCCTGTACCTCGGCACCTGAGAGGTGTAGACCGTGTTTGAAAAAGCATTACGCTTGCGCTCCCAGCCTAGAGCATCAATCCCAGCACGATTCGCGTCTAACACAAACTCACTGTTTTCACCGTCCTGTACCTCGGCACCTGAGAGGTGTAGACCGTGTTTGAAAAAGCAAAAAGCTTGCGCTCCCAGCCTAGAGCATGAATCAGAGCACGATTCGCGTCTAACACAAACTCACTGTTTTCACCGTCCTGTAACTCGGCACCTGAGAGGTGTAGACCGTGTTTGAAACAGCAATAAGCTTGCGCTCCCAGCCTAGAGCATGAATCCAAGCACGATTCGCGTCTAACACAAACTCACTGTTTTCACCGTCCTGTAACTCGGCACCTGAGAGGTGTAGACCGTGTTTGAAAAACCAATAAGCTTTAGCTCCCAGCCTAGAGCATGCATCAGAGCACGATTCGCGTCTAACACAAACTCACTGTTTTCACCGTCCTGTAACTCGGCACCTGAGAGATGTAGACCGTGTTTGAAAAAGCAATAAGCTTGCGCTCCCAGCCTAGAGCATGAATCCAAGCACGATTCGCGTCTAACACAAACTCACTGTTTTCACCGTCCTGTAACTCGGCACCTGAGAGGTGTAGACCGTGTTTGAAAAAGCAATAAGCTTGCGCACCCAGCCTAGAGCATGAATCATAGCACGATTCGCGTCTAACACAAACTCACTGTTTTCACCGTCCTGTAACTCGGCACCTGAGAGGTGTACACCGTGTTTGAAGAAGCAATAAGCTTTAGCTCCCAGCCTAGAGCATGAGTCAGAGCACGATTCGCGTCTAACACAAACTCACTGTTTTCACCGTCCTGTAACTCGGCACCTGAGAGATGTAGACCGTGTTTGAAAAAGCAATAAGCTTGCGCTCCCAGCCTAGAGCATGAATCATAGCACGATTCGCGTCTAACACAAACTCACTGTTTTCACCGTCCTGTAACTCGGCACCTGAGAGGTGTAGACCGTGTTTGAAACAGCAATAAGCTTGCGCTCCCAGCCTAGAGCATGAATCAGAGCACGATTCGCGTCTAACACAAACTCACTGTTTTCACCGTCCTGTAACTCGGCACCTGAGAGGTGTAGACCGTGTTTGAAAAAGCAATAAGCTTTAGCTCCCAGCCTAGAGCATGAATCAGAGCACGATTCGCGTCTAACACAAACTCACTGTTTTCACCGTCCTGTAACTCGGCACCTGAGAGGTGTACACCGTGTTTGAAGAAGCAATAAGCTTTAGCTCCCAGCCTAGAGCATGAGTCAGAGCACGATTCGCGTCTAACACAAACTCACTGTTTTCACCGTCCTGTAACTCGGCACCTGAGAGGTGTACACCGTGTTTGAAGAAGCAATAAGCTTTAGCTCCCAGCCTAGAGCATGAGTCAGAGCACGATTCGCGTCTAACACAAACTCACTGTTTTCACCGTCCTGTAACTCGGCACCTGAGAGATGTAGACCGTGTTTGAAAAAGCAATAAGCTTGCGCTCCCAGCCTAGAGCATGAATCAGAGCACGATTCGCGTCTAACACAAACTCACTGTTTTCACCGTCCTGTAACTCGGCACCTGAGAGGTGTACACCGTGTTTGAAGAAGCAATAAGCTTTAGCTCCCAGCCTAGAGCATGAGTCAGAGCACGATTCGCGTCTAACACAAACTCACTGTTTTCACCGTCCTGTAACTCGGCACCTGAGAGGTGTACACCGTGTTTGAAGAAGCAATAAGCTTTAGCTCCCAGCCTAGAGCATGAGTCAGAGCACGATTCGCGTCTAACACAAACTCACTGTTTTCACCGTCCTGTAACTCGGCACCTGAGAGATGTAGACCGTGTTTGAAAAAGCAATAAGCTTGCGCTCCCAGCCTAGAGCATGAATCATAGCACGATTCGCGTCTAACACAAACTCACTGTTTTCACCGTCCTGTAACTCGGCACCTGAGAGGTGTAGACCGTGTTTGAAAAAGCAATAAGCTTGCGCTCCCAGCCTAGAGCATGAATCAGAGCACGATTCGCGTCTAACACAAACTCACTGTTTTCACCGTCCTGTACCTCGGCACCTGAGAGGTGTAGACCGTGTTTGAAAAAGCATTACGCTTGCGCTCCCAGCCTAGAGCATCAATCCCAGCACGATTCGCGTCTAACACAAACTCACTGTTTTCACCGTCCTGTACCTCGGCACCTGAGAGGTGTAGACCGTGTTTGAAAAAGCAAAAAGCTTGCGCTCCCAGCCTAGAGCATGAATCAGAGCACGATTCGCGTCTAACACAAACTCACTATTTTCACCGTCCTGTAACTCGGCACCTGAGAGGTGTAGACCGTGTTTGAAACAGCAATAAGCTTGCGCTCCCAGCCTAGAGCATGAATCAGAGCACGATTCGCGTCTAACACAAACTCACTGTTTTCACCGTCCTGTAACTCGGCACCTGAGAGGTGTAGACCGTGTTTGAAAAAGCAATAAGCTTTAGCTCCCAGCCTAGAGCATGAATCAGAGCACGATTCGCGTCTAACACAAACTCACTGTTTTCACCGTCCTGTACCTCGGCACCTGAGAGGTGTAGACCGTGTTTGAAAAAGCATTACGCTTGCGCTCCCAGCCTAGAGCATGAATCCGAGCACGATTCGCGTCTAACACAAACTCACTGTTTTCGCCGTCCTGTAACTCGGCACCTGAGAGGTGTACACCGTGTTTGAAAAAGCAATAAGCTTGCGCTCCCAGCCTAGAGCATGAATCAGAGCACGATTCGCGTCTAACACAAACTCACTGTTTTCACCGTCCTGTAACTCGGCACCTGAGAGATGTAGACCGTGTTTGAAAAAGCAATAAGCTTGCGCTCCCAGCCTAGAGCATGAATCATAGCACGATTCGCGTCTAACACAAACTCACTGTTTTCACCGTCCTGTAACTCGGCACCTGAGAGGTGTAGACCGTGTTTGAAGAAGCAATAAGCTTTAGCTCCCGGCCTAGAGCATGAATCAGAGCACGATTCGCGTCTAACACAAACTCACTGTTTTCACCGTCCTGTAACTCGGCATCTGAGAGGAGTAGACCGTGTTTGAAAAACCAATAAGCTTTAGCTCCCAGCCTAGAGCATGCATCAGAGCACGATTCGCGACTAACACAAACTCACTGTTTTCACCGTCCTGTAACTCGGCACCTGAGAGGTGTAGACCGTGTTTGATAAAGCAATAAGCTTGCGCTCCCAGCCTAGAGCATGAATCCAAGCACGATTCGCGTCTAACACAAACTCACTGTTTTCACCGTCCTGTAACTCGGCACCTGAGAGGAGTAGACCGTGTTTGAAAAACCAATAAGCTTTAGCTCCCAGCCTAGAGCATGCATCAGAGCACGATTCGCGTCTAACACAAACTCACTGTTTTCACCGTCCTGTAACTCGGCACCTGAGAGATGTAGACCGTGTTTGAAAAAGCAATAAGCTTGCGCTCCCAGCCTAGAGCATGAATCCAAGCACGATTCGCGTCTAACACAAACTCACTGTTTTCACCGTCCTGTAACTCGGCACCTGAGAGGTGTAGACCGTGTTTGAAAAAGCAATAAGCTTGCGCTCCCAGCCTAGAGCATGAATCAGAGCACGATTCGCGTCTAACACAAACTCACTGTTTTCACCGTCCTGTAACTCGGCACCTGAGAGGTGTACACCGTGTTTGAAGAAGCAATAAGCTTTAGCTCCCAGCCTAGAGCATGAGTCAGAGCACGATTCGCGTCTAACACAAACTCACTGTTTTCACCGTCCTGTAACTCGGCACCTGAGAGATGTAGACCGTGTTTGAAAAAACAATAAGCTTGCGCTCCCAGCCTAGAGCATGAATCATAGCACGATTCGCGTCTAACACAAACTCACTGTTTTCACCGTCCTGTAACTCGGCACCTGAGAGGTGTAGACCGTGTTTGAAAAAGCAATAAGCTTGCGCTCCCAGCCTAGAGCATGAATCAGAGCACGATTCGCGTCTAACACAAACTCACTGTTTTCACCGTCCTGTACCTCGGCACCTGAGAGGTGTAGACCGTGTTTGAAAAAGCATTACGCTTGCGCTCCCAGCCTAGAGCATCAATCCCAGCACGATTCGCGTCTAACACAAACTCACTGTTTTCACCGTCCTGTACCTCGGCACCTGAGAGGTGTAGACCGTGTTTGAAAAAGCAAAAAGCTTGCGCTCCCAGCCTAGAGCATGAATCAGAGCACGATTCGCGTCTAACACAAACTCACTGTTTTCACCGTCCTGTAACTCGGCACCTGAGAGGTGTAGACCGTGTTTGAAACAGCAATAAGCTTGCGCTCCCAGCCTAGAGCATGAATCCAAGCACGATTCGCGTCTAACACAAACTCACTGTTTTCACCGTCCTGTAACTCGGCACCTGAGAGGTGTAGACCGTGTTTGAAAAACCAATAAGCTTTAGCTCCCAGCCTAGAGGATGCATCAGAGCACGATTCGCGTCTAACACAAACTCACTGTTTTCACCGTCCTGTAACTCGGCACCTGAGAGATGTAGACCGTGTTTGAAAAAGCAATAAGCTTGCGCTCCCAGCCTAGAGCATGAATCCAAGCACGATTCGCGTCTAACACAAACTCACTGTTTTCACCGTCCTGTAACTCGGCACCTGAGAGGTGTAGACCGTGTTTGAAAAAGCAATAAGCTTGCGCACCCAGCCTAGAGCATGAATCATAGCACGATTCGCGTCTAACACAAACTCACTGTTTTCACCGTCCTGTAACTCGGCACCTGAGAGGTGTACACCGTGTTTGAAGAAGCAATAAGCTTTAGCTCCCAGCCTAGAGCATGAGTCAGAGCACGATTCGCGTCTAACACAAACTCACTGTTTTCACCGTCCTGTAACTCGGCACCTGAGAGATGTAGACCGTGTTTGAAAAAGCAATAAGCTTGCGCTCCCAGCCTAGAGCATGAGTCAGAGCACGATTCGCGTCTAACACAAACTCACTGTTTTCACCGTCCTGTAACTCGGCACCTGAGAGGTGTAGACCGTGTTTGAAACAGCAATAAGCTTGCGCTCCCAGCCTAGAGCATGAATCAGAGCACGATTCGCGTCTAACACAAACTCACTGTTTTCACCGTCCTGTAACTCGGCACCTGAGAGGTGTAGACCGTGTTTGAAAAAGCAATAAGCTTTAGCTCCCAGCCTAGAGCATGAATCAGAGCACGATTCGCGTCTAACACAAACTCACTGTTTTCACCGTCCTGTAACTCGGCACCTGAGAGGTGTACACCGTGTTTGAAGAAGCAATAAGCTTTAGCTCCCAGCCTAGAGCATGAGTCAGAGCACGATTCGCGTCTAACACAAACTCACTGTTTTCACCGTCCTGTAACTCGGCACCTGAGAGGTGTACACCGTGTTTGAAGAAGCAATAAGCTTTAGCTCCCAGCCTAGAGCATGAGTCAGAGCACGATTCGCGTCTAACACAAACTCACTGTTTTCACCGTCCTGTAACTCGGCACCTGAGAGATGTAGACCGTGTTTGAAAAAGCAATAAGCTTGCGCTCCCAGCCTAGAGCATGAATCAGAGCACGATTCGCGTCTAACACAAACTCACTGTTTTCACCGTCCTGTAACTCGGCACCTGAGAGGTGTACACCGTGTTTGAAGAAGCAATAAGCTTTAGCTCCCAGCCTAGAGCATGAGTCAGAGCACGATTCGCGTCTAACACAAACTCACTGTTTTCACCGTCCTGTAACTCGGCACCTGAGAGGTGTACACCGTGTTTGAAGAAGCAATAAGCTTTAGCTCCCAGCCTAGAGCATGAGTCAGAGCACGATTCGCGTCTAACACAAACTCACTGTTTTCACCGTCCTGTAACTCGGCACCTGAGAGATGTAGACCGTGTTTGAAAAAGCAATAAGCTTGCGCTCCCAGCCTAGAGCATGAATCATAGCACGATTCGCGTCTAACACAAACTCACTGTTTTCACCGTCCTGTAACTCGGCACCTGAGAGGTGTAGACCGTGTTTGAAAAAGCAATAAGCTTGCGCTCCCAGCCTAGAGCATGAATCAGAGCACGATTCGCGTCTAACACAAACTCACTGTTTTCACCGTCCTGTACCTCGGCACCTGAGAGGTGTAGACCGTGTTTGAAAAAGCATTACGCTTGCGCTCCCAGCCTAGAGCATCAATCCCAGCACGATTCGCGTCTAACACAAACTCACTGTTTTCACCGTCCTGTACCTCGGCACCTGAGAGGTGTAGACCGTGTTTGAAAAAGCAAAAAGCTTGCGCTCCCAGCCTAGAGCATGAATCAGAGCACGATTCGCGTCTAACACAAACTCACTATTTTCACCGTCCTGTAACTCGGCACCTGAGAGGTGTAGACCGTGTTTGAAACAGCAATAAGCTTGCGCTCCCAGCCTAGAGCATGAATCAGAGCACGATTCGCGTCTAACACAAACTCACTGTTTTCACCGTCCTGTAACTCGGCACCTGAGAGGTGTAGACCGTGTTTGAAAAAGCAATAAGCTTTAGCTCCCAGCCTAGAGCATGAATCAGAGCACGATTCGCGTCTAACACAAACTCACTGTTTTCACCGTCCTGTACCTCGGCACCTGAGAGGTGTAGACCGTGTTTGAAAAAGCATTACGCTTGCGCTCCCAGCCTAGAGCATGAATCCAAGCACGATTCGCGTCTAACACAAACTCACTGTTTTCGCCGTCCTGTAACTCGGCACCTGAGAGGTGTACACCGTGTTTGAAAAAGCAATAAGCTTGCGCTCCCAGCCTAGAGCATGAATCAGAGCACGATTCGCGTCTAACACAAACTCACTGTTTTCACCGTCCTGTAACTCGGCACCTGAGAGGAGTAGACCGTGTTTGAAAAACCAATAAGCTTTAGCTCCCAGCCTAGAGCATGAATCAGAGCACGATTCGCGTCTAACACAAACTCACTGTTTTCACCGTCCTGTAACTCGGCACCTGAGAGATGTAGACCGTGTTTGAAAAAGCAATAAGCTTGCGCTCCCAGCCTAGAGCATGAATCAGAGCACGATTCGCGTCTAACACAAACTCACTGTTTTCACCGTCCTGTAACTCGGCACCTGAGAGGTGTAGACCGTGTTTGAAGAAGCAATAAGCTTTAGCTCCCGGCCTAGAGCATGAATCAGAGCACGATTCGCGTCTAACACAAACTCACTGTTTTCACCGTCCTGTAACTCGGCATCTGAGAGGAGTAGACCGTGTTTGAAAAACCAATAAGCTTTAGCTCCCAGCCTAGAGCATGCATCAGAGCACGATTCGCGACTAACACAAACTCACTGTTTTCACCGTCCTGTAACTCGGCACCTGAGAGGTGTAGACCGTGTTTGATAAAGCAATAAGCTTGCGCTCCCAGCCTAGAGCATGAATCCAAGCACGATTCGCGTCTAACACAAACTCACTGTTTTCACCGTCCTGTAACTCGGCACCTGAGAGGAGTAGACCGTGTTTGAAAAACCAATAAGCTTTAGCTCCCAGCCTAGAGCATGCATCAGAGCACGATTCGCGTCTAACACAAACTCACTGTTTTCACCGTCCTGTAACTCGGCACCTGAGAGATGTAGACCGTGTTTGAAAAAGCAATAAGCTTGCGCTCCCAGCCTAGAGCATGAATCCAAGCACGATTCGCGTCTAACACAAACTCACTGTTTTCACCGTCCTGTAACTCGGCACCTGAGAGGTGTAGACCGTGTTTGAAAAAGCAATAAGCTTGCGCTCCCAGCCTAGAGCATGAATCAGAGCACGATTCGCGTCTAACACAAACTCACTGTTTTCACCGTCCTGTAACTCGGCACCTGAGAGGTGTACACCGTGTTTGAAGAAGCAATAAGCTTTAGCTCCCAGCCTAGAGCATGAGTCAGAGCACGATTCGCGTCTAACACAAACTCACTGTTTTCACCGTCCTGTAACTCGGCACCTGAGAGATGTAGACCGTGTTTGAAAAAACAATAAGCTTGCGCTCCCAGCCTAGAGCATGAATCATAGCACGATTCGCGTCTAACACAAACTCACTGTTTTCACCGTCCTGTAACTCGGCACCTGAGAGGTGTAGACCGTGTTTGAAAAAGCAATAAGCTTGCGCTCCCAGCCTAGAGCATGAATCAGAGCACGATTCGCGTCTAACACAAACTCACTGTTTTCACCGTCCTGTACCTCGGCACCTGAGAGGTGTAGACCGTGTTTGAAAAAGCATTACGCTTGCGCTCCCAGCCTAGAGCATCAATCCCAGCACGATTCGCGTCTAACACAAACTCACTGTTTTCACCGTCCTGTACCTCGGCACCTGAGAGGTGTAGACCGTGTTTGAAAAAGCAAAAAGCTTGCGCTCCCAGCCTAGAGCATGAATCAGAGCACGATTCGCGTCTAACACAAACTCACTGTTTTCACCGTCCTGTAACTCGGCACCTGAGAGGTGTAGACCGTGTTTGAAACAGCAATAAGCTTGCGCTCCCAGCCTAGAGCATGAATCCAAGCACGATTCGCGTCTAACACAAACTCACTGTTTTCACCGTCCTGTAACTCGGCACCTGAGAGGTGTAGACCGTGTTTGAAAAACCAATAAGCTTTAGCTCCCAGCCTAGAGCATGCATCAGAGCACGATTCGCGTCTAACACAAACTCACTGTTTTCACCGTCCTGTAACTCGGCACCTGAGAGATGTAGACCGTGTTTGAAAAAGCAATAAGCTTGCGCTCCCAGCCTAGAGCATGAATCCAAGCACGATTCGCGTCTAACACAAACTCACTGTTTTCACCGTCCTGTAACTCGGCACCTGAGAGGTGTAGACCGTGTTTGAAAAAGCAATAAGCTTGCGCACCCAGCCTAGAGCATGAATCATAGCACGATTCGCGTCTAACACAAACTCACTGTTTTCACCGTCCTGTAACTCGGCACCTGAGAGGTGTACACCGTGTTTGAAGAAGCAATAAGCTTTAGCTCCCAGCCTAGAGCATGAGTCAGAGCACGATTCGCGTCTAACACAAACTCACTGTTTTCACCGTCCTGTAACTCGGCACCTGAGAGATGTAGACCGTGTTTGAAAAAGCAATAAGCTTGCGCTCCCAGCCTAGAGCATGAATCATAGCACGATTCGCGTCTAACACAAACTCACTGTTTTCACCGTCCTGTAACTCGGCACCTGAGAGGTGTAGACCGTGTTTGAAAAAGCAATAAGCTTGCGCTCCCAGCCTAGAGCATGAATCAGAGCACGATTCGCGTCTAACACAAACTCACTGTTTTCACCGTCCTGTACCTCGGCACCTGAGAGGTGTAGACCGTGTTTGAAAAAGCATTACGCTTGCGCTCCCAGCCTAGAGCATCAATCCCAGCACGATTCGCGTCTAACACAAACTCACTGTTTTCACCGTCCTGTACCTCGGCACCTGAGAGGTGTAGACCGTGTTTGAAAAAGCAAAAAGCTTGCGCTCCCAGCCTAGAGCATGAATCAGAGCACGATTCGCGTCTAACACAAACTCACTGTTTTCACCGTCCTGTAACTCGGCACCTGAGAGGTGTAGACCGTGTTTGAAAAAGCAATAAGCTTGCGCTCCCAGCCTAGAGCATGAATCAGAGCACGATTCGCGTCTAACACAAACTCACTGTTTTCACCGTCCTGTAACTCGGCACCTGAGAGGAGTAGACCGTGTTTGAAAAAGCAATAAGCTTTAGCTCCCAGCCTAGAGCATCAATCAGAGCACGATTCGCGTCTAACACAAACTCACTGTTTTCACCGTCCTGTATCTCGGCACCTGAGAGGTGTAGACCGTGTTTGAAAAAGCAATAAGCTTGCGCTCCCAGCCTAGAGCATGAGTCATAGCACGATTCGCGTCTAACACAAACTCACTGTTTTCACCGTCCTGTAACTCGGCACCTGAGAGGTGTAGACCGTGTTTAAAAAAGCAATAAGCTTGCGCTCCCAGCCTAGAGCATGAATCAGAGCACGATTCGCGTCTAACACAAACTCACTGTTTTCACCGTCCTGTAACTCGGCACCTGAGAGATGTAGACCGTGTTTGAAAAAGCAATAAGCTTGCGCTCCCAGCCTAGAGCATGAATCATAGCACGATTCGCGTCTAACACAAACTCACTGTTTTCACCGTCCTGTAACTCGGCACCTGAGAGGTGTAGACCGTGTTTGAAAAAGCAATAAGCTTGCGCTCCCAGCCTAGAGCATGAATCAGAGCACGATTCGCGTCTAACACAAACTCACTGTTTTCACCGTCCTGTACCTCGGCACCTGAGAGGTGTAGACCGTGTTTGATAAAGCAATAAGCTTGCGCTCCCAGCCTAGAGCATGAATCCAAGCACGATTCGCGTCTAACACAAACTCACTGTTTTCACCGTCCTGTAACTCGGCACCTGAGAGGAGTAGACCGTGTTTGAAAAACCAATAAGCTTTAGCTCCCAGCCTAGAGCATGCATCAGAGCACGATTCGCGTCTAACACAAACTCACTGTTTTCACCGTCCTGTAACTCGGCACCTGAGAGATGTAGACCGTGTTTGAAAAAGCAATAAGCTTGCGCTCCCAGCCTAGAGCATGAATCCAAGCACGATTCGCGTCTAACACAAACTCACTGTTTTCACCGTCCTGTAACTCGGCACCTGAGAGGTGTAGACCGTGTTTGAAAAAGCAATAAGCTTGCGCTCCCAGCCTAGAGCATGAATCCAAGCACGATTCGCGTCTAACACAAACTCACTGTTTTCACCGTCCTGTAACTCGGCACCTGAGAGGAGTAGACCGTGTTTGAAAAACCAATAAGCTTTAGCTCCCAGCCTAGAGCATGCATCAGAGCACGATTCGCGTCTAACACAAACTCACTGTTTTCACCGTCCTGTAACTCGGCACCTGAGAGGAGTAGACCGTGTTTGAAAAACCAATAAGCTTTAGCTCCCAGCCTAGAGCATGCATCAGAGCACGATTCGCGTCTAACACAAACTCACTGTTTTCACCGTCCTGTAACTCGGCACCTGAGAGATGTAGACCGTGTTTGAAAAAGCAATAAGCTTGCGCTCCCAGCCTAGAGCATGAATCAGAGCACGATTCGCGTCTAACACAAACTCACTGTTTTCACCGTCCTGTACCTCGGCACCTGAGAGGTGTAGACCGTGTTTGAAAAAGCATTACGCTTGCGCTCCCAGCCTAGAGCATCAATCCCAGCACGATTCGCGTCTAACACAAACTCACTGTTTTCACCGTCCTGTACCTCGGCACCTGAGAGGTGTAGACCGTGTTTGAAAAAGCAAAAAGCTTGCGCTCCCAGCCTAGAGCATGAATCAGAGCACGATTCGCGTCTAACACAAACTCACTGTTTTCACCGTCCTGTAACTCGGCACCTGAGAGGTGTAGACCGTGTTTGAAACAGCAATAAGCTTGCGCTCCCAGCCTAGAGCATGAATCCAAGCACGATTCGCGTCTAACACAAACTCACTGTTTTCACCGTCCTGTAACTCGGCACCTGAGAGGTGTAGACCGTGTTTGAAAAAGCAATAAGCTTGCGCTCCCAGCCTAGAGCATGAATCAGAGCACGATTCGCGTCTAACACAAACTCACTGTTTTCACCGTCCTGTAACTCGGCACCTGAGAGGTGTACACCGTGTTTGAAGAAGCAATAAGCTTTAGCTCCCAGCCTAGAGCATGAATCAGAGCACGATTCGCGTCTAACACAAACTCACTGTTTTCACCGTCCTGTAACTCGGCACCTGAGAGATGTAGACCGTGTTTGAAAAAGCAATAAGCTTGCGCTCCCAGCCTAGAGCATGAATCATATCACGATTCGCGTCTAACACAAACTCACTGTTTTCACCGTCCTGTAACTCGGCACCTGAGAGGTGTAGACCGTGTTTGAAAAAGCAATAAGCTTGCGCTCCCAGCCTAGAGCATGAATCAGAGCACGATTCGCGTCTAACACAAACTCACTGTTTTCACCGTCCTGTACCTCGGCACCTGAGAGGTGTAGACCGTGTTTGAAAAAGCATTACGCTTGCGCTCCCAGCCTAGAGCATCAATCCCAGCACGATTCGCGTCTAACACAAACTCACTGTTTTCACCGTCCTGTACCTCGGCAGCTGAGAGGTGTAGACCGTGTTTGAAACAGCAATAAGCTTGCGCTCCCAGCCTAGAGCATGAATCAGAGCACGATTCGCGTCTAACACAAACTCACTGTTTTCACCGTCCTGTAACTCGGCACCTGAGAGGTGTAGACCGTGTTTGAAACAGCAATAAGCTTGCGCTCCCAGCCTAGAGCATGAATCAGAGCACGATTCGCGTCTAACACAAACTCACTGTTTTCACCGTCCTGTACCTCGGCACCTGAGAGGTGTAGACCGTGTTTGAAAAAGCATTACGCTTGCACTCCCAGCCTAGAGCATGAATCCAAGCACGATTCGCGTCTAACACAAACTCACTGTTTTCACCGTCCTGTAACTCGGCACCTGAGAGATGTAGACCGTGTTTGAAAAAGCAATAAGCTTGCGCTCCCAGCCTAGAGCATGAGTCAGAGCACGATTCGCGTCTAACACAAACTCACTGTTTTCACCGTCCTGTAACTCGGCACCTGAGAGGTGTAGACCGTGTTTGAAACAGCAATAAGCTTGCGCTCCCAGCCTAGAGCATGAATCAGAGCACGATTCGCGTCTAACACAAACTCACTGTTTTCACCGTCCTGTAACTCGGCACCTGAGAGGTGTAGACCGTGTTTGAAAAAGCAATAAGCTTTAGCTCCCAGCCTAGAGCATGAATCAGAGCACGATTCGCGTCTAACACAAACTCACTGTTTTCACCGTCCTGTAACTCGGCACCTGAGAGGTGTACACCGTGTTTGAAGAAGCAATAAGCTTTAGCTCCCAGCCTAGAGCATGAGTCAGAGCACGATTCGCGTCTAACACAAACTCACTGTTTTCACCGTCCTGTAACTCGGCACCTGAGAGGTGTACACCGTGTTTGAAGAAGCAATAAGCTTTAGCTCCCAGCCTAGAGCATGAGTCAGAGCACGATTCGCGTCTAACACAAACTCACTGTTTTCACCGTCCTGTAACTCGGCACCTGAGAGATGTAGACCGTGTTTGAAAAAGCAATAAGCTTGCGCTCCCAGCCTAGAGCATGAATCAGAGCACGATTCGCGTCTAACACAAACTCACTGTTTTCACCGTCCTGTAACTCGGCACCTGAGAGGTGTACACCGTGTTTGAAGAAGCAATAAGCTTTAGCTCCCAGCCTAGAGCATGAGTCAGAGCACGATTCGCGTCTAACACAAACTCACTGTTTTCACCGTCCTGTAACTCGGCACCTGAGAGGTGTACACCGTGTTTGAAGAAGCAATAAGCTTTAGCTCCCAGCCTAGAGCATGAGTCAGAGCACGATTCGCGTCTAACACAAACTCACTGTTTTCACCGTCCTGTAACTCGGCACCTGAGAGATGTAGACCGTGTTTGAAAAAGCAATAAGCTTGCGCTCCCAGCCTAGAGCATGAATCATAGCACGATTCGCGTCTAACACAAACTCACTGTTTTCACCGTCCTGTAACTCGGCACCTGAGAGGTGTAGACCGTGTTTGAAAAAGCAATAAGCTTGCGCTCCCAGCCTAGAGCATGAATCAGAGCACGATTCGCGTCTAACACAAACTCACTGTTTTCACCGTCCTGTACCTCGGCACCTGAGAGGTGTAGACCGTGTTTGAAAAAGCATTACGCTTGCGCTCCCAGCCTAGAGCATCAATCCCAGCACGATTCGCGTCTAACACAAACTCACTGTTTTCACCGTCCTGTACCTCGGCACCTGAGAGGTGTAGACCGTGTTTGAAAAAGCAAAAAGCTTGCGCTCCCAGCCTAGAGCATGAATCAGAGCACGATTCGCGTCTAACACAAACTCACTATTTTCACCGTCCTGTAACTCGGCACCTGAGAGGTGTAGACCGTGTTTGAAACAGCAATAAGCTTGCGCTCCCAGCCTAGAGCATGAATCAGAGCACGATTCGCGTCTAACACAAACTCACTGTTTTCACCGTCCTGTAACTCGGCACCTGAGAGGTGTAGACCGTGTTTGAAAAAGCAATAAGCTTTAGCTCCCAGCCTAGAGCATGAATCAGAGCACGATTCGCGTCTAACACAAACTCACTGTTTTCACCGTCCTGTACCTCGGCACCTGAGAGGTGTAGACCGTGTTTGAAAAAGCATTACGCTTGCGCTCCCAGCCTAGAGCATGAATCCAAGCACGATTCGCGTCTAACACAAACTCACTGTTTTCGCCGTCCTGTAACTCGGCACCTGAGAGGTGTACACCGTGTTTGAAAAAGCAATAAGCTTGCGCTCCCAGCCTAGAGCATGAATCAGAGCACGATTCGCGTCTAACACAAACTCACTGTTTTCACCGTCCTGTAACTCGGCACCTGAGAGGAGTAGACCGTGTTTGAAAAACCAATAAGCTTTAGCTCCCAGCCTAGAGCATGAATCAGAGCACGATTCGCGTCTAACACAAACTCACTGTTTTCACCGTCCTGTAACTCGGCACCTGAGAGATGTAGACCGTGTTTGAAAAAGCAATAAGCTTGCGCTCCCAGCCTAGAGCATGAATCAGAGCACGATTCGCGTCTAACACAAACTCACTGTTTTCACCGTCCTGTAACTCGGCACCTGAGAGGTGTAGACCGTGTTTGAAGAAGCAATAAGCTTTAGCTCCCGGCCTAGAGCATGAATCAGAGCACGATTCGCGTCTAACACAAACTCACTGTTTTCACCGTCCTGTAACTCGGCATCTGAGAGGAGTAGACCGTGTTTGAAAAACCAATAAGCTTTAGCTCCCAGCCTAGAGCATGCATCAGAGCACGATTCGCGACTAACACAAACTCACTGTTTTCACCGTCCTGTAACTCGGCACCTGAGAGGTGTAGACCGTGTTTGATAAAGCAATAAGCTTGCGCTCCCAGCCTAGAGCATGAATCCAAGCACGATTCGCGTCTAACACAAACTCACTGTTTTCACCGTCCTGTAACTCGGCACCTGAGAGGAGTAGACCGTGTTTGAAAAACCAATAAGCTTTAGCTCCCAGCCTAGAGCATGCATCAGAGCACGATTCGCGTCTAACACAAACTCACTGTTTTCACCGTCCTGTAACTCGGCACCTGAGAGATGTAGACCGTGTTTGAAAAAGCAATAAGCTTGCGCTCCCAGCCTAGAGCATGAATCCAAGCACGATTCGCGTCTAACACAAACTCACTGTTTTCACCGTCCTGTAACTCGGCACCTGAGAGGTGTAGACCGTGTTTGAAAAAGCAATAAGCTTGCGCTCCCAGCCTAGAGCATGAATCAGAGCACGATTCGCGTCTAACACAAACTCACTGTTTTCACCGTCCTGTAACTCGGCACCTGAGAGGTGTACACCGTGTTTGAAGAAGCAATAAGCTTTAGCTCCCAGCCTAGAGCATGAGTCAGAGCACGATTCGCGTCTAACACAAACTCACTGTTTTCACCGTCCTGTAACTCGGCACCTGAGAGATGTAGACCGTGTTTGAAAAAACAATAAGCTTGCGCTCCCAGCCTAGAGCATGAATCATAGCACGATTCGCGTCTAACACAAACTCACTGTTTTCACCGTCCTGTAACTCGGCACCTGAGAGGTGTAGACCGTGTTTGAAAAAGCAATAAGCTTGCGCTCCCAGCCTAGAGCATGAATCAGAGCACGATTCGCGTCTAACACAAACTCACTGTTTTCACCGTCCTGTACCTCGGCACCTGAGAGGTGTAGACCGTGTTTGAAAAAGCATTACGCTTGCGCTCCCAGCCTAGAGCATCAATCCCAGCACGATTCGCGTCTAACACAAACTCACTGTTTTCACCGTCCTGTACCTCGGCACCTGAGAGGTGTAGACCGTGTTTGAAAAAGCAAAAAGCTTGCGCTCCCAGCCTAGAGCATGAATCAGAGCACGATTCGCGTCTAACACAAACTCACTGTTTTCACCGTCCTGTAACTCGGCACCTGAGAGGTGTAGACCGTGTTTGAAACAGCAATAAGCTTGCGCTCCCAGCCTAGAGCATGAATCCAAGCACGATTCGCGTCTAACACAAACTCACTGTTTTCACCGTCCTGTAACTCGGCACCTGAGAGGTGTAGACCGTGTTTGAAAAACCAATAAGCTTTAGCTCCCAGCCTAGAGCATGCATCAGAGCACGATTCGCGTCTAACACAAACTCACTGTTTTCACCGTCCTGTAACTCGGCACCTGAGAGATGTAGACCGTGTTTGAAAAAGCAATAAGCTTGCGCTCCCAGCCTAGAGCATGAATCCAAGCACGATTCGCGTCTAACACAAACTCACTGTTTTCACCGTCCTGTAACTCGGCACCTGAGAGGTGTAGACCGTGTTTGAAAAAGCAATAAGCTTGCGCACCCAGCCTAGAGCATGAATCATAGCACGATTCGCGTCTAACACAAACTCACTGTTTTCACCGTCCTGTAACTCGGCACCTGAGAGGTGTACACCGTGTTTGAAGAAGCAATAAGCTTTAGCTCCCAGCCTAGAGCATGAGTCAGAGCACGATTCG
Source organism: Eleutherodactylus coqui (assembly GCF_035609145.1). Taxonomy (NCBI): domain Eukaryota; kingdom Metazoa; phylum Chordata; class Amphibia; order Anura; family Eleutherodactylidae; genus Eleutherodactylus; species Eleutherodactylus coqui. Next base: position 489,514 of record NW_027102247.1, read on the forward strand.
CGTCTAACACAAACTCACTGTTTTCACCGTCCTGTAACTCGGCACCTGAGAGATGTAGACCGTGTTTGAAAAAGCAATAAGCTTGCGCTCCCAGCCTAGAGCATGAATCATAGCACGATTCGCGTCTAACACAAACTCACTGTTTTCACCGTCCTGTAACTCGGCACCTGAGAGGTGTAGACCGTGTTTGAAAAAGCAATAAGCTTGCGCTCCCAGCCTAGAGCATGAATCAGAGCACGATTCGCGTCTAACACAAACTCACTGTTTTCACCGTCCTGTACCTCGGCACCTGAGAGGTGTAGACCGTGTTTGAAAAAGCATTACGCTTGCGCTCCCAGCCTAGAGCATCAATCCCAGCACGATTCGCGTCTAACACAAACTCACTGTTTTCACCGTCCTGTACCTCGGCACCTGAGAGGTGTAGACCGTGTTTGAAAAAGCAAAAAGCTTGCGCTCCCAGCCTAGAGCATGAATCAGAGCACGATTCGCGTCTAACACAAACTCACTGTTTTCACCGTCCTGTAACTCGGCACCTGAGAGGTGTAGACCGTGTTTGAAAAAGCAATAAGCTTGCGCTCCCAGCCTAGAGCATGAATCAGAGCACGATTCGCGTCTAACACAAACTCACTGTTTTCACCGTCCTGTAACTCGGCACCTGAGAGGAGTAGACCGTGTTTGAAAAAGCAATAAGCTTTAGCTCCCAGCCTAGAGCATCAATCAGAGCACGATTCGCGTCTAACACAAACTCACTGTTTTCACCGTCCTGTATCTCGGCACCTGAGAGGTGTAGACCGTGTTTGAAAAAGCAATAAGCTTGCGCTCCCAGCCTAGAGCATGAGTCATAGCACGATTCGCGTCTAACACAAACTCACTGTTTTCACCGTCCTGTAACTCGGCACCTGAGAGGTGTAGACCGTGTTTAAAAAAGCAATAAGCTTGCGCTCCCAGCCTAGAGCATGAATCAGAGCACGATTCGCGTCTAACACAAACTCACTGTTTTCACCGTCCTGTAACTCGGCACCTGAGAGATGTAGACCGTGTTTGAAAAAGCAATAAGCTTGCGCTCCCAGCCTAGAGCATGAATCATAGCACGATTCGCGTCTAACACAAACTCACTGTTTTCACCGTCCTGTAACTCGGCACCTGAGAGGTGTAGACCGTGTTTGAAAAAGCAATAAGCTTGCGCTCCCAGCCTAGAGCATGAATCAGAGCACGATTCGCGTCTAACACAAACTCACTGTTTTCACCGTCCTGTACCTCGGCACCTGAGAGGTGTAGACCGTGTTTGATAAAGCAATAAGCTTGCGCTCCCAGCCTAGAGCATGAATCCAAGCACGATTCGCGTCTAACACAAACTCACTGTTTTCACCGTCCTGTAACTCGGCACCTGAGAGGAGTAGACCGTGTTTGAAAAACCAATAAGCTTTAGCTCCCAGCCTAGAGCATGCATCAGAGCACGATTCGCGTCTAACACAAACTCACTGTTTTCACCGTCCTGTAACTCGGCACCTGAGAGATGTAGACCGTGTTTGAAAAAGCAATAAGCTTGCGCTCCCAGCCTAGAGCATGAATCCAAGCACGATTCGCGTCTAACACAAACTCACTGTTTTCACCGTCCTGTAACTCGGCACCTGAGAGGTGTAGACCGTGTTTGAAAAAGCAATAAGCTTGCGCTCCCAGCCTAGAGCATGAATCCAAGCACGATTCGCGTCTAACACAAACTCACTGTTTTCACCGTCCTGTAACTCGGCACCTGAGAGGAGTAGACCGTGTTTGAAAAACCAATAAGCTTTAGCTCCCAGCCTAGAGCATGCATCAGAGCACGATTCGCGTCTAACACAAACTCACTGTTTTCACCGTCCTGTAACTCGGCACCTGAGAGGAGTAGACCGTGTTTGAAAAACCAATAAGCTTTAGCTCCCAGCCTAGAGCATGCATCAGAGCACGATTCGCGTCTAACACAAACTCACTGTTTTCACCGTCCTGTAACTCGGCACCTGAGAGATGTAGACCGTGTTTGAAAAAGCAATAAGCTTGCGCTCCCAGCCTAGAGCATGAATCAGAGCACGATTCGCGTCTAACACAAACTCACTGTTTTCACCGTCCTGTACCTCGGCACCTGAGAGGTGTAGACCGTGTTTGAAAAAGCATTACGCTTGCGCTCCCAGCCTAGAGCATCAATCCCAGCACGATTCGCGTCTAACACAAACTCACTGTTTTCACCGTCCTGTACCTCGGCACCTGAGAGGTGTAGACCGTGTTTGAAAAAGCAAAAAGCTTGCGCTCCCAGCCTAGAGCATGAATCAGAGCACGATTCGCGTCTAACACAAACTCACTGTTTTCACCGTCCTGTAACTCGGCACCTGAGAGGTGTAGACCGTGTTTGAAACAGCAATAAGCTTGCGCTCCCAGCCTAGAGCATGAATCCAAGCACGATTCGCGTCTAACACAAACTCACTGTTTTCACCGTCCTGTAACTCGGCACCTGAGAGGTGTAGACCGTGTTTGAAAAAGCAATAAGCTTGCGCTCCCAGCCTAGAGCATGAATCAGAGCACGATTCGCGTCTAACACAAACTCACTGTTTTCACCGTCCTGTAACTCGGCACCTGAGAGGTGTACACCGTGTTTGAAGAAGCAATAAGCTTTAGCTCCCAGCCTAGAGCATGAATCAGAGCACGATTCGCGTCTAACACAAACTCACTGTTTTCACCGTCCTGTAACTCGGCACCTGAGAGATGTAGACCGTGTTTGAAAAAGCAATAAGCTTGCGCTCCCAGCCTAGAGCATGAATCATATCACGATTCGCGTCTAACACAAACTCACTGTTTTCACCGTCCTGTAACTCGGCACCTGAGAGGTGTAGACCGTGTTTGAAAAAGCAATAAGCTTGCGCTCCCAGCCTAGAGCATGAATCAGAGCACGATTCGCGTCTAACACAAACTCACTGTTTTCACCGTCCTGTACCTCGGCACCTGAGAGGTGTAGACCGTGTTTGAAAAAGCATTACGCTTGCGCTCCCAGCCTAGAGCATCAATCCCAGCACGATTCGCGTCTAACACAAACTCACTGTTTTCACCGTCCTGTACCTCGGCAGCTGAGAGGTGTAGACCGTGTTTGAAACAGCAATAAGCTTGCGCTCCCAGCCTAGAGCATGAATCAGAGCACGATTCGCGTCTAACACAAACTCACTGTTTTCACCGTCCTGTAACTCGGCACCTGAGAGGTGTAGACCGTGTTTGAAACAGCAATAAGCTTGCGCTCCCAGCCTAGAGCATGAATCAGAGCACGATTCGCGTCTAACACAAACTCACTGTTTTCACCGTCCTGTACCTCGGCACCTGAGAGGTGTAGACCGTGTTTGAAAAAGCATTACGCTTGCACTCCCAGCCTAGAGCATGAATCCAAGCACGATTCGCGTCTAACACAAACTCACTGTTTTCACCGTCCTGTAACTCGGCACCTGAGAGGTGTAGACCGTGTTTGAAAAAGCAATAAGCTTGCGCTCCCAGCCTAGAGCATGAATCAGAGCACGATTCGCGTCTAACACAAACTCACTGTTTTCACCGTCCTGTAACTCGGCACCTGAGAGGAGTAGACCGTGTTTGAAAAACCAATAAGCTTTAGCTCCCAGCCTAGAGCATGAATCAGAGCACGATTCGCGTCTAACACAAACTCACTGTTTTCACCGTCCTGTAACTCGGCACCTGAGAGATGTAGACCGTGTTTGAAAAAGCAATAAGCTTGCGCTCCCAGCCTAGAGCATGAATCAGAGCACGATTCGCGTCTAACACAAACTCACTGTTTTCACCGTCCTGTAACTCGGCACCTGAGAGGTGTAGACCGTGTTTGAAGAAGCAATAAGCTTTAGCTCCCGGCCTAGAGCATGAATCAGAGCACGATTCGCGTCTAACACAAACTCACTGTTTTCACCGTCCTGTAACTCGGCATCTGAGAGGAGTAGACCGTGTTTGAAAAACCAATAAGCTTTAGCTCCCAGCCTAGAGCATGCATCAGAGCACGATTCGCGACTAACACAAACTCACTGTTTTCACCGTCCTGTAACTCGGCACCTGAGAGATGTAGACCGTGTTTGATAAAGCAATAAGCTTGCGCTCCCAGCCTAGAGCATGAATCCAAGCACGATTCGCGTCTAACACAAACTCACTGTTTTCACCGTCCTGTAACTCGGCACCTGAGAGGAGTAGACCGTGTTTGAAAAACCAATAAGCTTTAGCTCCCAGCCTAGAGCATGCATCAGAGCACGATTCGCGTCTAACACAAACTCACTGTTTTCACCGTCCTGTAACTCGGCACCTGAGAGATGTAGACCGTGTTTGAAAAAGCAATAAGCTTGCGCTCCCAGCCTAGAGCATGAATCCAAGCACGATTCGCGTCTAACACAAACTCACTGTTTTCACCGTCCTGTAACTCGGCACCTGAGAGGTGTAGACCGTGTTTGAAAAAGCAATAAGCTTGCGCTCCCAGCCTAGAGCATGAATCATAGCACGATTCGCGTCTAACACAAACTCACTGTTTTCACCGTCCTGTAACTCGGCACCTGAGAGGTGTACACCGTGTTTGAAGAAGCAATAAGCTTTAGCTCCCAGCCTAGAGCATGAGTCAGAGCACGATTCGCGTCTAACACAAACTCACTGTTTTCACCGTCCTGTAACTCGGCACCTGAGAGATGTAGACCGTGTTTGAAAAAACAATAAGCTTGCGCTCCCAGCCTACAGCATGAATCATAGCACGATTCGCGTCTAACACAAACTCACTGTTTTCACCGTCCTGTAACTCGGCACCTGAGAGGTGTAGACCGTGTTTGAAAAAGCAATAAGCTTGCGCTCCCAGCCTAGAGCATGAATCAGAGCACGATTCGCGTCTAACACAAACTCACTGTTTTCACCGTCCTGTACCTCGGCACCTGAGAGGTGTAGACCGTGTTTGAAAAAGCATTACGCTTGCGCTCCCAGCCTAGAGCATCAATCCCAGCACGATTCGCGTCTAACACAAACTCACTGTTTTCACCGTCCTGTACCTCGGCACCTGAGAGGTGTAGACCGTGTTTGAAAAAGCAAAAAGCTTGCGCTCCCAGCCTAGAGCATGAATCAGAGCACGATTCGCGTCTAACACAAACTCACTGTTTTCACCGTCCTGTAACTCGGCACCTGAGAGGTGTAGACCGTGTTTGAAAAAGCAATAAGCTTGCGCTCCCAGCCTAGAGCATGAATCCAAGCACGATTCGCGTCTAACACAAACTCACTGTTTTCACCGTCCTGTAACTCGGCACCTGAGAGGTGTACACCGTGTTTGAAGAAGCAATAAGCTTTAGCTCCCAGCCTAGAGCATGAGTCAGAGCACGATTCGCGTCTAACACAAACTCACTGTTTTCACCGTCCTGTAACTCGGCACCTGAGAGGTGTACACCGTGTTTGAAGAAGCAATAAGCTTTAGCTCCCAGCCTAGAGCATGAGTCAGAGCACGATTCGCGTCTAACACAAACTCACTGTTTTCACCGTCCTGTAACTCGGCACCTGAGAGATGTAGACCGTGTTTGAAAAAGCAATAAGCTTGCGCTCCCAGCCTAGAGCATGAATCAGAGCACGATTCGCGTCTAACACAAACTCACTGTTTTCACCGTCCTGTAACTCGGCACCTGAGAGGTGTACACCGTGTTTGAAGAAGCAATAAGCTTTAGCTCCCAGCCTAGAGCATGAGTCAGAGCACGATTCGCGTCTAACACAAACTCACTGTTTCACCGTCCTGTAACTCGGCACCTGAGAGGTGTACACCGTGTTTGAAGAAGCAATAAGCTTTAGCTCCCAGCCTAGAGCATGAGTCAGAGCACGATTCGCGTCTAACACAAACTCACTGTTTTCACCGTCCTGTAACTCGGCACCTGAGAGATGTAGACCGTGTTTGAAAAAGCAATAAGCTTGCGCTCCCAGCCTAGAGCATGAATCATAGCACGATTCGCGTCTAACACAAACTCACTGTTTTCACCGTCCTGTAACTCGGCACCTGAGAGGTGTAGACCGTGTTTGAAAAAGCAATAAGCTTGCGCTCCCAGCCTAGAGCATGAATCAGAGCACGATTCGCGTCTAACACAAACTCACTGTTTTCACCGTCCTGTACCTCGGCACCTGAGAGGTGTAGACCGTGTTTGAAAAAGCATTACGCTTGCGCTCCCAGCCTAGAGCATCAATCCCAGCACGATTCGCGTCTAACACAAACTCACTGTTTTCACCGTCCTGTACCTCGGCACCTGAGAGGTGTAGACCGTGTTTGAAAAAGCAAAAAGCTTGCGCTCCCAGCCTAGAGCATGAATCAGAGCACGATTCGCGTCTAACACAAACTCACTGTTTTCACCGTCCTGTAACTCGGCACCTGAGAGGTGTAGACCGTGTTTGAAACAGCAATAAGCTTGCGCTCCCAGGCTAGAGCATGAATCAGAGCACGATTCGCGTCTAACACAAACTCACTGTTTTCACCGTCCTGTAACTCGGCACCTGAGAGGTGTAGACCGTGTTTGAAAAAGCAATAAGCTTTAGCTCCCAGCCTAGAGCATGAATCAGAGCACGATTCGCGTCTAACACAAACTCACTGTTTTCACCGTCCTGTACCTCGGCACCTGAGAGGTGTAGACCGTGTTTGAAAAAGCATTACGCTTGCGCTCCCAGCCTAGAGCATGAATCCAAGCACGATTCGCGTCTAACACAAACTCACTGTTTTCACCGTCCTGTAACTCGGCACCTGAGAGGTGTAGACCGTGTTTGAAAAAGCAATAAGCTTGCGCTCCCAGCCTAGAGCATGAATCAGAGCACGATTCGCGTCTAACACAAACTCACTGTTTTCACCGTCCTGTAACTCGGCACCTGAGAGGAGTAGACCGTGTTTGAAAAACCAATAAGCTTTAGCTCCCAGCCTAGAGCATGAATCAGAGCACGATTCGCGTCTAACACAAACTCACTGTTTTCACCGTCCTGTAACTCGGCACCTGAGAGATGTAGACCGTGTTTGAAAAAGCAATAAGCTTGCGCTCCCAGCCTAGAGCATGAATCAGAGCACGATTCGCGTCTAACACAAACTCACTGTTTTCACCGTCCTGTAACTCGGCACCTGAGAGGTGTAGACCGTGTTTGAAGAAGCAATAAGCTTTAGCTCCCGGCCTAGAGCATGAATCAGAGCACGATTCGCGTCTAACACAAACTCACTGTTTTCACCGTCCTGTAACTCGGCATCTGAGAGGAGTAGACCGTGTTTGAAAAACCAATAAGCTTTAGCTCCCAGCCTAGAGCATGCATCAGAGCACGATTCGCGACTAACACAAACTCACTGTTTTCACCGTCCTGTAACTCGGCACCTGAGAGGTGTAGACCGTGTTTGATAAAGCAATAAGCTTGCGCTCCCAGCCTAGAGCATGAATCCAAGCACGATTCGCGTCTAACACAAACTCACTGTTTTCACCGTCCTGTAACTCGGCACCTGAGAGGAGTAGACCGTGTTTGAAAAACCAATAAGCTTTAGCTCCCAGCCTAGAGCATGCATCAGAGCACGATTCGCGTCTAACACAAACTCACTGTTTTCACCGTCCTGTAACTCGGCACCTGAGAGATGTAGACCGTGTTTGAAAAAGCAATAAGCTTGCGCTCCCAGCCTAGAGCATGAATCCAAGCACGATTCGCGTCTAACACAAACTCACTGTTTTCACCGTCCTGTAACTCGGCACCTGAGAGGTGTAGACCGTGTTTGAAAAAGCAATAAGCTTGCGCTCCCAGCCTAGAGCATGAATCAGAGCACGATTCGCGTCTAACACAAACTCACTGTTTTCACCGTCCTGTAACTCGGCACCTGAGAGGTGTACACCGTGTTTGAAGAAGCAATAAGCTTTAGCTCCCAGCCTAGAGCATGAGTCAGAGCACGATTCGCGTCTAACACAAACTCACTGTTTTCACCGTCCTGTAACTCGGCACCTGAGAGATGTAGACCGTGTTTGAAAAAACAATAAGCTTGCGCTCCCAGCCTAGAGCATGAATCATAGCACGATTCGCGTCTAACACAAACTCACTGTTTTCACCGTCCTGTAACTCGGCACCTGAGAGGTGTAGACCGTGTTTGAAAAAGCAATAAGCTTGCGCTCCCAGCCTAGAGCATGAATCAGAGCACGATTCGCGTCTAACACAAACTCACTGTTTTCACCGTCCTGTACCTCGGCACCTGAGAGGTGTAGACCGTGTTTGAAAAAGCATTACGCTTGCGCTCCCAGCCTAGAGCATCAATCCCAGCACGATTCGCGTCTAACACAAACTCACTGTTTTCACCGTCCTGTACCTCGGCACCTGAGAGGTGTAGACCGTGTTTGAAAAAGCAAAAAGCTTGCGCTCCCAGCCTAGAGCATGAATCAGAGCACGATTCGCGTCTAACACAAACTCACTGTTTTCACCGTCCTGTAACTCGGCACCTGAGAGGTGTAGACCGTGTTTGAAACAGCAACAAGCTTGCGCTCCCAGCCTAGAGCATGAATCCAAGGACGATTCGCGTCTAACACAAACTCACTGTTTTCACCGTCCTGTAACTCGGCACCTGAGAGGTGTAGACCGTGTTTGAAAAACCAATAAGCTTTAGCTCCCAGCCTAGAGCATGCATCAGAGCACGATTCGCGTCTAACACAAACTCACTGTTTTCACCGTCCTGTAACTCGGCACCTGAGAGATGTAGACCGTGTTTGAAAAAGCAATAAGCTTGCGCTCCCAGCCTAGAGCATGAATCCAAGCACGATTCGCGTCTAACACAAACTCACTGTTTTCACCGTCCTGTAACTCGGCACCTGAGAGGTGTAGACCGTGTTTGAAAAAGCAATAAGCTTGCGCTCCCAGCCTAGAGCATGAATCATAGCACGATTCGCGTCTAACACAAACTCACTGTTTTCACCGTCCTGTAACTCGGCACCTGAGAGGTGTACACCGTGTTTGAAGAAGCAATAAGCTTTAGCTCCCAGCCTAGAGCATGAGTCAGAGCACGATTCGCGTCTAACACAAACTCACTGTTTTCACCGTCCTGTAACTCGGCACCTGAGAGATGTAGACCGTGTTTGAAAAAGCAATAAGCTTGCGCTCCCAGCCTAGAGCATGAATCATAGCACGATTCGCGTCTAACACAAACTCACTGTTTTCACCGTCCTGTAACTCGGCACCTGAGAGGTGTAGACCGTGTTTGAAAAAGCAATAAGCTTGCGCTCCCAGCCTAGAGCATGAATCAGAGCACGATTCGCGTCTAACACAAACTCACTGTTTTCACCGTCCTGTACCTCGGCACCTGAGAGGTGTAGACCGTGTTTGAAAAAGCATTACGCTTGCGCTCCCAGCCTAGAGCATCAATCCCAGCACGATTCGCGTCTAACACAAACTCACTGTTTTCACCGTCCTGTACCTCGGCACCTGAGAGGTGTAGACCGTGTTTGAAAAAGCAAAAAGCTTGCGCTCCCAGCCTAGAGCATGAATCAGAGCACGATTCGCGTCTAACACAAACTCACTGTTTTCACCGTCCTGTAACTCGGCACCTGAGAGGTGTAGACCGTGTTTGAAAAAGCAATAAGCTTGCGCTCCCAGCCTAGAGCATGAATCAGAGCACGATTCGCGTCTAACACACACTCACTGTTTTCACCGTCCTGTAACTCGGCACCTGAGAGGAGTAGACCGTGTTTGAAAAAGCAATAAGCTTTAGCTCCCAGCCTAGAGCATCAATCAGAGCACGATTCGCGTCTAACACAAACTCACTGTTTTCACCGTCCTGTAACTCGGCACCTGAGAGGTGTAGACCGTGTTTGAAAAAGCAATAAGCTTGCGCTCCCAGCCTAGAGCATGAGTCATAGCACGATTCGCGTCTAACACAAACTCACTGTTTTCACCGTCCTGTAACTCGGCACCTGAGAGGTGTAGACCGTGTTTGAAAAAGCAATAAGCTTGCGCTCCCAGCCTAGACCATGAATCAGAGCACGATTCGCGTCTAACACAAACTCACTGTTTTCACCGTCCTGTAACTCGGCACCTGAGAGGTGTACACCGTGTTTGAAGAAGCAATAAGCTTTAGCTCCCAGCCTAGAGCATGAGTCAGAGCACGATTCGCGTCTAACACAAACTCACTGTTTTCACCGTCCTGTAACTCGGCACCTGAGAGATGTAGACCGTGTTTGAAAAAACAATAAGCTTGCGCTCCCAGCCTAGAGCATGAATCATAGCACGATTCGCGTCTAACACAAACTCACTGTTTTCACCGTCCTGTAACTCGGCACCTGAGAGGTGTAGACCGTGTTTGAAAAAGCAATAAGCTTGCGCTCCCAGCCTAGAGCATGAATCAGAGCACGATTCGCGTCTAACACAAACTCACTGTTTTCACCGTCCTGTACCTCGGCACCTGAGAGGTGTAGACCGTGTTTGAAAAAGCATTACGCTTGCGCTCCCAGCCTAGAGCATCAATCCCAGCACGATTCGCGTCTAACACAAACTCACTGTTTTCACCGTCCTGTACCTCGGCACCTGAGAGGTGTAGACCGTGTTTGAAAAAGCAAAAAGCTTGCGCTCCCAGCCTAGAGCATGAATCAGAGCACGATTCGCGTCTAACACAAACTCACTGTTTTCACCGTCCTGTAACTCGGCACCTGAGAGGTGTAGACCGTGTTTGAAACAGCAATAAGCTTGCGCTCCCAGCCTAGAGCATGAATCCAAGCACGATTCGCGTCTAACACAAACTCACTGTTTTCACCGTCCTGTAACTCGGCACCTGAGAGGAGTAGACCGTGTTTGAAAAACCAATAAGCTTTAGCTCCCAGCCTAGAGCATGCATCAGAGCACGATTCGCGTCTAGCACAAACTCACTGTTTTCACCGTCCTGTAACTCGGCACCTGAGAGATGTAGACCGTGTTTGAAAAAGCAATAAGCTTGCGCTCCCAGCCTAGAGCATGAATCCAAGCACGATTCGCGTCTAACACAAACTCACTGTTTTCACCGTCCTGTAACTCGGCACCTGAGAGGTGTAGACCGTGTTTGAAAAAGCAATAAGCTTGCGCTCCCAGCCTAGAGCATGAATCAGAGCACGATTCGCGTCTAACACAAACTCACTGTTTTCACCGTCCTGTAACTCGGCACCTGAGAGGTGTACACCGTGTTTGAAGAAGCAATAAGCTTTAGCTCCCAGCCTAGAGCATGAGTCAGAGCACGATTCGCGTCTAACACAAACTCACTGTTTTCACCGTCCTGTAACTCGGCACCTGAGAGATGTAGACCGTGTTTGAAAAAGCAATAAGCTTGCGCTCCCAGCCTAGAGCATGAATCATAGCACGATTCGCGTCTAACACAAACTCACTGTTTTCACCGTCCTGTAACTCGGCACCTGAGAGGTGTAGACCGTGTTTGAAAAAGCAATAAGCTTGCGCTCCCAGCCTAGAGCATGAATCAGAGCACGATTCGCGTCTAACACAAACTCACTGTTTTCACCGTCCTGTACCTCGGCACCTGAGAGGTGTAGACCGTGTTTGAAAAAGCATTACGCTTGCGCTCCCAGCCTAGAGCATCAATCCCAGCACGATTCGCGTCTAACACAAACTCACTGTTTTCACCGTCCTGTACCTCGGCACCTGAGAGGTGTAGACCGTGTTTGAAAAAGCAAAAAGCTTGCGCTCCCAGCCTAGAGCATGAATCAGAGCACGATTCGCGTCTAACACAAACTCACTGTTTTCACCGTCCTGTAACTCGGCACCTGAGAGGTGTAGACCGTGTTTGAAACAGCAATAAGCTTGCGCTCCCAGCCTAGAGCATGAATCCAAGCACGATTCGCGTCTAACACAAACTCACTGTTTTCACCGTCCTGTAACTCGGCACCTGAGAGGAGTAGACCGTGTTTGAAAAACCAATAAGCTTTAGCTCCCAGCCTAGAGCATGCATCAGAGCACGATTCGCGTCTAGCACAAACTCACTGTTTTCACCGTCCTGTAACTCGGCACCTGAGAGATGTAGACCGTGTTTGAAAAAGCAATAAGCTTGCGCTCCCAGCCTAGAGCATGAATCCAAGCACGATTCGCGTCTAACACAAACTCACTGTTTTCACCGTCCTGTAACTCGGCACCTGAGAGGTGTAGACCGTGTTTGAAAAAGCAATAAGCTTGCGCTCCCAGCCTAGAGCATGAATCAGAGCACGATTCGCGTCTAACACAAACTCACTGTTTTCACCGTCCTGTAACTCGGCACCTGAGAGGTGTACACCGTGTTTGAAGAAGCAATAAGCTTTAGCTCCCAGCCTAGAGCATGAGTCAGAGCACGATTCGCGTCTAACACAAACTCACTGTTTTCACCGTCCTGTAACTCGGCACCTGAGAGATGTAGACCGTGTTTGAAAAAGCAATAAGCTTGCGCTCCCAGCCTAGAGCATGAATCATAGCACGATTCGCGTCTAACACAAACTCACTGTTTTCACCGTCCTGTAACTCGGCACCTGAGAGGTGTAGACCGTGTTTGAAAAAGCAATAAGCTTGCGCTCCCAGCCTAGAGCATGAATCAGAGCACGATTCGCGTCTAACACAAACTCACTGTTTTCACCGTCCTGTACCTCGGCACCTGAGAGGTGTAGACCGTGTTTGAAAAAGCATTACGCTTGCGCTCCCAGCCTAGAGCATCAATCCCAGCACGATTCGCGTCTAACACAAACTCACTGTTTTCACCGTCCTGTACCTCGGCACCTGAGAGGTGTAGACCGTGTTTGAAACAGCAATAAGCTTGCGCTCCCAGCCTAGAGCATGAATCAGAGCACGATTCGCGTCTAACACAAACTCACTGTTTTCACCGTCCTGTAACTCGGCACCTGAGAGGTGTAGACCGTGTTTGAAACAGCAATAAGCTTGCGCTCCCAGCCTAGAGCATGAATCAGAGCACGATTCGCGTCTAACACAAACTCACTGTTTTCACCGTCCTGTACCTCGGCACCTGAGAGGTGTAGACCGTGTTTGAAAAAGCATTACGCTTGCGCTCCCAGCCTAGAGCATGAATCCAAGCACGATTCGCGTCTAACACAAACTCACTGTTTTCACCGTCCTGTAACTCGGCACCTGAGAGGTGTAGACCGTGTTTGAAAAAGCAATAAGCTTGCGCTCCCAGCCTAGAGCATGAATCAGAGCACGATTCGCGTCTAACACAAACTCACTGTTTTCACCGTCCTGTAACTCGGCACCTGAGAGGAGTAGACCGTGTTTGAAAAACCAATAAGCTTTAGCTCCCAGCCTAGAGCATGAATCAGAGCACGATTCGCGTCTAACACAAACTCACTGTTTTCACCGTCCTGTAACTCGGCACCTGAGAGATGTAGACCGTGTTTGAAAAAGCAATAAGCTTGCGCTCCCAGCCTAGAGCATGAATCAGAGCACGATTCGCGTCTAACACAAACTCACTGTTTTCACCGTCCTGTAACTCGGCACCTGAGAGGTGTAGACCGTGTTTGAAGAAGCAATAAGCTTTAGCTCCCGGCCTAGAGCATGAATCAGAGCACGATTCGCGTCTAACACAAACTCACTGTTTTCACCGTCCTGTAACTCGGCATCTGAGAGGAGTAGACCGTGTTTGAAAAACCAATAAGCTTTAGCTCCCAGCCTAGAGCATGCATCAGAGCACGATTCGCGACTAACACAAACTCACTGTTTTCACCGTCCTGTAACTCGGCACCTGAGAGATGTAGACCGTGTTTGATAAAGCAATAAGCTTGCGCTCCCAGCCTAGAGCATGAATCCAAGCACGATTCGCGTCTAACACAAACTCACTGTTTTCACCGTCCTGTAACTCGGCACCTGAGAGGAGTAGACCGTGTTTGAAAAACCAATAAGCTTTAGCTCCCAGCCTAGAGCATGCATCAGAGCACGATTCGCGTCTAACACAAACTCACTGTTTTCACCGTCCTGTAACTCGGCAACTGAGAGATGTAGACCGTGTTTGAAAAAGCAATAAGCTTGCGCTCCCAGCCTAGAGCATGAATCCAAGCACGATTCGCGTCTAACACAAACTCACTGTTTTCACCGTCCTGTAACTCGGCACCTGAGAGGTGTAGACCGTGTTTGAAAAAGCAATAAGCTTGCGCTCCCAGCCTAGAGCAGGAATCAGAGCACGATTCGCGTCTAACACAAACTCACTGTTTTCACCGTCCTGTAACTCGGCACCTGAGAGGTGTACACCGTGTTTGAAGAAGCAATAAGCTTTAGCTCCCAGCCTAGAGCATGAGTCAGAGCACGATTCGCGTCTAACACAAACTCACTGTTTTCACCGTCCTGTAACTCGGCACCTGAGAGATGTAGACCGTGTTTGAAAAAACAATAAGCTTGCGCTCCCAGCCTACAGCATGAATCATAGCACGATTCGCGTCTAACACAAACTCACTGTTTTCACCGTCCTGTAACTCGGCACCTGAGAGGTGTAGACCGTGTTTGAAAAAGCAATAAGCTTGCGCTCCCAGCCTAGAGCATGAATCAGAGCACGATTCGCGTCTAACACAAACTCACTGTTTTCACCGTCCTGTACCTCGGCACCTGAGAGGTGTAGACCGTGTTTGAAAAAGCATTACGCTTGCGCTCCCAGCCTAGAGCATCAATCCCAGCACGATTCGCGTCTAACACAAACTCACTGTTTTCACCGTCCTGTACCTCGGCACCTGAGAGGTGTAGACCGTGTTTGAAAAAGCAAAAAGCTTGCGCTCCCAGCCTAGAGCATGAATCAGAGCACGATTCGCGTCTAACACAAACTCACTGTTTTCACCGTCCTGTAACTCGGCACCTGAGAGGTGTAGACCGTGTTTGAAACAGCAATAAGCTTGCGCTCCCAGCCTAGAGCATGAATCCAAGCACGATTCGCGTCTAACACAAACTCACTGTTTTCACCGTCCTGTAACTCGGCACCTGAGAGGTGTACACCGTGTTTGAAGAAGCAATAAGCTTTAGCTCCCAGCCTAGAGCATGAGTCAGAGCACGATTCGCGTCTAACACAAACTCACTGTTTTCACCGTCCTGTACCTCGGCACCTGAGAGGTGTAGACCGTGTTTGAAAAAGCATTACGCTTGCGCTCCCAGCCTAGAGCATGAATCCAAGCACGATTCGCGTCTAACACAAACTCACTGTTTTCACCGTCCTGTAACTCGGCACCTGAGAGGTGTAGACCGTGTTTGAAAAAGCAATAAGCTTGCGCTCCCAGCCTAGAGCATGAATCAGAGCACGATTCGCGTCTAACACAAACTCACTGCTTTCACCGTCCTGTAACTCGGCACCTGAGAGGAGTAGACCGTGTTTGAAAAACCAATAAGCTTTAGCTCCCAGCCTAGAGCATGAATCAGAGCACGATTCGCGTCTAACACAAACTCACTGTTTTCACCGTCCTGTAACTCGGCACCTGAGAGATGTAGACCGTGTTTGAAAAAGCAATAAGCTTGCGCTCCCAGCCTAGAGCATGAATCAGAGCACGATTCGCGTCTAACACAAACTCACTGTTTTCACCGTCCTGTAACTCGGCACCTGAGAGGTGTAGACCGTGTTTGAAGAAGCAATAAGCTTTAGCTCCCGGCCTAGAGCATGAATCAGAGCACGATTCGCGTCTAACACAAACTCACTGTTTTCACCGTCCTGTAACTCGGCATCTGAGAGGAGTAGACCGTGTTTGAAAAACCAATAAGCTTTAGCTCCCAGCCTAGAGCATGCATCAGAGCACGATTCGCGACTAACACAAACTCACTGTTTTCACCGTCCTGTAACTCGGCACCTGAGAGGTGTAGACCGTGTTTGATAAAGCAATAAGCTTGCGCTCCCAGCCTAGAGCATGAATCCAAGCACGATTCGCGTCTAACACAAACTCACTGTTTTCACCGTCCTGTAACTCGGCACCTGAGAGGAGTAGACCGTGTTTGAAAAACCAATAAGCTTTAGCTCCCAGCCTAGAGCATGCATCAGAGCACGATTCGCGTCTAACACAAACTCACTGTTTTCACCGTCCTGTAACTCGGCACCTGAGAGATGTAGACCGTGTTTGAAAAAGCAATAAGCTTGCGCTCCCAGCCTAGAGCATGAATCCAAGCACGATTCGCGTCTAACACAAACTCACTGTTTTCACCGTCCTGTAACTCGGCACCTGAGAGGTGTAGACCGTGTTTGAAAAAGCAATAAGCTTGCGCTCCCAGCCTAGAGCATGAATCAGAGCACGATTCGCGTCTAACACAAACTCACTGTTTTCACCGTCCTGTAACTCGGCACCTGAGAGGTGTACACCGTGTTTGAAGAAGCAATAAGCTTTAGCTCCCAGCCTAGAGCATGAGTCAGAGCACGATTCGCGTCTAACACAAACTCACTGTTTTCACCGTCCTGTAACTCGGCACCTGAGAGATGTAGACCGTGTTTGAAAAAACAATAAGCTTGCGCTCCCAGCCTAGAGCATGAATCATAGCACGATTCGCGTCTAACACAAACTCACTGTTTTCACCGTCCTGTAACTCGGCACCTGAGAGGTGTAGACCGTGTTTGAAAAAGCAATAAGCTTGCGCTCCCAGCCTAGAGCATGAATCAGAGCACGATTCGCGTCTAACACAAACTCACTGTTTTCACCGTCCTGTACCTCGGCACCTGAGAGGTGTAGACCGTGTTTGAAAAAGCATTACGCTTGCGCTCCCAGCCTAGAGCATCAATCCCAGCACGATTCGCGTCTAACACAAACTCACTGTTTTCACCGTCCTGTACCTCGGCACCTGAGAGGTGTAGACCGTGTTTGAAAAAGCAAAAAGCTTGCGCTCCCAGCCTAGAGCATGAATCAGAGCACGATTCGCGTCTAACACAAACTCACTGTTTTCACCGTCCTGTAACTCGGCACCTGAGAGGTGTAGACCGTGTTTGAAACAGCAATAAGCTTGCGCTCCCAGCCTAGAGCATGAATCCAAGGACGATTCGCGTCTAACACAAACTCAGTTTTCACCGTCCTGTAACTCGGCACCTGAGAGGTGTAGACCGTGTTTGAAAAACCAATAAGCTTTAGCTCCCAGCCTAGAGCATGCATCAGAGCACGATTCGCGTCTAACACAAACTCACTGTTTTCACCGTCCTGTAACTCGGCACCTGAGAGATGTAGACCGTGTTTGAAAAAGCAATAAGCTTGCGCTCCCAGCCTAGAGCATGAATCCAAGCACGATTCGCGTCTAACACAAACTCACTGTTTTCACCGTCCTGTAACTCGGCACCTGAGAGGTGTAGACCGTGTTTGAAAAAGCAATAAGCTTGCGCTCCCAGCCTAGAGCATGAATCATAGCACGATTCGCGTCTAACACAAACTCACTGTTTTCACCGTCCTGTAACTCGGCACCTGAGAGGTGTACACCGTGTTTGAAGAAGCAATAAGCTTTAGCTCCCAGCCTAGAGCATGAGTCAGAGCACGATTCGCGTCTAACACAAACTCACTGTTTTCACCGTCCTGTAACTCGGCACCTGAGAGATGTAGACCGTGTTTGAAAAAGCAATAAGCTTGCGCTCCCAGCCTAGAGCATGAATCAGAGCACGATTCGCGTCTAACACAAACTCACTGTTTTCACCGTCCTGTACCTCGGCACCTGAGAGGTGTAGACCGTGTTTGAAAAAGCATTACGCTTGCGCTCCCAGCCTAGAGCATCAATCCCAGCACGATTCGCGTCTAACACAAACTCACTGTTTTCACCGTCCTGTAACTCGGCACCTGAGAGGTGTAGACCGTGTTTGAAGAAGCAATAAGCTTTAGCTCCCGGCCTAGAGCATGAATCAGAGCACGATTCGCGTCTAACACAAACTCACTGTTTTCACCGTCCTGTAACTCGGCATCTGAGAGGAGTAGACCGTGTTTGAAAAACCAATAAGCTTTAGCTCCCAGCCTAGAGCATGCATCAGAGCACGATTCGCGACTAACACAAACTCACTGTTTTCACCGTCCTGTAACTCGGCACCTGAGAGGTGTAGACCGTGTTTGATAAAGCAATAAGCTTGCGCTCCCAGCCTAGAGCATGAATCCAAGCACGATTCGCGTCTAACACAAACTCACTGTTTTCACCGTCCTGTAACTCGGCACCTGAGAGGAGTAGACCGTGTTTGAAAAACCAATAAGCTTTAGCTCCCAGCCTAGAGCATGCATCAGAGCACGATTCGCGTCTAACACAAACTCACTGTTTTCACCGTCCTGTAACTCGGCACCTGAGAGATGTAGACCGTGTTTGAAAAAGCAATAAGCTTGCGCTCCCAGCCTAGAGCATGAATCCAAGCACGATTCGCGTCTAACACAAACTCACTGTTTTCACCGTCCTGTAACTCGGCACCTGAGAGGTGTAGACCGTGTTTGAAAAAGCAATAAGCTTGCGCTCCCAGCCTAGAGCATGAATCAGAGCACGATTCGCGTCTAACACAAACTCACTGTTTTCACCGTCCTGTAACTCGGCACCTGAGAGGTGTACACCGTGTTTGAAGAAGCAATAAGCTTTAGCTCCCAGCCTAGAGCATGAGTCAGAGCACGATTCGCGTCTAACACAAACTCACTGTTTTCACCGTCCTGTAACTCGGCACCTGAGAGATGTAGACCGTGTTTGAAAAAACAATAAGCTTGCGCTCCCAGCCTAGAGCATGAATCATAGCACGATTCGCGTCTAACACAAACTCACTGTTTTCACCGTCCTGTAACTCGGCACCTGAGAGGTGTAGACCGTGTTTGAAAAAGCAATAAGCTTGCGCTCCCAGCCTAGAGCATGAATCAGAGCACGATTCGCGTCTAACACAAACTCACTGTTTTCACCGTCCTGTACCTCGGCACCTGAGAGGTGTAGACCGTGTTTGAAAAAGCATTACGCTTGCGCTCCCAGCCTAGAGCATCAATCCCAGCACGATTCGCGTCTAACACAAACTCACTGTTTTCACCGTCCTGTACCTCGGCACCTGAGAGGTGTAGACCGTGTTTGAAAAAGCAAAAAGCTTGCGCTCCCAGCCTAGAGCATGAATCAGAGCACGATTCGCGTCTAACACAAACTCACTGTTTTCACCGTCCTGTAACTCGGCACCTGAGAGGTGTAGACCGTGTTTGAAACAGCAATAAGCTTGCGCTCCCAGCCTAGAGCATGAATCCAAGGACGATTCGCGTCTAACACAAACTCAGTTTTCACCGTCCTGTAACTCGGCACCTGAGAGGTGTAGACCGTGTTTGAAAAACCAATAAGCTTTAGCTCCCAGCCTAGAGCATGCATCAGAGCACGATTCGCGTCTAACACAAACTCACTGTTTTCACCGTCCTGTAACTCGGCACCTGAGAGATGTAGACCGTGTTTGAAAAAGCAATAAGCTTGCGCTCCCAGCCTAGAGCATGAATCCAAGCACGATTCGCGTCTAACACAAACTCACTGTTTTCACCGTCCTGTAACTCGGCACCTGAGAGGTGTAGACCGTGTTTGAAAAAGCAATAAGCTTGCGCTCCCAGCCTAGAGCATGAATCATAGCACGATTCGCGTCTAACACAAACTCACTGTTTTCACCGTCCTGTAACTCGGCACCTGAGAGGTGTACACCGTGTTTGAAGAAGCAATAAGCTTTAGCTCCCAGCCTAGAGCATGAGTCAGAGCACGATTCGCGTCTAACACAAACTCACTGTTTTCACCGTCCTGTAACTCGGCACCTGAGAGATGTAGACCGTGTTTGAAAAAGCAATAAGCTTGCGCTCCCAGCCTAGAGCATGAATCATAGCACGATTCGCGTCTAACACAAACTCACTGTTTTCACCGTCCTGTAACTCGGCACCTGAGAGGTGTAGACCGTGTTTGAAAAAGCAATAAGCTTGCGCTCCCAGCCTAGAGCATGAATCAGAGCACGATTCGCGTCTAACACAAACTCACTGTTTTCACCGTCCTGTACCTCGGCACCTGAGAGGTGTAGACCGTGTTTGAAAAAGCATTACGCTTGCGCTCCCAGCCTAGAGCATCAATCCCAGCACGATTCGCGTCTAACACAAACTCACTGTTTTCACCGTCCTGTAACTCGGCACCTGAGAGGTGTAGACCGTGTTTGAAAAAGCAATAAGCTTGCGCTCCCAGCCTAGAGCATGAATCAGAGCACGATTCGCGTCTAACACAAACTCACTGTTTTCACCGTCCTGTAACTCGGCACCTGAGAGGAGTAGACCGTGTTTGAAAAAGCAATAAGCTTTAGCTCCCAGCCTAGAGCATCAATCAGAGCACGATTCGCGTCTAACACAAACTCACTGTTTTCACCGTCCTGTAACTCGGCACCTGAGAGGTGTAGACCGTGTTTGAAAAAGCAATAAGCTTGCGCTCCCAGCCTAGAGCATGAGTCATAGCACGATTCGCGTCTAACACAAACTCACTGTTTTCACCGTCCTGTAACTCGGCACCTGAGAGGTGTAGACCGTGTTTGAAAAAGCAATAAGCTTGCGCTCCCAGCCTAGAGCATGAATCAGAGCACGATTCGCGTCTAACACAAACTCACTGTTTTCACCGTCCTGTACCTCGGCACCTGAGAGGTGTAGACCGTGTTTGAAAAAGCATTACGCTTGCGCTCCCAGCCTAGAGCATCAATCCCAGCACGATTCGCGTCTAACACAAACTCACTGTTTTCACCGTCCTGTACCTCGGCACCTGAGAGGTGTAGACCGTGTTTGAAAAAGCAAAAAGCTTGCGCTCCCAGCCTAGAGCATGAATCAGAGCACGATTCGCGTCTAACACAAACTCACTGTTTTCACCGTCCTGTAACTCGGCACCTGAGAGGTGTAGACCGTGTTTGAAACAGCAATAAGCTTGCGCTCCCAGCCTAGAGCATGAATCCAAGCACGATTCGCGTCTAACACAAACTCACTGTTTTCACCGTCCTGTAACTCGGCACCTGAGAGGAGTAGACCGTGTTTGAAAAACCAATAAGCTTTAGCTCCCAGCCTAGAGCATGCATCAGAGCACGATTCGCGTCTAGCACAAACTCACTGTTTTCACCGTCCTGTAACTCGGCACCTGAGAGATGTAGACCGTGTTTGAAAAAGCAATAAGCTTGCGCTCCCAGCCTAGAGCATGAATCCAAGCACGATTCGCGTCTAACACAAACTCACTGTTTTCACCGTCCTGTAACTCGGCACCTGAGAGGTGTAGACCGTGTTTGAAAAAGCAATAAGCTTGCGCTCCCAGCCTAGAGCATGAATCAGAGCACGATTCGCGTCTAACACAAACT
This sequence comes from Eleutherodactylus coqui, assembly GCF_035609145.1. NCBI lineage: Eukaryota > Metazoa > Chordata > Amphibia > Anura > Eleutherodactylidae > Eleutherodactylus > Eleutherodactylus coqui. The sequence goes on from NW_027102247.1 coordinate 510,752, forward strand.
CACTGTTTTCACCGTCCTGTAACTCGGCACCTGAGAGGTGTACACCGTGTTTGAAGAAGCAATAAGCTTTAGCTCCCAGCCTAGAGCATGAGTCAGAGCACGATTCGCGTCTAACACAAACTCACTGTTTTCACCGTCCTGTAACTCGGCACCTGAGAGATGTAGACCGTGTTTGAAAAAGCAATAAGCTTGCGCTCCCAGCCTAGAGCATGAATCATAGCACGATTCGCGTCTAACACAAACTCACTGTTTTCACCGTCCTGTAACTCGGCACCTGAGAGGTGTAGACCGTGTTTGAAAAAGCAATAAGCTTGCGCTCCCAGCCTAGAGCATGAATCAGAGCACGATTCGCGTCTAACACAAACTCACTGTTTTCACCGTCCTGTACCTCGGCACCTGAGAGGTGTAGACCGTGTTTGAAAAAGCATTACGCTTGCGCTCCCAGCCTAGAGCATCAATCCCAGCACGATTCGCGTCTAACACAAACTCACTGTTTTCACCGTCCTGTACCTCGGCACCTGAGAGGTGTAGACCGTGTTTGAAACAGCAATAAGCTTGCGCTCCCAGCCTAGAGCATGAATCAGAGCACGATTCGCGTCTAACACAAACTCACTGTTTTCACCGTCCTGTAACTCGGCACCTGAGAGGTGTAGACCGTGTTTGAAACAGCAATAAGCTTGCGCTCCCAGCCTAGAGCATGAATCAGAGCACGATTCGCGTCTAACACAAACTCACTGTTTTCACCGTCCTGTACCTCGGCACCTGAGAGGTGTAGACCGTGTTTGAAAAAGCATTACGCTTGCGCTCCCAGCCTAGAGCATGAATCCAAGCACGATTCGCGTCTAACACAAACTCACTGTTTTCACCGTCCTGTAACTCGGCACCTGAGAGGTGTAGACCGTGTTTGAAAAAGCAATAAGCTTGCGCTCCCAGCCTAGAGCATGAATCAGAGCACGATTCGCGTCTAACACAAACTCACTGTTTTCACCGTCCTGTAACTCGGCACCTGAGAGGAGTAGACCGTGTTTGAAAAACCAATAAGCTTTAGCTCCCAGCCTAGAGCATGAATCAGAGCACGATTCGCGTCTAACACAAACTCACTGTTTTCACCGTCCTGTAACTCGGCACCTGAGAGGTGTAGACCGTGTTTGAAGAAGCAATAAGCTTTAGCTCCCGGCCTAGAGCATGAATCAGAGCACGATTCGCGTCTAACACAAACTCACTGTTTTCACCGTCCTGTAACTCGGCATCTGAGAGGAGTAGACCGTGTTTGAAAAAAAAATAAGCTTTAGCTCCCAGCCTAGAGCATGCATCAGAGCACGATTCGCGACTAACACAAACTCACTGTTTTCACCGTCCTGTAACTCGGCACCTGAGAGATGTAGACCGTGTTTGATAAAGCAATAAGCTTGCGCTCCCAGCCTAGAGCATGAATCCAAGCACGATTCGCGTCTAACACAAACTCACTGTTTTCACCGTCCTGTAACTCGGCACCTGAGAGGAGTAGACCGTGTTTGAAAAACCAATAAGCTTTAGCTCCCAGCCTAGAGCATGCATCAGAGCACGATTCGCGTCTAACACAAACTCACTGTTTTCACCGTCCTGTAACTCGGCACCTGAGAGATGTAGACCGTGTTTGAAAAAGCAATAAGCTTGCGCTCCCAGCCTAGAGCATGAATCCAAGCACGATTCGCGTCTAACACAAACTCACTGTTTTCACCGTCCTGTAACTCGGCACCTGAGAGGTGTAGACCGTGTTTGAAAAAGCAATAAGCTTGCGCTCCCAGCCTAGAGCATGAATCATAGCACGATTCGCGTCTAACACAAACTCACTGTTTTCACCGTCCTGTAACTCGGCACCTGAGAGGTGTACACCGTGTTTGAAGAAGCAATAAGCTTTAGCTCCCAGCCTAGAGCATGAGTCAGAGCACGATTCGCGTCTAACACAAACTCACTGTTTTCACCGTCCTGTAACTCGGCACCTGAGAGATGTAGACCGTGTTTGAAAAAGCAATAAGCTTGCGCTCCCAGCCTAGAGCATGAATCATAGCACGATTCGCGTCTAACACAAACTCACTGTTTTCACCGTCCTGTAACTCGGCACCTGAGAGGTGTAGACCGTGTTTGAAAAAGCAATAAGCTTGCGCTCCCAGCCTAGAGCATGAATCAGAGCACGATTCGCGTCTAACACAAACTCACTGTTTTCACCGTCCTGTACCTCGGCACCTGAGAGGTGTAGACCGTGTTTGAAAAAGCATTACGCTTGCGCTCCCAGCCTAGAGCATCAATCCCAGCACGATTCGCGTCTAACACAAACTCACTGTTTTCACCGTCCTGTAACTCGGCACCTGAGAGGTGTAGACCGTGTTTGAAAAAGCAATAAGCTTGCGCTCCCAGCCTAGAGCATGAATCAGAGCACGATTCGCGTCTAACACAAACTCACTGTTTTCACCGTCCTGTAACTCGGCACCTGAGAGGAGTAGACCGTGTTTGAAAAAGCAATAAGCTTTAGCTCCCAGCCTAGAGCATCAATCAGAGCACGATTCGCGTCTAACACAAACTCACTGTTTTCACCGTCCTGTAACTCGGCACCTGAGAGGTGTAGACCGTGTTTGAAAAAGCAATAAGCTTGCGCTCCCAGCCTAGAGCATGAGTCATAGCACGATTCGCGTCTAACACAAACTCACTGTTTTCACCGTCCTGTAACTCGGCACCTGAGAGGTGTAGACCGTGTTTGAAAAAGCAATAAGCTTGCGCTCCCAGCCTAGAGCATGAATCAGAGCACGATTCGCGTCTAACACAAACTCACTGTTTTCACCGTCCTGTACCTCGGCACCTGAGAGGTGTAGACCGTGTTTGAAAAAGCATTACGCTTGCGCTCCCAGCCTAGAGCATCAATCCCAGCACGATTCGCGTCTAACACAAACTCACTGTTTTCACCGTCCTGTACCTCGGCACCTGAGAGGTGTAGACCGTGTTTGAAAAAGCAAAAAGCTTGCGCTCCCAGCCTAGAGCATGAATCAGAGCACGATTCGCGTCTAACACAAACTCACTGTTTTCACCGTCCTGTAACTCGGCACCTGAGAGGTGTAGACCGTGTTTGAAACAGCAATAAGCTTGCGCTCCCAGCCTAGAGCATGAATCCAAGCACGATTCGCGTCTAACACAAACTCACTGTTTTCACCGTCCTGTAACTCGGCACCTGAGAGGAGTAGACCGTGTTTGAAAAACCAATAAGCTTTAGCTCCCAGCCTAGAGCATGCATCAGAGCACGATTCGCGTCTAGCACAAACTCACTGTTTTCACCGTCCTGTAACTCGGCACCTGAGAGATGTAGACCGTGTTTGAAAAAGCAATAAGCTTGCGCTCCCAGCCTAGAGCATGAATCCAAGCACGATTCGCGTCTAACACAAACTCACTGTTTTCACCGTCCTGTAACTCGGCACCTGAGAGGTGTAGACCGTGTTTGAAAAAGCAATAAGCTTGCGCTCCCAGCCTAGAGCATGAATCAGAGCACGATTCGCGTCTAACACAAACTCACTGTTTTCACCGTCCTGTAACTCGGCACCTGAGAGGTGTACACCGTGTTTGAAGAAGCAATAAGCTTTAGCTCCCAGCCTAGAGCATGAGTCAGAGCACGATTCGCGTCTAACACAAACTCACTGTTTTCACCGTCCTGTAACTCGGCACCTGAGAGATGTAGACCGTGTTTGAAAAAGCAATAAGCTTGCGCTCCCAGCCTAGAGCATGAATCATAGCACGATTCGCGTCTAACACAAACTCACTGTTTTCACCGTCCTGTAACTCGGCACCTGAGAGGTGTAGACCGTGTTTGAAAAAGCAATAAGCTTGCGCTCCCAGCCTAGAGCATGAATCAGAGCACGATTCGCGTCTAACACAAACTCACTGTTTTCACCGTCCTGTACCTCGGCACCTGAGAGGTGTAGACCGTGTTTGAAAAAGCATTACGCTTGCGCTCCCAGCCTAGAGCATCAATCCCAGCACGATTCGCGTCTAACACAAACTCACTGTTTTCACCGTCCTGTACCTCGGCACCTGAGAGGTGTAGACCGTGTTTGAAACAGCAATAAGCTTGCGCTCCCAGCCTAGAGCATGAATCAGAGCACGATTCGCGTCTAACACAAACTCACTGTTTTCACCGTCCTGTAACTCGGCACCTGAGAGGTGTAGACCGTGTTTGAAACAGCAATAAGCTTGCGCTCCCAGCCTAGAGCATGAATCAGAGCACGATTCGCGTCTAACACAAACTCACTGTTTTCACCGTCCTGTACCTCGGCACCTGAGAGGTGTAGACCGTGTTTGAAAAAGCATTACGCTTGCGCTCCCAGCCTAGAGCATGAATCCAAGCACGATTCGCGTCTAACACAAACTCACTGTTTTCACCGTCCTGTAACTCGGCACCTGAGAGGTGTAGACCGTGTTTGAAAAAGCAATAAGCTTGCGCTCCCAGCCTAGAGCATGAATCAGAGCACGATTCGCGTCTAACACAAACTCACTGTTTTCACCGTCCTGTAACTCGGCACCTGAGAGGAGTAGACCGTGTTTGAAAAACCAATAAGCTTTAGCTCCCAGCCTAGAGCATGAATCAGAGCACGATTCGCGTCTAACACAAACTCACTGTTTTCACCGTCCTGTAACTCGGCACCTGAGAGGTGTAGACCGTGTTTGAAGAAGCAATAAGCTTTAGCTCCCGGCCTAGAGCATGAATCAGAGCACGATTCGCGTCTAACACAAACTCACTGTTTTCACCGTCCTGTAACTCGGCATCTGAGAGGAGTAGACCGTGTTTGAAAAAAAAATAAGCTTTAGCTCCCAGCCTAGAGCATGCATCAGAGCACGATTCGCGACTAACACAAACTCACTGTTTTCACCGTCCTGTAACTCGGCACCTGAGAGATGTAGACCGTGTTTGATAAAGCAATAAGCTTGCGCTCCCAGCCTAGAGCATGAATCCAAGCACGATTCGCGTCTAACACAAACTCACTGTTTTCACCGTCCTGTAACTCGGCACCTGAGAGGAGTAGACCGTGTTTGAAAAACCAATAAGCTTTAGCTCCCAGCCTAGAGCATGCATCAGAGCACGATTCGCGTCTAACACAAACTCACTGTTTTCACCGTCCTGTAACTCGGCACCTGAGAGATGTAGACCGTGTTTGAAAAAGCAATAAGCTTGCGCTCCCAGCCTAGAGCATGAATCCAAGCACGATTCGCGTCTAACACAAACTCACTGTTTTCACCGTCCTGTAACTCGGCACCTGAGAGGTGTAGACCGTGTTTGAAAAAGCAATAAGCTTGCGCTCCCAGCCTAGAGCATGAATCAGAGCACGATTCGCGTCTAACACAAACTCACTGTTTTCACCGTCCTGTAACTCGGCACCTGAGAGGTGTACACCGTGTTTGAAGAAGCAATAAGCTTTAGCTCCCAGCCTAGAGCATGAGTCAGAGCACGATTCGCGTCTAACACAAACTCACTGTTTTCACCGTCCTGTAACTCGGCACCTGAGAGATGTAGACCGTGTTTGAAAAAACAATAAGCTTGCGCTCCCAGCCTACAGCATGAATCATAGCACGATTCGCGTCTAACACAAACTCACTGTTTTCACCGTCCTGTAACTCGGCACCTGAGAGGTGTAGACCGTGTTTGAAAAAGCAATAAGCTTGCGCTCCCAGCCTAGAGCATGAATCAGAGCACGATTCGCGTCTAACACAAACTCACTGTTTTCACCGTCCTGTAACTCGGCACCTGAGAGGTGTACACCGTGTTTGAAGAAGCAATAAGCTTTAGCTCCCAGCCTAGAGCATGAGTCAGAGCACGATTCGCGTCTAACACAAACTCACTGTTTTCACCGTCCTGTAACTCGGCACCTGAGAGATGTAGACCGTGTTTGAAAAAACAACAAGCTTGCGCTCCCAGCCTACAGCATGAATCATAGCACGATTCGCGTCTAACACAAACTCACTGTTTTCACCGTCCTGTAACTCGGCACCTGAGAGGTGTAGACCGTGTTTGAAAAAGCAATAAGCTTGCGCTCCCAGCCTAGAGCATGAATCAGAGCACGATTCGCGTCTAACACAAACTCACTGTTTTCACCGTCCTGTACCTCGGCACCTGAGAGGTGTAGACCGTGTTTGAAAAAGCATTACGCTTGCGCTCCCAGCCTAGAGCATCAATCCCAGCACGATTCGCGTCTAACACAAACTCACTGTTTTCACCCTCCTGTACCTCGGCACCTGAGAGGTGTAGACCGTGTTTGAAAAAGCAAAAAGCTTGCGCTCCCAGCCTAGAGCATGAATCAGAGCACGATTCGCGTCTAACACAAACTCACTGTTTTCACCGTCCTGTAACTCGGCACCTGAGAGGTGTAGACCGTGTTTGAAACAGCAATAAGCTTGCGCTCCCAGCCTAGAGCATGAATCCAAGCACGATTCGCGTCTAACACAAACTCACTGTTTTCACCGTCCTGTAACTCGGCACCTGAGAGGTGTAGACCGTGTTTGAAAAACCAATAAGCTTTAGCTCCCAGCCTAGAGCATGCATCAGAGCACGATTCGCGTCTAACACAAACTCACTGTTTTCACCGTCCTGTAACTCGGCACCTGAGAGATGTAGACCGTGTTTGAAAAAGCAATAAGCTTGCGCTCCCAGCCTAGAGCATGAATCCAAGCACGATTCGCGTCTAACACAAACTCACTGTTTTCACCGTCCTGTAACTCGGCACCTGAGAGGTGTAGACCGTGTTTGAAAAAGCAATAAGCTTGCGCTCCCAGCCTAGAGCATGAATCATAGCACGATTCGCGTCTAACACAAACTCACTGTTTTCACCGTCCTGTAACTCGGCACCTGAGAGGTGTACACCGTGTTTGAAGAAGCAATAAGCTTTAGCTCCCAGCCTAGAGCATGAGTCAGAGCACGATTCGCGTCTAACACAAACTCACTGTTTTCACCGTCCTGTAACTCGGCACCTGAGAGATGTAGACCGTGTTTGAAAAAGCAATAAGCTTGCGCTCCCAGCCTAGAGCATGAATCATAGCACGATTCGCGTCTAACACAAACTCACTGTTTTCACCGTCCTGTAACTCGGCACCTGAGAGGTGTAGACCGTGTTTGAAAAAGCAATAAGCTTGCGCTCCCAGCCTAGAGCATGAATCAGAGCACGATTCGCGTCTAACACAAACTCACTGTTTTCACCGTCCTGTACCTCGGCACCTGAGAGGTGTAGACCGTGTTTGAAAAAGCATTACGCTTGCGCTCCCAGCCTAGAGCATCAATCCCAGCACGATTCGCGTCTAACACAAACTCACTGTTTTCACCGTCCTGTACCTCGGCACCTGAGAGGTGTAGACCGTGTTTGAAAAAGCAAAAAGCTTGCGCTCCCAGCCTAGAGCATGAATCAGAGCACGATTCGCGTCTAACACAAACTCACTGTTTTCACCGTCCTGTAACTCGGCACCTGAGAGGTGTAGACCGTGTTTGAAAAAGCAATAAGCTTGCGCTCCCAGCCTAGAGCATGAATCAGAGCACGATTCGCGTCTAACACAAACTCACTGTTTTCACCGTCCTGTAACTCGGCACCTGAGAGGAGTAGACCGTGTTTGAAAAAGCAATAAGCTTTAGCTCCCAGCCTAGAGCATCAATCAGAGCACGATTCGCGTCTAACACAAACTCACTGTTTTCACCGTCCTGTAACTCGGCACCTGAGAGGTGTAGACCGTGTTTGAAAAAGCAATAAGCTTGCGCTCCCAGCCTAGAGCATGAGTCATAGCACGATTCGCGTCTAACACAAACTCACTGTTTTCACCGTCCTGTAACTCGGCACCTGAGAGGTGTAGACCGTGTTTGAAAAAGCAATAAGCTTGCGCTCCCAGCCTAGAGCATGAATCAGAGCACGATTCGCGTCTAACACAAACTCACTGTTTTCACCGTCCTGTAACTCGGCACCTGAGAGATGTAGACCGTGTTTGAAAAAGCAATAAGCTTGCGCTCCCAGCCTAGAGCATGAATCATAGCACGATTCGCGTCTAACACAAACTCACTGTTTTCACCGTCCTGTAACTCGGCACCTGAGAGGTGTAGACCGTGTTTGAAAAAGCAATAAGCTTGCGCTCCCAGCCTAGAGCATGAATCAGAGCACGATTCGCGTCTAACACAAACTCACTGTTTTCACCGTCCTGTACCTCGGCACCTGAGAGGTGTAGACCGTGTTTGAAAAAGCATTACGCTTGCGCTCCCAGCCTAGAGCATCAATCCCAGCACGATTCGCGTCTAACACAAACTCACTGTTTTCACCGTCCTGTACCTCGGCACCTGAGAGGTGTAGACCGTGTTTGAAAAACCAATAAGCTTTAGCTCCCAGCCTAGAGCATGAATCAGAGCACGATTCGCGTCTAACACAAACTCACTGTTTTCACCGTCCTGTAACTCGGCACCTGAGAGATGTAGACCGTGTTTGAAAAAGCAATAAGCTTGCGCTCCCAGCCTAGAGCATGAATCAGAGCACGATTCGCGTCTAACACAAACTCACTGTTTTCACCGTCCTGTAACTCGGCACCTGAGAGGTGTAGACCGTATTTGAAGAAGCAGTAAGCTTTAGCTCCCGGCCTAGAGCATGAATCAGAGCACGATTCGCGTCTAACACAAACTCACTGTTTTCACCGTCCTGTAACTCGGCATCTGAGAGGAGTAGACCGTGTTTGAAAAACCAATAAGCTTTAGCTCCCAGCCTAGAGCATGCATCAGAGCACGATTCGCGACTAACACAAACTCACTGTTTTCACCGTCCTGTAACTCGGCACCTGAGATATGTAGACCGTGTTTGATAAAGCAATAAGCTTGCGCTCCCAGCCTAGAGCATGAATCCAAGCACGATTCGCGTCTAACACAAACTCACTGTTTTCACCGTCCTGTAACTCGGCACCTGAGAGGAGTAGACCGTGTTTGAAAAACCAATAAGCTTGCGCTCCCAGCCTAGAGCATGAATCCAAGCACGATTCGCGTCTAACACAAACTCACTGTTTTCACCGTCCTGTAACTCGGCACCTGAGAGGTGTAGACCGTGTTTGAAAAAGCAATAAGCTTGCGCTCCCAGCCTAGAGCATGAATCAGAGCACGATTCGCGTCTAACACAAACTCACTGTTTTCACCGTCCTGTAACTCGGCACCTGAGAGGTGTACACCGTGTTTGAAGAAGCAATAAGCTTTAGCTCCCAGCCTAGAGCATGAGTCAGAGCACGATTCGCGTCTAACACAAACTCACTGTTTTCACCGTCCTGTAACTCGGCACCTGAGAGATGTAGACCGTGTTTGAAAAAACAATAAGCTTGCGCTCCCAGCCTACAGCATGAATCATAGCACGATTCGCGTCTAACACAAACTCACTGTTTTCACCGTCCTGTACCTCGGCACCTGAGAGGTGTAGACCGTGTTTGAAAAAGCAAAAAGCTTGCGCTCCCAGCCTAGAGCATGAATCAGAGCACGATTCGCGTCTAACACAAACTCACTGTTTTCACCGTCCTGTAACTCGGCACCTGAGAGGTGTAGACCGTGTTTGAAACAGCAATAAGCTTGCGCTCCCAGCCTAGAGCATGAATCCAAGCACGATTCGCGTCTAACACAAACTCACTGTTTTCACCGTCCTGTAACTCGGCACCTGAGAGGAGTAGACCGTGTTTGAAAAACCAATAAGCTTTAGCTCCCAGCCTAGAGCATGCATCAGAGCACGATTCGCGTCTAACACAAACTCACTGTTTTCACCGTCCTGTAACTCGGCACCTGAGAGGTGTAGACCGTGTTTGAAAAAGCAATAAGCTTGCGCTCCCAGCCTAGAGCATGAATCAGAGCACGATTCGCGTCTAACACAAACTCACTGTTTTCACCGTCCTGTAACTCGGCACCTGAGAGGTGTACACCGTGTTTGAAGAAGCAATAAGCTTTAGCTCCCAGCCTAGAGCATGAGTCAGAGCACGATTCGCGTCTAACACAAACTCACTGTTTTCACCGTCCTGTAACTCGGCACCTGAGAGATGTAGACCGTGTTTGAAAAAACAATAAGCTTGCGCTCCCAGCCTACAGCATGAATCATAGCACGATTCGCGTCTAACACAAACTCACTGTTTTCACCGTCCTGTAACTCGGCACCTGAGAGGTGTAGACCGTGTTTGAAAAAGCAATAAGCTTGCGCTCCCAGCCTAGAGCATGAATCAGAGCACGATTCGCGTCTAACACAAACTCACTGTTTTCACCGTCCTGTAACTCGGCACCTGAGAGGTGTACACCGTGTTTGAAGAAGCAATAAGCTTTAGCTCCCAGCCTAGAGCATGAGTCAGAGCACGATTCGCGTCTAACACAAACTCACTGTTTTCACCGTCCTGTAACTCGGCACCTGAGAGATGTAGACCGTGTTTGAAAAAACAATAAGCTTGCGCTCCCAGCCTACAGCATGAATCATAGCACGATTCGCGTCTAACACAAACTCACTGTTTTCACCGTCCTGTAACTCGGCACCTGAGAGGTGTAGACCGTGTTTGAAAAAGCAATAAGCTTGCGCTCCCAGCCTAGAGCATGAATCAGAGCACGATTCGCGTCTAACACAAACTCACTGTTTTCACCGTCCTGTACCTCGGCACCTGAGAGGTGTAGACCGTGTTTGAAAAAGCATTACGCTTGCGCTCCCAGCCTAGAGCATCAATCCCAGCACGATTCGCGTCTAACACAAACTCACTGTTTTCACCCTCCTGTACCTCGGCACCTGAGAGGTGTAGACCGTGTTTGAAAAAGCAAAAAGCTTGCGCTCCCAGCCTAGAGCATGAATCAGAGCACGATTCGCGTCTAACACAAACTCACTGTTTTCACCGTCCTGTAACTCGGCACCTGAGAGGTGTAGACCGTGTTTGAAACAGCAATAAGCTTGCGCTCCCAGCCTAGAGCATGAATCCAAGCACGATTCGCGTCTAACACAAACTCACTGTTTTCACCGTCCTGTAACTCGGCACCTGAGAGGTGTAGACCGTGTTTGAAAAACCAATAAGCTTTAGCTCCCAGCCTAGAGCATGCATCAGAGCACGATTCGCGTCTAACACAAACTCACTGTTTTCACCGTCCTGTAACTCGGCACCTGAGAGATGTAGACCGTGTTTGAAAAAGCAATAAGCTTGCGCTCCCAGCCTAGAGCATGAATCCAAGCACGATTCGCGTCTAACACAAACTCACTGTTTTCACCGTCCTGTAACTCGGCACCTGAGAGGTGTAGACCGTGTTTGAAAAAGCAATAAGCTTGCGCTCCCAGCCTAGAGCATGAATCATAGCACGATTCGCGTCTAACACAAACTCACTGTTTTCACCGTCCTGTAACTCGGCACCTGAGAGGTGTACACCGTGTTTGAAGAAGCAATAAGCTTTAGCTCCCAGCCTAGAGCATGAGTCAGAGCACGATTCGCGTCTAACACAAACTCACTGTTTTCACCGTCCTGTAACTCGGCACCTGAGAGATGTAGACCGTGTTTGAAAAAGCAATAAGCTTGCGCTCCCAGCCTAGAGCATGAATCATAGCACGATTCGCGTCTAACACAAACTCACTGTTTTCACCGTCCTGTAACTCGGCACCTGAGAGGTGTAGACCGTGTTTGAAAAAGCAATAAGCTTGCGCTCCCAGCCTAGAGCATGAATCAGAGCACGATTCGCGTCTAACACAAACTCACTGTTTTCACCGTCCTGTACCTCGGCACCTGAGAGGTGTAGACCGTGTTTGAAAAAGCATTACGCTTGCGCTCCCAGCCTAGAGCATCAATCCCAGCACGATTCGCGTCTAACACAAACTCACTGTTTTCACCGTCCTGTACCTCGGCACCTGAGAGGTGTAGACCGTGTTTGAAAAAGCAAAAAGCTTGCGCTCCCAGCCTAGAGCATGAATCAGAGCACGATTCGCGTCTAACACAAACTCACTGTTTTCACCGTCCTGTAACTCGGCACCTGAGAGGTGTAGACCGTGTTTGAAAAAGCAATAAGCTTGCGCTCCCAGCCTAGAGCATGAATCAGAGCACGATTCGCGTCTAACACAAACTCACTGTTTTCACCGTCCTGTAACTCGGCACCTGAGAGGAGTAGACCGTGTTTGAAAAAGCAATAAGCTTTAGCTCCCAGCCTAGAGCATCAATCAGAGCACGATTCGCGTCTAACACAAACTCACTGTTTTCACCGTCCTGTAACTCGGCACCTGAGAGGTGTAGACCGTGTTTGAAAAAGCAATAAGCTTGCGCTCCCAGCCTAGAGCATGAGTCATAGCACGATTCGCGTCTAACACAAACTCACTGTTTTCACCGTCCTGTAACTCGGCACCTGAGAGGTGTAGACCGTGTTTGAAAAAGCAATAAGCTTGCGCTCCCAGCCTAGAGCATGAATCAGAGCACGATTCGCGTCTAACACAAACTCACTGTTTTCACCGTCCTGTAACTCGGCACCTGAGAGATGTAGACCGTGTTTGAAAAAGCAATAAGCTTGCGCTCCCAGCCTAGAGCATGAATCATAGCACGATTCGCGTCTAACACAAACTCACTGTTTTCACCGTCCTGTAACTCGGCACCTGAGAGGTGTAGACCGTGTTTGAAAAAGCAATAAGCTTGCGCTCCCAGCCTAGAGCATGAATCAGAGCACGATTCGCGTCTAACACAAACTCACTGTTTTCACCGTCCTGTACCTCGGCACCTGAGAGGTGTAGACCGTGTTTGAAAAAGCATTACGCTTGCGCTCCCAGCCTAGAGCATCAATCCCAGCACGATTCGCGTCTAACACAAACTCACTGTTTTCACCGTCCTGTACCTCGGCACCTGAGAGGTGTAGACCGTGTTTGAAAAACCAATAAGCTTTAGCTCCCAGCCTAGAGCATGAATCAGAGCACGATTCGCGTCTAACACAAACTCACTGTTTTCACCGTCCTGTAACTCGGCACCTGAGAGATGTAGACCGTGTTTGAAAAAGCAATAAGCTTGCGCTCCCAGCCTAGAGCATGAATCAGAGCACGATTCGCGTCTAACACAAACTCACTGTTTTCACCGTCCTGTAACTCGGCACCTGAGAGGTGTAGACCGTATTTGAAGAAGCAGTAAGCTTTAGCTCCCGGCCTAGAGCATGAATCAGAGCACGATTCGCGTCTAACACAAACTCACTGTTTTCACCGTCCTGTAACTCGGCATCTGAGAGGAGTAGACCGTGTTTGAAAAACCAATAAGCTTTAGCTCCCAGCCTAGAGCATGCATCAGAGCACGATTCGCGACTAACACAAACTCACTGTTTTCACCGTCCTGTAACTCGGCACCTGAGATATGTAGACCGTGTTTGATAAAGCAATAAGCTTGCGCTCCCAGCCTAGAGCATGAATCCAAGCACGATTCGCGTCTAACACAAACTCACTGTTTTCACCGTCCTGTAACTCGGCACCTGAGAGGAGTAGACCGTGTTTGAAAAACCAATAAGCTTGCGCTCCCAGCCTAGAGCATGAATCCAAGCACGATTCGCGTCTAACACAAACTCACTGTTTTCACCGTCCTGTAACTCGGCACCTGAGAGGTGTAGACCGTGTTTGAAAAAGCAATAAGCTTGCGCTCCCAGCCTAGAGCATGAATCAGAGCACGATTCGCGTCTAACACAAACTCACTGTTTTCACCGTCCTGTAACTCGGCACCTGAGAGGTGTACACCGTGTTTGAAGAAGCAATAAGCTTTAGCTCCCAGCCTAGAGCATGAGTCAGAGCACGATTCGCGTCTAACACAAACTCACTGTTTTCACCGTCCTGTAACTCGGCACCTGAGAGATGTAGACCGTGTTTGAAAAAACAATAAGCTTGCGCTCCCAGCCTACAGCATGAATCATAGCACGATTCGCGTCTAACACAAACTCACTGTTTTCACCGTCCTGTACCTCGGCACCTGAGAGGTGTAGACCGTGTTTGAAAAAGCAAAAAGCTTGCGCTCCCAGCCTAGAGCATGAATCAGAGCACGATTCGCGTCTAACACAAACTCACTGTTTTCACCGTCCTGTAACTCGGCACCTGAGAGGTGTAGACCGTGTTTGAAACAGCAATAAGCTTGCGCTCCCAGCCTAGAGCATGAATCCAAGCACGATTCGCGTCTAACACAAACTCACTGTTTTCACCGTCCTGTAACTCGGCACCTGAGAGGAGTAGACCGTGTTTGAAAAACCAATAAGCTTTAGCTCCCAGCCTACAGCATGCATCAGAGCACGATTCGCGTCTAACACAAACTCACTGTTTTCACCGTCCTGTAACTCGGCACCTGAGAGGTGTACACCGTGTTTGAAGAAGCAATAAGCTTTAGCTCCCAGCCTAGAGCATGAGTCAGAGCACGATTCGCGTCTAACACAAACTCACTGTTTTCACCGTCCTGTAACTCGGCACCTGAGAGATGTAGACCGTGTTTGAAAAAGCAATAAGCTTGCGCTCCCAGCCTAGAGCATGAATCATAGCACGATTCGCGTCTAACACAAACTCACTGTTTTCACCGTCCTGTAACTCGGCACCTGAGAGGTGTAGACCGTGTTTGAAAAAGCAATAAGCTTGCGCTCCCAGCCTAGAGCATGAATCAGAGCACGATTCGCGTCTAACACAAACTCACTGTTTTCACCGTCCTGTACCTCGGCACCTGAGAGGTGTAGACCGTGTTTGAAAAAGCATTACGCTTGCGCTCCCAGCCTAGAGCATCAATCCCAGCACGATTCGCGTCTAACACAAACTCACTGTTTTCACCGTCCTGTACCTCGGCACCTGAGAGGTGTAGACCGTGTTTGAAAAAGCAAAAAGCTTGCGCTCCCAGCCTAGAGCATGAATCAGAGCACGATTCGCGTCTAACACAAACTCACTGTTTTCACCGTCCTGTAACTCGGCACCTGAGAGGTGTAGACCGTGTTTGAAAAAGCAATAAGCTTGCGCTCCCAGCCTAGAGCATGAATCAGAGCACGATTCGCGTCTAACACAAACTCACTGTTTTCACCGTCCTGTAACTCGGCACCTGAGAGGAGTAGACCGTGTTTGAAAAAGCAATAAGCTTTAGCTCCCAGCCTAGAGCATCAATCAGAGCACGATTCGCGTCTAACACAAACTCACTGTTTTCACCGTCCTGTAACTCGGCACCTGAGAGGTGTAGACCGTGTTTGAAAAAGCAATAAGCTTGCGCTCCCAGCCTAGAGCATGAGTCATAGCACGATTCGCGTCTAACACAAACTCACTGTTTTCACCGTCCTGTAACTCGGCACCTGAGAGGTGTAGACCGTGTTTGAAAAAGCAATAAGCTTGCGCTCCCAGCCTAGAGCATGAATCAGAGCACGATTCGCGTCTAACACAAACTCACTGTTTTCACCGTCCTGTACCTCGGCACCTGAGAGGTGTACACCGTGTTTGAAAAAGCATTACGCTTGCGCTCCCAGCCTAGAGCATGAATCCAAGCACGATTCGCGTCTAACACAAACTCACTGTTTTCACCGTCCTGTAACTCGGCACCTGAGAGGTGTAGACCGTGTTTGAAAAAGCAATAAGCTTGCGCTCCCAGCCTAGAGCATGAATCATAGCACGATTCGCGTCTAACACAAACTCACTGTTTTCACCGTCCTGTAACTCGGCACCTGAGAGGTGTAGACCGTGTTTGAAAAAGCAATAAGCTTGCGCTCCCAGCCTAGAGCATGAATCAGAGCACGATTCGCGTCTAACACAAACTCACTGTTTTCACCGTCCTGTACCTCGGCACCTGAGAGGTGTAGACCGTGTTTGAAAAAGCATTACGCTTGCGCTCCCAGCCTAGAGCATGAATCCAAGCACGATTCGCGTCTAACACAAACTCACTGTTTTCACCGTCCTGTAACTCGGCACCTGAGAGGTGTAGACCGTGTTTGAAAAAGCATTAAGCTTGCGCTCCCAGCCTAGAGCATGAATCAGAGCACGATTCGTGTCTAACACAAACTCACTGTTTTCACCGTCCTGTAACTCGGCACCTGAGAGGTGTAGACCGTGTTTGAAAAAGCAATAAGCTTTAGCTCCCAGCCTAGAGCATGAATCCAAGCACGATTCGCGTCTAACACAAACTCACTGTTTTCACCGTCCTGTAACTCGGCACCTGAGAGGTGTAGACCGTGTTTGAAAAAGCAATAAGCTTGCGCTCCCAGCCTAGAGCATGAATCAGAGCACGATTCGCGTCTAACACAAACTCACTGTTTTCACCGTCCTGTAACTCGGCACCTGAGAGGAGTAGACCGTGTTTGAAAAACCAATAAGCTTTAGCTCCCAGCCTAGAGCATGAATCAGAGCACGATTCGCGTCTAACACAAACTCACTGTTTTCACCGTCCTGTAACTCGGCACCTGAGAGATGTAGACCGTGTTTGAAAAAGCAATAAGCTTGCGCTCCCAGCCTAGAGCATGAATCAGAGCACGATTCGCGTCTAACACAAACTCACTGTTTTCACCGTCCTGTAACTCGGCACCTGAGAGGTGTAGACCGTGTTTGAAGAAGCAATAAGCTTTAGCTCCCGGCCTAGAGCATGAATCAGAGCACGATTCGCGTCTAACACAAACTCACTGTTTTCACCGTCCTGTAACTCGGCATCTGAGAGGAGTAGACCGTGTTTGAAAAACCAATAAGCTTTAGCTCCCAGCCTAGAGCATGCATCAGAGCACGATTAGCGACTAACACAAACTCACTGTTTTCACCGTCCTGTAACTCGGCACCTGAGAGATGTAGACCGTGTTTGATAAAGCAATAAGCTTGCGCTCCCAGCCTAGAGCATGAATCCAAGCACGATTCGCGTCTAACACAAACTCACTGTTTTCACCGTCCTGTAACTCGGCACCTGAGAGGAGTAGACCGTGTTTGAAAAACCAATAAGCTTTAGCTCCCAGCCTAGAGCATGCATCAGAGCACGATTCGCGTCTAACACAAACTCACTGTTTTCACCGTCCTGTAACTCGGCACCTGAGAGATGTAGACCGTGTTTGAAAAAGCAATAAGCTTGCGCTCCCAGCCTAGAGCATGAATCCAAGCACGATTCGCGTCTAACACAAACTCACTGTTTTCACCGTCCTGTAACTCGGCACCTGAGAGGTGTAGACCGTGTTTGAAAAAGCAATAAGCTTGCGCTCCCAGCCTAGAGCATGAATCAGAGCACGATTCGCGTCTAACACAAACTCACTGTTTTCACCGTCCTGTAACTCGGCACCTGAGAGGTGTACACCGTGTTTGAAGAAGCAATAAGCTTTAGCTCCCAGCCTAGAGCATGAGTCAGAGCACGATTCGCGTCTAACACAAACTCACTGTTTTCACCGTCCTGTAACTCGGCACCTGAGAGATGTAGACCGTGTTTGAAAAAACAATAAGCTTGCGCTCCCAGCCTACAGCATGAATCATAGCACGATTCGCGTCTAACACAAACTCACTGTTTTCACCGTCCTGTAACTCGGCACCTGAGAGGTGTAGACCGTGTTTGAAAAAGCAATAAGCTTGCGCTCCCAGCCTAGAGCATGAATCAGAGCACGATTCGCGTCTAACACAAACTCACTGTTTTCACCGTCCTGTACCTCGGCACCTGAGAGGTGTAGACCGTGTTTGAAAAAGCATTACGCTTGCGCTCCCAGCCTAGAGCATCAATCCCAGCACGATTCGCGTCTAACACAAACTCACTGTTTTCACCGTCCTGTACCTCGGCACCTGAGAGGTGTAGACCGTGTTTGAAAAAGCAAAAAGCTTGCGCTCCCAGCCTAGAGCATGAATCAGAGCACGATTCGCGTCTAACACAAACTCACTGTTTTCACCGTCCTGTAACTCGGCACCTGAGAGGTGTAGACCGTGTTTGAAACAGCAATAAGCTTGCGCTCCCAGCCTAGAGCATGAATCCAAGCACGATTCGCGTCTAACACAAACTCACTGTTTTCACCGTCCTGTAACTCGGCACCTGAGAGGTGTAGACCGTGTTTGAAAAACCAGTAAGCTTTAGCTCCCAGCCTAGAGCATGCATCAGAGCACGATTCGCGTCTAACACAAACTCACTGTTTTCACCGTCCTGTAACTCGGCACCTGAGAGATGTAGACCGTGTTTGAAAAAGCAATAAGCTTGCGCTCCCAGCCTAGAGCATGAATCCAAGCACGATTCGCGTCTAACACAAACTCACTGTTTTCACCGTCCTGTAACTCGGCACCTGAGAGGTGTAGACCGTGTTTGAAAAAGCAATAAGCTTGCGCTCCCAGCCTAGAGCATGAATCATAGCACGATTCGCGTCTAACACAAACTCACTGTTTTCACCGTCCTGTAACTCGGCACCTGAGAGGTGTACACCGTGTTTGAAGAAGCAATAAGCTTTAGCTCCCAGCCTAGAGCATGAGTCAGAGCACGATTCGCGTCTAACACAAACTCACTGTTTTCACCGTCCTGTAACTCGGCACCTGAGAGATGTAGACCGTGTTTGTAAAAGCAATAAGCTTGCGCTCCCAGCCTAGAGCATGAATCATAGCACGATTCGCGTCTAACACAAACTCACTGTTTTCACCGTCCTGTAACTCGGCACCTGAGAGGTGTAGACCGTGTTTGAAAAAGCAATAAGCTTGCGCTCCCAGCCTAGAGCATGAATCAGAGCACGATTCGCGTCTAACACAAACTCACTGTTTTCACCGTCCTGTACCTCGGCACCTGAGAGGTGTAGACCGTGTTTGAAAAAGCATTACGCTTGCGCTCCCAGCCTAGAGCATCAATCCCAGCACGATTCGCGTCTAACACAAACTCACTGTTTTCACCGTCCTGTACCTCGGCACCTGAGAGGTGTAGACCGTGTTTGAAAAAGCAAAAAGCTTGCGCTCCCAGCCTAGAGCATGAATCAGAGCACGATTCGCGTCTAACACAAACTCACTGTTTTCACCGTCCTGTAACTCGGCACCTGAGAGGTGTAGACCGTGTTTGAAAAAGCAATAAGCTTGCGCTCCCAGCCTAGAGCATGAATCAGAGCACGATTCGCGTCTAACACAAACTCACTGTTTTCACCGTCCTGTAACTCGGCACCTGAGAGGAGTAGACCGTGTTTGAAAAAGCAATAAGCTTTAGCTCCCAGCCTAGAGCATCAATCAGAGCACGATTCGCGTCTAACACAAACTCACTGTTTTCACCGTCCTGTAACTCGGCACCTGAGAGGTGTAGACCGTGTTTGAAAAAGCAATAAGCTTGCGCTCCCAGCCTAGAGCATGAGTCATAGCACGATTCGCGTCTAACACAAACTCACTGTTTTCACCGTCCTGTAACTCGGCACCTGAGAGGTGTAGACCGTGTTTGAAAAAGCAATAAGCTTGCGCTCCCAGCCTAGAGCATGAATCAGAGCACGATTCGCGTCTAACACAAACTCACTGTTTTCACCGTCCTGTAACTCGGCACCTGAGAGATGTAGACCGTGTTTGAAAAAGCAATAAGCTTGCGCTCCCAGCCTAGAGCATGAATCATAGCACGATTCGCGTCTAACACAAACTCACTGTTTTCACCGTCCTGTAACTCGGCACCTGAGAGGTGTAGACCGTGTTTGAAAAAGCAATAAGCTTGCGCTCCCAGCCTAGAGCATGAATCAGAGCACGATTCGCGTCTAACACAAACTCACTGTTTTCACCGTCCTGTACCTCGGCACCTGAGAGGTGTAGACCGTGTTTGAAAAAGCATTACGCTTGCGCTCCCAGCCTAGAGCATCAATCCCAGCACGATTCGCGTCTAACACAAACTCACTGTTTTCACCGTCCTGTACCTCGGCACCTGAGAGGTGTAGACCGTGTTTGAAAAAGCAAAAAGCTTGCGCTCCCAGCCTAGAGCATGAATCAGAGCACGATTCGCGTCTAACACAAACTCACTGTTTTCACCGTCCTGTAACTCGGCACCTGAGAGGTGTAGACCGTGTTTGAAACAGCAATAAGCTTGCGCTCCCAGCCTAGAGCATGAATCAGAGCACGATTCGCGTCTAACACAAACTCACTGTTTTCACCGTCCTGTAACTCGGCACCTGAGAGGTGTAGACCGTGTTTGAAAAAGCAATAAGCTTTAGCTCCCAGCCTAGAGCATGAATCAGAGCACGATTCGCGTCTAACACAAACTCACTGTTTTCACCGTCCTGTACCTCGGCACCTGAGAGGTGTAGACCGTGTTTGAAAAAGCATTACGCTTGCGCTCCCAGCCTAGAGCATGAATCCAAGCACGATTCGCGTCTAACACAAACTCACTGTTTTCACCGTCCTGTAACTCGGCACCTGAGAGGTGTAGACCGTGTTTGAAAAAGCAATAAGCTTGCGCTCCCAGCCTAGAGCATGAATCAGAGCACGATTCGCGTCTAACACAAACTCACTGTTTTCACCGTCCTGTAACTCGGCACCTGAGAGGAGTAGACCGTGTTTGAAAAACCAATAAGCTTTAGCTCCCAGCCTAGAGCATGAATCAGAGCACGATTCGCGTCTAACACAAACTCACTGTTTTCACCGTCCTGTAACTCGGCACCTGAGAGATGTAGACCGTGTTTGAAAAAGCAATAAGCTTGCGCTCCCAGCCTAGAGCATGAATCAGAGCACGATTCGCGTCTAACACAAACTCACTGTTTTCACCGTCCTGTAACTCGGCACCTGAGAGGTGTAGACCGTATTTGAAGAAGCAGTAAGCTTTAGCTCCCGGCCTAGAGCATGAATCAGAGCACGATTCGCGTCTAACACAAACTCACTGTTTTCACCGTCCTGTAACTCGGCATCTGAGAGGAGTAGACCGTGTTTGAAAAACCAATAAGCTTTAGCTCCCAGCCTAGAGCATGCATCAGAGCACGATTCGCGACTAACACAAACTCACTGTTTTCACCGTCCTGTAACTCGGCACCTGAGATATGTAGACCGTGTTTGATAAAGCAATAAGCTTGCGCTCCCAGCCTAGAGCATGAATCCAAGCACGATTCGCGTCTAACACAAACTCACTGTTTTCACCGTCCTGTAACTCGGCACCTGAGAGGAGTAGACCGTGTTTGAAAAACCAATAAGCTTTAGCTCCCAGCCTAGAGCATGCATCAGAGCACGATTCGCGTCTAACACAAACTCACTGTTTTCACCGTCCTGTAACTCGGCACCTGAGAGATGTAGACCGTGTTTGAAAAAGCAATAAGCTTGCGCTCCCAGCCTAGAGCATGAATCCAAGCACGATTCGCGTCTAACACAAACTCACTGTTTTCACCGTCCTGTAACTCGGCACCTGAGAGGTGTAGACCGTGTTTGAAAAAGCAATAAGCTTGCGCTCCCAGCCTAGAGCATGAATCAGAGCACGATTCGCGTCTAACACAAACTCACTGTTTTCACCGTCCTGTAACTCGGCACCTGAGAGGTGTACACCGTGTTTGAAGAAGCAATAAGCTTTAGCTCCCAGCCTAGAGCATGAGTCAGAGCACGATTCGCGTCTAACACAAACTCACTGTTTTCACCGTCCTGTAACTCGGCACCTGAGAGATGTAGACCGTGTTTGAAAAAACAATAAGCTTGCGCTCCCAGCCTACAGCATGAATCATAGCACGATTCGCGTCTAACACAAACTCACTGTTTTCACCGTCCTGTAACTCGGCACCTGAGAGGTGTAGACCGTGTTTGAAAAAGCAATAAGCTTGCGCTCCCAGCCTAGAGCATGAATCAGAGCACGATTCGCGTCTAACACAAACTCACTGTTTTCACCGTCCTGTACCTCGGCACCTGAGAGGTGTAGACCGTGTTTGAAAAAGCATTACGCTTGCGCTCCCAGCCTAGAGCATCAATCCCAGCACGATTCGCGTCTAACACAAACTCACTGTTTTCACCGTCCTGTAACTCGGCACCTGAGAGGTGTAGACCGTGTTTGAAACAGCAATAAGCTTGCGCTCCCAGCCTAGAGCATGAATCCAAGCACGATTCGCGTCTAACACAAACTCACTGTTTTCACCGTCCTGTAACTCGGCACCTGAGAGGAGTAGACCGTGTTTGAAAAACCAATAAGCTTTAGCTCCCAGCCTACAGCATGCATCAGAGCACGATTCGCGTCTAACACAAACTCACTGTTTTCACCGTCCTGTAACTCGGCACCTGAGAGGTGTACACCGTGTTTGAAGAAGCAATAAGCTTTAGCTCCCAGCCTAGAGCATGAGTCAGAGCACGATTCGCGTCTAACACAAACTCACTGTTTTCACCGTCCTGTAACTCGGCACCTGAGAGATGTAGACCGTGTTTGAAAAAGCAATAAGCTTGCGCTCCCAGCCTAGAGCATGAATCATAGCACGATTCGCGTCTAACACAAACTCACTGTTTTCACCGTCCTGTAACTCGGCACCTGAGAGGTGTAGACCGTGTTTGAAAAAGCAATAAGCTTGCGCTCCCCGCCTAGAGCATGAATCAGAGCACGATTCGCGTCTAACACAAACTCACTGTTTTCACCGTCCTGTACCTCGGCACCTGAGAGGTGTAGACCGTGTTTGAAAAAGCATTACGCTTGCGCTCCCAGCCTAGAGCATCAATCCCAGCACGATTCGCGTCTAACACAAACTCACTGTTTTCACCGTCCTGTACCTCGGCACCTGAGAGGTGTAGACCGTGTTTGAAAAAGCAAAAAGCTTGCGCTCCCAGCCTAGAGCATGAATCAGAGCACGATTCGCGTCTAACACAAACTCACTGTTTTCACCGTCCTGTAACTCGGCACCTGAGAGGTGTAGACCGTGTTTGAAAAAGCAATAAGCTTGCGCTCCCAGCCTAGAGCATGAATCAGAGCACGATTCGCGTCTAACACAAACTCACTGTTTTCACCGTCCTGTAACTCGGCACCTGAGAGGTGTAGACCGTGTTTGAAAAAGCATTAAGCTTGCGCTCCCAGCCTAGAGCATGAATCAGAGCACGATTCGTGTCTAACACAAACTCACTGTTTTCACCGTCCTGTAACTCGGCACCTGAGAGGAGTAGACCGTGTTTGAAAAACCAATAAGCTTGCGCTCCCAGCCTAGAGCATGAATCCAAGCACGATTCGCGTCTAACACAAACTCACTGTTTTCACCGTCCTGTAACTCGGCACCTGAGAGGTGTAGACCGTGTTTGAAAAAGCAATAAGCTTGCGCTCCCAGCCTAGAGCATGAATCAGAGCACGATTCGCGTCTAACACAAACTCACTGTTTTCACCGTCCTGTAACTCGGCACCTGAGAGGTGTACACCGTGTTTGAAGAAGCAATAAGCTTTAGCTCCCAGCCTAGAGCATGAGTCAGAGCACGATTCGCGTCTAACACAAACTCACTGTTTTCACCGTCCTGTAACTCGGCACCTGAGAGATGTAGACCGTGTTTGAAAAAACAATAAGCTTGCGCTCCCAGCCTACAGCATGAATCATAGCACGATTCGCGTCTAACACAAACTCACTGTTTTCACCGTCCTGTACCTCGGCACCTGAGAGGTGTAGACCGTGTTTGAAAAAGCAAAAAGCTTGCGCTCCCAGCCTAGAGCATGAATCAGAGCACGATTCGCGTCTAACACAAACTCACTGTTTTCACCGTCCTGTAACTCGGCACCTGAGAGGTGTAGACCGTGTTTGAAACAGCAATAAGCTTGCGCTCCCAGCCTAGAGCATGAATCCAAGCACGATTCGCGTCTAACACAAACTCACTGTTTTCACCGTCCTGTAACTCGGCACCTGAGAGGAGTAGACCGTGTTTGAAAAACCAATAAGCTTTAGCTCCCAGCCTACAGCATGCATCAGAGCACGATTCGCGTCTAACACAAACTCACTGTTTTCACCGTCCTGTAACTCGGCACCTGAGAGGTGTACACCGTGTTTGAAGAAGCAATAAGCTTTAGCTCCCAGCCTAGAGCATGAGTCAGAGCACGATTCGCGTCTAACACAAACTCACTGTTTTCACCGTCCTGTAACTCGGCACCTGAGAGATGTAGACCGTGTTTGAAAAAGCAATAAGCTTGCGCTCCCAGCCTAGAGCATGAATCATAGCACGATTCGCGTCTAACACAAACTCACTGTTTTCACCGTCCTGTAACTCGGCACCTGAGAGGTGTAGACCGTGTTTGAAAAAGCAATAAGCTTGCGCTCCCAGCCTAGAGCATGAATCAGAGCACGATTCGCGTCTAACACAAACTCACTGTTTTCACCGTCCTGTACCTCGGCACCTGAGAGGTGTAGACCGTGTTTGAAAAAGCATTACGCTTGCGCTCCCAGCCTAGAGCATCAATCCCAGCACGATTCGCGTCTAACACAAACTCACTGTTTTCACCGTCCTGTACCTCGGCACCTGAGAGGTGTAGACCGTGTTTGAAAAAGCAAAAAGCTTGCGCTCCCAGCCTAGAGCATGAATCAGAGCACGATTCGCGTCTAACACAAACTCACTGTTTTCACCGTCCTGTAACTCGGCACCTGAGAGGTGTAGACCGTGTTTGAAAAAGCAATAAGCTTGCGCTCCCAGCCTAGAGCATGAATCAGAGCACGATTCGCGTCTAACACAAACTCACTGTTTTCACCGTCCTGTAACTCGGCACCTGAGAGGAGTAGACCGTGTTTGAAAAAGCAATAAGCTTTAGCTCCCAGCCTAGAGCATCAATCAGAGCACGATTCGCGTCTAACACAAACTCACTGTTTTCACCGTCCTGTAACTCGGCACCTGAGAGGTGTAGACCGTGTTTGAAAAAGCAATAAGCTTGCGCTCCCAGCCTAGAGCATGAGTCATAGCACGATTCGCGTCTAACACAAACTCACTGTTTTCACCGTCCTGTAACTCGGCACCTGAGAGGTGTAGACCGTGTTTGAAAAAGCAATAAGCTTGCGCTCCCAGCCTAGAGCATGAATCAGAGCACGATTCGCGTCTAACACAAACTCACTGTTTTCACCGTCCTGTACCTCGGCACCTGAGAGGTGTACACCGTGTTTGAAAAAGCATTACGCTTGCGCTCCCAGCCTAGAGCATGAATCCAAGCACGATTCGCGTCTAACACAAACTCACTGTTTTCACCGTCCTGTAACTCGGCACCTGAGAGGTGTAGACCGTGTTTGAAAAAGCAATAAGCTTGCGCTCCCAGCCTAGAGCATGAATCATAGCACGATTCGCGTCTAACACAAACTCACTGTTTTCACCGTCCTGTAACTCGGCACCTGAGAGGTGTAGACCGTGTTTGAAAAAGCAATAAGCTTGCGCTCCCAGCCTAGAGCATGAATCAGAGCACGATTCGCGTCTAACACAAACTCACTGTTTTCACCGTCCTGTACCTCGGCACCTGAGAGGTGTAGACCGTGTTTGAAAAAGCATTACGCTTGCGCTCCCAGCCTAGAGCATGAATCCAAGCACGATTCGCGTCTAACACAAACTCACTGTTTTCACCGTCCTGTAACTCGGCACCTGAGAGGTGTAGACCGTGTTTGAAAAAGCATTAAGCTTGCGCTCCCAGCCTAGAGCATGAATCAGAGCACGATTCGTGTCTAACACAAACTCACTGTTTTCACCGTCCTGTAACTCGGCACCTGAGAGGTGTAGACCGTGTTTGAAAAAGCAATAAGCTTTAGCTCCCAGCCTAGAGCATGAATCCAAGCACGATTCGCGTCTAACACAAACTCACTGTTTTCACCGTCCTGTAACTCGGCACCTGAGAGGTGTAGACCGTGTTTGAAAAAGCAATAAGCTTGCGCTCCCAGCCTAGAGCATGAATCAGAGCACGATTCGCGTCTAACACAAACTCACTGTTTTCACCGTCCTGTAACTCGGCACCTGAGAGGAGTAGACCGTGTTTGAAAAACCAATAAGCTTTAGCTCCCAGCCTAGAGCATGAATCAGAGCACGATTCGCGTCTAACACAAACTCACTGTTTTCACCGTCCTGTAACTCGGCACCTGAGAGATGTAGACCGTGTTTGAAAAAGCAATAAGCTTGCGCTCCCAGCCTAGAGCATGAATCAGAGCACGATTCGCGTCTAACACAAACTCACTGTTTTCACCGTCCTGTAACTCGGCACCTGAGAGGTGTAGACCGTGTTTGAAGAAGCAATAAGCTTTAGCTCCCGGCCTAGAGCATGAATCAGAGCACGATTCGCGTCTAACACAAACTCACTGTTTTCACCGTCCTGTAACTCGGCATCTGAGAGGAGTAGACCGTGTTTGAAAAACCAATAAGCTTTAGCTCCCAGCCTAGAGCATGCATCAGAGCACGATTAGCGACTAACACAAACTCACTGTTTTCACCGTCCTGTAACTCGGCACCTGAGAGATGTAGACCGTGTTTGATAAAGCAATAAGCTTGCGCTCCCAGCCTAGAGCATGAATCCAAGCACGATTCGCGTCTAACACAAACTCACTGTTTTCACCGTCCTGTAACTCGGCACCTGAGAGGAGTAGACCGTGTTTGAAAAACCAATAAGCTTTAGCTCCCAGCCTAGAGCATGCATCAGAGCACGATTCGCGTCTAACACAAACTCACTGTTTTCACCGTCCTGTAACTCGGCACCTGAGAGATGTAGACCGTGTTTGAAAAAGCAATAAGCTTGCGCTCCCAGCCTAGAGCATGAATCCAAGCACGATTCGCGTCTAACACAAACTCACTGTTTTCACCGTCCTGTAACTCGGCACCTGAGAGGTGTAGACCGTGTTTGAAAAAGCAATAAGCTTGCGCTCCCAGCCTAGAGCATGAATCAGAGCACGATTCGCGTCTAACACAAACTCACTGTTTTCACCGTCCTGTAACTCGGCACCTGAGAGGTGTACACCGTGTTTGAAGAAGCAATAAGCTTTAGCTCCCAGCCTAGAGCATGAGTCAGAGCACGATTCGCGTCTAACACAAACTCACTGTTTTCACCGTCCTGTAACTCGGCACCTGAGAGATGTAGACCGTGTTTGAAAAAACAATAAGCTTGCGCTCCCAGCCTACAGCATGAATCATAGCACGATTCGCGTCTAACACAAACTCACTGTTTTCACCGTCCTGTAACTCGGCACCTGAGAGGTGTAGACCGTGTTTGAAAAAGCAATAAGCTTGCGCTCCCAGCCTAGAGCATGAATCAGAGCACGATTCGCGTCTAACACAAACTCACTGTTTTCACCGTCCTGTACCTCGGCACCTGAGAGGTGTAGACCGTGTTTGAAAAAGCATTACGCTTGCGCTCCCAGCCTAGAGCATCAATCCCAGCACGATTCGCGTCTAACACAAACTCACTGTTTTCACCGTCCTGTACCTCGGCACCTGAGAGGTGTAGACCGTGTTTGAAAAAGCAAAAAGCTTGCGCTCCCAGCCTAGAGCATGAATCAGAGCACGATTCGCGTCTAACACAAACTCACTGTTTTCACCGTCCTGTAACTCGGCACCTGAGAGGTGTAGACCGTGTTTGAAAAAGCAATAAGCTTGCGCTCCCAGCCTAGAGCATGAATCAGAGCACGATTCGCGTCTAACACAAACTCACTGTTTTCACCGTCCTGTAACTCGGCACCTGAGAGGTGTAGACCGTGTTTGAAAAAGCAATAAGCTTTAGCTCCCAGCCTAGAGCATGAATCCAAGCACGATTCGCGTCTAACACAAACTCACTGTTTTCACCGTCCTGTAACTCGGCACCTGAGAGATGTAGACCGTGTTTGAAAAAGCAATAAGCTTGCGCTCCCAGCCTAGAGCATGAATCAGAGCACGATTCGCGTCTAACACAAACTCACTGTTTTCACCGTCCTGTAACTCGGCACCTGAGAGGTGTAGACCGTATTTGAAGAAGCAGTAAGCTTTAGCTCCCGGCCTAGAGCATGAATCAGAGCACGATTCGCGTCTAACACAAACTCACTGTTTTCACCGTCCTGTAACTCGGCATCTGAGAGGAGTAGACCGTGTTTGAAAAACCAATAAGCTTTAGCTCCCAGCCTAGAGCATGCATCAGAGCACGATTCGCGACTAACACAAACTCACTGTTTTCACCGTCCTGTAACTCGGCACCTGAGATATGTAGACCGTGTTTGATAAAGCAATAAGCTTGCGCTCCCAGCCTAGAGCATGAATCCAAGCACGATTCGCGTCTAACACAAACTCACTGTTTTCACCGTCCTGTAACTCGGCACCTGAGAGGAGTAGACCGTGTTTGAAAAACCAATAAGCTTGCGCTCCCAGCCTAGAGCATGAATCCAAGCACGATTCGCGTCTAACACAAACTCACTGTTTTCACCGTCCTGTAACTCGGCACCTGAGAGGTGTAGACCGTGTTTGAAAAAGCAATAAGCTTGCGCTCCCAGCCTAGAGCATGAATCAGAGCACGATTCGCGTCTAACACAAACTCACTGTTTTCACCGTCCTGTAACTCGGCACCTGAGAGGTGTACACCGTGTTTGAAGAAGCAATAAGCTTTAGCTCCCAGCCTAGAGCATGAGTCAGAGCACGATTCGCGTCTAACACAAACTCACTGTTTTCACCGTCCTGTAACTCGGCACCTGAGAGATGTAGACCGTGTTTGAAAAAACAATAAGCTTGCGCTCCCAGCCTACAGCATGAATCATAGCACGATTCGCGTCTAACACAAACTCACTGTTTTCACCGTCCTGTACCTCGGCACCTGAGAGGTGTAGACCGTGTTTGAAAAAGCAAAAAGCTTGCGCTCCCAGCCTAGAGCATGAATCAGAGCACGATTCGCGTCTAACACAAACTCACTGTTTTCACCGTCCTGTAACTCGGCACCTGAGAGGTGTAGACCGTGTTTGAAACAGCAATAAGCTTGCGCTCCCAGCCTAGAGCATGAATCCAAGCACGATTCGCGTCTAACACAAACTCACTGTTTTCACCGTCCTGTAACTCGGCACCTGAGAGGAGTAGACCGTGTTTGAAAAACCAATAAGCTTTAGCTCCCAGCCTACAGCATGCATCAGAGCACGATTCGCGTCTAACACAAACTCACTGTTTTCACCGTCCTGTAACTCGGCACCTGAGAGGTGTACACCGTGTTTGAAGAAGCAATAAGCTTTAGCTCCCAGCCTAGAGCATGAGTCAGAGCACGATTCGCGTCTAACACAAACTCACTGTTTTCACCGTCCTGTAACTCGGCACCTGAGAGATGTAGACCGTGTTTGAAAAAGCAATAAGCTTGCGCTCCCAGCCTAGAGCATGAATCATAGCACGATTCGCGTCTAACACAAACTCACTGTTTTCACCGTCCTGTAACTCGGCACCTGAGAGGTGTAGACCGTGTTTGAAAAAGCAATAAGCTTGCGCTCCCAGCCTAGAGCATGAATCAGAGCACGATTCGCGTCTAACACAAACTCACTGTTTTCACCGTCCTGTACCTCGGCACCTGAGAGGTGTAGACCGTGTTTGAAAAAGCATTACGCTTGCGCTCCCAGCCTAGAGCATCAATCCCAGCACGATTCGCGTCTAACACAAACTCACTGTTTTCACCGTCCTGTACCTCGGCACCTGAGAGGTGTAGACCGTGTTTGAAAAAGCAAAAAGCTTGCGCTCCCAGCCTAGAGCATGAATCAGAGCACGATTCGCGTCTAACACAAACTCACTGTTTTCACCGTCCTGTAACTCGGCACCTGAGAGGTGTAGACCGTGTTTGAAAAAGCAATAAGCTTGCGCTCCCAGCCTAGAGCATGAATCAGAGCACGATTCGCGTCTAACACAAACTCACTGTTTTCACCGTCCTGTAACTCGGCACCTGAGAGGAGTAGACCGTGTTTGAAAAAGCAATAAGCTTTAGCTCCCAGCCTAGAGCATCAATCAGAGCACGATTCGCGTCTAACACAAACTCACTGTTTTCACCGTCCTGTAACTCGGCACCTGAGAGGTGTAGACCGTGTTTGAAAAAGCAATAAGCTTGCGCTCCCAGCCTAGAGCATGAGTCATAGCACGATTCGCGTCTAACACAAACTCACTGTTTTCACCGTCCTGTAACTCGGCACCTGAGAGGTGTAGACCGTGTTTGAAAAAGCAATAAGCTTGCGCTCCCAGCCTAGAGCATGAATCAGAGCACGATTCGCGTCTAACACAAACTCACTGTTTTCACCGTCCTGTACCTCGGCACCTGAGAGGTGTACACCGTGTTTGAAAAAGCATTACGCTTGCGCTCCCAGCCTAGAGCATGAATCCAAGCACGATTCGCGTCTAACACAAACTCACTGTTTTCACCGTCCTGTAACTCGGCACCTGAGAGGTGTAGACCGTGTTTGAAAAAGCAATAAGCTTGCGCTCCCAGCCTAGAGCATGAATCATAGCACGATTCGCGTCTAACACAAACTCACTGTTTTCACCGTCCTGTAACTCGGCACCTGAGAGGTGTAGACCGTGTTTGAAAAAGCAATAAGCTTGCGCTCCCAGCCTAGAGCATGAATCAGAGCACGATTCGCGTCTAACACAAACTCACTGTTTTCACCGTCCTGTACCTCGGCACCTGAGAGGTGTAGACCGTGTTTGAAAAAGCATTACGCTTGCGCTCCCAGCCTAGAGCATGAATCCAAGCACGATTCGCGTCTAACACAAACTCACTGTTTTCACCGTCCTGTAACTCGGCACCTGAGAGGTGTAGACCGTGTTTGAAAAAGCATTAAGCTTGCGCTCCCAGCCTAGAGCATGAATCAGAGCACGATTCGTGTCTAACACAAACTCACTGTTTTCACCGTCCTGTAACTCGGCACCTGAGAGGTGTAGACCGTGTTTGAAAAAGCAATAAGCTTTAGCTCCCAGCCTAGAGCATGAATCCAAGCACGATTCGCGTCTAACACAAACTCACTGTTTTCACCGTCCTGTAACTCGGCACCTGAGAGGTGTAGACCGTGTTTGAAAAAGCAATAAGCTTGCGCTCCCAGCCTAGAGCATGAATCAGAGCACGATTCGCGTCTAACACAAACTCACTGTTTTCACCGTCCTGTAACTCGGCACCTGAGAGGAGTAGACCGTGTTTGAAAAACCAATAAGCTTTAGCTCCCAGCCTAGAGCATGAATCAGAGCACGATTCGCGTCTAACACAAACTCACTGTTTTCACCGTCCTGTAACTCGGCACCTGAGAGATGTAGACCGTGTTTGAAAAAGCAATAAGCTTGCGCTCCCAGCCTAGAGCATGAATCAGAGCACGATTCGCGTCTAACACAAACTCACTGTTTTCACCGTCCTGTAACTCGGCACCTGAGAGGTGTAGACCGTGTTTGAAGAAGCAATAAGCTTTAGCTCCCGGCCTAGAGCATGAATCAGAGCACGATTCGCGTCTAACACAAACTCACTGTTTTCACCGTCCTGTAACTCGGCATCTGAGAGGAGTAGACCGTGTTTGAAAAACCAATAAGCTTTAGCTCCCAGCCTAGAGCATGCATCAGAGCACGATTAGCGACTAACACAAACTCACTGTTTTCACCGTCCTGTAACTCGGCACCTGAGAGATGTAGACCGTGTTTGATAAAGCAATAAGCTTGCGCTCCCAGCCTAGAGCATGAATCCAAGCACGATTCGCGTCTAACACAAACTCACTGTTTTCACCGTCCTGTAACTCGGCACCTGAGAGGAGTAGACCGTGTTTGAAAAACCAATAAGCTTTAGCTCCCAGCCTAGAGCATGCATCAGAGCACGATTCGCGTCTAACACAAACTCACTGTTTTCACCGTCCTGTAACTCGGCACCTGAGAGATGTAGACCGTGTTTGAAAAAGCAATAAGCTTGCGCTCCCAGCCTAGAGCATGAATCCAAGCACGATTCGCGTCTAACACAAACTCACTGTTTTCACCGTCCTGTAACTCGGCACCTGAGAGGTGTAGACCGTGTTTGAAAAAGCAATAAGCTTGCGCTCCCAGCCTAGAGCATGAATCAGAGCACGATTCGCGTCTAACACAAACTCACTGTTTTCACCGTCCTGTAACTCGGCACCTGAGAGGTGTACACCGTGTTTGAAGAAGCAATAAGCTTTAGCTCCCAGCCTAGAGCATGAGTCAGAGCACGATTCGCGTCTAACACAAACTCACTGTTTTCACCGTCCTGTAACTCGGCACCTGAGAGATGTAGACCGTGTTTGAAAAAACAATAAGCTTGCGCTCCCAGCCTACAGCATGAATCATAGCACGATTCGCGTCTAACACAAACTCACTGTTTTCACCGTCCTGTAACTCGGCACCTGAGAGGTGTAGACCGTGTTTGAAAAAGCAATAAGCTTGCGCTCCCAGCCTAGAGCATGAATCAGAGCACGATTCGCGTCTAACACAAACTCACTGTTTTCACCGTCCTGTACCTCGGCACCTGAGAGGTGTAGACCGTGTTTGAAAAAGCATTACGCTTGCGCTCCCAGCCTAGAGCATCAATCCCAGCACGATTCGCGTCTAACACAAACTCACTGTTTTCACCGTCCTGTACCTCGGCACCTGAGAGGTGTAGACCGTGTTTGAAAAAGCAAAAAGCTTGCGCTCCCAGCCTAGAGCATGAATCAGAGCACGATTCGCGTCTAACACAAACTCACTGTTTTCACCGTCCTGTAACTCGGCACCTGAGAGGTGTAGACCGTGTTTGAAACAGCAATAAGCTTGCGCTCCCAGCCTAGAGCATGAATCCAAGCACGATTCGCGTCTAACACAAACTCACTGTTTTCACCGTCCTGTAACTCGGCACCTGAGAGGTGTAGACCGTGTTTGAAAAACCAGTAAGCTTTAGCTCCCAGCCTAGAGCATGCATCAGAGCACGATTCGCGTCTAACACAAACTCACTGTTTTCACCGTCCTGTAACTCGGCACCTGAGAGATGTAGACCGTGTTTGAAAAAGCAATAAGCTTGCGCTCCCAGCCTAGAGCATGAATCCAAGCACGATTCGCGTCTAACACAAACTCACTGTTTTCACCGTCCTGTAACTCGGCACCTGAGAGGTGTAGACCGTGTTTGAAAAAGCAATAAGCTTGCGCTCCCAGCCTAGAGCATGAATCATAGCACGATTCGCGTCTAACACAAACTCACTGTTTTCACCGTCCTGTAACTCGGCACCTGAGAGGTGTACACCGTGTTTGAAGAAGCAATAAGCTTTAGCTCCCAGCCTAGAGCATGAGTCAGAGCACGATTCGCGTCTAACACAAACTCACTGTTTTCACCGTCCTGTAACTCGGCACCTGAGAGATGTAGACCGTGTTTGTAAAAGCAATAAGCTTGCGCTCCCAGCCTAGAGCATGAATCATAGCACGATTCGCGTCTAACACAAACTCACTGTTTTCACCGTCCTGTAACTCGGCACCTGAGAGGTGTAGACCGTGTTTGAAAAAGCAATAAGCTTGCGCTCCCAGCCTAGAGCATGAATCAGAGCACGATTCGCGTCTAACACAAACTCACTGTTTTCACCGTCCTGTACCTCGGCACCTGAGAGGTGTAGACCGTGTTTGAAAAAGCATTACGCTTGCGCTCCCAGCCTAGAGCATCAATCCCAGCACGATTCGCGTCTAACACAAACTCACTGTTTTCACCGTCCTGTACCTCGGCACCTGAGAGGTGTAGACCGTGTTTGAAAAAGCAAAAAGCTTGCGCTCCCAGCCTAGAGCATGAATCAGAGCACGATTCGCGTCTAACACAAACTCACTGTTTTCACCGTCCTGTAACTCGGCACCTGAGAGGTGTAGACCGTGTTTGAAAAAGCAATAAGCTTGCGCTCCCAGCCTAGAGCATGAATCAGAGCACGATTCGCGTCTAACACAAACTCACTGTTTTCACCGTCCTGTAACTCGGCACCTGAGAGGAGTAGACCGTGTTTGAAAAAGCAATAAGCTTTAGCTCCCAGCCTAGAGCATCAATCAGAGCACGATTCGCGTCTAACACAAACTCACTGTTTTCACCGTCCTGTAACTCGGCACCTGAGAGGTGTAGACCGTGTTTGAAAAAGCAATAAGCTTGCGCTCCCAGCCTAGAGCATGAGTCATAGCACGATTCGCGTCTAACACAAACTCACTGTTTTCACCGTCCTGTAACTCGGCACCTGAGAGGTGTAGACCGTGTTTGAAAAAGCAATAAGCTTGCGCTCCCAGCCTAGAGCATGAATCAGAGCACGATTCGCGTCTAACACAAACTCACTGTTTTCACCGTCCTGTAACTCGGCACCTGAGAGATGTAGACCGTGTTTGAAAAAGCAATAAGCTTGCGCTCCCAGCCTAGAGCATGAATCATAGCACGATTCGCGTCTAACACAAACTCACTGTTTTCACCGTCCTGTAACTCGGCACCTGAGAGGTGTAGACCGTGTTTGAAAAAGCAATAAGCTTGCGCTCCCAGCCTAGAGCATGAATCAGAGCACGATTCGCGTCTAACACAAACTCACTGTTTTCACCGTCCTGTACCTCGGCACCTGAGAGGTGTAGACCGTGTTTGAAAAAGCATTACGCTTGCGCTCCCAGCCTAGAGCATCAATCCCAGCACGATTCGCGTCTAACACAAACTCACTGTTTTCACCGTCCTGTACCTCGGCACCTGAGAGGTGTAGACCGTGTTTGAAAAAGCAAAAAGCTTGCGCTCCCAGCCTAGAGCATGAATCAGAGCACGATTCGCGTCTAACACAAACTCACTGTTTTCACCGTCCTGTAACTCGGCACCTGAGAGGTGTAGACCGTGTTTGAAACAGCAATAAGCTTGCGCTCCCAGCCTAGAGCATGAATCAGAGCACGATTCGCGTCTAACACAAACTCACTGTTTTCACCGTCCTGTAACTCGGCACCTGAGAGGTGTAGACCGTGTTTGAAAAAGCAATAAGCTTTAGCTCCCAGCCTAGAGCATGAATCAGAGCACGATTCGCGTCTAACACAAACTCACTGTTTTCACCGTCCTGTACCTCGGCACCTGAGAGGTGTAGACCGTGTTTGAAAAAGCATTACGCTTGCGCTCCCAGCCTAGAGCATGAATCCAAGCACGATTCGCGTCTAACACAAACTCACTGTTTTCACCGTCCTGTAACTCGGCACCTGAGAGGTGTAGACCGTGTTTGAAAAAGCAATAAGCTTGCGCTCCCAGCCTAGAGCATGAATCAGAGCACGATTCGCGTCTAACACAAACTCACTGTTTTCACCGTCCTGTAACTCGGCACCTGAGAGGAGTAGACCGTGTTTGAAAAACCAATAAGCTTTAGCTCCCAGCCTAGAGCATGAATCAGAGCACGATTCGCGTCTAACACAAACTCACTGTTTTCACCGTCCTGTAACTCGGCACCTGAGAGATGTAGACCGTGTTTGAAAAAGCAATAAGCTTGCGCTCCCAGCCTAGAGCATGAATCAGAGCACGATTCGCGTCTAACACAAACTCACTGTTTTCACCGTCCTGTAACTCGGCACCTGAGAGGTGTAGACCGTATTTGAAGAAGCAGTAAGCTTTAGCTCCCGGCCTAGAGCATGAATCAGAGCACGATTCGCGTCTAACACAAACTCACTGTTTTCACCGTCCTGTAACTCGGCATCTGAGAGGAGTAGACCGTGTTTGAAAAACCAATAAGCTTTAGCTCCCAGCCTAGAGCATGCATCAGAGCACGATTCGCGACTAACACAAACTCACTGTTTTCACCGTCCTGTAACTCGGCACCTGAGATATGTAGACCGTGTTTGATAAAGCAATAAGCTTGCGCTCCCAGCCTAGAGCATGAATCCAAGCACGATTCGCGTCTAACACAAACTCACTGTTTTCACCGTCCTGTAACTCGGCACCTGAGAGGAGTAGACCGTGTTTGAAAAACCAATAAGCTTTAGCTCCCAGCCTAGAGCATGCATCAGAGCACGATTCGCGTCTAACACAAACTCACTGTTTTCACCGTCCTGTAACTCGGCACCTGAGAGATGTAGACCGTGTTTGAAAAAGCAATAAGCTTGCGCTCCCAGCCTAGAGCATGAATCCAAGCACGATTCGCGTCTAACACAAACTCACTGTTTTCACCGTCCTGTAACTCGGCACCTGAGAGGTGTAGACCGTGTTTGAAAAAGCAATAAGCTTGCGCTCCCAGCCTAGAGCATGAATCAGAGCACGATTCGCGTCTAACACAAACTCACTGTTTTCACCGTCCTGTAACTCGGCACCTGAGAGGTGTACACCGTGTTTGAAGAAGCAATAAGCTTTAGCTCCCAGCCTAGAGCATGAGTCAGAGCACGATTCGCGTCTAACACAAACTCACTGTTTTCACCGTCCTGTAACTCGGCACCTGAGAGATGTAGACCGTGTTTGAAAAAACAATAAGCTTGCGCTCCCAGCCTACAGCATGAATCATAGCACGATTCGCGTCTAACACAAACTCACTGTTTTCACCGTCCTGTAACTCGGCACCTGAGAGGTGTAGACCGTGTTTGAAAAAGCAATAAGCTTGCGCTCCCAGCCTAGAGCATGAATCAGAGCACGATTCGCGTCTAACACAAACTCACTGTTTTCACCGTCCTGTACCTCGGCACCTGAGAGGTGTAGACCGTGTTTGAAAAAGCATTACGCTTGCGCTCCCAGCCTAGAGCATCAATCCCAGCACGATTCGCGTCTAACACAAACTCACTGTTTTCACCGTCCTGTAACTCGGCACCTGAGAGGTGTAGACCGTGTTTGAAACAGCAATAAGCTTGCGCTCCCAGCCTAGAGCATGAATCCAAGCACGATTCGCGTCTAACACAAACTCACTGTTTTCACCGTCCTGTAACTCGGCACCTGAGAGGAGTAGACCGTGTTTGAAAAACCAATAAGCTTTAGCTCCCAGCCTACAGCATGCATCAGAGCACGATTCGCGTCTAACACAAACTCACTGTTTTCACCGTCCTGTAACTCGGCACCTGAGAGGTGTACACCGTGTTTGAAGAAGCAATAAGCTTTAGCTCCCAGCCTAGAGCATGAGTCAGAGCACGATTCGCGTCTAACACAAACTCACTGTTTTCACCGTCCTGTAACTCGGCACCTGAGAGATGTAGACCGTGTTTGAAAAAGCAATAAGCTTGCGCTCCCAGCCTAGAGCATGAATCATAGCACGATTCGCGTCTAACACAAACTCACTGTTTTCACCGTCCTGTAACTCGGCACCTGAGAGGTGTAGACCGTGTTTGAAAAAGCAATAAGCTTGCGCTCCCAGCCTAGAGCATGAATCAGAGCACGATTCGCGTCTAACACAAACTCACTGTTTTCACCGTCCTGTACCTCGGCACCTGAGAGGTGTAGACCGTGTTTGAAAAAGCATTACGCTTGCGCTCCCAGCCTAGAGCATCAATCCCAGCACGATTCGCGTCTAACACAAACTCACTGTTTTCACCGTCCTGTACCTCGGCACCTGAGAGGTGTAGACCGTGTTTGAAAAAGCAAAAAGCTTGCGCTCCCAGCCTAGAGCATGAATCAGAGCACGATTCGCGTCTAACACAAACTCACTGTTTTCACCGTCCTGTAACTCGGCACCTGAGAGGTGTAGACCGTGTTTGAAAAAGCAATAAGCTTGCGCTCCCAGCCTAGAGCATGAATCAGAGCACGATTCGCGTCTAACACAAACTCACTGTTTTCACCGTCCTGTACCTCGGCACCTGAGAGGTGTAGACCGTGTTTGAAAAAGCATTACGCTTGCGCTCCCAGCCTAGAGCATGAATCCAAGCACGATTCGCGTCTAACACAAACTCACTGTTTTCACCGTCCTGTAACTCGGCACCTGAGAGGTGTAGACCGTGTTTGAAAAAGCATTAAGCTTGCGCTCCCAGCCTAGAGCATGAATCAGAGCACGATTCGTGTCTAACACAAACTCACTGTTTTCACCGTCCTGTAACTCGGCACCTGAGAGGAGTAGACCGTGTTTGAAAAAGCAATAAGCTTTAGCTCCCAGCCTAGAGCATGAATCCAAGCACGATTCGCGTCTAACACAAACTCACTGTTTTCACCGTCCTGTAACTCGGCACCTGAGAGATGTAGACCGTGTTTGAAAAAGCAATAAGCTTGCGCTCCCAGCCTAGAGCATGAATCAGAGCACGATTCGCGTCTAACACAAACTCACTGTTTTCACCGTCCTGTAACTCGGCACCTGAGAGGTGTAGACCGTGTTTGAAAAAGCAATAAGCTTGCGCTCCCAGCCTAGAGCATGAATCAGAGCACGATTCGCGTCTAACACAAACTCACTGTTTTCACCGTCCTGTAACTCGGCACCTGAGAGGTGTAGACCGTGTTTGAAAAAGCAATAAGCTTTAGCTCCCAGCCTAGAGCATGAATCCAAGCACGATTCGCGTCTAACACAAACTCACTGTTTTCACCGTCCTGTAACTCGGCACCTGAGAGATGTAGACCGTGTTTGAAAAAGCAATAAGCTTGCGCTCCCAGCCTAGAGCATGAATCAGAGCACGATTCGCGTCTAACACAAACTCACTGTTTTCACCGTCCTGTAACTCGGCACCTGAGAGGAGTAGACCGTGTTTGAAAAAGCAATAAGCTTTAGCTCCCAGCCTAGAGCATCAGTCAGAGCACGATTCGCGTCTAACACAAACTCACTGTTTTCACCGTCCTGTAACTCGGCACCTGAGAGATGTAGACCGTGTTTGAAAAAGCAATAAGCTTGCGCTCCCAGCCTAGAGCATGAATCAGAGCACGATTCGCGTCTAACACAAACTCACTGTTTTCACCGTCCTGTAACTCGGCACCTGAGAGGAGTAGACCGTGTTTGAAAAAGCAATAAGCTTTAGCTCCC
The DNA here is from genome assembly GCF_035609145.1 of Eleutherodactylus coqui. Classification (NCBI taxonomy): domain Eukaryota; kingdom Metazoa; phylum Chordata; class Amphibia; order Anura; family Eleutherodactylidae; genus Eleutherodactylus; species Eleutherodactylus coqui. The sequence goes on from NW_027102247.1 coordinate 549,381, forward strand.
AGCCTAGAGCATCAATCAGAGCACGATTCGCGTCTAACACAAACTCACTGTTTTCACCGTCCTGTAACTCGGCACCTGAGAGGTGTAGACCGTGTTTGAAAAAGCAATAAGCTTGCGCTCCCAGCCTAGAGCATGAGTCATAGCACGATTCGCGTCTAACACAAACTCACTGTTTTCACCGTCCTGTAACTCGGCACCTGAGAGGTGTAGACCGTGTTTGAAAAAGCAATAAGCTTGCGCTCCCAGCCTAGAGCATGAATCAGAGCACGATTCGCGTCTAACACAAACTCACTGTTTTCACCGTCCTGTACCTCGGCACCTGAGAGGTGTAGACCGTGTTTGAAAAAGCATTACGCTTGCGCTCCCAGCCTAGAGCATGAATCCAAGCACGATTCGCGTCTAACACAAACTCACTGTTTTCACCGTCCTGTAACTCGGCACCTGAGAGGTGTAGACCGTGTTTGAAAAAGCATTAAGCTTGCGCTCCCAGCCTAGAGCATGAATAAGAGCACGATTCGTGTCTAACACAAACTCACTGTTTTCACCGTCCTGTAACTCGGCACCTGAGAGGAGTAGACCGTGTTTGAAAAAGCAATAAGCTTGCGCTCCCAGCCTAGAGCATGAATCAGAGCACGATTCGCGTCTAACACAAACTCACTGTTTTCACCGTCCTGTAACTCGGCACCTGAGAGGTGTAGACCGTGTTTGAAAAAGCAATAAGCTTGCGCTCCCAGCCTAGAGCATGAATCAGAGCACGATTCGCGTCTAACACAAACTCACTGTTTTCACCGTCCTGTACCTCGGCACCTGAGAGGTGTAGACCGTGTTTGAAAAAGCATTACGCTTGCGCTCCCAGCCTAGAGCATGAATCCAAGCACGATTCGCGTCTAACACAAACTCACTGTTTTCACCGTCCTGTAACTCGGCACCTGAGAGGTGTAGACCGTGTTTGAAAAAGCATTAAGCTTGCGCTCCCAGCCTAGAGCATGAATCAGAGCACGATTCGTGTCTAACACAAACTCACTGTTTTCACCGTCCTGTAACTCGGCACCTGAGAGGAGTAGACCGTGTTTGAAAAAGCAATAAGCTTTAGCTCCCAGCCTAGAGCATGAATCCAAGCACGATTCGCGTCTAACACAAACTCACTGTTTTCACCGTCCTGTAACTCGGCACCTGAGAGATGTAGACCGTGTTTGAAAAAGCAATAAGCTTGCGCTCCCAGCCTAGAGCATGAATCAGAGCACGATTCGCGTCTAACACAAACTCACTGTTTTCACCGTCCTGTAACTCGGCACCTGAGAGGTGTAGACCGTGTTTGAAAAAGCAATAAGCTTGCGCTCCCAGCCTAGAGCATGAATCAGAGCACGATTCGCGTCTAACACAAACTCACTGTTTTCACCGTCCTGTAACTCGGCACCTGAGAGGTGTAGACCGTGTTTGAAAAAGCAATAAGCTTTAGCTCCCAGCCTAGAGCATGAATCCAAGCACGATTCGCGTCTAACACAAACTCACTGTTTTCACCGTCCTGTAACTCGGCACCTGAGAGATGTAGACCGTGTTTGAAAAAGCAATAAGCTTGCGCTCCCAGCCTAGAGCATGAATCAGAGCACGATTCGCGTCTAACACAAACTCACTGTTTTCACCGTCCTGTAACTCGGCACCTGAGAGGTGTAGACCGTATTTGAAGAAGCAGTAAGCTTTAGCTCCCGGCCTAGAGCATGAATCAGAGCACGATTCGCGTCTAACACAAACTCACTGTTTTCACCGTCCTGTAACTCGGCATCTGAGAGGAGTAGACCGTGTTTGAAAAACCAATAAGCTTTAGCTCCCAGCCTAGAGCATGCATCAGAGCACGATTCGCGACTAACACAAACTCACTGTTTTCACCGTCCTGTAACTCGGCACCTGAGATATGTAGACCGTGTTTGATAAAGCAATAAGCTTGCGCTCCCAGCCTAGAGCATGAATCCAAGCACGATTCGCGTCTAACACAAACTCACTGTTTTCACCGTCCTGTAACTCGGCACCTGAGAGGAGTAGACCGTGTTTGAAAAACCAATAAGCTTGCGCTCCCAGCCTAGAGCATGAATCCAAGCACGATTCGCGTCTAACACAAACTCACTGTTTTCACCGTCCTGTAACTCGGCACCTGAGAGGTGTAGACCGTGTTTGAAAAAGCAATAAGCTTGCGCTCCCAGCCTAGAGCATGAATCAGAGCACGATTCGCGTCTAACACAAACTCACTGTTTTCACCGTCCTGTAACTCGGCACCTGAGAGGTGTACACCGTGTTTGAAGAAGCAATAAGCTTTAGCTCCCAGCCTAGAGCATGAGTCAGAGCACGATTCGCGTCTAACACAAACTCACTGTTTTCACCGTCCTGTAACTCGGCACCTGAGAGATGTAGACCGTGTTTGAAAAAACAATAAGCTTGCGCTCCCAGCCTACAGCATGAATCATAGCACGATTCGCGTCTAACACAAACTCACTGTTTTCACCGTCCTGTACCTCGGCACCTGAGAGGTGTAGACCGTGTTTGAAAAAGCAAAAAGCTTGCGCTCCCAGCCTAGAGCATGAATCAGAGCACGATTCGCGTCTAACACAAACTCACTGTTTTCACCGTCCTGTAACTCGGCACCTGAGAGGTGTAGACCGTGTTTGAAACAGCAATAAGCTTGCGCTCCCAGCCTAGAGCATGAATCCAAGCACGATTCGCGTCTAACACAAACTCACTGTTTTCACCGTCCTGTAACTCGGCACCTGAGAGGAGTAGACCGTGTTTGAAAAACCAATAAGCTTTAGCTCCCAGCCTACAGCATGCATCAGAGCACGATTCGCGTCTAACACAAACTCACTGTTTTCACCGTCCTGTAACTCGGCACCTGAGAGGTGTACACCGTGTTTGAAGAAGCAATAAGCTTTAGCTCCCAGCCTAGAGCATGAGTCAGAGCACGATTCGCGTCTAACACAAACTCACTGTTTTCACCGTCCTGTAACTCGGCACCTGAGAGATGTAGACCGTGTTTGAAAAAGCAATAAGCTTGCGCTCCCAGCCTAGAGCATGAATCATAGCACGATTCGCGTCTAACACAAACTCACTGTTTTCACCGTCCTGTAACTCGGCACCTGAGAGGTGTAGACCGTGTTTGAAAAAGCAATAAGCTTGCGCTCCCAGCCTAGAGCATGAATCAGAGCACGATTCGCGTCTAACACAAACTCACTGTTTTCACCGTCCTGTACCTCGGCACCTGAGAGGTGTAGACCGTGTTTGAAAAAGCATTACGCTTGCGCTCCCAGCCTAGAGCATCAATCCCAGCACGATTCGCGTCTAACACAAACTCACTGTTTTCACCGTCCTGTACCTCGGCACCTGAGAGGTGTAGACCGTGTTTGAAAAAGCAAAAAGCTTGCGCTCCCAGCCTAGAGCATGAATCAGAGCACGATTCGCGTCTAACACAAACTCACTGTTTTCACCGTCCTGTACCTCGGCACCTGAGAGGTGTAGACCGTGTTTGAAAAAGCATTACGCTTGCGCTCCCAGCCTAGAGCATCAATCCCAGCACGATTCGCGTCTAACACAAACTCACTGTTTTCACCGTCCTGTAACTCGGCACCTGAGAGGTGTAGACCGTGTTTGAAACAGCAATAAGCTTGCGCTCCCAGCCTAGAGCATGAATCCAAGCACGATTCGCGTCTAACACAAACTCACTGTTTTCACCGTCCTGTAACTCGGCACCTGAGAGGAGTAGACCGTGTTTGAAAAACCAATAAGCTTTAGCTCCCAGCCTACAGCATGCATCAGAGCACGATTCGCGTCTAACACAAACTCACTGTTTTCACCGTCCTGTAACTCGGCACCTGAGAGGTGTACACCGTGTTTGAAGAAGCAATAAGCTTTAGCTCCCAGCCTAGAGCATGAGTCAGAGCACGATTCGCGTCTAACACAAACTCACTGTTTTCACCGTCCTGTAACTCGGCACCTGAGAGATGTAGACCGTGTTTGAAAAAGCAATAAGCTTGCGCTCCCAGCCTAGAGCATGAATCATAGCACGATTCGCGTCTAACACAAACTCACTGTTTTCACCGTCCTGTAACTCGGCACCTGAGAGGTGTAGACCGTGTTTGAAAAAGCAATAAGCTTGCGCTCCCAGCCTAGAGCATGAATCAGAGCACGATTCGCGTCTAACACAAACTCACTGTTTTCACCGTCCTGTACCTCGGCACCTGAGAGGTGTAGACCGTGTTTGAAAAAGCATTACGCTTGCGCTCCCAGCCTAGAGCATCAATCCCAGCACGATTCGCGTCTAACACAAACTCACTGTTTTCACCGTCCTGTACCTCGGCACCTGAGAGGTGTAGACCGTGTTTGAAAAAGCAAAAAGCTTGCGCTCCCAGCCTAGAGCATGAATCAGAGCACGATTCGCGTCTAACACAAACTCACTGTTTTCACCGTCCTGTAACTCGGCACCTGAGAGGTGTAGACCGTGTTTGAAAAAGCAATAAGCTTGCGCTCCCAGCCTAGAGCATGAATCAGAGCACGATTCGCGTCTAACACAAACTCACTGTTTTCACCGTCCTGTACCTCGGCACCTGAGAGGTGTAGACCGTGTTTGAAAAAGCATTACGCTTGCGCTCCCAGCCTAGAGCATGAATCCAAGCACGATTCGCGTCTAACACAAACTCACTGTTTTCACCGTCCTGTAACTCGGCACCTGAGAGGTGTAGACCGTGTTTGAAAAAGCATTAAGCTTGCGCTCCCAGCCTAGAGCATGAATCAGAGCACGATTCGTGTCTAACACAAACTCACTGTTTTCACCGTCCTGTAACTCGGCACCTGAGAGGAGTAGACCGTGTTTGAAAAAGCAATAAGCTTTAGCTCCCAGCCTAGAGCATGAATCCAAGCACGATTCGCGTCTAACACAAACTCACTGTTTTCACCGTCCTGTAACTCGGCACCTGAGAGATGTAGACCGTGTTTGAAAAAGCAATAAGCTTGCGCTCCCAGCCTAGAGCATGAATCAGAGCACGATTCGCGTCTAACACAAACTCACTGTTTTCACCGTCCTGTAACTCGGCACCTGAGAGGTGTAGACCGTGTTTGAAAAAGCAATAAGCTTGCGCTCCCAGCCTAGAGCATGAATCAGAGCACGATTCGCGTCTAACACAAACTCACTGTTTTCACCGTCCTGTAACTCGGCACCTGAGAGGTGTAGACCGTGTTTGAAAAAGCAATAAGCTTTAGCTCCCAGCCTAGAGCATGAATCCAAGCACGATTCGCGTCTAACACAAACTCACTGTTTTCACCGTCCTGTAACTCGGCACCTGAGAGATGTAGACCGTGTTTGAAAAAGCAATAAGCTTGCGCTCCCAGCCTAGAGCATGAATCAGAGCACGATTCGCGTCTAACACAAACTCACTGTTTTCACCGTCCTGTAACTCGGCACCTGAGAGGAGTAGACCGTGTTTGAAAAAGCAATAAGCTTTAGCTCCCAGCCTAGAGCATCAGTCAGAGCACGATTCGCGTCTAACACAAACTCACTGTTTTCACCGTCCTGTAACTCGGCACCTGAGAGATGTAGACCGTGTTTGAAAAAGCAATAAGCTTGCGCTCCCAGCCTAGAGCATGAATCAGAGCACGATTCGCGTCTAACACAAACTCACTGTTTTCACCGTCCTGTAACTCGGCACCTGAGAGGAGTAGACCGTGTTTGAAAAAGCAATAAGCTTTAGCTCCCAGCCTAGAGCATCAATCAGAGCACGATTCGCGTCTAACACAAACTCACTGTTTTCACCGTCCTGTAACTCGGCACCTGAGAGGTGTAGACCGTGTTTGAAAAAGCAATAAGCTTGCGCTCCCAGCCTAGAGCATGAGTCATAGCACGATTCGCGTCTAACACAAACTCACTGTTTTCACCGTCCTGTAACTCGGCACCTGAGAGGTGTAGACCGTGTTTGAAAAAGCAATAAGCTTGCGCTCCCAGCCTAGAGCATGAATCAGAGCACGATTCGCGTCTAACACAAACTCACTGTTTTCACCGTCCTGTACCTCGGCACCTGAGAGGTGTAGACCGTGTTTGAAAAAGCATTACGCTTGCGCTCCCAGCCTAGAGCATGAATCCAAGCACGATTCGCGTCTAACACAAACTCACTGTTTTCACCGTCCTGTAACTCGGCACCTGAGAGGTGTAGACCGTGTTTGAAAAAGCATTAAGCTTGCGCTCCCAGCCTAGAGCATGAATAAGAGCACGATTCGTGTCTAACACAAACTCACTGTTTTCACCGTCCTGTAACTCGGCACCTGAGAGGAGTAGACCGTGTTTGAAAAAGCAATAAGCTTGCGCTCCCAGCCTAGAGCATGAATCAGAGCACGATTCGCGTCTAACACAAACTCACTGTTTTCACCGTCCTGTAACTCGGCACCTGAGAGGTGTAGACCGTGTTTGAAAAAGCAATAAGCTTGCGCTCCCAGCCTAGAGCATGAATCAGAGCACGATTCGCGTCTAACACAAACTCACTGTTTTCACCGTCCTGTACCTCGGCACCTGAGAGGTGTAGACCGTGTTTGAAAAAGCATTACGCTTGCGCTCCCAGCCTAGAGCATGAATCCAAGCACGATTCGCGTCTAACACAAACTCACTGTTTTCACCGTCCTGTAACTCGGCACCTGAGAGGTGTAGACCGTGTTTGAAAAAGCATTAAGCTTGCGCTCCCAGCCTAGAGCATGAATCAGAGCACGATTCGTGTCTAACACAAACTCACTGTTTTCACCGTCCTGTAACTCGGCACCTGAGAGGAGTAGACCGTGTTTGAAAAAGCAATAAGCTTTAGCTCCCAGCCTAGAGCATGAATCCAAGCACGATTCGCGTCTAACACAAACTCACTGTTTTCACCGTCCTGTAACTCGGCACCTGAGAGATGTAGACCGTGTTTGAAAAAGCAATAAGCTTGCGCTCCCAGCCTAGAGCATGAATCAGAGCACGATTCGCGTCTAACACAAACTCACTGTTTTCACCGTCCTGTAACTCGGCACCTGAGAGGTGTAGACCGTGTTTGAAAAAGCAATAAGCTTGCGCTCCCAGCCTAGAGCATGAATCAGAGCACGATTCGCGTCTAACACAAACTCACTGTTTTCACCGTCCTGTAACTCGGCACCTGAGAGGTGTAGACCGTGTTTGAAAAAGCAATAAGCTTTAGCTCCCAGCCTAGAGCATGAATCCAAGCACGATTCGCGTCTAACACAAACTCACTGTTTTCACCGTCCTGTAACTCGGCACCTGAGAGATGTAGACCGTGTTTGAAAAAGCAATAAGCTTGCGCTCCCAGCCTAGAGCATGAATCAGAGCACGATTCGCGTCTAACACAAACTCACTGTTTTCACCGTCCTGTAACTCGGCACCTGAGAGGTGTAGACCGTATTTGAAGAAGCAGTAAGCTTTAGCTCCCGGCCTAGAGCATGAATCAGAGCACGATTCGCGTCTAACACAAACTCACTGTTTTCACCGTCCTGTAACTCGGCATCTGAGAGGAGTAGACCGTGTTTGAAAAACCAATAAGCTTTAGCTCCCAGCCTAGAGCATGCATCAGAGCACGATTCGCGACTAACACAAACTCACTGTTTTCACCGTCCTGTAACTCGGCACCTGAGATATGTAGACCGTGTTTGATAAAGCAATAAGCTTGCGCTCCCAGCCTAGAGCATGAATCCAAGCACGATTCGCGTCTAACACAAACTCACTGTTTTCACCGTCCTGTAACTCGGCACCTGAGAGGAGTAGACCGTGTTTGAAAAACCAATAAGCTTGCGCTCCCAGCCTAGAGCATGAATCCAAGCACGATTCGCGTCTAACACAAACTCACTGTTTTCACCGTCCTGTAACTCGGCACCTGAGAGGTGTAGACCGTGTTTGAAAAAGCAATAAGCTTGCGCTCCCAGCCTAGAGCATGAATCAGAGCACGATTCGCGTCTAACACAAACTCACTGTTTTCACCGTCCTGTAACTCGGCACCTGAGAGGTGTACACCGTGTTTGAAGAAGCAATAAGCTTTAGCTCCCAGCCTAGAGCATGAGTCAGAGCACGATTCGCGTCTAACACAAACTCACTGTTTTCACCGTCCTGTAACTCGGCACCTGAGAGATGTAGACCGTGTTTGAAAAAACAATAAGCTTGCGCTCCCAGCCTACAGCATGAATCATAGCACGATTCGCGTCTAACACAAACTCACTGTTTTCACCGTCCTGTACCTCGGCACCTGAGAGGTGTAGACCGTGTTTGAAAAAGCAAAAAGCTTGCGCTCCCAGCCTAGAGCATGAATCAGAGCACGATTCGCGTCTAACACAAACTCACTGTTTTCACCGTCCTGTAACTCGGCACCTGAGAGGTGTAGACCGTGTTTGAAACAGCAATAAGCTTGCGCTCCCAGCCTAGAGCATGAATCCAAGCACGATTCGCGTCTAACACAAACTCACTGTTTTCACCGTCCTGTAACTCGGCACCTGAGAGGAGTAGACCGTGTTTGAAAAACCAATAAGCTTTAGCTCCCAGCCTACAGCATGCATCAGAGCACGATTCGCGTCTAACACAAACTCACTGTTTTCACCGTCCTGTAACTCGGCACCTGAGAGGTGTACACCGTGTTTGAAGAAGCAATAAGCTTTAGCTCCCAGCCTAGAGCATGAGTCAGAGCACGATTCGCGTCTAACACAAACTCACTGTTTTCACCGTCCTGTAACTCGGCACCTGAGAGATGTAGACCGTGTTTGAAAAAGCAATAAGCTTGCGCTCCCAGCCTAGAGCATGAATCATAGCACGATTCGCGTCTAACACAAACTCACTGTTTTCACCGTCCTGTAACTCGGCACCTGAGAGGTGTAGACCGTGTTTGAAAAAGCAATAAGCTTGCGCTCCCAGCCTAGAGCATGAATCAGAGCACGATTCGCGTCTAACACAAACTCACTGTTTTCACCGTCCTGTACCTCGGCACCTGAGAGGTGTAGACCGTGTTTGAAAAAGCATTACGCTTGCGCTCCCAGCCTAGAGCATCAATCCCAGCACGATTCGCGTCTAACACAAACTCACTGTTTTCACCGTCCTGTACCTCGGCACCTGAGAGGTGTAGACCGTGTTTGAAAAAGCAAAAAGCTTGCGCTCCCAGCCTAGAGCATGAATCAGAGCACGATTCGCGTCTAACACAAACTCACTGTTTTCACCGTCCTGTAACTCGGCACCTGAGAGGTGTAGACCGTGTTTGAAAAAGCAATAAGCTTGCGCTCCCAGCCTAGAGCATGAATCAGAGCACGATTCGCGTCTAACACAAACTCACTGTTTTCACCGTCCTGTAACTCGGCACCTGAGAGGAGTAGACCGTGTTTGAAAAAGCAATAAGCTTTAGCTCCCAGCCTAGAGCATCAATCAGAGCACGATTCGCGTCTAACACAAACTCACTGTTTTCACCGTCCTGTAACTCGGCACCTGAGAGGTGTAGACCGTGTTTGAAAAAGCAATAAGCTTGCGCTCCCAGCCTAGAGCATGAGTCATAGCACGATTCGCGTCTAACACAAACTCACTGTTTTCACCGTCCTGTAACTCGGCACCTGAGAGGTGTAGACCGTGTTTGAAAAAGCAATAAGCTTGCGCTCCCAGCCTAGAGCATGAATCAGAGCACGATTCGCGTCTAACACAAACTCACTGTTTTCACCGTCCTGTACCTCGGCACCTGAGAGGTGTACACCGTGTTTGAAAAAGCATTACGCTTGCGCTCCCAGCCTAGAGCATGAATCCAAGCACGATTCGCGTCTAACACAAACTCACTGTTTTCACCGTCCTGTAACTCGGCACCTGAGAGGTGTAGACCGTGTTTGAAAAAGCAATAAGCTTGCGCTCCCAGCCTAGAGCATGAATCATAGCACGATTCGCGTCTAACACAAACTCACTGTTTTCACCGTCCTGTAACTCGGCACCTGAGAGGTGTAGACCGTGTTTGAAAAAGCAATAAGCTTGCGCTCCCAGCCTAGAGCATGAATCAGAGCACGATTCGCGTCTAACACAAACTCACTGTTTTCACCGTCCTGTACCTCGGCACCTGAGAGGTGTAGACCGTGTTTGAAAAAGCATTACGCTTGCGCTCCCAGCCTAGAGCATGAATCCAAGCACGATTCGCGTCTAACACAAACTCACTGTTTTCACCGTCCTGTAACTCGGCACCTGAGAGGTGTAGACCGTGTTTGAAAAAGCATTAAGCTTGCGCTCCCAGCCTAGAGCATGAATCAGAGCACGATTCGTGTCTAACACAAACTCACTGTTTTCACCGTCCTGTAACTCGGCACCTGAGAGGTGTAGACCGTGTTTGAAAAAGCAATAAGCTTTAGCTCCCAGCCTAGAGCATGAATCCAAGCACGATTCGCGTCTAACACAAACTCACTGTTTTCACCGTCCTGTAACTCGGCACCTGAGAGGTGTAGACCGTGTTTGAAAAAGCAATAAGCTTGCGCTCCCAGCCTAGAGCATGAATCAGAGCACGATTCGCGTCTAACACAAACTCACTGTTTTCACCGTCCTGTAACTCGGCACCTGAGAGGAGTAGACCGTGTTTGAAAAACCAATAAGCTTTAGCTCCCAGCCTAGAGCATGAATCAGAGCACGATTCGCGTCTAACACAAACTCACTGTTTTCACCGTCCTGTAACTCGGCACCTGAGAGATGTAGACCGTGTTTGAAAAAGCAATAAGCTTGCGCTCCCAGCCTAGAGCATGAATCAGAGCACGATTCGCGTCTAACACAAACTCACTGTTTTCACCGTCCTGTAACTCGGCACCTGAGAGGTGTAGACCGTGTTTGAAGAAGCAATAAGCTTTAGCTCCCGGCCTAGAGCATGAATCAGAGCACGATTCGCGTCTAACACAAACTCACTGTTTTCACCGTCCTGTAACTCGGCATCTGAGAGGAGTAGACCGTGTTTGAAAAACCAATAAGCTTTAGCTCCCAGCCTAGAGCATGCATCAGAGCACGATTAGCGACTAACACAAACTCACTGTTTTCACCGTCCTGTAACTCGGCACCTGAGAGATGTAGACCGTGTTTGATAAAGCAATAAGCTTGCGCTCCCAGCCTAGAGCATGAATCCAAGCACGATTCGCGTCTAACACAAACTCACTGTTTTCACCGTCCTGTAACTCGGCACCTGAGAGGAGTAGACCGTGTTTGAAAAACCAATAAGCTTTAGCTCCCAGCCTAGAGCATGCATCAGAGCACGATTCGCGTCTAACACAAACTCACTGTTTTCACCGTCCTGTAACTCGGCACCTGAGAGATGTAGACCGTGTTTGAAAAAGCAATAAGCTTGCGCTCCCAGCCTAGAGCATGAATCCAAGCACGATTCGCGTCTAACACAAACTCACTGTTTTCACCGTCCTGTAACTCGGCACCTGAGAGGTGTAGACCGTGTTTGAAAAAGCAATAAGCTTGCGCTCCCAGCCTAGAGCATGAATCAGAGCACGATTCGCGTCTAACACAAACTCACTGTTTTCACCGTCCTGTAACTCGGCACCTGAGAGGTGTACACCGTGTTTGAAGAAGCAATAAGCTTTAGCTCCCAGCCTAGAGCATGAGTCAGAGCACGATTCGCGTCTAACACAAACTCACTGTTTTCACCGTCCTGTAACTCGGCACCTGAGAGATGTAGACCGTGTTTGAAAAAACAATAAGCTTGCGCTCCCAGCCTACAGCATGAATCATAGCACGATTCGCGTCTAACACAAACTCACTGTTTTCACCGTCCTGTAACTCGGCACCTGAGAGGTGTAGACCGTGTTTGAAAAAGCAATAAGCTTGCGCTCCCAGCCTAGAGCATGAATCAGAGCACGATTCGCGTCTAACACAAACTCACTGTTTTCACCGTCCTGTACCTCGGCACCTGAGAGGTGTAGACCGTGTTTGAAAAAGCATTACGCTTGCGCTCCCAGCCTAGAGCATCAATCCCAGCACGATTCGCGTCTAACACAAACTCACTGTTTTCACCGTCCTGTACCTCGGCACCTGAGAGGTGTAGACCGTGTTTGAAAAAGCAAAAAGCTTGCGCTCCCAGCCTAGAGCATGAATCAGAGCACGATTCGCGTCTAACACAAACTCACTGTTTTCACCGTCCTGTAACTCGGCACCTGAGAGGTGTAGACCGTGTTTGAAACAGCAATAAGCTTGCGCTCCCAGCCTAGAGCATGAATCCAAGCACGATTCGCGTCTAACACAAACTCACTGTTTTCACCGTCCTGTAACTCGGCACCTGAGAGGTGTAGACCGTGTTTGAAAAACCAGTAAGCTTTAGCTCCCAGCCTAGAGCATGCATCAGAGCACGATTCGCGTCTAACACAAACTCACTGTTTTCACCGTCCTGTAACTCGGCACCTGAGAGATGTAGACCGTGTTTGAAAAAGCAATAAGCTTGCGCTCCCAGCCTAGAGCATGAATCCAAGCACGATTCGCGTCTAACACAAACTCACTGTTTTCACCGTCCTGTAACTCGGCACCTGAGAGGTGTAGACCGTGTTTGAAAAAGCAATAAGCTTGCGCTCCCAGCCTAGAGCATGAATCATAGCACGATTCGCGTCTAACACAAACTCACTGTTTTCACCGTCCTGTAACTCGGCACCTGAGAGGTGTACACCGTGTTTGAAGAAGCAATAAGCTTTAGCTCCCAGCCTAGAGCATGAGTCAGAGCACGATTCGCGTCTAACACAAACTCACTGTTTTCACCGTCCTGTAACTCGGCACCTGAGAGATGTAGACCGTGTTTGTAAAAGCAATAAGCTTGCGCTCCCAGCCTAGAGCATGAATCATAGCACGATTCGCGTCTAACACAAACTCACTGTTTTCACCGTCCTGTAACTCGGCACCTGAGAGGTGTAGACCGTGTTTGAAAAAGCAATAAGCTTGCGCTCCCAGCCTAGAGCATGAATCAGAGCACGATTCGCGTCTAACACAAACTCACTGTTTTCACCGTCCTGTACCTCGGCACCTGAGAGGTGTAGACCGTGTTTGAAAAAGCATTACGCTTGCGCTCCCAGCCTAGAGCATCAATCCCAGCACGATTCGCGTCTAACACAAACTCACTGTTTTCACCGTCCTGTACCTCGGCACCTGAGAGGTGTAGACCGTGTTTGAAAAAGCAAAAAGCTTGCGCTCCCAGCCTAGAGCATGAATCAGAGCACGATTCGCGTCTAACACAAACTCACTGTTTTCACCGTCCTGTAACTCGGCACCTGAGAGGTGTAGACCGTGTTTGAAAAAGCAATAAGCTTGCGCTCCCAGCCTAGAGCATGAATCAGAGCACGATTCGCGTCTAACACAAACTCACTGTTTTCACCGTCCTGTAACTCGGCACCTGAGAGGAGTAGACCGTGTTTGAAAAAGCAATAAGCTTTAGCTCCCAGCCTAGAGCATCAATCAGAGCACGATTCGCGTCTAACACAAACTCACTGTTTTCACCGTCCTGTAACTCGGCACCTGAGAGGTGTAGACCGTGTTTGAAAAAGCAATAAGCTTGCGCTCCCAGCCTAGAGCATGAGTCATAGCACGATTCGCGTCTAACACAAACTCACTGTTTTCACCGTCCTGTAACTCGGCACCTGAGAGGTGTAGACCGTGTTTGAAAAAGCAATAAGCTTGCGCTCCCAGCCTAGAGCATGAATCAGAGCACGATTCGCGTCTAACACAAACTCACTGTTTTCACGGTCCTGTAACTCGGCACCTGAGAGATGTAGACCGTGTTTGAAAAAGCAATAAGCTTGCGCTCCCAGCCTAGAGCATGAATCATAGCACGATTCGCGTCTAACACAAACTCACTGTTTTCACCGTCCTGTAACTCGGCACCTGAGAGGTGTAGACCGTGTTTGAAAAAGCAATAAGCTTGCGCTCCCAGCCTAGAGCATGAATCAGAGCACGATTCGCGTCTAACACAAACTCACTGTTTTCACCGTCCTGTACCTCGGCACCTGAGAGGTGTAGACCGTGTTTGAAAAAGCATTACGCTTGCGCTCCCAGCCTAGAGCATCAATCCCAGCACGATTCGCGTCTAACACAAACTCACTGTTTTCACCGTCCTGTACCTCGGCACCTGAGAGGTGTAGACCGTGTTTGAAAAAGCAAAAAGCTTGCGCTCCCAGCCTAGAGCATGAATCAGAGCACGATTCGCGTCTAACACAAACTCACTGTTTTCACCGTCCTGTAACTCGGCACCTGAGAGGTGTAGACCGTGTTTGAAACAGCAATAAGCTTGCGCTCCCAGCCTAGAGCATGAATCAGAGCACGATTCGCGTCTAACACAAACTCACTGTTTTCACCGTCCTGTAACTCGGCACCTGAGAGGTGTAGACCGTGTTTGAAAAAGCAATAAGCTTTAGCTCCCAGCCTAGAGCATGAATCAGAGCACGATTCGCGTCTAACACAAACTCACTGTTTTCACCGTCCTGTACCTCGGCACCTGAGAGGTGTAGACCGTGTTTGAAAAAGCATTACGCTTGCGCTCCCAGCCTAGAGCATGAATCCAAGCACGATTCGCGTCTAACACAAACTCACTGTTTTCACCGTCCTGTAACTCGGCACCTGAGAGGTGTAGACCGTGTTTGAAAAAGCAATAAGCTTGCGCTCCCAGCCTAGAGCATGAATCAGAGCACGATTCGCGTCTAACACAAACTCACTGTTTTCACCGTCCTGTAACTCGGCACCTGAGAGGAGTAGACCGTGTTTGAAAAACCAATAAGCTTTAGCTCCCAGCCTAGAGCATGAATCAGAGCACGATTCGCGTCTAACACAAACTCACTGTTTTCACCGTCCTGTAACTCGGCACCTGAGAGATGTAGACCGTGTTTGAAAAAGCAATAAGCTTGCGCTCCCAGCCTAGAGCATGAATCAGAGCACGATTCGCGTCTAACACAAACTCACTGTTTTCACCGTCCTGTAACTCGGCACCTGAGAGGTGTAGACCGTATTTGAAGAAGCAGTAAGCTTTAGCTCCCGGCCTAGAGCATGAATCAGAGCACGATTCGCGTCTAACACAAACTCACTGTTTTCACCGTCCTGTAACTCGGCATCTGAGAGGAGTAGACCGTGTTTGAAAAACCAATAAGCTTTAGCTCCCAGCCTAGAGCATGCATCAGAGCACGATTCGCGACTAACACAAACTCACTGTTTTCACCGTCCTGTAACTCGGCACCTGAGATATGTAGACCGTGTTTGATAAAGCAATAAGCTTGCGCTCCCAGCCTAGAGCATGAATCCAAGCACGATTCGCGTCTAACACAAACTCACTGTTTTCACCGTCCTGTAACTCGGCACCTGAGAGGAGTAGACCGTGTTTGAAAAACCAATAAGCTTTAGCTCCCAGCCTAGAGCATGCATCAGAGCACGATTCGCGTCTAACACAAACTCACTGTTTTCACCGTCCTGTAACTCGGCACCTGAGAGATGTAGACCGTGTTTGAAAAAGCAATAAGCTTGCGCTCCCAGCCTAGAGCATGAATCCAAGCACGATTCGCGTCTAACACAAACTCACTGTTTTCACCGTCCTGTAACTCGGCACCTGAGAGGTGTAGACCGTGTTTGAAAAAGCAATAAGCTTGCGCTCCCAGCCTAGAGCATGAATCAGAGCACGATTCGCGTCTAACACAAACTCACTGTTTTCACCGTCCTGTAACTCGGCACCTGAGAGGTGTACACCGTGTTTGAAGAAGCAATAAGCTTTAGCTCCCAGCCTAGAGCATGAGTCAGAGCACGATTCGCGTCTAACACAAACTCACTGTTTTCACCGTCCTGTAACTCGGCACCTGAGAGATGTAGACCGTGTTTGAAAAAACAATAAGCTTGCGCTCCCAGCCTACAGCATGAATCATAGCACGATTCGCGTCTAACACAAACTCACTGTTTTCACCGTCCTGTAACTCGGCACCTGAGAGGTGTAGACCGTGTTTGAAAAAGCAATAAGCTTGCGCTCCCAGCCTAGAGCATGAATCAGAGCACGATTCGCGTCTAACACAAACTCACTGTTTTCACCGTCCTGTACCTCGGCACCTGAGAGGTGTAGACCGTGTTTGAAAAAGCATTACGCTTGCGCTCCCAGCCTAGAGCATCAATCCCAGCACGATTCGCGTCTAACACAAACTCACTGTTTTCACCGTCCTGTAACTCGGCACCTGAGAGGTGTAGACCGTGTTTGAAACAGCAATAAGCTTGCGCTCCCAGCCTAGAGCATGAATCCAAGCACGATTCGCGTCTAACACAAACTCACTGTTTTCACCGTCCTGTAACTCGGCACCTGAGAGGAGTAGACCGTGTTTGAAAAACCAATAAGCTTTAGCTCCCAGCCTACAGCATGCATCAGAGCACGATTCGCGTCTAACACAAACTCACTGTTTTCACCGTCCTGTAACTCGGCACCTGAGAGGTGTACACCGTGTTTGAAGAAGCAATAAGCTTTAGCTCCCAGCCTAGAGCATGAGTCAGAGCACGATTCGCGTCTAACACAAACTCACTGTTTTCACCGTCCTGTAACTCGGCACCTGAGAGATGTAGACCGTGTTTGAAAAAGCAATAAGCTTGCGCTCCCAGCCTAGAGCATGAATCATAGCACGATTCGCGTCTAACACAAACTCACTGTTTTCACCGTCCTGTAACTCGGCACCTGAGAGGTGTAGACCGTGTTTGAAAAAGCAATAAGCTTGCGCTCCCAGCCTAGAGCATGAATCAGAGCACGATTCGCGTCTAACACAAACTCACTGTTTTCACCGTCCTGTACCTCGGCACCTGAGAGGTGTAGACCGTGTTTGAAAAAGCATTACGCTTGCGCTCCCAGCCTAGAGCATCAATCCCAGCACGATTCGCGTCTAACACAAACTCACTGTTTTCACCGTCCTGTACCTCGGCACCTGAGAGGTGTAGACCGTGTTTGAAAAAGCAAAAAGCTTGCGCTCCCAGCCTAGAGCATGAATCAGAGCACGATTCGCGTCTAACACAAACTCACTGTTTTCACCGTCCTGTAACTCGGCACCTGAGAGGTGTAGACCGTGTTTGAAAAAGCAATAAGCTTGCGCTCCCAGCCTAGAGCATGAATCAGAGCACGATTCGCGTCTAACACAAACTCACTGTTTTCACCGTCCTGTACCTCGGCACCTGAGAGGTGTAGACCGTGTTTGAAAAAGCATTACGCTTGCGCTCCCAGCCTAGAGCATGAATCCAAGCACGATTCGCGTCTAACACAAACTCACTGTTTTCACCGTCCTGTAACTCGGCACCTGAGAGGTGTAGACCGTGTTTGAAAAAGCATTAAGCTTGCGCTCCCAGCCTAGAGCATGAATCAGAGCACGATTCGTGTCTAACACAAACTCACTGTTTTCACCGTCCTGTAACTCGGCACCTGAGAGGAGTAGACCGTGTTTGAAAAAGCAATAAGCTTTAGCTCCCAGCCTAGAGCATGAATCCAAGCACGATTCGCGTCTAACACAAACTCACTGTTTTCACCGTCCTGTAACTCGGCACCTGAGAGATGTAGACCGTGTTTGAAAAAGCAATAAGCTTGCGCTCCCAGCCTAGAGCATGAATCAGAGCACGATTCGCGTCTAACACAAACTCACTGTTTTCACCGTCCTGTAACTCGGCACCTGAGAGGTGTAGACCGTGTTTGAAAAAGCAATAAGCTTGCGCTCCCAGCCTAGAGCATGAATCAGAGCACGATTCGCGTCTAACACAAACTCACTGTTTTCACCGTCCTGTAACTCGGCACCTGAGAGGTGTAGACCGTGTTTGAAAAAGCAATAAGCTTTAGCTCCCAGCCTAGAGCATGAATCCAAGCACGATTCGCGTCTAACACAAACTCACTGTTTTCACCGTCCTGTAACTCGGCACCTGAGAGATGTAGACCGTGTTTGAAAAAGCAATAAGCTTGCGCTCCCAGCCTAGAGCATGAATCAGAGCACGATTCGCGTCTAACACAAACTCACTGTTTTCACCGTCCTGTAACTCGGCACCTGAGAGGAGTAGACCGTGTTTGAAAAAGCAATAAGCTTTAGCTCCCAGCCTAGAGCATCAGTCAGAGCACGATTCGCGTCTAACACAAACTCACTGTTTTCACCGTCCTGTAACTCGGCACCTGAGAGATGTAGACCGTGTTTGAAAAAGCAATAAGCTTGCGCTCCCAGCCTAGAGCATGAATCAGAGCACGATTCGCGTCTAACACAAACTCACTGTTTTCACCGTCCTGTAACTCGGCACCTGAGAGGAGTAGACCGTGTTTGAAAAAGCAATAAGCTTTAGCTCCCAGCCTAGAGCATCAATCAGAGCACGATTCGCGTCTAACACAAACTCACTGTTTTCACCGTCCTGTAACTCGGCACCTGAGAGGTGTAGACCGTGTTTGAAAAAGCAATAAGCTTGCGCTCCCAGCCTAGAGCATGAGTCATAGCACGATTCGCGTCTAACACAAACTCACTGTTTTCACCGTCCTGTAACTCGGCACCTGAGAGGTGTAGACCGTGTTTGAAAAAGCAATAAGCTTGCGCTCCCAGCCTAGAGCATGAATCAGAGCACGATTCGCGTCTAACACAAACTCACTGTTTTCACCGTCCTGTACCTCGGCACCTGAGAGGTGTAGACCGTGTTTGAAAAAGCATTACGCTTGCGCTCCCAGCCTAGAGCATGAATCCAAGCACGATTCGCGTCTAACACAAACTCACTGTTTTCACCGTCCTGTAACTCGGCACCTGAGAGGTGTAGACCGTGTTTGAAAAAGCATTAAGCTTGCGCTCCCAGCCTAGAGCATGAATAAGAGCACGATTCGTGTCTAACACAAACTCACTGTTTTCACCGTCCTGTAACTCGGCACCTGAGAGGAGTAGACCGTGTTTGAAAAAGCAATAAGCTTTAGCTCCCAGCCTAGAGCATGAATCCAAGCACGATTCGCGTCTAACACAAACTCACTGTTTTCACCGTCCTGTAACTCGGCACCTGAGAGATGTAGACCGTGTTTGAAAAAGCAATAAGCTTGCGCTCCCAGCCTAGAGCATGAATCAGAGCACGATTCGCGTCTAACACAAACTCACTGTTTTCACCGTCCTGTAACTCGGCACCTGAGAGGTGTAGACCGTGTTTGAAAAAGCAATAAGCTTGCGCTCCCAGCCTAGAGCATGAATCAGAGCACGATTCGCGTCTAACACAAACTCACTGTTTTCACCGTCCTGTAACTCGGCACCTGAGAGGTGTAGACCGTGTTTGAAAAAGCAATAAGCTTTAGCTCCCAGCCTAGAGCATGAATCCAAGCACGATTCGCGTCTAACACAAACTCACTGTTTTCACCGTCCTGTAACTCGGCACCTGAGAGATGTAGACCGTGTTTGAAAAAGCAATAAGCTTGCGCTCCCAGCCTAGAGCATGAATCAGAGCACGATTCGCGTCTAACACAAACTCACTGTTTTCACCGTCCTGTAACTCGGCACCTGAGAGGAGTAGACCGTGTTTGAAAAAGCAATAAGCTTTAGCTCCCAGCCTAGAGTATCAGTCAGAGCACGATTCGCGTCTAACACAAACTCACTGTTTTCACCGTCCTGTAACTCGGCACCTGAGAGATGTAGACCGTGTTTGAAAAAGCAATAAGCTTGCGCTCCCAGCCTAGAGCATGAATCATAGCACGATAGACGCGAATCGTGCTCTGATTCATGCTCTAGGCTGGGAGCGCAAGCTTATTGCTTTTTCAAACACGGTCTACACCTCTCAGGTGCCGAGTTACAGGACGGTGAAAACAGTGAGTTTGTGTTAGACGCGAATCGTGCTTGGATTCATGCTCTAGGCTGGGAGCTAAAGCTTATTTTTTTTCAAACACGGTCTACACCTCTTAGGTGCCGAGTTACAGGACGGTGAAAACAGTGAGTTTGTGTTAGACGCGAATTGTGCTCTGATTCATGCTCTAGGCTGGGAGCGCAAGCTTATTGCTTTTTCAAACACGGTCTACATCTCTCAGGTGCCGAGTTACAGGACGGTGAAAACAGTGAGTTTGTGTTAGACGCGAATCGTGCTTGGATTCATGCTCTAGGCTGGGAGCTAAAGCTTATTGCTTTTTCAAACACGGTCTACTCCTCTCAGGTGCCGAGTTACAGGACGGTGAAAACAGTGAGTTTGTGTTAGACACGAATCGTGCTCTGATTCATGCTCTAGGCTGGGAGCGCAAGCTTATTGCTTTTTCAAACACGGTCTACACCTCTCAGGTGCCGAGTTACAGGACGGGGAAAACAGTGAGTTTGTGTTAGACGCGAATCGTGCTTGGATTCATGCTCTAGGCTGGGAGCGCAAGCGTAATGCTGTTTCAAACACGGTCTACACCTCTCAGGTGCCGAGGTACAGGACGGTGAAAACAGTGAGTTTGTGTTAGACGCGAATCGTGCTCCAATTCATGCTCTAGGCTGGGAGCGCAAGCTTATTGCTTTTTCAAACACGGTCTACACCTCTCAGGTGCCGAGTTACAGGACGGTGAAAACAGTGAGTTTGTGTTAGACGCGAATCGTGCTATGATTCATGCTCTAGGCTGGGAGCGCAAGCTTATTGCCTTTTCAAACACGGTCTACACCTCTCAGGTGCCGAGTTACAGGACGGTGAAAACAGTGAGTTTGTGTTAGACGCGAATCGTGCTTGGATTCATGCTCTAGGCTGGGAGCGCAAGCGTAATGCTTTTTCAAACACGGTCTACACCTCTCAGGTGCCGAGGTACAGGACGGTGAAAACAGTGAGTTTGTGTTAGACGCGAATCGTGCTCTGATTCATGCTCTAGGCTGGGAGCGCAAGCTTATTGCTTTTTCAAACACGGTCTACACCTCTCAGGTGCCGAGTTACAGGACGGTGAAAACAGTGAGTTTGTGTTAGACGCGAATCGTGCTATGACTCATGCTCTAGGCTGGGAGCGCAAGCTTATTGCTTTTTCAAACACGGTCTACACCTCTCAGGTGCCGAGTTACAGGACGGTGAAAACAGTGAGTTTGTGTTAGACGCGAATCGTGCTCTGATTGATGCTCTAGGCTGGGAGCTAAAGCTTATTGCTTTTTCAAACACGGTCTACTCCTCTCAGGTGCCGAGTTACAGGACGGTGAAAACAGTGAGTTTGTGTTAGACGCGAATCGTGCTCTGATTCATGCTCTAGGCTGGGAGCGCAAGCTTATTGCTTTTTCAAACACGGTCTACACCTCTCAGGTGCCGAGTTAAAGGACGGTGAAAACAGTGAGTTTGTGTTAGACGCGAATCGTGCTCTGATTCATGCTCTAGGCTGGGAGCGCAAGCTTTTTGCTTTTTCAAACACGGTCTACACCTCTCAGGTGCCGAGGTACAGGACGGTGAAAACAGTGAGTTTGTGTTAGACGCGAATCGTGCTGGGATTGATGCTCTAGGCTGGGAGCGCAAGCGTAATGCTTTTTCAAACACGGTCTACACCTCTCAGGTGCCGAGGTACAGGACGGTGAAAACAGTGAGTTTGTGTTAGACGCGAATCGTGCTCTGATTCATGCTCTAGGCTGGGAGCGCAAGCTTATTGCTTTTTCAAACACGGTCTACACCTCTCAGGTGCCGAGTTACAGGACGGTGAAAACAGTGAGTTTGTGTTAGACGCGAATCGTGCTATGATTCATGCTCTAGGCTGGGAGCGCAAGCTTATTGCTTTTTCAAACACGGTCTACATCTCTCAGGTGCCGAGTTACAGGACGGTGAAAACAGTGAGTTTGTGTTAGACGCGAATCGTGCTCTGATTCATGCTCTAGGCTGGGAGCTAAAGCTTATTGCTTCTTCAAACACGGTGTACACCTCTCAGGTGCCGAGTTACAGGACGGTGAAAACAGTGAGTTTGTGTTAGACGCGAATCGTGCTCTGATTCATGCTCTAGGCTGGGAGCGCAAGCTTATTGCTTTTTCAAACACGGTCTACACCTCTCAGGTGCCGAGTTACAGGACGGTGAAAACAGTGAGTTTGTGTTAGACGCGAATCGTGCTTGGATTCATGCTCTAGGCTGGGAGCGCAAGCTTATTGCTTTTTCAAACACGGTCTACATCTCTCAGGTGCCGAGTTACAGGACGGTGAAAACAGTGAGTTTGTGTTAGACGCGAATCGTGCTCTGATGCATGCTCTAGGCTGGGAGCTAAAGCTTATTGGTTTTTCAAACACGGTCTACTCCTCTCAGGTGCCGAGTTACAGGACGGTGAAAACAGTGAGTTTGTGTTAGACGCGAATCGTGCTTGGATTCATGCTCTAGGCTGGGAGCGCAAGCTTATTGCTGTTTCAAACACGGTCTACACCTCTCAGGTGCCGAGTTACAGGACGGTGAAAACAGTGAGTTTGTGTTAGACGCGAATCGTGCTCTGATTCATGCTCTAGGCTGGGAGCGCAAGCTTTTTGCTTTTTCAAACACGGTCTACACCTCTCAGGTGCCGAGGTACAGGACGGTGAAAACAGTGAGTTTGTGTTAGACGCGAATCGTGCTGGGATTGATGCTCTAGGCTGGGAGCGCAAGCGTAATGCTTTTTCAAACACGGTCTACACCTCTCAGGTGCCGAGGTACAGGACGGTGAAAACAGTGAGTTTGTGTTAGACGCGAATCGTGCTCTGATTCATGCTCTAGGCTGGGAGCGCAAGCTTATTGCTTTTTCAAACACGGTCTACACCTCTCAGGTGCCGAGTTACAGGACGGTGAAAACAGTGAGTTTGTGTTAGACGCGAATCGTGCTATGATTCATGCTGTAGGCTGGGAGCGCAAGCTTATTGTTTTTTCAAACACGGTCTACATCTCTCAGGTGCTGAGTTACAGGACGGTGAAAACAGTGAGTTTGTGTTAGACGCGAATCGTGCGCTGACTCATGCTCTAGGCTGGTAGCTAAAGCTTATTGCTTCTTCAAACACGGTGTACACCTCTCAGGTGCCGAGTTACAGGACGGTGAAAACAGTGAGTTTGTGTTAGACGCGAATCGTGCTCTGATTCATGCTCTAGGCTGGGAGCGCAAGCTTATTGCTTTTTCAAACACGGTCTACACCTCTCAGGTGCCGAGTTACAGGACGGTGAAAACAGTGAGTTTGTGTTAGACGCGAATCGTGCTTGGATTCATGCTCTAGGCTGGGAGCGCAAGCTTATTGCTTTTTCAAACACGGTCTACATCTCTCAGGTGCCGAGTTACAGGACGGTGAAAACAGTGAGTTTGTGTTAGACGCGAATCGTGCTCTGATGCATGCTCTAGGCTGGGAGCTAAAGCTTATTGGTTTTTCAAACACGGTCTACTCCTCTCAGGTGCCGAGTTACAGGACGGTGAAAACAGTGAGTTTGTGTTAGACGCGAATCGTGCTTGGATTCATGCTCTAGGCTGGGAGCGCAAGCTTATTGCTTTATCAAACACGGTCTACATCTCTCAGGTGCCGAGTTACAGGACGGTGAAAACAGTGAGTTTGTGTTAGTCGCGAATCGTGCTCTGATGCATGCTCTAGGCTGGGAGCTAAAGCTTATTGGTTTTTTAAACACGGTCTACTCCTCTCAGATGCCGAGTTACAGGACGGTGAAAACAGTCAGTTTGTGTTAGACGCGAATCGTGCTCTGATTCATGCTCTAGGCCGGGAGCTAAAGCTTATTGCTTCTTCAAACACGGTCTACACCTCTCAGGTGCCGAGTTACAGGACGGTAAAAACAGTGAGTTTGTGTTAGACGCGAATCGTGCTCTGATTCATGCTCTAGGCTGGGAGCGCAAGCTTATTGCTTTTTCAAACACGGTCTACATCTCTCAGGTGCCGAGTTACAGGACGGTGAAAACAGTGAGTTTGTGTTAGACGCGAATCGTGCTCTGATTCATGCTCTAGGCTGGGAGCTAAAGCTTATTGGTTTTTCAAACACGGTCTACTCCTCTCAGGTGCCGAGTTACAGGACGGTGAAAACAGTGAGTTTGTGTTAGACGCGAATCGTGCTCTGATTCATGCTCTAGGCTGGGAGCGCAAGCTTATTGCTTTTTCAAACACGGTCTACACCTCTCAGGTGCCGAGTTACAGGACGGTGAAAACAGTGAGTTTGTGTTAGACGCGAATCGTGCTTGGATTCATGCTCTAGGCTGGGAGCGCAAGCTTATTGCTTTTTCAAACACGGTCTACATCTCTCAGGTGCCGAGTTACAGGACGGTGAAAACAGTGAGTTTGTGTTAGACGCGAATCGTGCTATGATTCATGCTGTAGGCTGGGAGCGCAAGCTTATTGTTTTTTCAAACACGGTCTACATCTCTCAGGTGCTGAGTTACAGGACGGTGAAAACAGTGAGTTTGTGTTAGACGCGAATCGTGCGCTGACTCATGCTCTAGGCTGGTAGCTAAAGCTTATTGCTTCTTCAAACACGGTGTACACCTCTCAGGTGCCGAGTTACAGGACGGTGAAAACAGTGAGTTTGTGTTAGACGCGAATCGTGCTCTGATTCATGCTCTAGGCTGGGAGCGCAAGCTTATTGCTTTTTCAAACACGGTCTACACCTCTCAGGTGCCGAGTTACAGGACGGTGAAAACAGTGAGTTTGTGTTAGACGCGAATCGTGCTCTGATTCATGCTCTAGGCTGGGAGCGCAAGCTTATTGCTTTTTCAAACACGGTCTACATCTCTCAGGTGCCGAGTTACAGGACGGTGAAAACAGTGAGTTTGTGTTAGACGCGAATCGTGCTCTGATTCATGCTCTAGGCTGGGAGCTAAAGCTTATTGGTTTTTCAAACACGGTCTACTCCTCTCAGGTGCCGAGTTACAGGACGGTGAAAACAGTGAGTTTGTGTTAGACGCGAATCGTGCTCTGATTCATGCTCTAGGCTGGGAGCGCAAGCTTATTGCTTTTTCAAACACGGTCTACACCTCTCAGGTGCCGAGTTACAGGACGGTGAAAACAGTGAGTTTGTGTTAGACGCGAATCGTGCTTGGATTCATGCTCTAGGCTGGGAGCGCAAGCTTATTGCTTTTTCAAACACGGTCTACACCTCTCAGGTGCCGAGTTACAGGACGGTGAAAACAGTGAGTTTGTGTTAGACGCGAATCGTGCTTGGATTCATGCTCTAGGCTGGGAGCGCAAGCTTATTGCTTTTTCAAACACGGTCTACATCTCTCAGGTGCCGAGTTACAGGACGGTGAAAACAGTGAGTTTGTGTTAGACGCGAATCGTGCTCTGATGCATGCTCTAGGCTGGGAGCTAAAGCTTATTGGTTTTTCAAACACGGTCTACTCCTCTCAGGTGCCGAGTTACAGGACGGTGAAAACAGTGAGTTTGTGTTAGACGCGAATCGTGCTTGGATTCATGCTCTAGGCTGGGAGCGCAAGCTTATTGCTTTATCAAACACGGTCTACATCTCTCAGGTGCCGAGTTACAGGACGGTGAAAACAGTGAGTTTGTGTTAGTCGCGAATCGTGCTCTGATGCATGCTCTAGGCTGGGAGCTAAAGCTTATTGGTTTTTTAAACACGGTCTACTCCTCTCAGATGCCGAGTTACAGGACGGTGAAAACAGTCAGTTTGTGTTAGACGCGAATCGTGCTCTGATTCATGCTCTAGGCCGGGAGCTAAAGCTTATTGCTTCTTCAAACACGGTCTACACCTCTCAGGTGCCGAGTTACAGGACGGTAAAAACAGTGAGTTTGTGTTAGACGCGAATCGTGCTCTGATTCATGCTCTAGGCTGGGAGCGCAAGCTTATTGCTTTTTCAAACACGGTCTACATCTCTCAGGTGCCGAGTTACAGGACGGTGAAAACAGTGAGTTTGTGTTAGACGCGAATCGTGCTCTGATTCATGCTCTAGGCTGGGAGCTAAAGCTTATTGGTTTTTCAAACACGGTCTACTCCTCTCAGGTGCCGAGTTACAGGACGGTGAAAACAGTGAGTTTGTGTTAGACGCGAATCGTGCTCTGATTCATGCTCTAGGCTGGGAGCGCAAGCTTATTGCTTTTTCAAACACGGTCTACACCTCTCAGGTGCCGAGTTACAGGACGGTGAAAACAGTGAGTTTGTGTTAGACGCGAATCGTGCTTGGATTCATGCTCTAGGCTGGGAGCGCAAGCTTATTGCTTTTTCAAACACGGTCTACATCTCTCAGGTGCCGAGTTACAGGACGGTGAAAACAGTGAGTTTGTGTTAGACGCGAATCGTGCTCTGATGCATGCTCTAGGCTGGGAGCTAAAGCTTATTGGTTTTTCAAACACGGTCTACTCCTCTCAGGTGCCGAGTTACAGGACGGTGAAAACAGTGAGTTTGTGTTAGACGCGAATCGTGCTTGGATTCATGCTCTAGGCTGGGAGCGCAAGCTTATTGCTGTTTCAAACACGGTCTACACCTCTCAGGTGCCGAGGTACAGGACGGTGAAAACAGTGAGTTTGTGTTAGACGCGAATCGTGCTCTGATTCATGCTCTAGGCTGGGAGCGCAAGCTTATTGCTTTTTCAAACACGGTCTACATCTCTCAGGTGCCGAGTTACAGGACGGTGAAAACAGTGAGTTTGTGTTAGACGCGAATCGTGCTCTGATTCATGCTCTAGGCTGGGAGCTAAAGCTTATTGGTTTTTCAAACACGGTCTACTCCTCTCAGGTGCCGAGTTACAGGACGGTGAAAACAGTGAGTTTGTGTTAGACGCGAATCGTGCTCTGATTCATGCTCTAGGCTGGGAGCGCAAGCTTTTTGCTTTTTCAAACACGGTCTACACCTCTCAGGTGCCGAGGTACAGGACGGTGAAAACAGTGAGTTTGTGTTAGACGCGAATCGTGCTGGGATTGATGCTCTAGGCTGGGAGCGCAAGCGTAATGCTTTTTCAAACACGGTCTACACCTCTCAGGTGCCGAGGTACAGGACGGTGAAAACAGTGAGTTTGTGTTAGACGCGAATCGTGCTCTGATTCATGCTCTAGGCTGGGAGCGCAAGCTTATTGCTTTTTCAAACACGGTCTACACCTCTCAGGTGCCGAGTTACAGGACGGTGAAAACAGTGAGTTTGTGTTAGACGCGAATCGTGCTATGATTCATGCTGTAGGCTGGGAGCGCAAGCTTATTGTTTTTTCAAACACGGTCTACATCTCTCAGGTGCTGAGTTACAGGACGGTGAAAACAGTGAGTTTGTGTTAGACGCGAATCGTGCGCTGACTCATGCTCTAGGCTGGTAGCTAAAGCTTATTGCTTCTTCAAACACGGTGTACACCTCTCAGGTGCCGAGTTACAGGACGGTGAAAACAGTGAGTTTGTGTTAGACGCGAATCGTGCTCTGATTCATGCTCTAGGCTGGGAGCGCAAGCTTATTGCTTTTTCAAACACGGTCTACACCTCTCAGGTGCCGAGTTACAGGACGGTGAAAACAGTGAGTTTGTGTTAGACGCGAATCGTGCTCTGATTCATGCTCTAGGCTGGGAGCGCAAGCTTATTGCTTTTTCAAACACGGTCTACATCTCTCAGGTGCCGAGTTACAGGACGGTGAAAACAGTGAGTTTGTGTTAGACGCGAATCGTGCTCTGATTCATGCTCTAGGCTGGGAGCTAAAGCTTATTGGTTTTTCAAACACGGTCTACTCCTCTCAGGTGCCGAGTTACAGGACGGTGAAAACAGTGAGTTTGTGTTAGACGCGAATCGTGCTCTGATTCATGCTCTAGGCTGGGAGCGCAAGCTTATTGCTTTTTCAAACACGGTCTACACCTCTCAGGTGCCGAGTTACAGGACGGTGAAAACAGTGAGTTTGTGTTAGACGCGAATCGTGCTTGGATTCATGCTCTAGGCTGGGAGCGCAAGCGTAATGCTTTTTCAAACACGGTCTACACCTCTCAGGTGCCGAGGTACAGGACGGTGAAAACAGTGAGTTTGTGTTAGACGCGAATCGTGCTCTGATTCATGCTCTAGGCTGGGAGCTAAAGCTTATTGCTTTTTCAAACACGGTCTACACCTCTCAGGTGCCGAGTTACAGGACGGTGAAAACAGTGAGTTTGTGTTAGACGCGAATCGTGCTCTGATTCATGCTCTAGGCTGGGAGCTAAAGCTTATTGCTTTTTCAAACACGGTCTACACCTCTCAGGTGCCGAGTTACAGGACGGTGAAAACAGTGAGTTTGTGTTAGACGCGAATCGTGCTCTGATTCATGCTCTAGGCTGGGAGCGCAAGCTTTTTGCTTTTTCAAACACGGTCTACATCTCTCTGGTGCCGAGTTACAGAACGGTGAAAACACTGAGTTTGTGTTAGACGCGAATCGTGCTCTGATTCATGCTCTAGGCTGGGAGCGCAAGCTTTTTGCTATTTCAAACACGGTCTACACCTCTCAGGTGCCGAGGTACAGGACGGTGAAAACAGTGAGTTTGTGTTAGACGCGAATCGTGCTCTGATTCATGCTCTAGGCTGCGAGCGCAAGCTTATTGCTTTTTCAAACACGGTCTACACCTCTCAGGTGCCGAGTTACAGGACGGTGAAAATAGTGAGTTTGTGTTAGACGCGAATCGTGCTCTGATTCATGCTCTAGGCTGGGAGCGCAAGCTTTTTGCTTTTTCAAACACGGTCTACATCTCTCTGGTGCCGAGTTACAGAACGGTGAAAACAGTGAGTTTGTGTTAGACGCGAATCGTGCTCTGATTCATGCTCTAGGCTGGGAGCGCAAGCTTTTTGCTTTTTCAAACACGGTCTACACCTCTCAGGTGCCGAGGTACAGGACGGTGAAAACAGTGAGTTTGTGTTAGACGCGAATCGTGCTCTGATTCATGCTCTAGGCTGCGAGCGCAAGCTTATTGCTTTTTCAAACACGGTCTACACCTCTCAGGTGCCGAGTTACAGGACGGTGAAAACAGTGAGTTTGTGTTAGACGCGAATCGTGCTCTGATTCATGCTCTAGGCGGGGAGCTCAAGCTTATTGCTTTTTCAAACACGGTCTACACCTCTCAGGTGCCGAGTTACAGGACGGTGAAAACAGTGAGTTTGTGTTAGACGCGAATCGTGCTGGGATTTATGCTCTAGGCTGGGAGCGCAAGCGTAATGCTTTTTCAAACACGGTCTACACCTCTCAGGTGCCGAGGTACAGGACGGTGAAAACAGTGAGTTTGTGTTAGACGCGAATCGTGCTCTGAATTATGCTCTAGGCGGGGAGCTCAAGCTTAATGCTTTTTCAAACACGGTCTACACCTCTCAGGTGCCGAGTTACAGGACGGTGAAAACAGTGAGTTTGTGTTAGACGCGAATCGTGCTCTGATTCATGCTCTAGGCTGGAAGCTCAAGTTTATTACTTTTTCAAACACGGTCTACACCTCTCAGGTGCCGAGTTACAGGACGGTGAAAACAGTGAGTTTGTGTTAGACGCGAATCGTGCTCTGATTCATGCTCTAGGCTGGAAGCTCAAACTTATTGCTTTTTCAAACACGGTCTACACCTCTCGGGTGCCGAGGTACAGGACGGTGAAAACAGTGAGTTTGTGTTAGACGCGAATCGTGCTCTGATTCATGTTCTAGGCGGGGAGCGCAAGCTTATTGCTTTTTCAAACACGGTCTACACCTCTCAGGTGCCGAGTTACAGGACGGTGAAAACAGTGAGTTTGTGTTAGACGCGAATCGTGCTCTGATTCATGCTCTAGGCTGGGAGCTCAAGCTTATTGCTTTTTCAAACACGGTCTACACCTCTCAGGTGCCGAGTTACAGGACGGTGAAAACAGTGAGTTTGTGTTAGACGCGAATCGTGCTCTGATTCATGCTCTAGGCTGGGAGCTAAAGCTTATTGCTTTTTCAAACACGGTCTACACCTCTCAGGTGCCGAGTTACAGGACGGTGAAAACAGTGAGTTTGTGTTAGACGCGAATCGTGCTCTGATTCATGCTCTAGGCTGGGAGCGCAAGCTTTTTGCTTTTTCAAACACGGTCTACATCTCTCTGGTGCCGAGTTACAGAACGGTGAAAACACTGAGTTTGTGTTAGACGCGAATCGTGCTCTGATTCATGCTCTAGGCTGGGAGCGCAAGCTTTTTGCTATTTCAAACACGGTCTACACCTCTCAGGTGCCGAGGTACAGGACGGTGAAAACAGTGAGTTTGTGTTAGACGCGAATCGTGCTCTGATTCATGCTCTAGGCTGCGAGCGCAAGCTTATTGCTTTTTCAAACACGGTCTACACCTCTCAGGTGCCGAGTTACAGGACGGTGAAAATAGTGAGTTTGTGTTAGACGCGAATCGTGCTCTGATTCATGCTCTAGGCTGGGAGCGCAAGCTTTTTGCTTTTTCAAACACGGTCTACATCTCTCTGGTGCCGAGTTACAGAACGGTGAAAACAGTGAGTTTGTGTTAGACGCGAATCGTGCTCTGATTCATGCTCTAGGCTGGGAGCGCAAGCTTTTTGCTTTTTCAAACACGGTCTACACCTCTCAGGTGCCGAGGTACAGGACGGTGAAAACAGTGAGTTTGTGTTAGACGCGAATCGTGCTCTGATTCATGCTCTAGGCTGCGAGCGCAAGCTTATTGCTTTTTCAAACACGGTCTACACCTCTCAGGTGCCGAGTTACAGGACGGTGAAAACAGTGAGTTTGTGTTAGACGCGAATCGTGCTCTGATTCATGCTCTAGGCGGGGAGCTCAAGCTTATTGCTTTTTCAAACACGGTCTACACCTCTCAGGTGCCGAGTTACAGGACGGTGAAAACAGTGAGTTTGTGTTAGACGCGAATCGTGCTGGGATTTATGCTCTAGGCTGGGAGCGCAAGCGTAATGCTTTTTCAAACACGGTCTACACCTCTCAGGTGCCGAGGTACAGGACGGTGAAAACAGTGAGTTTGTGTTAGACGCGAATCGTGCTCTGAATTATGCTCTAGGCGGGGAGCTCAAGCTTAATGCTTTTTCAAACACGGTCTACACCTCTCAGGTGCCGAGTTACAGGACGGTGAAAACAGTGAGTTTGTGTTAGACGCGAATCGTGCTCTGATTCATGCTCTAGGCTGGAAGCTCAAGTTTATTACTTTTTCAAACACGGTCTACACCTCTCAGGTGCCGAGTTACAGGACGGTGAAAACAGTGAGTTTGTGTTAGACGCGAATCGTGCTCTGATTCATGCTCTAGGCTGGAAGCTCAAACTTATTGCTTTTTCAAACACGGTCTACACCTCTCGGGTGCCGAGGTACAGGACGGTGAAAACAGTGAGTTTGTGTTAGACGCGAATCGTGCTCTGATTCATGTTCTAGGCGGGGAGCGCAAGCTTATTGCTTTTTCAAACACGGTCTACACCTCTCAGGTGCCGAGTTACAGGACGGTGAAAACAGTGAGTTTGTGTTAGACGCGAATCGTGCTCTGATTCATGCTCTAGGCTGGGAGCTCAAGCTTATTGCTTTTTCAAACACGGTCTACACCTCTCAGGTGCCGAGGTACAGGACGGTGAAAACAGTGAGTTTGTGTTAGACGCGAATCGTGCTCTGAATTATGCTCTAGGCTGGAAGCTCAAGCTTATTACTTTTTCAAACACGGTCTACACCTCTCAGGTAACGAATTACAGGACGGTGAAAACACTGAGTTTGTGTTAGACGCGAATCGTGCTCTGATTCATGCTCTAGGCGGGGAGCGCAAGCTTATTGCTTTTTCAAACACGGTCTACACCTCTCAGGTGCCGAGTTACAGGACGGTGAAAACAGTGAGTTTGTGTTAGACGCGAATCGTGCTCTGATTCATGCTCTAGGCTGGGAGCGCAAGCTTATTGCTTTTTCAAACACGGTCTACACCTCTCAGGTGCCGAGTTACAGGACGGTGAAAACAGTGAGTTTGTGTTAGACGCGAATCGTGCTCTGATTCATGCTCTAGGCGGGGAGCTCAAGCTTATTGCTTTTTCAAACACGGTCTACACCTCTCAGGTGCCGAGTTACAGGACGGTGAAAACAGCGAGTTTGTGTTAGACGCGAATCGTGCTCTGATTCATGCTCTAGGCTGGGAGCGGAAGCTTATTGCTTTTTCAAACACGGTCTACACCTCTCAGGTGCCGAGTTACAGGACGGTGAAAACAGTGAGTGTTTGTTAGACGCGAATCGTGCTCTGATTCATGCTCTAGGCGGGGAGCTCAAGCTTATTGCTTTTTCAAACACGGTCTACACCTCTCAGGTGCCGAGTTACAGGACGGTGAAAACAGTGAGTTTGTGTTAGACGCGAATCGCGCTCTGATTCATGCTGTAGGCTGGGAGCTCAAGCTTATTGCTTTTTCAAACACGGTCTACACCTCTCAGGTGCCGAGTTACAGGACGGTGAAAACAGTGAGTTTGTGTTAGACGCGAATCGTGCTCTGATTCATGCTCTAGGCGGGGAGCTCAAGCTTATTGCTTTTTCAAACACGGTCTACACCTCTCAGGTGCCGAGTTACAGGACGGTGAAAACAGTGAGTTTGTGTTAGACGCGAATCGTGCTCTGATTCATGCTCTAGGCGGGGAGCTCAAGCTTATTGCTTTTTCAAACACGGTCTACACCTCTCAGGTGCCGAGTTACAGGACGGTGAAAACAGTGAGTTTGTGTTAGACGCGAATCGTGCTCTGATTCATGCTCTAGGCTGGGAGCGCAAGCTTATTGCTTTTTCAAACACGGTCTACACCTCTCAGGTGCCGAGTTACAGGACGGTGAAAACAGTGAGTTTGTGTTAGACGCGAATCGTGCTCTGATTCATGCTCTAGGCGGGGAGCGCAAGCTTATTGCTTTTTCAAACACGGTCTACACCTCTCAGGTGCCGAGTTACAGGACGGTGAAAACAGTGAGTTTGTGTTAGACGCGAATCGTGCTCTGATTCATGCTCTAGGCTGGGAGCTCAAGCTTATTGCTTTTTCAAACACGGTCTACACCTCTCAGGTGCCGAGTTACAGGACGGTGAAAACAGTGAGTTTGTGTTAGACGCGAATCGTGCTCTGATTCATGCTCTAGGCGGGGAGCTCAAGCTTATTGCTTTTTCAAACACGGTCTACACCTCTCAGGTGCCGAGTTACAGGACGGTGAAAACAGTGAGTTTGTGTTAGACGCGAATCGTGCTCTGATTCATACTCTAGGCTGGGAGCTCAAGCTTATTGCTTTTTCAAACACGGTCTACACCTCTCAGGTGCCGAGTTACAGGACGGTGAAAACAGTGAGTTTGTGTTAGACGCGAATCGTGCTCTGATTCATGCTCTAGGCTGGGAGCGCAAGCTTATTGCTTTTTCAAACACGGTCTACACCTCTCAGGTGCCGAGTTACAGGACGGTGAAAACAGTGAGTTTGTGTTAGACGCGAATCGTGCTCTGATTCATGCTCTAGGCGGGGAGCTCAAGCTTATTGCTTTTTCAAACACGGTCTACACCTCTCAGGTGCCGAGTTACAGGACGGTGAAAACAGTGAGTGTGTGTTAGACGCGAATCGTGCTCTGATTCATGCTCTAGGCTGGGAGCTCAAGCTTATTGCTTTTTCAAACACGGTCTACACCTCTCAGGTGCCGAGTTACAGGACGGTGAAAACAGTGAGTTTGTGTTAGACGCGAATCGTGCTCTGATTCATGCTCTAGGCTGGGAGCTCAAGCTTATTGCTTTTTCAAACACGGTCTACACCTCTCAGGTGCCGAGTTACAGGACGGTGAAAACAGTGAGTTTGTGTTAGACGCGAATCGTGCTCTGATTCATGCTCTAGGCAGGGAGCTCAAGCTTATTGCTTTTTCAAACACGGTCTACACCTCTCAGGTGCCGAGTTACAGGACGGTGAAAACAGTGAGTTTGTGTTAGACGCGAATCGTGCTCTGATTCATGCTCTAGGCGGGGAGCTCAAGCTTATTGCTTTTTCAAACACGGTCTACACCTCTCGGGTGCCGATGTACAGGACCCTGAAAACAGTGAGTTTGTGTTAGACGCGAATCGTGCTCTGATTCATGCTCTAGGCTGGGAGCTCAAGCTTATTGCTTTTTCAAACACGGTCTACACCTCTCAGGTGCCGAGTTACAGGACGGTGAAAACAGTGAGTTTGTGTTAGACGCGAATGGTGCTGGGATTTATGCTCTAGGCTGGGAGCGCAAGCGTAATGCTTTTTCAAACACGGTCTACACCTCTCAGGTGCCGAGGTACAGGACGGTGAAAACAGTGAGTTTGTGTTAGACGCGAATCGTGCTCTGAATTATGCTCTAGGCTGGAAGCTCAAGCTTATTACTTTTTCAAACACGGTCTACACCTCTCAGGTAACGAATTACAGGACGGTGAAAACACTGAGTTTGTGTTAGACGCGAATCGTGCTCTGATTCATGCTCTAGGCGGGGAGCGCAAGCTTATTGCTTTTTCAAACACGGTCTACACCTCTCAGGTGCCGAGTTACAGGACGGTGAAAACAGTGAGTTTGTGTTAGACGCGAATCGTGCTCTGATTCATGCTCTAGGCTGGGAGCGCAAGCTTATTGCTTTTTCAAACACGGTCTACACCTCTCAGGTGCCGAGTTACAGGACGGTGAAAACAGTGAGTTTGTGTTAGACGCGAATCGTGCTCTGATTCATGCTCTAGGCGGGGAGCTCAAGCTTATTGCTTTTTCAAACACGGTCTACACCTCTCAGGTGCCGAGTTACAGGACGGTGAAAACAGCGAGTTTGTGTTAGACGCGAATCGTGCTCTTATTCCTGCTCTAGGCTGGGAGCGGAAGCTTATTGCTTTTTCAAACACGGTCTACACCTCTCAGGTGCCGAGTTACAGGACGGTGAAAACAGTGAGTGTGTGTTAGACGCGAATCGTGCTCTGATTCATGCTCTAGGCGGGGAGCTCAAGCTTATTGCTTTTTCAAACACGGTCTACACCTCTCAGGTGCCGAGTTACAGGACGGTGAAAACAGTGAGTTTGTGTTAGACGCGAATCGTGCTCTGATTCATGCTGTAGGCTGGGAGCTCAAGCTTATTGCTTTTTCAAACACGGTCTACACCTCTCAGGTGCCGAGTTACAGGACGGTGAAAACAGTGAGTTTGTGTTAGACGCGAATCGTGCTCTGATTCATGCTCTAGGCGGGGAGCTCAAGCTTATTGCTTTTTCAAACACGGTCTACACCTCTCAGGTGCCGAGTTACAGGACGGTGAAAACAGCGAGTTTGTGTTAGACGCGAATCGTGCTCTGATTCATGCTCTAGGCTGGGAGCGCAAGCTTATTGCTTTTTCAAACACGGTCTACACCTCTCAGGTGCCGAGTTACAGGACGGTGAAAACAGTGAGTTTGTGTTAGACGCGAATCGTGCTCTGATTCATGCTCTAGGCGGGGAGCGCAAGCTTATTGCTTTTTCAAACACGGTCTACACCTCTCAGGTGCCGAGTTACAGGACGGTGAAAACAGTGAGTTTGTGTTAGACGCGAATCGTGCTCTGATTCATGCTCTAGGCTGGGAGCTCAAGCTTATTGCTTTTTCAAACACGGTCTACACCTCTCAGGTGCCGAGTTACAGGACGGTGAAAACAGTGAGTTTGTGTTAGACGCGAATCGTGCTCTGATTCATGCTCTAGGCTGGGAGCTCAAGCTTATTGATTTTTCAAACACGGTCTACACCTCTCAGGTGCCGAGTTACAGGACGGTGAAAATAGTGAGTTTGTGTTAGACGCGAATCGTGCTCTGATTCATGCTCTAGGCTGGGAGCGCAAGCTTTTTGCTTTTTCAAACACGGTCTACATCTCTCTGGTGCCGAGTTACAGAACGGTGAAAACAGTGAGTTTGTGTTAGACGCGAATCGTGCTCTGATTCATGCTCTAGGCTGGGAGCGCAAGCTTTTTGCTTTTTCAAACACGGTCTACACCTCTCAGGTGCCGAGGTACAGGACGGTGAAAACAGTGAGTTTGTGTTAGACGCGAATCGTGCTCTGATTCATGCTCTAGGCTGCGAGCGCAAGCTTATTGCTTTTTCAAACACGGTCTACACCTCTCAGGTGCCGAGTTACAGGACGGTGAAAACAGTGAGTTTGTGTTAGACGCGAATCGTGCTCTGATTCATGCTCTAGGCGGGGAGCTCAAGCTTATTGCTTTTTCAAACACGGTCTACACCTCTCAGGTGCCGAGTTACAGGACGGTGAAAACAGTGAGTTTGTGTTAGACGCGAATCGTGCTGGGATTTATGCTCTAGGCTGGGAGCGCAAGCGTAATGCTTTTTCAAACACGGTCTACACCTCTCAGGTGCCGAGGTACAGGACGGTGAAAACAGTGAGTTTGTGTTAGACGCGAATCGTGCTCTGAATTATGCTCTAGGCGGGGAGCTCAAGCTTAATGCTTTTTCAAACACGGTCTACACCTCTCAGGTGCCGAGTTACAGGACGGTGAAAACAGTGAGTTTGTGTTAGACGCGAATCGTGCTCTGATTCATGCTCTAGGCTGGAAGCTCAAGTTTATTACTTTTTCAAACACGGTCTACACCTCTCAGGTGCCGAGTTACAGGACGGTGAAAACAGTGAGTTTGTGTTAGACGCGAATCGTGCTCTGATTCATGCTCTAGGCTGGAAGCTCAAACTTATTGCTTTTTCAAACACGGTCTACACCTCTCGGGTGCCGAGGTACAGGACGGTGAAAACAGTGAGTTTGTGTTAGACGCGAATCGTGCTCTGATTCATGTTCTAGGCGGGGAGCGCAAGCTTATTGCTTTTTCAAACACGGTCTACACCTCTCAGGTGCCGAGTTACAGGACGGTGAAAACAGTGAGTTTGTGTTAGACGCGAATCGTGCTCTGATTCATGCTCTAGGCTGGGAGCTCAAGCTTTTTGCTTTTTCAAACACGGTCTACACCTCTCAGGTGCCGAGGTACAGGACGGTGAAAACAGTGAGTTTGTGTTAGACGCGAATCGTGCTCTGATTCATGCTCTAGGCTGGGAGCTCAAGCTTATTGCTTTTTCAAACACGGTCTACACCTCTCAGGTGCCGAGTTACAGGACGGTGAAAACAGTGAGTTTGTGTTAGACGCGAATCGTGCTCTGATTCATGCTCTAGGCTGGGAGCTCAAGCTTATTGATTTTTCAAACACGGTCTACACCTCTCAGGTGCCGAGTTACAGGACGGTGAAAATAGTGAGTTTGTGTTAGACGCGAATCGTGCTCTGATTCATGCTCTAGGCTGGGAGCGCAAGCTTTTTGCTTTTTCAAACACGGTCTACATCTCTCTGGTGCCGAGTTACAGAACGGTGAAAACAGTGAGTTTGTGTTAGACGCGAATCGTGCTCTGATTCATGCTCTAGGCTGGGAGCGCAAGCTTTTTGCTTTTTCAAACACGGTCTACACCTCTCAGGTGCCGAGGTACAGGACGGTGAAAACAGTGAGTTTGTGTTAGACGCGAATCGTGCTCTGATTCATGCTCTAGGCTGCGAGCGCAAGCTTATTGCTTTTTCAAACACGGTCTACACCTCTCAGGTGCCGAGTTACAGGACGGTGAAAACAGTGAGTTTGTGTTAGACGCGAATCGTGCTCTGATTCATGCTCTAGGCGGGGAGCTCAAGCTTATTGCTTTTTCAAACACGGTCTACACCTCTCAGGTGCCGAGTTACAGGACGGTGAAAACAGTGAGTTTGTGTTAGACGCGAATCGTGCTGGGATTTATGCTCTAGGCTGGGAGCGCAAGCGTAATGCTTTTTCAAACACGGTCTACACCTCTCAGGTGCCGAGGTACAGGACGGTGAAAACAGTGAGTTTGTGTTAGACGCGAATCGTGCTCTGAATTATGCTCTAGGCGGGGAGCTCAAGCTTAATGCTTTTTCAAACACGGTCTACACCTCTCAGGTGCCGAGTTACAGGACGGTGAAAACAGTGAGTTTGTGTTAGACGCGAATCGTGCTCTGATTCATGCTCTAGGCTGGAAGCTCAAGTTTATTACTTTTTCAAACACGGTCTACACCTCTCAGGTGCCGAGTTACAGGACGGTGAAAACAGTGAGTTTGTGTTAGACGCGAATCGTGCTCTGATTCATGCTCTAGGCTGGAAGCTCAAACTTATTGCTTTTTCAAACACGGTCTACACCTCTCGGGTGCCGAGGTACAGGACGGTGAAAACAGTGAGTTTGTGTTAGACGCGAATCGTGCTCTGATTCATGTTCTAGGCGGGGAGCGCAAGCTTATTGCTTTTTCAAACACGGTCTACACCTCTCAGGTGCCGAGTTACAGGACGGTGAAAACAGTGAGTTTGTGTTAGACGCGAATCGTGCTCTGATTCATGCTCTAGGCTGGGAGCTCAAGCTTATTGCTTTTTCAAACACGGTCTACACCTCTCAGGTGCCGAGGTACAGGACGGTGAAAACAGTGAGTTTGTGTTAGACGCGAATCGTGCTCTGAATTATGCTCTAGGCTGGAAGCTCAAGCTTATTACTTTTTCAAACACGGTCTACACCTCTCAGGTAACGAATTACAGGACGGTGAAAACACTGAGTTTGTGTTAGACGCGAATCGTGCTCTGATTCATGCTCTAGGCGGGGAGCGCAAGCTTATTGCTTTTTCAAACACGGTCTACACCTCTCAGGTGCCGAGTTACAGGACGGTGAAAACAGTGAGTTTGTGTTAGACGCGAATCGTGCTCTGATTCATGCTCTAGGCTGGGAGCGCAAGCTTATTGCTTTTTCAAACACGGTCTACACCTCTCAGGTGCCGAGTTACAGGACGGTGAAAACAGTGAGTTTGTGTTAGACGCGAATCGTGCTCTGATTCATGCTCTAGGCGGGGAGCTCAAGCTTATTGCTTTTTCAAACACGGTCTACACCTCTCAGGTGCCGAGTTACAGGACGGTGAAAACAGCGAGTTTGTGTTAGACGCGAATCGTGCTCTGATTCATGCTCTAGGCTGGGAGCGGAAGCTTATTGCTTTTTCAAACACGGTCTACACCTCTCAGGTGCCGAGTTACAGGACGGTGAAAACAGTGAGTGTTTGTTAGACGCGAATCGTGCTCTGATTCATGCTCTAGGCGGGGAGCTCAAGCTTATTGCTTTTTCAAACACGGTCTACACCTCTCAGGTGCCGAGTTACAGGACGGTGAAAACAGTGAGTTTGTGTTAGACGCGAATCGCGCTCTGATTCATGCTGTAGGCTGGGAGCTCAAGCTTATTGCTTTTTCAAACACGGTCTACACCTCTCAGGTGCCGAGTTACAGGACGGTGAAAACAGTGAGTTTGTGTTAGACGCGAATCGTGCTCTGATTCATGCTCTAGGCGGGGAGCTCAAGCTTATTGCTTTTTCAAACACGGTCTACACCTCTCAGGTGCCGAGTTACAGGACGGTGAAAACAGTGAGTTTGTGTTAGACGCGAATCGTGCTCTGATTCATGCTCTAGGCGGGGAGCTCAAGCTTATTGCTTTTTCAAACACGGTCTACACCTCTCAGGTGCCGAGTTACAGGACGGTGAAAACAGTGAGTTTGTGTTAGACGCGAATCGTGCTCTGATTCATGCTCTAGGCTGGGAGCGCAAGCTTATTGCTTTTTCAAACACGGTCTACACCTCTCAGGTGCCGAGTTACAGGACGGTGAAAACAGTGAGTTTGTGTTAGACGCGAATCGTGCTCTGATTCATGCTCTAGGCGGGGAGCGCAAGCTTATTGCTTTTTCAAACACGGTCTACACCTCTCAGGTGCCGAGTTACAGGACGGTGAAAACAGTGAGTTTGTGTTAGACGCGAATCGTGCTCTGATTCATGCTCTAGGCTGGGAGCTCAAGCTTATTGCTTTTTCAAACACGGTCTACACCTCTCAGGTGCCGAGTTACAGGACGGTGAAAACAGTGAGTTTGTGTTAGACGCGAATCGTGCTCTGATTCATACTCTAGGCTGGGAGCTCAAGCTTATTGCTTTTTCAAACACGGTCTACACCTCTCAGGTGCCGAGTTACAGGACGGTGAAAACAGTGAGTTTGTGTTAGACGCGAATCGTGCTCTGATTCATGCTCTAGGCTGGGAGCGCAAGCTTATTGCTTTTTCAAACACGGTCTACACCTCTCAGGTGCCGAGTTACAGGACGGTGAAAACAGTGAGTTTGTGTTAGACGCGAATCGTGCTCTGATTCATGCTCTAGGCGGGGAGCTCAAGCTTATTGCTTTTTCAAACACGGTCTACACCTCTCAGGTGCCGAGTTACAGGACGGTGAAAACAGTGAGTGTGTGTTAGACGCGAATCGTGCTCTGATTCATGCTCTAGGCTGGGAGCTCAAGCTTATTGCTTTTTCAAACACGGTCTACACCTCTCAGGTGCCGAGTTACAGGACGGTGAAAACAGTGAGTTTGTGTTAGACGCGAATCGTGCTCTGATTCATGCTCTAGGCTGGGAGCTCAAGCTTATTGCTTTTTCAAACACGGTCTACACCTCTCAGGTGCCGAGTTACAGGACGGTGAAAACAGTGAGTTTGTGTTAGACGCGAATCGTGCTCTGATTCATGCTCTAGGCAGGGAGCTCAAGCTTATTGCTTTTTCAAACACGGTCTACACCTCTCAGGTGCCGAGTTACAGGACGGTGAAAACAGTGAGTTTGTGTTAGACGCGAATCGTGCTCTGATTCATGCTCTAGGCGGGGAGCTCAAGCTTATTGCTTTTTCAAACACGGTCTACACCTCTCGGGTGCCGATGTACAGGACCCTGAAAACAGTGAGTTTGTGTTAGACGCGAATCGTGCTCTGATTCATGCTCTAGGCTGGGAGCTCAAGCTTATTGCTTTTTCAAACACGGTCTACACCTCTCAGGTGCCGAGTTACAGGACGGTGAAAACAGTGAGTTTGTGTTAGACGCGAATGGTGCTGGGATTTATGCTCTAGGCTGGGAGCGCAAGCGTAATGCTTTTTCAAACACGGTCTACACCTCTCAGGTGCCGAGGTACAGGACGGTGAAAACAGTGAGTTTGTGTTAGACGCGAATCGTGCTCTGAATTATGCTCTAGGCTGG
Organism: Eleutherodactylus coqui; assembly: GCF_035609145.1. Lineage (NCBI taxonomy): Eukaryota > Metazoa > Chordata > Amphibia > Anura > Eleutherodactylidae > Eleutherodactylus > Eleutherodactylus coqui. The sequence continues at coordinate 590,192 of NW_027102247.1, forward strand.
AAGCTCAAGCTTATTACTTTTTCAAACACGGTCTACACCTCTCAGGTAACGAATTACAGGACGGTGAAAACACTGAGTTTGTGTTAGACGCGAATCGTGCTCTGATTCATGCTCTAGGCGGGGAGCGCAAGCTTATTGCTTTTTCAAACACGGTCTACACCTCTCAGGTGCCGAGTTACAGGACGGTGAAAACAGTGAGTTTGTGTTAGACGCGAATCGTGCTCTGATTCATGCTCTAGGCTGGGAGCGCAAGCTTATTGCTTTTTCAAACACGGTCTACACCTCTCAGGTGCCGAGTTACAGGACGGTGAAAACAGTGAGTTTGTGTTAGACGCGAATCGTGCTCTGATTCATGCTCTAGGCGGGGAGCTCAAGCTTATTGCTTTTTCAAACACGGTCTACACCTCTCAGGTGCCGAGTTACAGGACGGTGAAAACAGCGAGTTTGTGTTAGACGCGAATCGTGCTCTTATTCCTGCTCTAGGCTGGGAGCGGAAGCTTATTGCTTTTTCAAACACGGTCTACACCTCTCAGGTGCCGAGTTACAGGACGGTGAAAACAGTGAGTGTGTGTTAGACGCGAATCGTGCTCTGATTCATGCTCTAGGCGGGGAGCTCAAGCTTATTGCTTTTTCAAACACGGTCTACACCTCTCAGGTGCCGAGTTACAGGACGGTAAAAACAGTGAGTTTGTGTTAGACGCGAATCGTGCTCTGATTCATGCTGTAGGCTGGGAGCTCAAGCTTATTGCTTTTTCAAACACGGTCTACACCTCTCAGGTGCCGAGTTACAGGACGGTGAAAACAGTGAGTTTGTGTTAGACGCGAATCGTGCTCTGATTCATGCTCTAGGCTGGGAGCTCAAGCTTATTGCTTTTTCAAACACGGTCTACACCTCTCAGGTGCCGAGTTACAGGACGGTGAAAACAGTGAGTTTGTGTTAGACGCGAATCGTGCTCTGATTCATGCTCTAGGCTGGGAGCTCAAGCTTATTGATTTTTCAAACACGGTCTACACCTCTCAGGTGCCGAGTTACAGGACGGTGAAAATAGTGAGTTTGTGTTAGACGCGAATCGTGCTCTGATTCATGCTCTAGGCTGGGAGCGCAAGCTTTTTGCTTTTTCAAACACGGTCTACATCTCTCTGGTGCCGAGTTACAGAACGGTGAAAACAGTGAGTTTGTGTTAGACGCGAATCGTGCTCTGATTCATGCTCTAGGCTGGGAGCGCAAGCTTTTTGCTTTTTCAAACACGGTCTACACCTCTCAGGTGCCGAGGTACAGGACGGTGAAAACAGTGAGTTTGTGTTAGACGCGAATCGTGCTCTGATTCATGCTCTAGGCTGCGAGCGCAAGCTTATTGCTTTTTCAAACACGGTCTACACCTCTCAGGTGCCGAGTTACAGGACGGTGAAAACAGTGAGTTTGTGTTAGACGCGAATCGTGCTCTGATTCATGCTCTAGGCGGGGAGCTCAAGCTTATTGCTTTTTCAAACACGGTCTACACCTCTCAGGTGCCGAGTTACAGGACGGTGAAAACAGTGAGTTTGTGTTAGACGCGAATCGTGCTGGGATTTATGCTCTAGGCTGGGAGCGCAAGCGTAATGCTTTTTCAAACACGGTCTACACCTCTCAGGTGCCGAGGTACAGGACGGTGAAAACAGTGAGTTTGTGTTAGACGCGAATCGTGCTCTGAATTATGCTCTAGGCGGGGAGCTCAAGCTTAATGCTTTTTCAAACACGGTCTACACCTCTCAGGTGCCGAGTTACAGGACGGTGAAAACAGTGAGTTTGTGTTAGACGCGAATCGTGCTCTGATTCATGCTCTAGGCTGGAAGCTCAAGTTTATTACTTTTTCAAACACGGTCTACACCTCTCAGGTGCCGAGTTACAGGACGGTGAAAACAGTGAGTTTGTGTTAGACGCGAATCGTGCTCTGATTCATGCTCTAGGCTGGAAGCTCAAACTTATTGCTTTTTCAAACACGGTCTACACCTCTCGGGTGCCGAGGTACAGGACGGTGAAAACAGTGAGTTTGTGTTAGACGCGAATCGTGCTCTGATTCATGTTCTAGGCGGGGAGCGCAAGCTTATTGCTTTTTCAAACACGGTCTACACCTCTCAGGTGCCGAGTTACAGGACGGTGAAAACAGTGAGTTTGTGTTAGACGCGAATCGTGCTCTGATTCATGCTCTAGGCTGGGAGCTCAAGCTTATTGCTTTTTCAAACACGGTCTACACCTCTCAGGTGCCGAGGTACAGGACGGTGAAAACAGTGAGTTTGTGTTAGACGCGAATCGTGCTCTGAATTATGCTCTAGGCTGGAAGCTCAAGCTTATTGCTTTTTCAAACACGGTCTACACCTCTCAGGTAACGAATTACAGGACGGTGAAAACACTGAGTTTGTGTTAGACGCGAATCGTGCTCTGATTCATGCTCTAGGCGGGGAGCGCAAGCTTATTGCTTTTTCAAACACGGTCTACACCTCTCAGGTGCCGAGTTACAGGACGGTGAAAACAGTGAGTTTGTGTTAGACGCGAATCGTGCTCTGATTCATGCTCTAGGCTGGGAGCGCAAGCTTATTGCTTTTTCAAACACGGTCTACACCTCTCAGGTGCCGAGTTACAGGACGGTGAAAACAGTGAGTTTGTGTTAGACGCGAATCGTGCTCTGATTCATGCTCTAGGCGGGGAGCTCAAGCTTATTGCTTTTTCAAACACGGTCTACACCTCTCAGGTGCCGAGTTACAGGACGGTGAAAACAGTGAGTTTGTGTTAGACGCGAATCGTGCTCTGATTCATGCTCTAGGCGGGGAGCTCAAGCTTATTGCTTTTTCAAACACGGTCTACACCTCTCAGGTGCCGAGTTACAGGACGGTGAAAACAGTGAGTTTGTGTTAGACGCGAATCGTGCTCTGATTCATGCTCTAGGCTGGGAGCGCAAGCTTATTGCTTTTTCAAACACGGTCTACACCTCTCAGGTGCCGAGTTACAGGACGGTGAAAACAGTGAGTTTGTGTTAGACGCGAATCGTGCTCTGATTCATGCTCTAGGCGGGGAGCGCAAGCTTATTGCTTTTTCAAACACGGTCTACACCTCTCAGGTGCCGAGTTACAGGACGGTGAAAACAGTGAGTTTGTGTTAGACGCGAATCGTGCTCTGATTCATGCTCTAGGCTGGGAGCTCAAGCTTATTGCTTTTTCAAACACGGTCTACACCTCTCAGGTGCCGAGTTACAGGACGGTGAAAACAGTGAGTTTGTGTTAGACGCGAATCGTGCTCTGATTCATGCTCTAGGCGGGGAGCTCAAGCTTATTGCTTTTTCAAACACGGTCTACACCTCTCAGGTGCCGAGTTACAGGACGGTGAAAACAGTGAGTTTGTGTTAGACGCGAATCGTGCTCTGATTCATACTCTAGGCTGGGAGCTCAAGCTTATTGCTTTTTCAAACACGGTCTACACCTCTCAGGTGCCGAGTTACAGGACGGTGAAAACAGTGAGTTTGTGTTAGACGCGAATCGTGCTCTGATTCATGCTCTAGGCTGGGAGCGCAAGCTTATTGCTTTTTCAAACACGGTCTACACCTCTCAGGTGCCGAGTTACAGGACGGTGAAAACAGTGAGTTTGTGTTAGACGCGAATCGTGCTCTGATTCATGCTCTAGGCTGGGAGCTCAAGCTTATTGCTTTTTCAAACACGGTCTACACCTCTCAGGTGCCGAGTTACAGGACGGTGAAAACAGTGAGTTTGTGTTAGACGCGAATCGTGCTCTGATTCATGCTCTAGGCAGGGAGCTCAAGCTTATTGCTTTTTCAAACACGGTCTACACCTCTCAGGTGCCGAGTTACAGGACGGTGAAAACAGTGAGTTTGTGTTAGACGCGAATCGTGCTCTGATTCATGCTCTAGGCGGGGAGCTCAAGCTTATTGCTTTTTCAAACACGGTCTACACCTCTCAGGTGCCGAGTTACAGGACGGTGAAAACAGTGAGTTTGTGTTAGACGCGAATCGTGCTCTGATTCATGCTCTAGGCGGGGAGCTCAAGCTTATTGCTTTTTCAAACACGGTCTACACCTCTCGGGTGCCGATGTACAGGACCCTGAAAACAGTGAGTTTGTGTTAGACGCGAATCGTGCTCTGATTCATGCTCTAGGCTGGGAGCTCAAGCTTATTGCTTTTTCAAACACGGTCTACACCTCTCAGGTGCCGAGTTACAGGACGGTGAAAACAGTGAGTTTGTGTTAGACGCGAATGGTGCTGGGATTTATGCTCTAGGCTGGGAGCGCAAGCGTAATGCTTTTTCAAACACGGTCTACACCTCTCAGGTGCCGAGGTACAGGACGGTGAAAACAGTGAGTTTGTGTTAGACGCGAATCGTGCTCTGAATTATGCTCTAGGCTGGAAGCTCAAGCTTATTACTTTTTCAAACACGGTCTACACCTCTCAGGTAACGAATTACAGGACGGTGAAAACACTGAGTTTGTGTTAGACGCGAATCGTGCTCTGATTCATGCTCTAGGCGGGGAGCGCAAGCTTATTGCTTTTTCAAACACGGTCTACACCTCTCAGGTGCCGAGTTACAGGACGGTGAAAACAGTGAGTTTGTGTTAGACGCGAATCGTGCTCTGATTCATGCTCTAGGCTGGGAGCGCAAGCTTATTGCTTTTTCAAACACGGTCTACACCTCTCAGGTGCCGAGTTACAGGACGGTGAAAACAGTGAGTTTGTGTTAGACGCGAATCGTGCTCTGATTCATGCTCTAGGCGGGGAGCTCAAGCTTATTGCTTTTTCAAACACGGTCTACACCTCTCAGGTGCCGAGTTACAGGACGGTGAAAACAGCGAGTTTGTGTTAGACGCGAATCGTGCTCTTATTCCTTCTCTAGGCTGGGAGCGGAAGCTTATTGCTTTTTCAAACACGGTCTACACCTCTCAGGTGCCGAGTTACAGGACGGTGAAAACAGTGAGTGTGTGTTAGACGCGAATCGTGCTCTGATTCATGCTCTAGGCGGGGAGCTCAAGCTTATTGCTTTTTCAAACACGGTCTACACCTCTCAGGTGCCGAGTTACAGGACGGTAAAAACAGTGAGTTTGTGTTAGACGCGAATCGTGCTCTGATTCATGCTGTAGGCTGGGAGCTCAAGCTTATTGCTTTTTCAAACACGGTCTACACCTCTCAGGTGCCGAGTTACAGGACGGTGAAAACAGTGAGTTTGTGTTAGACGCGAATCGTGCTCTGATTCATGCTCTAGGCGGGGAGCTCAAGCTTATTGCTTTTTCAAACACGGTCTACACCTCTCAGGTGCCGAGTTACAGGACGGTGAAAACAGCGAGTTTGTGTTAGACGCGAATCGTGCTCTGATTCATGCTCTAGGCTGGGAGCGCAAGCTTATTGCTTTTTCAAACACGGTCTACACCTCTCAGGTGCCGAGTTACAGGACGGTGAAAACAGTGAGTTTGTGTTAGACGCGAATCGTGCTCTGATTCATGCTCTAGGCGGGGAGCGCAAGCTTATTGCTTTTTCAAACACGGTCTACACCTCTCAGGTGCCGAGTTACAGGACGGTGAAAACAGTGAGTTTGTGTTAGACGCGAATCGTGCTCTGATTCATGCTCTAGGCTGGGAGCTCAAGCTTATTGCTTTTTCAAACACGGTCTACACCTCTCAGGTGCCGAGTTACAGGACGGTGAAAACAGTGAGTTTGTGTTAGACGCGAATCGTGCTCTGATTCATGCTCTAGGCTGGGAGCTCAAGCTTATTGATTTTTCAAACACGGTCTACACCTCTCAGGTGCCGAGTTACAGGACGGTGAAAACAGTGAGTTTGTGTTAGACGCGAATCGTGCTCTGATTCATGCTCTAGGCTGGGAGCTCAAGCTTATTGCTTTTTCAAACACGGTCTACACCTCTCAGGTGCCGAGTTACAGGACGGTGAAAACAGTGAGTTTGTGTTAGACGCGAATCGTGCTCTGATTCATGCTGTAGGCAGGGAGCTCAAGCTTATTGCTTTTTCAAACACGGTCTACACCTCTCAGGTGCCGAGTTACAGGACGGTGAAAACAGTGAGTTTGTGTTAGACGCGAATCGTGCTCTGATTCATGCTCTAGGCGGGGAGCTCAAGCTTATTGCTTTTTCAAACACGGTCTACACCTCTCAGGTGCCGAGTTACAGGACGGTGAAAACAGTGAGTTTGTGTTAGACGCGAATCGTGCTCTGATTCATGCTCTAGGCGGGGAGCTCAAGCTTATTGCTTTTTTAAACACGGTCTACACCTCTCGGGTGCCGATGTACAGGACCCTGAAAACAGTGAGTTTGTGTTAGACGCGAATCGTGCTCTGATTCATGCTCTAGGCGGGGAGCGCAAGCTTAATGCTTTTTCAAACACGGTCTACACCTCTCAGGTGCCGAGTTACAGGACGGTGAAAACAGTGAGTGTGTGTTAGACGCGAATCGTGCTCTGATTCATGCTCTAGGCTGGGAGCGAAAGCTTATTGCTTTTTCAAACACGGTCTACACCTCTCAGGTGCCGAGGTACAGGACGGTGAAAACAGTGAGTTTGTGTTAGACGCGAATCGTGCTCTGATTCATGCTCTAGGCGGGGAGCGCAAGCTTAATGCTTTTTCAAACACGGTCTACACCTCTCAGGTGCCGAGTTACAGGACGGTGAAAACAGTGAGTGTGTGTTAGACGCGAATCGTGCTCTGATTCATGCTCTAGGCTGGGAGCGAAAGCTTATTGCTTTTTCAAACACGGTCTACACCTCTCAGGTGCCGAGGTACAGGACGGTGAAAACAGTGAGTTTGTGTTAGACGCGAATCGTGCTCTGATTCATGCTCTAGGCGGGGAGCGCAAGCTTAATGCTTTTTCAAACACGGTCTACACCTCTCAGGTGCCGAGTTACAGGACGGTGAAAACAGTGAGTGTGTGTTAGACGCGAATCGTGCTCTGATTCATGCTCTAGGCTGGGAGCGCAAGCTTATTGCTTTTTCAAACACGGTCTACACCTCTCAGGTGCCGAGTTCTCTCGTTGCTCTCCCTAAGGAGGATTCATGCCAGCTCCCTCATTTGCATATTACCCACAGGAGCGTGCATGGCCAGGTGCGTCTACTTACTCAGTTTGTAGTTGCGCTCCCTAAGAAGGATTCATGTCAGCTCTTATTTGCATATTACCCAGAGGAGCGTGCATGGCCAGGTGCGTCTCCTTACTCAGATTGTAGTTGCTCTCCCTAAGGAGGATTCATGCCAGCTCCCTTATTTGCATATTACCCAGAGGAGCGTGCATGGCCAGGTGCGTCTACTTACCCAGTTTGTAGGTGCTCTCCCTAAGGAGGATTTATGCCAGCTCCCTTATTTGCATATTACCCAGAGGAGCGTGCACGGCCAGGTGCTTCTACTTACTCAATTTGTAATTGCTCTCCCTAAGGAGGATTCATGCCAGCTCCCTTATTTGCATATTACCCAGAGGAGCGTGCATCGCCAGGTTCGTCTCCTTACTCAGTTTGTAGGTGCTCTCCCTAAGGAGGATTCATGCCAGCTCCCTCATTTGCATATTACCCAGAGGAGCGTGCACAGCCAGGTGCGTCTACTTACTCAATTTGTACTTGCTCTCCCTAAGGAGGATTTATGCCAGCTCCCTTATTTGCATATTACCCAGAGGAGTATGCATGGCCAGGTGCGTCTACTTACTCAGTTTGTAGTTGCTCTCCCTAAGGAGGATTCATGCCAGCTCCCTTATTTGCATATTACCCAGAGGAGCATGCATGGCCAGGTGCGTCTCCTTACTCAGTTTGTAGTTGCTCTCCCTAGGGAGGATTCATGCCAGCTCCCTCATTTGCATATTACCCAGAGGAGCGTGCATGGCCAGGTGCGTCTCCTTACTCAGTTTGTAGTTGCTCTTCCTGAGGAGGATTCATGCCAGCTCCCTCATTTGCATATTACCCAGAGGAGCGTGCATGGCCAGGTGCGGCTACTTACTCAGTTTGTAGTTGCGCTCCCTAAGGAGGATTCATGCCAGCTTTCTCATTTGCATATTACCCAGAGGAGCGTGCATGGCCAGGTGCGTTTCCTTACTCAGTTTGTAGTTGCTCTCCCTAAGGAGGATTCATGCCAGCTCCCTCATTTGCATATTACCCAGAGGAGCGTGCATGGCCAGGTGCATCTACTTACTCAGTTTGTATTTGCTCTCCCTAAGGAGGATTCATGCCAGCTCCCTTATTTGCATATTACCCAGAGGAGCGTGCATGGCCAGGTGTGTCTCCTTACTCAGTTTGTAGTTGCTCTCCCTAAGTAGGATTCATGCCAGCTCCCTCATTTACATATTACCCAGAGGAGCTACCTGCGGGCACCGACAGCATGAAGCTGTCACGTCCAGACACAAGTTTTTACGTCCTCAGGGATTAAGGCCCACTTGGGCAGGATGTAAAAACACTATGTGCTGGTCATTAAGGGGTTAAGAATTAAATTATGCAAACTGAATAATACGAAATGTAACGATTGGCCAATTTTGCATCTTTCAAATAATGTGGAATATGATTTAGACCCGTTACCACTGAGAAACAAGGCGAGGTTCATCCATAGACTCATCACAACAGTTCTTTTGTTTTATTATATACTTTATTATTGTGATTTGCATTTGATCCGCGGACCTTACCCCGGCGATCAGCGAGAGGAGATAAAACATCTTCTCGGAGGCTTCCGCATTTGAATCCAGATGCGGTTATCCTCCATGGACCTTTCCGGCCTCTGCGCATGTGCCCGCCGGCAAAATGCTGGACACATTCGCAGGAGCCCAGGAAATTTTAAACCTCCCTGCTGTCGGCGACCAACGGTCGCGGAGTGCTTGGAGCAGTGATTGGTGGCCTTGATGAGCGGTCCCTAGTCACGTGATAAAAAAGTAGGGATCTAACATTGGGCCGGTCTCACACGGCCGGATAGGAATTACAGGTTCTGCATGCGCTTGATCAGCGGTAATCCATGGATCAATCACAATTCCCCCCAATTAGCGAGTCGGAATTACCTAATCCACTCGCAGAAAACAGAACACAGCATGTTATATTTTACCGTGGATATCCACGACCTCGAGCCCATTGTGCTCTATAGTCGCGGATATACCCGCAGCCCATACGCAACTATATTGTGCATGGGCTGCGGGTACCCGAGTCATATCTAAGTGATGGTACGGGAAATACAAACAAAAACCGGTACTGCGCATAAACAGGCGGTCATGCGCAGTACACAGTTTTTTGTTTGCCAAATCCGCAGCTACGGTTGTGGATCGGCTGCGGTGAGCTGCTGTCCAAATCCGCAGCTACGGTTGTGGATCGGCTGCAGTGATCTGCTGTCCAAATCCGCAGCTATGGTTGTGGATCGGCTGCAGTGATCTGCTGTCCAAATCCGCAGCTATGGTTGTGGTTTACACAGAGAGACGACAAGGAGCCGTTCGTGTTTAGCCCGTGTAAAGGACGCCATCAGCCAACAAATGAGCCCCCCACCCATCCTTCCCCTCTGAAGGTAATATGGAGCTCACTAGCTCCACAAGACTAGATTGGAGCGGCTCCTCTCTTCAGTAGCTCCACTCTAGCCACTTCACTGATCTGCTGGCTAGAATGTATTGGCTGTGCGCTAATTGTGGAGACGCGGCCACCTGAGATTTGTGCGCTGTGCGCTACGTGTGGAGACGCCACTTGAAATTAGTGCGCTGTGCGCTACGTGTGGTGAGTACCCACCTGAGATTTGTGCGCTGCGTGTGGAGACGCAACCACCTGAGATTCGTGCGCTACGTGTGGAGACGCGGCCACCTGAGATTCGTGCGCTACGTGTGGAGACGCAGCCACCTGAGATTCGTGCGCTACGTGTGGAGACGCGGCCACCTGAGATTCGTGCACTACGTGTGGAGACGCGGCCACCTGAGATTCGTGTGCTACGTGTGGAGACGCGGCCACCCGAGATTTGTGCGCTATGTGTGGTGAGTATGTCACCTGAAATTTGCGCCACACCACCTGACTTTTTTTTGCAGATTCGTGCGCTACGTGTGGAGACGCGGCCACCCGAGATTCGTGCGCTATGTGTGGTGAGTATGTCACCTGAAATTTGCGCCACGCCACCTGACTTTTTTTTGCAGATTCGTGCGCTACGTGTGGAGACGCGGCCACCCGAGATTCGTGCGCTACGTGTGGAGACGCGGCCACTTGAGATTCGTGCGCTACGTGTGGAGACGCGGCCACCCGAGATTCGTGCGCTACGTGTGGTGAGTATGTCACCTGAGATTTGCACCACGCCACCTGATTTATTTTTGCAGATTCGTGCGCTACGTGTGGAGACGCGGCCACCCGAGATTCGTGCGCTACGTGTGGTGAGTACGTCACCTGAGATTTGCGCGACGCCACCTGACTTTTGTTTGCAGAATTGTGCGCTACGTGTGGAGACGCGGCCACCCGAGATTTGTGCGCCTTTTTGCAAACTTGCGTGTGGAGAGGATCCTGACGTTTGGACGCGTTTTGAGAAGAATTTCGCTTCGCTCGGACACCAGCTGACATAACTCGTTGAGGTAAGCTGCTGCATCTGCCAAAATTTTCATTGCGTGCATCTGCTCATATGTGCACATTTTGTGCCTAGTTGCAGGTTTTTGCTTGCATCTGCTCATATGTGCATATTTGCAGGTTTTCGCTTGCATCTGCTCATATGTGCATGTTTACATGTTTTCACTAGCATCTGCTCATATGTGCATATTTGGCGCATATTTGCAGGTTTTCACTTGCATCTGCTCATATGTTCATATATGTATATATATTACTGTGTGTGTATGTACGTACACGTACGTGTATGTACGTATATACGTGTATGTATGTACGTACGTGCGTGTACGTACGTGCGTGTGTGTACGTACGTGCGTGTACGTACGTGTGTGTATGTACGTATGTGTGTACGTACGTACGCGTGTGTACACGTACGTCGAATTTGGACAATAATTTGCTGTGTTAAAACTTCATCTTATAGGCCGGATAACAGATTACATAAAATTTTTGAATTTTTATTTTTTATTTGGCATTTTTGGATACACTAATAGCTTTTATTTATTTTCTAGCAAACGTACAGGTGCCATCACAATACTGTACCAAATTAGCACACAGCTAACAAAGCTTCGGAAAAACATACCAATTGTCCAAATGAGATGTCTGGATCTATTAAAGTTGTGGTGAAGAAAAGCAGGGACAGTATGTAGCTTATAGCGGTTTAGAGATTTATTAGCCACAAAGTACGCAAACCACCAGAATAAAGCAAACTTTTTTCCTTCTTCTTTACAGGTGAGCTGATAAGTTATTTCAAGATTACCACACTGCGTTTGCTCACAATCATTGTTGAAGCAGCAGAGAGACTGACGGTCCTAGATGTTGGCTCAGTAGGACGCTTTCAAGATGGGCATGTTTGCAAATCGAAGTGATTCTTACATTGTTTTTTCTGTGCCTTGTTGTACTTCGTTTAAGTGGTAAAAATGGGCAGTTAGAAGTTGTGTATATTAATTAAAATTAAGAATATTGACAACATTTTGAATAACTTGTAATTTTTTAACATTTGCAAATGTTATATCTCATATGTGCAAGCATACTCTACAAATCTTTGCCAACATATATTTCCATCTGTTCACTTTATTCTAGACGCACATTTGCAAAAACATCCTTTGTTTGGAACCATTTAGGAGACATTCAAGTTGAATCTTACTTTTCCTCATTTTGATAAACCCTTTTTTCTCCACCGAGCCAAGATTGCAAAGGCTCGTGGGTGTCAGAATACATACCCCCTAAAATGACCCTATTTTACAAAGTACACCCCTTAATGTGTTCACTGAGGGGTGTCAGGAGTATTTAGATCCCACATTTTCAGGAATTAATGCAATTTAGATAAAAAAAAAAAAAAAAGCGTTCGGGTAATGTGCTATTCTAAATTTTTTTCCCCCAAAATCATTTTCATGTGCACTGACACCCCAAAATGGATACCCCTGTTTGTATTGTTTTCAGAAATGTACCCATTGTGGCCCTAATGTTATGTTAGTATGCACAAAGGCAAGGGGTTAAAAGGGTTCCCTGGGACTCCAGTACTGATGATCTATGCGCAGTGAAGTGTTGATCTGAATCTCAGAATCCCTGCCAATCAGCTGATGACGAGTGCGCACCGCTGCCACTTCAGTCTATGCCAGACGCAGCACCGTACATTTCCGGCTGTACACGCCTGCATAGGATTGGATTTCAATACGCAATCCTATGCAGAAGGCCGTGGTTTGTCTATGCGAAATCACGCGCAGAAAACAAACCGCTAAAATAAACCATCTTGCTAGTGGACATGAGGCCTTAAGGCTCCTTCCCACAGACGGATCTATTCAACCTAATAGCTCAATGCTTACGGTGCGGAATTTCACAGCGGAATTCCGCACCGTAAAATCACCCGTCCTCCCCCACGGCATGCTCTATTTGCCGCGGGTGTACGCGCGGACGGCTTCCATTGCAGTCTGTGGAAGCCGTCCATTCACGCTATCTTCCGCTGTAGCACAGCGGAAGATAGCGTGAAACCGCCTCTACGCCTACTGCGTCACATGCCGCTGCGGCGCGTCACGCGCTCGATTGCCCATGCGCGCTGAGGCGTCATGCGGGACTCCGAAACTGGAGGTAAGTATTGGGGTCTCTTGGGGCCGCCGTGACGGGCTCTGCCCCGGAATTCCATGGCGGAGCCCGTCACAGCCATGTGCAGCCGGCTTTACAGCGTGGGTAATCAGGAGTTAAAACATAAATAAGGTAAAACAAAAAAACAAATTCAAATCACGTTTTATTATTTATTAAAAATGTGGATTTTACACCAAGTGTCATTCCCTGATAAACCAAAGGCCGCTGTGTTTGGGTATCTTTTCTGTTTACTCAATCGGTGTAAAATATTGCGCAGTTTTTCAGGATCCTCCGTCATAATTCTTTGAAAGAAAAAGCTTATAAAAAAAAAAAAAAAGGTGAGTCACAGGCAAAAAGCAGTCCATAAAACGAAGGGTTTCAAGATTGCTGAACGTCGAGGGTCTCTTCACTGTCGGACAGCCTTCCCATTCTGAAGGACGTCAGATCTGCAGGAAATTATGAAAAATCAGCAGGTTAACAGTCACATCACACCAGTATTACTGATCCCTAGATCCGCGCCACCCACTTACATTGACCACTACTCCCCCAACCTGGTCAGAACAATCATATATAATAAATATATATACATACGTACACGTACGGCAATGCCTCATCAGTTACAGTAGTGATCATAGGTAATGGCAAGCAGGGACACCTGTTGTCATGGCAACCCATCGGCCCGCCATGATTACAAGGGCCAGACGACATAACATAGGGAGCACGCTCCCTCGGGGAATCCTTTACTTGCTGCCATCTCAAAACTTTGCAGGACAACCTATGGTTTCTCTTGGTATCATTTTGGACTACATGCCACTTTTTCATCGTTTTTTATGATATTTTGGGGGGGGGAGGGGGAATTGAATGACCCAAAAAGTACAATTCTGATATTTTGGCTTTTTTTCTGACAATATAAATGATGCTGATTTTTTGAGAGTTCAAATTGTTATGGACACGAAGATACCAAATAGATTTTAGATGTTCTTATTTCATCACCGGTGCTCAGGAAAGATGTTACAATATTGGAGGGGGTTCAAAGAAGAGCGACTAAACTAATACAGGGGACTCAGGCTAGCTGTGGTCCAGTCGCAAGGGCTGTGAAAAACCCTGTGGTAGACCCGGAGAGCTTGCCTTAGCTTGCTCGATGGGCCTGCCTCGATCTGGGAGGTCGAGGAGGGTCAACCGTTGAGGGCTGCGGGGTAGTGTAGGGACAGTTAGTAAAACAGACAGTTTCATTACTGCTAACCGTCATCAGAATATGCAGCATGATAGAAACACACGCTCATAACCTCAGGACACATTTTACCTGCACATAACCCTCAGGCGTCATTTGACGACACATTGCTCATTCTCGCCCCTGCCCTCTCCATCAAACTCGGAGAGATGGCGCTGATTTTGTACCTGAAACCACGTGATATCGGACGTCCATGACTACAGCAACTCACGCAGGACCGGATGGAAAAATACCATATTTGGACCACCCAATCCCATGCTTTGATTCCCAACCACGTATTGCTTCCTGCTGCCCATAAAGAGCAATTAACTCATCATGCTATATAAGATGCTATACGCCTACTAATAAACAGTCAGGAAGACTTTCTACACTGACAGTCTTGTCTCCGTGTGATTTCTTACATTGTGCGCACAATCTCTGAACATAAATCTGGAAGGGTACAAACATTCCTATTGATTACGCCGTAGACCCCAAAATAAATCCACATCACTGAGAAGCTCCACTGAAATCAATGGAGGTGTTTTACAGTGTTTACCGTGGCTTTTTAAACGCCGAGCTAAATGCTGTAAAAACTGTCTGTGTGAGAGCGGCCCTAGTGACGAAGTCTGTTTGCTCCTTAACCCCTTAGTGACTTCCTGCCTAAGTGGGCTTTAATCTCCAGGGCCGTAAAAAGACACTTGCTCTGGGGATTAAAGCCCTGGGGGCTGTGGACATGACAGCTCCCTGCTGTTGGCGCGACCACCAGTCACCCTTAAAAGTAAACAGAAAGTAAAAAAATGGTAAAATGTAATCTTCGCTCATATTCGTGAGGGGAGATGTAATTACATACCTAAGGCCCCCGGATTTACCCTTGGACCTCACCTCGGCTTCTGCGCACGCGCCCGTCGTCAACGTTGGCCGATGCAAGAGCCGCAGTTTGCCTGAGTAATTTAAGATATCCCTGCTCCTGGCTACCAAACATAGCCGAGAGCCTGGAGATTTCATGGTGGGCCGCAGTACATGGTCCCCAGTCACGTGATTGCCGTTAGCGAATCCAATCCGTAAAGGAAGGTGAAAATATTTCTATAGGCCTCCGGCGATGTCCCCCGGGATCCTTATCCTCGGTTGGATAACGGCGATCATGTAAAAGTTAAGAAAAAGTTGAAGTTTAATCTCCCCTCTTCGATCGGTGAGAGGAGATGAAACTTCTTACCGGAGGCCTCCGTATTTGAACCTCAATGTGATCCTCCTCCGTGGACCTTCTCCAGCTTCTGCGCATGAACCTGCCTTAAAATGCCAGACACATGCGCAGCAGCTGGGGAGCCCGGTAAATTTTAAATCTCTGTGCTCCCGGCTACCAAAGGTCACCGAGAGCCTGGAGCAGTGATCGGTGGTCTCGTTGAGCTGTCCCTGGTCACGTGATAAAAAGGTAGTGATCTACCAAAGGCCGGTCTCACACGACTGGATATGTTATACAGCCAGCCGCGGCGAAGGGAAGATCCGGAGCAGGTGAGTAAATTCCGATTTTGGTCTCCCGCACGAAAATGGAGCATGGTCCAGATTTTTTCATGCTCCATTTTTAAAAAAATCACTTGTATAATTATATAATTTATATATTTATATTATATATTTATATAATGGGCCTTTTTTGATATGTCATGGTGTATCACATTATAGGATGCCCATCATGTGATTACATGGGAAGGAGCTTTACATGTCAGCCGGGATAATAGGTGACGGTTAGCCCACCCCTCCCGCTGTGAACCCCATACGTAATGTGACGTGTCTGTGCCGGTCACATGACAGTGCCGGTCACGTGACCTCCTCACTGTCAATTCCATCTGCGGTGTCACAGGACATTGCCAGTCATGTGACCGCTTGCTCCGCCCACTTTTCGGCATCATCACAGGTCCTCCAGCAGCGTTATTATGACGCGTGAGCCGGTGGCAATGCAGGGACGCACGCCAGGATGTATACTTCGCCCGATACAACGTGGTTCTTCCAGGTTATTGAATTGTATGTCTAGGTCTAGTAGTTTTATATTTAAGTTAGCTATCTATGAGTGGCAGGATATACTTGAAAAAGGCTTCCAACAGCCGAAACGCGTTGTATGTATATGCCGGGTCCCCTCAAAAAGGGACCTATTTGTGTTTGTTTAATAATAAAAACTATTTCCTGATATTGGATCGTGAGGAAGCAACTTTCGATTCTGGTGGAGGTAGTCTTCGGAGTTAACAATTGTTTAGAGCCATCTCGGACTCCTGAGGGGGGAGGCTGACACTCCCCTCTCCTAAGTGAGTATACATCATCTATCCTGTGTGTTCGCAGCGCAGCTTTATTGTGATCGTTACACGACTGGATATGTTATACAGCCAGCCGCGGCGAAGGGAAGATCCGGAGCAGGTGAGTAAATTCCGATTTTGGTCTCCCGCACGAAAATGGAGCATGGTCCATGTGAGCGCATGTGCCCATCAGCAAGATGGTGGACGCAAGCGCAGAAGCTGCAGAGGGCCTGGTAAATTTAAAGTCTCCTTGCTCCTGGCTACTAAAGGTAGCCGAGAGCCTGGAGCAGTGACTGAGGGCCGCAGTGAGTGGTCCCCGGTCATGTGATCGCCGTTATCCGATGGATAATGGCGATTACGTAAAAGTTAAGACACAGTTGACGTTTGATGCGCCTTTCGGTTTGGGCCCTGTTGTGCATACGGTCATAATATTAGGGCCACAATGGGTAAAAGAAGAATTAAAATAAGCAGCGGATCCGCACCCCATAGGGATGCATTGACCACCCGCGGATAGATAAATATCTGCGGATGGTCAATAAAAGTGAATTAAGAAAAATGTGGACATGCTCCATTTAGGTGCGGGTCTCCCGCGGGGACGGCTCCCGTAGGCTTCTATTGAAGCCTATAGAAGCCGTCCGGATCCGCGGGAGACCTAAAATAAGAATAACTTACCCATAGCGGACCGGGCAGATCTTCTCTTCTTTGCGGCCAGATCTTCTTTCTTCGGCCCGGCGGATGTGCCCGGCGCACGCGCGCGGCACGCCTATAGCAGTTTGTCTCCTCACCAACCATATGCATCAGTGTTATGGTGGATGGTCTATATTGCATCTATTACTCCTAGTTCTAGCTGGTTGTCATCCCTTTGATGAGTAGTCGGTGGCTTTCAGAACTGAAATTTAGCATGAAGGGGATTTCGGCCCCATAGCACGCTTGTAGAGCCCTTGAGCGGCGAAAACGACAGAGAACCCCTACAAATGACCCCATTTTGAAAACTAGACCCCTTAACGAATTCATCTAGTGGTGTACTGCGTATTTTTACCCTACAATTTTTTTAATAAATCTAAGCAGTAGGAAAAATTTCAATTTTCATTATTTTGGCAGTTGTATCAATTTAATCGGACGTAAAAACACTATGGGCTGGTCGTTAAGGGGTTAAACCATCGGATGGTTGGCTCTGAGCCAGTCATATATGTATCTCATGGGCTAGAGAAGTACCTTGAAGCTTCTAGGGCCCTAACAGGGCTTTCCCCACCATGTGCCATTTATAATACTAGTGTGGCAGGAGAGTGACTGCCACCTCTGTACACCTTATTTCTCTATCAAGGAGTACAGTCATTGCCTCTAGGGAGTACTTAGTCTGTCCTGGTATTGTGATGAAGGTAGGTACAACACATAGTGCGATGATAACCTTTGCTGAATTTTTAAGTAATTTATTTGAGAAGGGAATACTTGGCCAAGGAATGTTGGAAAACCCTATTCTAGATGCTCATGGTCTGCTTGCATCTTGTGCGCACTCTTCTCTGAACACACACCCTTAGGGCTAATTCACATGGACATAGGTCTCCCAATGTGAAAAATACATGCGTCAGTCTGCTATCGGCACTCCTCTATTACTGTCTGCATTAGACAGAACAAGCCGAGAGCAGACTGCCTACTGACAGCAGCACGGAGGAGTGAGGGAACTTACTGCACAGGCGGCGGGCCGGATTCGGCCCGCGGGCATTGTTTGACACCTGTGCTCTAGATCATACAAACTTCTAGGCTGTGGGAGTTGCCGTCCTAAATGCGCAGACCGGTGCCAGCGGCCGGCGAGTGACATTTCTGTGCGGGGCTCTGCGATCCCCGCACAGAAATAGAGCATGCCGCAGTTTGTTTTCCACGTGTGATTTCGTGCGGACAAACCGCGGCCGTCTGCCTAGGATTGCGTTTTCCAACGCAATCCTATGGCAGCTTCCATGGGTGGAAATTCTGCGGGAAATCCGGCAGCGGAATTTCTGCCCGTGTGCACGGGGCCTAAGGCTGCTCTAAGACGTGCATTCAGAAAACACAGCTTAAAATCGTGGGTTTTTTACCTCAATTTTGAGCAGCACTTTTGAACGCATGGTAAAGCGGTTTTAATGCACCCCACAATTGTGATGGGTGGGGAGGTGCGTTAGAAAACGCAAATACAGTCAATCCCACGAGAAAAATAACACACCTGGAACTCATTAGGCCTCATGTCCACGGGGAAAATCAGGCCCGCTACGGATTCGCCATGGAGGTAGTAAAATATCTGCGGATGTCATTTATCCCTGCAGGCGCGGGTCCCGTGTGCAGGAAAAAAATCCACTTTGGCTGAAATAACAGTTGAATTGTGTTACCACGTTACTACTGACAGTCCTCACCTCTTTAGTAACCGGTGGCATGGCTGAAGCCTCATCACAGTATTTCAGTGCCAGAGCTTTCTGTCCTCGGTCTTTGTAGCACTGGGATGAAAGATAAAAAACACCAAAAAAAGCAAAAACCAGTAAAGCAATAGAATCTTACAGTAACTTTGGGGCATTACAGCAGCACACAATGTCCCTGCAGGTTGGATTACAGATGAGTGCTGCTGTATGGTGCCTTCATACCTCTAGGGCAGGATACCTACCTGATATGTATTGTCATGGGGCGCACCAAGATCTTGTCTCAGGCTTTGCTTGCAGTCCTACCATATCGCACTAAATGCAGAAGTGCAGTCAATGCAGCTTTTTACCTAAAATAGTAAAAATTGGTCAAAGCCTCATGCAGTGTATTACCTGACCCTGGAATAACATCAATGGCAATTATAAGAATAATGCTGATAATAATACAAATTCTGTATGTCTGTTTTCAGCCTTACAAAACCATAACTATAGAAGTTTAAATTTATACGTAAAGCTAGATATTTTTAGAAATATCTATATTGATATATAACTATCTATTTTTATAGCTAGATATATATCTATGCAGTAAGATACATTAGATCGATGGTGACACACGCACCCGAAACAAGGACCACAGGTTGTAAGCAGCCATTTTTCCGTCAGTCTCCACTGGAGTCTCTCCCAGGCCCAAACTGAACCTACCTACCTGAATTGTAAGTACCTACCTTCTTGTTCTCTATGAAAGAACTGAGCGTACCTTTTAAAAAAATGGCGGCGGCAGCAGCAACCAATCAGATTTTGTATAGTTTATGTATAGCTACCTGCCATGCTGTCCATTGGTTTCTACAGTAACATTGCAGCGCCCTCTGTTGGTTTTACAGAAACGTGTTGCACCACCTATTGGATTTACCCAAACTTACAGCACCATAGAGATTAGCGGGTCACCTCCCAGTTCTCCATCTTTTTGCCCTATTTTTCTCTAGGGTGGTTTCAAACCGGCGGGTAAAATCACGCCATTTTTAACCGATGCGTTGGTTATTGAAAAAAAAAAAAGCAGATTTCGCAGCCAATGATTCCCGACGGTTCCCTTCCCTTCAGCAAGGTTTTCACTGATGTGATGTTAAGAGAAAATCGCAGCCTGCTGTGTCCTTCTGCGCAGTGCGTTTTTTAAAATCTCCCATGTAATCCTATGGAGGCTGCGTTTTATCGCATCACAAGGCGACAAATATGCGCTGCAATGTTAACATTGGAAAGTCCTACCGACTTGCGCGTTAAACAAAAACATGTGGTTTTTAATGTGCGCGGCAGCGATGCGATTTAATCCTCTAAAAAAAAAAAAGCATCGCTGGTGATTGTCACGGCCGTATATTGGGACAAAACTAAGGCTAAGCTTTCTGTGGTTTCGTTTTCACCAGCAGTATTCTCTCCCGTTAATACTTGACCGAGAAAATATAGGACCTCCCCTATGAATACTATGTGCGTGAAAGATCAGGCGGCCGCCATATTCCCACCATTTATTTTGTTTCTTACAGTTGCTCCTACAGCGGTGTGTGTGTGTTTGTATATGTATGTGTGTATGTATGTGTATATATTTTACACACATACACACATCGCAATGCATTGTTCTTACAAGGCGCACTGCACTGGCAGACACACTCGCATATTTGCCATGCGAGATATAGGTTTGAGTTTCTCGGGCTGATTTACTTGTGTAAAATCAGCCACAGAGAATGAATTTAACATCACCAAAGACATAAAGCTATACATTGCCCTCTATTGTCAGCATGCTGTTATCCTGACCCCCAAGTGTCAATGCATAATGCATCCCAAGTGGCAGCTTGCCCACCAATATCACGTCTTGTATCCAAGCTAGAGGCGATACAACAGGGTCTGTTTCACATTTTGTATCCAAGCTAGAGGTAGTACAACTTTAACTTTTTTCCTTCTGCTTTGCTCAGATTCATTCAAATACTGTGGGTCAAAATACGCAGCACAGCCCTAGAGGAATTCGTTAAGGGGTCTAGTTTTTTAAACAGGGTCATTTGTGGGGGTTCTCCAAAGTGCTCAAGGGCTCCACAAGTGAGCAATGGGACCTAAAACACTTTCATGCAAAATAACTGTTCACAAAGCCACCGGCTGCTCCTTTCGGTTTGGGCCCCATTGTGCATACGGACACAAGATTAGGGCCACAATGGGTATCTCTCTGAACACGGGACATACGGGGGGTCTCCATTTTGGGGTGCCAATCCTCATCTTCATGTGCAATATAGAAAAAAAGCCCATCATTAAAATTAAAATGACATATTTGCAAAAATATGAAATTTAATTTCTTCCCCTCCAAATTGCATTAATTCTTGACAAAACCTGTGGGGTAAAAATCCTCCTGACCCCCTCAGTGAATACATTAAGGGGTGTAGTTTATAAAATGGGGTCATTTGTGGGGGGATCTATCATTTGGACACCCATGAGACTTTGCAATCTTGGCTTGGTGCAGGAAAAAAAAGTGTTCCTCAAAATGTTAAAAATCAATGTAAAATTTGTACGTCTCCTGTTTTTCTAATGTGCGTCCAGAATAAAGTAAACAGATGGAAATATATATCTTATCAAAGATTTGTACAGTATGTTTGCACATATTTGAGATATTGTGGCTGAAAATAAATTACATTTTTATAAATTTTTTCTCAATTTTGACGCTTTTAATAAATATACACTAATTTTATCAGACTATTTTCACCACCTAAATGAAGTACAACATGTGGCAAAAAAACAATATCAGAATCACTTGGATATGCAGAGCCTTTAGGCCTCATGTCCACGGGGAAAAGAAGAATTAAAATCCGCAGCGGATCACCCGCACGCGGATCCGCACCCCATAGGGATGCATTGACCACCCGCGGGTAGATAAATACCCGCGGATGGTCAATAAAAGTGAATTAAGAAAAATGTGGAGCATGAAAAAAAAAATGGACATGCTCCATTTAGGTGCGGGTCTCCCGCAGGCTTCTATTGAAGCCTATGGAAGCCGTCCGGATCCGCGGGAGACCTAAAATAAGAATAACTTACCCGTAGCGGACCGGGCAGATCTTCTCTTCTTTGCGGCCCGATCTTCTTTCTTCGGCCCGGCAGATGTGCCCGGCGCACGCACGCGGCACGCCTATAACAGTTTGTCTCCTCACCAACCATATGTATCAGTGTTATGGTGGATGGTCTATATTGCATCTATTACTCCTAGTTCTAGCTGGTTGTCATCCCTTTGATGACTGTCAGGATCCAACAACCCCCCCCCCCCCCTCCCACCCATCAGGATCCACCAGCCCCCCCACCCATCAGGATCCAACAGCGCCCCACCCATCAGGATCCAGCGGCCCCACACCCATCAGGATCCAGCGGCCCCACACCCATCCTTCCCCTCTGAAGGTAATATAGCGCTCACTAGCTCCACAAGACTAGATTGGAGCAGCTCCTCTCTTCAGTAGCTCCACTCTAGCCACTTCACTGATCTGCTGGCTAGAATGTATTGGCTGGTGGTAGGATCTCCCAGCAGCCAATACACTCCAGACGCACCATCCAATCAGTGAGCGGGGGCGGGGCTAGTGAGCGGCAGCTCTGGGGAGGACGCAGCAGTTCTGAACTCACGATATTTTTGTATCTTAGTGAACTGAATATGGCCACCACCACAACTTGCCTCCAGCTTTCCTAGTCTTCTGCACAACATCATTACATGTCTACACCACTTTGTTTTCAGGAGCTGAGGCAAGTGGTGTGACGACTACCGAGCGAGGCTCTGTTCGTGTCAGCGGTAGGGGGCTCCATGATGGTCATCAGGTTACCAACAGTTCTGTCACCCAGCTTTCCTAGTCCCTGAATGGCCAGTCAGCCTCCTTTTGTCATATCACTGTAGGGCAGTGACTCCCACCTCCAGTCCTCGGGACCCCACAGGTCATGTTTTCAGGACTTCCTCAGTGTTGTACAGGTGATGTAATTATCATCGGTACCTCAGACATTGCCACAGGTGTTCTTACTATACGAGATCCTGTACATGACCTGTTGGGGGCGCTGAGGGGCGGAGGTGGGGAGCACTGCTCTAGAGGGTTCTAGGAAAGCTGGGAGATCCATTGTGTTGGCATTAGGTTAGCTGAACCCCCAGCGATCCGCTGTAATCCAAGGAAGATCTGGCAGTAAGGCTAATGTCACACAGTGAGTGCGATACCAGGCCGTGAATCGCGGCCCGTTTTCGCGCTCGCTAACGTACGATTTTTCTGTGGATGTGAGTCATTTTTGTAATAAAACTGCCTCCCCTCCCTCCCGCTGCGGCTGTCCGCTCCTAGCACGCGGTGCGATGCTGCCGCCAGCCCCATTAAAACAATGGGTGATGCAAGGCCCCGCCCAAAGATAGAACGAGCCGCGGTTCATATACGTGCAATATTTGCTCTGCCGCGTGAAAAAGACCGAAGTGTTCAATTCCCCTGCAACGCCCCCGCAGGAGAAATTAAGTATTACGCCGTCCTTCTGCCATATGATGAACAGACATGTTGGCTGCACCATATGGTAAACTGGAGTCGGGTAATAGTGAAACGCTCAAACGTGGGAATACAACCGTTTATGTTCCATCTGAATATTGGCGCATTTACGGTTGGCGTTCGGAGGCAGAACACGTCTTAAGCAGGATTTTCACACAATGAACACAGAAACAGCAAACCTGCTGTGAAGTCGAGGAGCGTCCGACACGTTCGCAGCAATACGTACAAATCTGCCGCAGGACACCGACAGCGGAGATTATTAGCACCACGTGGTCCAGCAAGCTACAAACATGGCCTAAATGTTAGGAGGCTCGTATATATTAGGGAGTCCCCTAATACTCAGGCCGCGTTTACATGAGCGACAAAGTCACACTGCGACAAATCACGTGTTTGTTCGGCCTATGCTTTCCAATGGGGCAATTCACATGTTTTGGAGGGTGCGACATCCCGATATGCCCGCGACTCGTGAGGTTTCGTGGCCCATGTTATCCTATGGAGCCTTCCTCTCTCTTGCATCGCATGAAAGCGTGATTTTTGTGCGGTGCGATGCAACTTTGACAGGAGGAAATCCTATCATCACAGCCATAACCTAAGGCCTATATATATATACACACACATCACCTAGGAGCGCTGCCCGGCGCTGCTGCAGCTTCCTCCCAGTATGTATATATATATATATATATATATATATATATATACACACACACACTGGGAGCTGTCCAAATCCGCAGCTATGGTTGTGGTTTACACGGAGAGACGACAAGGAGCCGTTCATGTTTAGCCCATGTAAAGGACGCCATCAGCCAACAAATGAGCATTTCCTCATTAGTCCGCTCATCGCTGCCATGTTCACACGAGGTAATGAGCGGGCACCAGTCAGTGGCCACGAACCTTCGGCCACTGCAGATATTGGCGCGGACTTCCCTTTTACGGGAACCCGTGGCCAGCTGTTAGCCCAGTAAACCAATCCCACGGGTACAATGGTGTCGCATCTGTAAGAAGTCCCCGCGCCGCACGCAAATGGCGCAGAGCGGTGCAGTTGGGGCCGCGCCGTCTCCACTAGGTGCTGTTATACACCCGCCCCTCCAGCCTCCTGTGCGACGACAGCCACGCATGAAGACTTGGCCTGCGCTGTGCAGCTGCTTCTGTTGTGCACATAAACCTCTCCATTTATGACCCCACCAGTCCCAGCGAAGACTAGAGAGCCCCCCCCCAATTACCCACAATGCCCCAGCGGAGACTATGGCCCCGCCCATTACCCACAATGCCCTGGTTAAAGCAGCTGTAAACACTAATGCCCACTAGAGATATGATGGCCTCACCTGCTGGATGTGCAGCTCTGCCTGCAGGAACTGAAGCCCGGCCACCGCACCCACCCCAGAAGACATGGAGTTCAGAACTGCTGCGTCCTCCCCAGAGCTGCCGCTCACTAGCCCTGCTCCCCGCTCACTGATTGGATGGTGCGTCTGGAGTGTAGTGGCTGCTGGGAGATCCTACCACTAGCCAATACATTCTATCCAGCAGATCAGTGAAGTGGCTAGAGTGGAGCTACTGAAGAGAGGAGCATTTTAGTATTCCCTAAAATAACGTAAACTGCGTTTTATGTCCGACGGCGGGGGTAATTACAGAGGCTGGTTGGGATGGGCACATGGGGCAAGAAAACCAGGTTTCCCCCCTCCTCTAATGCTTTTTGGGGTATTTCTTGACCTCAGCGACGGGTATGGGTTGTAAAAAGTGGCGCTCTGTGAAGCTGGCCATTCAGGAACTAGGAAAGCTGGGTGACAGAACATGTTGGTAACCTGATGACCATCATGGAGCTCCCTACCAGTGACACGAACAGAGCCTCGCTCGGTAGTCGTCACCCCACTTGCCTCGGCTCCTGAAAACAAAGTGGTGTAGACATGTAATGATGTTGTGCAGAAGACTAGGAAAGCTGGAGGCAAGTTGTGGTGGCGGCCATATTCAGTTCACTTAGATACAAAAATATCGGATTAGTCATCTTAGTGACTTGGCGGAAGATGATGATTGGGATTTGTTCCCGCCAGGAACTTTTGTTCTAAAAGGAACAATCCCGTGGCCCCTTCAGCAGCACTCTGCGCTCTCACACTAACCTGCTATAGTGTGAGTGCAGAGCGCTGCTGAAGGGGCAGCTTTAAAATCCACCCCACAGGTCAATTTAAACTGTAGATTGTTTTTCCGCATTATATGGATGAGATTTCTTTAAACGTGTGACTACTTCTCCATTCACTTCTGTGGAGCTGACGGAGATGGTCAAGCACTGAGCTCCCATGAACGGCGGAGTCGTAGTCATGCAATGAGACTAGTGCTACGCGACCAAGATTGCTGTATAGCCCTGCGACCTCACACTCTCGGGCCGGCTTCACACCACCGGTTTCCTATTGTTCAATCCACAGTCGTCGTCCACACGGAGGATCCGCAGCAAATCACACGCATTGAAAGATACATACTACTGCTACTTCCTTCACTCTCGCGGTCATCCGCATTGCAGATTCTGCAGGAACGCAGGGTCACCGTCTGGGTTAACGGCCAGATTCCGCAGTGGTATCCCGCATTCGGAATGTGAAGCGGTCGTGTGCAACCGGCCTTACTGAAGACAATGGAGTTGCGATACAACTCACAAGTAGCTGCGACCAATATATTGCAAAAATCCAACCTCGTAGAGGTTTAAGCAATCTATAGGTTGTGGGAACTTGCGCGACCCCATTGATATATTTGAGAATGCAAGTTCACAGGGCTGCACAGCGATCTTTGGTCACATGACCCATGTCATGGCGAAAGACTCCATAGAGCTCCAGCCTTAGGGCTCATGTCCACGACTGTGTTCTCACCGCAGAGACGCAGCGTTTTACGCATACCACCGTGGGCTCTTCGGCCAGATTCACACAGATGTATTTGCGCAGCATATTATGCATGAAAAATATACATGCTAAATACACGTCAGTAGAACCCGCTGATTGCAGCGAGTTCCTTCACATAAGTGTATTTTGCATGCGCATTTTGTTAAAAAAAAAAGCAGTCCCCTTTATTTTCTCGTGCATTTCTGCAGGGGCAGAACATGTATTATTCTAATTAAACTAATTGCCCATTTCAATAAATGGCGGCATGGTTGCGTGTTTTTTTGCGCTTGCAAATGTGCTTGATTCGTGCTAACAAAAGTACAGTAAGGGCCGCTTCACACAAACATATTTGTTTCAATGGATGCCTTCAGAATTCTCTTTACTCACACATTTCGCATGCGTGCAAAACCTCACCATGCTCTATTTTTGTGCACATTTGCGCACCAAGGGTCCCTGTACAAGTCTATGGGAAGTGTGCACGTAACCGATTCCTATCTCCAAAAAAAGTTATAATAAACAGCGATAAAGTCTTATAAACTCCAAAATGGTACAAATAAAAACTACAGGACATCACGCAAAAACACGAGCCGTCGCACAAGTATCATGCGATACTTCCGCCATGTATCACGTGGACATGAGGCCTAAATCTAAGTGCTTGGTTGTTAGCAGCCGCAGCTGCGCTGCACCTCTTGCTCATCAGTTTTTTTTCCTGCTTTTGGAAACTGCTGTAGGAAAGGGGGTGCACCAGTACTGGAGGTACTGCAATACCAGGTCAATGTGCGGAGTGGACAGAGCAAGCACTTTTTCCAGCTCCCTGTTCTAAAAATCCATTTAATATATGATCCCCAGATAGGGGACGTATCAGATGCAACACGCTCAGCCAGCACTCCGGGCACACCCACAATGCACTGAGGGAGCCGGAAGACCTTTGCATAGCCCCGCCCAACGCCTTCTCAACCAGGGTGAGCCGTCCCCGCGGGAGACCCGCGCCTGAATGGAGCATGTCCGGATTTTTTCCTGCACGCGGGACCCGCGCCTGCAGGGAAAAATGACATCCGCAGGTATTTTACTACCTGCAGGTGTCTAATGCATCCATATCCATTGCATAGCGCCGATCGCAATGTCGGGGGTGGGGGGGTCCGAACAGCCCGGGATGACAGCTCCATGCTGCGGACACCGACAGCATGGAGCTGTCACGTCCAGAGCCCGAGGGGCTTTATTCTCTGCAGGACACATGTTTTTACTTCCTCAGAGAATAAAGCCCACTTCGGGAGGACGTAAAAACACTATGGCCCGGGGCGTGGCTTAGCAAGCAAGGAGAGAGGTCGCACGCTGTTTTGCTCCTCCACAGAATCTCCCTTTTCAGCCCTTTTCTGGGTCAAATCAGTGACCCAAACAGAGGCAGACAAGAGCACAGCACCTGGGGACCCACCAGAACCCACAACCGGCCCGGACAAGGCTCACCTGGTGATCTCCAGCCGCCAAAAAGAAGCCGAAGAGCCGCGGCCCTGCACAGCGGCCCGCGCCCTAACCCGACAAGTACCGCGCTCAGAAACACCCGGCGAGGACCGCTCACGGAGCCCCAAGCAGAGGACTATGGCACAAGGTAACCCCTGCCGACTTGGAGGGGAGGCTCTGTCACCCTCAGTGCCCGCGCTCTCACCGCAGCGCCTTGCAAATACACAGCCGCGGCTCCCTCCCTCTGAATATACCGCCGTGGCCACCAACCTGCAACTCGGCGGCACATACAATCATCAGGGTGATCCCCCGCTGGACTAATCCCCACGCTGGTGGTTTTCCCCCTCCTGCTCCCCAGAGCCGACAATCAGCACGGGCGGGCACACCGGAAGATCTGCACCTAGTCTCTAGCTCCCTGTGAGGCAGCGGCCATCTCGCCCCCCCTCCCCCCTGAGTCGAGCAGGCTGCTTGGCATACTAGCCAGACCAGAGCAGAAAAGTAAAAAAGAGAGGATACTGTGATCCTCCCAGCACATCAACACCAGGCAAAGTTTAAAGCAGTACTCACTATTTCTGACGTGCAGCGGGGGAACGGAGGTCCTCTCCCCGGAGCTCTCAGACCGACAGCAGGCTCCATTAAAGTGTAGTGCAATTCAAATATCAATGCACCACAGCACCATCTAGTGGCCAAAACAGAGATAACCAGGACCTGAACCTCTTCTCATCCCTTTCTCAAAGCACTAAACAAAGCCAATCCTTGCCCATTAGAAAGAGCAACGAGGCCCCTAAGGCCTCCTTCCCACGAGCGTGACGGGCTCCGCCGCGTAATATTACGCAGTGAAGCCCGTCACGGCGCCCCCCAGAGACCCCATACTTACCAGCGGAAGATCGCGTGAAGACACTTCCCTGCACACCGCCGTCGCGTCATGTGACACGCCCACCGCGTCACATGACGCGGCCGGCCGTGTCACGTGACGCGCCGGCCGCGTCATATGACGCGCGGCGGTAGGTGGGGAAGCGGTTTTTCACGCTATCTTCCGCTGGTTGCAGCGGGAGATAGCGTGAACGGAAGCCGTCAGCGCGTACACCTGCAGCAAATAGAACATGCTGCGGGTGACAACGGGAGATTTCACGGTGCGTAATTCCGCGGTGGAATTACGCATCGTGTGCATTGTGCTATTAGGTTCAATAGAACCTAATAGCATGGGGCAACGCAGCGGATTTTTGCCGCGGATTTACGCGGCGTAAATCCGTTCGTGGGAAGGAGGCCTAAGGCCTCATGTCCACGGGGAAAATAAGAATTAAAATCCGCAGCGGATTTTAACTCTTCTCCCGCGCGCGGATCCGCACCCCATAGGGATGCATTGACCACCTGCGGGTAGATAAATACCCGCGGATCGTCAATAAAAGTGATTTTAAAAAAAATGGAGCATGAAAAAAATCTGGACCATGCTCCATTTTCATGCGGGTCTCCCGCGGGGACGGCTCCCGCGGGCTTCTATTGAAGCCTATGGAAGCCGTCCGGATCCGCGGGACACAAAAATCATATTTTACTTACACGCTCCGGTTCTTCTCTTCGGCGCCGCGCCATCTTCTCTCAGTCGCGGCCGGATCATTTTGCTTCGGCCCGGCGCATGCGCGAGGCACGTCACCGACGTCATCATGCACATCCGCCGAGCCGAAGAATGAAGATCCGGCCGCGACGAGAGAAGATGACGCCGCCGCGAAGAGAAGAAACGGAGCGGATGGGAGGTGAGTTTATTCTCATTTATTCCCATTTTCAGCGCTCATGTCCGCGGGGCAGGAGGGACCCGCTGCAGATTCTACATGGAGAATCTGCAGCGGATCTGATTTTCCCCGTGGACATGAGGCCTAAGTGTGTTGAGAAGAGGGACCCACAGTTAACTACAAGGAGAATACCTCCCCACCTTACTGCCAAGTGATCTGTGGAGGAATATCTGCATAGCCAGACTGCTATATAGAAACTGTCAGCAACCCACAAAGACAGACCCTGTGCCAAAGGGTACTGACAGAAAAACACTATATAGCCTCCTCAGCATTACAAAATAGCCTGGAAGCAAGTCCCAGCCCCCGCAACACCCAAGGAAGCAATACATCGCGCGCCTCGCAGACGCAAATATCAAATTCCCGGTGCGACCCAGCGGACTCCTCAATCCCAAACACTTTCTTCTCAGCAAATACTGATAGTTCTAAAAAAAGAAAGGACTCTTATCAGGCAAAGCCACACTTAACAAATCTTCAAAACTCTACAGGAGCGCTACCTAAGGCACTCAAGATGGAATAGCAGGACTCTATGTTCTAACTCCACCCGCCACATGAGGCTCCTCAGCAACACATAACAGGACCACTCAACATCAATGAGCTTCTAAAGGAACTTTTAACAAACAACTACGCCTTCCAACGCCTCCATAAAGAATACGCCACCCAGTAGACCACTATACAACAAATAGCGACCAATCCACAGCGCATATCCAAGAATTAACTATTCAGGATGGTTAAGCGACGTATTAAAGCAACGGCCCCCAGGAGACTCTCAGAGTACTTCCCGCCTGGCACACAGAGCAACAAAAACAAACCCGCCACATCTCATTCAAACATCCCCGTAACCGAAGAAATACCCAACACCCACAGCCCTGCGGCTCTGTCTCCATACTCCTCCACAGGATCTCTCCCGCCTACCCCAGCCAATCCCAACACCTCCCCTGGAAGCGGAGGGAAAAGGAATGTTCAGGACCCCCTACCAGCCTCCCCCTCCCCAAAAGGACCGGCGGCAAAAAAGAGCCAAAATAACAATCCACAAGAAACTCCCCCGCAGACAGATCCTATCAACAATCTCCAAGCTTATCCCGACTCTGAAAGCCCCTTAACTATAAACGCTCTGAAGACTATGCTAATCTCGCTGCAAAAGGACATTTCTAAAGATATACAGAGCCTCTCTGGTCAATTACAATCTAACATCGACCACCTAGCTACCAGAACTGACCACCTTGAACGGAAAATGGGAGAATTTACCAAAGCCCACAACGAGTTGGTAGATGCGCATGGCAGTATGGAAGAAGTCGCATATTTGAGAGAGAAGGTCATAGACTTGGAAGACCGATCCAGAAGAAACAATCTCAAATTTAGGGGAGTTCCAGAGACTGTGACCCCCCCTGACATTCCACAATATATACTCAAATTACTCCAAACGCTCCTCCCGGACCTTCCCGAGATCGAATATGCAGTTGACAGAGCCCACAGAATTCCAAAAGCACGCTCTGTCCCTGAGTCAGCCCCCAGAGAAATCTTAGCAAGAATACACTTCCATAAAATAAAAGAGGAAGTCTTGGCAGTTGGAAGGCGTAGAGGCACACTACCGACTCCATATGAAGACATACAAATATTTCCAGATCTTTCAGCCGCCACTCTGCAGTCTCGGAGAAAGTTTACAGAAGTTACAGCAGCACTACGAGAGGCGCACATCAAGTATAGATGGGGATTCCCAACCAAACTACTGATCTCAAAAAATGGAACCATCCAGGTTGCCACCTCGCCAGAAGAAGGCGTCTCGTTCCTGAAACAATGGGGGATCCCTATCCTTCAGAAGCCTCTGAGGACGGCGGTAGAATCTCCTACAAGAATCGAACAAGACTGGAAAACATCAGATAAGCATGGCAGACACGCATAAATTGATGTTGTAAAGGGTCTTGAACCCATAGTTATATTTCTCCTTTACGGAGCCTAAAGTGGATGGTTTAAAATGCCACCCCTACCTAAGGTTCATTCATCCAGTGCAGATAGGCGCTGGATGAACAATATTTTGATTTTGTTAACTGTTAATGATGTTTTTTTTCCTTATGTCAAATATAGTTATAAAAGGTTCAGTAGGAGGCCACTTCCCTACCCCCCCCCCCCCACCATACTTAATATGAAAAAACACAACGACTCCCCAGCGTATAAACCACCTACCAGTTATGCCCATTAGCATCACATCCCTAAATGTAAAAGGCCTGAACAGCCCCTATAAACGTAGCATGCTTTGGAGACAGGCTCTTAAGTCCCACTCAGACATCTTCCTCGCCCAAGAGACACACTTCCTGAGAGATAAACACCCCCCCTGCAACCACCCTAAATTTCCAAACATTTTCCTGGCATCAAATGAAGGGAAAAAAAAGAAAGGCGTAATGATAGCCATTAGCCGGAACGTTACATTTTCCCAAAAAAACGTATACGTGGACCCAGGCGGGCGATTTCTAATATTAGTCTGCGTAATTAACGCCACCACCTACACTCTAGTAAATGTCTACTTCCCATTTAAAAGGCAGGCCAAATTCTTCAAACATGTTCTTTCCGAAGTGGCTAAAATTCAAGAGGGGAATTTGGTGATCGGAGGAGATCTAAACTCAGTGGTGGACCCTACCTTGGACTCCACCGCGAGCGGCAGGGGCATGTCACCCATTGTCCCAATCATACACTCAGAAGAATTATACGACGTGTGGAGGTGCATGCATGGATCGTAAAGGGACTACACGTTTCTCTCCGCGCCACATGCATCTTATTCTAGGATAGATATGTTCCTGCTGCCGCGGGCAGGCCTCGAGGGGGTTTTACAGGCGGATATTGGAACAATATCATGGTCTGACCACGCCCCCATATCCTTAACGCTCCAAGAGAGCCCATTTCAATAAATGGCGGCATGGTTGCGTGTTTTTTTGCGCTTGCAAATGTGCTTGATTCGTGCTAACAAAAGTACAGTAAGGGCCGCTTCACACAAACATATTTGTTTCAATGGATGCCTTCAGAATTCTCTTTACTCACACATTTCGCATGCGTGCAAAACCTCACCATGCTCTATTTTTGTGCACATTTGCGCACCAAGGGTCCCTGTACAAGTCTATGGGAAGTGTGCACGTAACCGATTCCTATCTCCAAAAAAAGTTATAATAAACAGCGATAAAGTCTTATAAACTCCAAAATGGTACAAATAAAAACTACAGGACATCACGCAAAAACACGAGCCGTCGCACAAGTATCATGCGATACTTCCGCCATGTATCACGTGGACATGAGGCCTAAATCTAAGTGCTTGGTTGTTAGCAGCCGCAGCTGCGCTGCACCTCTTGCTCATCAGTTTTTTTTCCTGCTTTTGGAAACTGCTGTAGGAAAGGGGGTGCACCAGTACTGGAGGTACTGCAATACCAGGTCAATGTGCGGAGTGGACAGAGCAAGCACTTTTTCCAGCTCCCTGTTCTAAATATCCATTTAATATATGATCCCCAGATAGGGGACGTATCAGATGCAACACGCTCAGCCAGCACTCGGGGCACACCCACAATGCACTGAGGAAGCCGGAAGACCTTTGCATAGCCCCGCCCAACGCCTTCTCAACCAGGGTGAGCCGTCCCCGCGGGAGACCCGCGCCTGAATGGAGCATGTCCGGATTTTTTCCTGCACGCGGGACCCGCGCCTGCAGGGAAAAATGACATCCGCAGGTATTTTACTACCTGCAGGTGTCTAATGCATCCATATCCATTGCATAGCGCCGATCGCAATGTCGGGGGTGGGGGGGGTCAGAACAGCCCGGGATGACAGCTCCATGCTGCGGACACCGACAGCATGGAGCTGTCACGTCCAGAGCCCGAGGGGCTTTATTCTCTGCAGGACACATGTTTTTACTTCCTCAGAGAATAAAGCCCACTTCGGGAGGACGTAAAAACACTATGGCCCGGGGCGTGGCTTAGCAAGCAAGGAGAGAGGTCGCACGCTGTTTTGCTCCTCCACAGAATCTCCCTTTTCAGCCCTTTTCTGGGTCAAATCAGTGACCCAAACAGAGGCAGACAAGAGCACAGCACCTGGGGACCCACCAGAACCCACAACCGGCCCGGACAAGGCTCACCTGGTGATCTCCAGCCGCCAAAAATTTGTTTCAATTCTTTATGTTTATTATTGTATTTTGTGATGAAGCGTAGCACTCCCTTTTCTGCTGATTGAAATGATGTTTTGTTTTGTTTTCCCACTATTCTTTCCTCGTCTCTAGCCTTCCTATAGGAATCGTTTATAAGGGTCATCGGGTATTTCTTTTCTCGAAACCTATCACACAAGATTTTGGCTTGTTTTTCAAAGTTTCCATTAGAGGTACAGTTTCTTCTGATCCTCTTAAGTTGTCCATAGGGGGCGTTAGTTTTCCATGCTTTATGGTGATTACTCCGGAAATCCAACAGGCTGTTAGCATCTACTTCTTTAAAGTGTGTCTGGGTCTCAATTTTACCTCCCTTGATACTGATATCTAAGTCTAAGAATGTGACTTCAGTAGGACTAAGGGTTCCTGTGAATTTAAGGTTCCAATTGTTGGAATTTAATTTGGAAACAAAATTGTTTGCTTCATCGATTGTCCCATCCCATATCATGATGATATCATCGATGAAG
Source organism: Eleutherodactylus coqui (assembly GCF_035609145.1). Lineage (NCBI taxonomy): Eukaryota > Metazoa > Chordata > Amphibia > Anura > Eleutherodactylidae > Eleutherodactylus > Eleutherodactylus coqui. The sequence continues at coordinate 623,970 of NW_027102247.1, forward strand.
CGTCTATAGAAACGTATGCAGGGGTTTGTAATAGTCTCCTCAAATGCCCCCATGTAAAGGTTGGCAAAACAGGGGGCACACTTCGTGCCCATTGCTGTACCACGGGTCTGGACATAGTATAAATGAGGATAGGACACTATGTACAGAATTATTTAGAGATTGCAAATAGTGATTGTTCACATCTAAGCTCCTCCCTTTCCTTTTCCTTTAGTGTTTGTTTGCTATAAATAAGAAGCACTTGATAACTGCTCCCTATGCTTGAAAAAGGCTTGTCAAAAGCCGAAACGCGTTGCGATACCCACCTGTTTCTGTATGCAATAAATTGTTTTATGAAGAATACTCCTGCCTCGTTGGAATTTCCCTGTTTCCTTTGGATATCGGGGTGCCAGGAGTCCAGGCACCCCGCTTCAAGTAAGAATTCAATACTTTGATACGGTTGGACGGAGCGCATTAAGTGAGTCCTTTTGCTTATATAGATTTCGCAGCCAATGATTCCCGACGGTTCCCTTCCCTTCAGCAAGGTTTTCACTGATGTGATGTTGAGAGAGAAAATCGCAGCCTGCTGTGTCCTTCTGCGCAGTGCGTTTTTTAAAATCTCCCATGTAATCCTATGGAGGCTGCGTTTTATCGCATCACAAGGCGACAAATATGCGCTGCAATGTTAACATTGGAAAGTCCTACCGACTTGCGCGTTAAACAAAAACATGCGGTTTTTAATGTGCGCGGCAGCGATGCGATTTAATCCTCTAAAAAAAAGCATCGCTGGTGATGGTCACGGCCGTATATTGGGACAAAACTAAGCCTAAGATTTCTGTGGTTTCGTTTTCACCAGCAGTATTCTCTCCCGTTAATACTTGACCGAGAAAATATTTAAGGGGTCTAGTTTTTTAAACAGGGTCATTTGTGGGGGTTCTCCAAAGCGCTCAAGGGCTCCACAAGTGAGCAATGGGACCTAACACACTTTCATGCAAAATAACTGTTCACGAAGCCACCGGCTGCTCCTTTCGGTTTGGGCCCCATTGTGCATACGGACACAAGATTAGGGCCACAATGGGTATATCTCTGAACACGGGACATACGGGGGGTCTCCATTTTGGGGTGCCAATCCTCATCTTCATGTGCAATATAGAAAAAAAGCCCATCATTAAAATTAAAATGACATATTTGCAAAAATATGAAATTTAATTTCTTCCCCTCCAAATTGCATTAATTCTTGACAAAAACTGTGGGGTAAAAATCCTCCTGACCCCCTCAGTGAATACATTAAGGGGTGTAGTTTATACTCATGAGACTTTGCAATCTTGGCTTGGTGCAGGAAAAGAAAGTGTTCCTCAAAATGTTAAAAATCAATGTAAAATTTGTACGTCTCCAAAATATGAACCCCCAGCGATCCGCTGTAATCCAAAGAAGATCTGGCAGTAAGGCTAATGTCACACAGCGAGTGCGATACCAGGCCGTGAATCGCGGCCCGTTTTCGCGCTCGCTAACGTACGATTTTTCTGTGGATGTGAGTCATTTTTGTAATAAAACTGCCTCCCCTCCCTCCCGCTGCGGCTGTCCGCACCTAGCATGCGGTGCGATGCTGCCGCCAGCCCCATTAAAACAATGGGTGATGCAAGGCCCCGCCCAAAGATAGAACGAGCCGCGGGAAAATATTTATATTATACTATTATACTATCACATACAGGACACGATCAATGCATGCAACCCGATACCAACAAAAGCAAAATGGTGGATCATGTGAGTGGGAACCGCATACAGCGGCTCCCGGTGACAGCTCCCTGCTCTCGGCTACTCATTCTAGTCGAGAGCAGGGAATTTTTAAATTTCCCGGGCCTCCCGGCTCTCTGCGGATGCGCGTGACGTAATGCGTCTGACGCGCAGACGCCGGCGGCAGTGCCGGGGAGAAGACAGAAGGATCCGGACGCTGCGGAGGACCGGAAGTGAGTACTCTCAGCTCCCCTTACGGATCGAATCAGTATGGGGAGCTGAAACTTTAATTGTTTTTAACTTTCCATTGAGTTTAACGCGATCGCGTGACCGGGGTGGGGTCCCGCGGCCCGGGATGACAGCTCCATGCTGTCGGCTACCTCCGGTAACCGGCAGCATGGAGCTATCACGTCCTGAGCCTGCAGGGCTGTCATTCCTAGAGGATGCATAAAACTACGTCCTCTAGGAATAAAGCCCAGCCGGCCAGGACGTAGAATCCCGATGGGGCCGTCGTTAAGGGGTTAAAGAGCCGATTCCATGGGAAAAACGCATTTTCCGTCAGCTCTGTACAGGTAAGCGGAAACATTTGTCCATTTTCATCAACAAATATTTAATTGATTTTCTAAATTATTGATTTGACAAAGTATATAAAATGCAAATCACAATAATAAAGTATATAATAAAACAAAAGAACTGTTCTGATGAGTCTATGGATGAACCTCGCCTTGTTTCTCAGTGGTAACAAGTCTAAATCATATTCCACATTATTTGAAAGATGCAAAATTGGCCAATCGTTACATTTCGTATTATTCGGTTTGCATAATTTAATTCTTAACCCCTTAGTGACTAGCCCATAGTGTTTTTACGTCCTGCCCAAGTGGGCCTTAATCCCTGAGGACGTAAAAACATGTGTCTGGGTGGATGACAGTGATCATGTAAAGTTAAAAAAAAAAGTGTGAAAAAGTAAAAAAAAAAAAAGTTAAAGTTTTAAAAAAGTTTAAAAAGCGTACGTTTCATCTCCCCTCACGGATCATATCCGTGAGGGTGGATGAAAGTACGCACGTAAGGCCCCCAGATTTATCCGCGGACCTTACCCCAGCTTCTGCGCACACGCCTGTCGCCAAAATGGCGGACGCATGCGCAAAAGCTGTGGATTGCCAGGATAATTTAAAATCTCCCTGCTCCTGGCTACAAAACTGAGGCAAGAACCTGGAGATTTCACGGGGGGCCCCGGTGAGTGGTTCCTGATCCCGTGTTCGCCGTTATACAATGGATAATGGCGATCACGTAAAAGTTTTTTTTTTTAAATTGAAGTTTCATCTCCCCCTCACCGATGCGATCGGTGAGAGATGAAACTTTTTACCGGAGGCCTCCGTATTTGCACCCCAACGCGATCCTCATCCGTGAACTTACCCGGATTCTGCACATGCGACCGCTGGCAAAACACCGGACACATGCGCAGGAGTCGGGGAGTCCAGGAAACGTAAAATCTCCTTGCTCCCTGGAGAGCCTGGAGCAGTGACCTTGTTGAGCGGTCCCCGGTCACGTGATAAAAAGGTAGAGATCTACCTTAGGCCGGTCTCACATGACCGGATAGGAATTACGGATTCCGCATGCGTCTGATCCGCGGTAATAAGCAGATCAATCGCATTGGATTACACAATTCCGCTCACATTAGTGGGTTGGAATTATGTAATCCACTCGCAGAAAAGAGAACGCAGCAAGTTCTATTTTACCGCGGATATCCGCAGCATAGAGCCTATTGTGCTCCGTGGTCGCGGATATACCCGCAGCCCATACGCAACGACGTTGTAAAGAGAATTCTGAAGGCACCCATTGAAACAAATATGTTTGTGTGAAGCGGCCCTTACTGTACTTTTGTTAGCATTAATCAAGCACATTTGCAAGCGCAAAAAAACACGCAACCATGCCGCCATTTCGCATGCGTGCAAAACCTCACCATGCTCTATTTTTGTGCACATTTGCGCACCAAGGGTCCCTGTACAAGTCTATGGGAAGTGTGCACGTAACCGATTCCTATCTCCAAAAAAAGTTATAATAAACAGCGATAAAGTCTTATAAACTCCAAAATGGTACAAATAAAAACTACAGGACATCACGCAAAAACACGAGCTGTCGCACAAGTATCATGCGATACTTCCGCCATGTATCACGTGGACATGAGGCCTAAATCTAAGTGCTTGGTTGTTAGCAGCCGCAGCTGCGCTGCACCTCTTGCTCATCAGTTTTTTTGCCTGCTTTTGGAAACTGCTGTAGGAAAGGGGGTGCACCAGTACTGGAGGTACTGCAATACCAGGTCAATGTGCGGAGTGGACAGAGCAAGCACTTTTTCCAGCTCCCTGTTCTAAAAATCCATTTAATATATGATCCCCAGATAGGGGACGTATCAGATGCAACACGCTCAGCCAGCACTCCGGGCACACCCACAATGCACTGAGGGAGCCGGAAGACCTTTGCATAGCCCCGCCCAACGCCTTCTCAACCAGGGTGAGCCGTCCCCGCGGGAGACCCGCGCCTGAATGGAGCATGTCCGGATTTTTTCCTGCACGCGGGACCCGCGCCTGCAGGGAAAAATGACATCCGCAGGTATTTTACTACCTGCAGGTGTCTAATGCATCCATATCCATTGCATAGCGCCGATCGCAATGTCGGGGGTGGGGGGGGGTCCGAACAGCCCGGGATGACAGCTCCATGCTGCGGACACCGACAGCATGGAGCTGTCACGTCCAGAGCCCGAGGGGCTTTATTCTCTGCAGGACACATGTTTTTACTTCCTCAGAGAATAAAGCCCACTTCGGGAGGACGTAAAAACACTATGGCCCGGGGCGTGGCTTAGCAAGCAAGGAGAGAGGTCGCACGCTGTTTTGCTCCTCCACAGAATCTCCCTTTTCAGCACTTTTCTGGGTCAAATCAGTGACCCAAACAGAGGCAGACAAGAGCACAGCACCTGGGGACCCACCAGAACCCACAACCGGCCCGGACAAGGCTCACCTGGTGATCTCCAGCCGCCAAAAAGAAGCCGAAGAGCCGCGGCCCTGCACAGCGGCCCGCGCCCTAACCCGACAAGTACCGCGCTCAGAAACACCCGGCGAGGACCGCTCACGGAGCCCCAAGCAGAGGACTATGGCACAAGGTAACCCCTGCCGACTTGGAGGGGAGGCTCTGTCACCCTCAGTGCCCGCGCTCTCACCGCAACGCCTTGCAAATACACAGCCGCGGCTCCCTCCCTCTGACTATACCGCCGTGGCCACCAACCTGCAACTCGGCGGCACATACAATCATCAGGGTGATCCCCCGCTGGACTAATCCCCACGCTGGTGGTTTTCCCCCTCCTGCTCCCCAGAGCCGACAATCAGCACGGGCGGGCACACCGGAAGATCTGCACCTAGTCTCTAGCTCCCTGTGAGGCAGCGGCCATCTCGCCCCCCCTCCCCCCTGAGTCGAGCAGGCTGCTTGGCATACTAGCCAGACCAGAGCAGAAAAGTAAAAAAGAGAGGATACTGTGATCCTCCCAGCACATCAACACCAGGCAAAGTTTAAAGCAGTACTCACTATTTCTGACGTGCAGCGGGGGAACGGAGGTCCTCTCCCCGGAGCTCTCAGACCGACAGCAGGCTCCATTAAAGTATAGTGCAATTCAAATATCAATGCACCACAGCACCATCTAGTGGCCAAAACAGAGATAACCAGGACCTGAACCTCTTCTCATCCCTTTCTCAAAGCACTAAACAAAGCCAATCCTTGCCCATTAGAAAGAGCAACGAGGCCCCTAAGGCCTCCTTCCCACGAGCATGACGGGCTCCGCCGCGTAATATTACGCAGTGAAGCCCGTCACGGCGCCCCCCAGAGACCCCATACTTACCAGCGGAAGATCGCGTGAAGACACTTCCCTGCACACCGCCGTCGCCCCCCGAATCTTTGCGCGCGAGTACTGATGTACTCGAAAATGGCGGTACTCGGGTGCGTAAGTACTCGAAACGAGTACGTTCGCTCATCTCTATTCCCTTCCCTTCAGCAAGGTTTTCACTGATGTGATGTTGAGAGAGAAAATCGCAGCCTGCTGTGTCCTTCTGCGCAGTGCGTTTTTAAAAATCTCCCATGTAATCCTATGGAGGCTGCGTTTTATCGCATCACAAGGCGACAAATATGCGCTGCAATGTTAACATTGGAAAGTCCTACCGACTTGCGCGTTAAACAAAAACATGTGGTTTTTAATGTGCGCGGCAGCGATGCGATTTAATCCTCTAAAAAAAAAAAGCATCGCTGGTGATGGTCACGGCCGTATATTGGGACAAAACTAAGCCTAAGCTTTCTGTGGTTTCGTTTTCACCAGCAGTATTCTCTCCCGTTAATACTTGACCGAGAAAATATAGGACCTCCCCTATGAATACTATGTGCGTGAAAGATCAGGCGGCCGCCATATTCCCACCATTTATTTTGTTTCTTACAGTTGCTCCTACAGCAGTGTGTGTGTGTTTGTATATGTATGTGTGTATGTATGTGTATATATTTTACACACATACACACATCGCAATGCATTGTTCTTACAAGGCGCACTGCACTGGCAGACACACTCGCATATTTGCCATGCGAGATATTGGTTTGAGTTTCTCGGGCTGATATAGTGCTCACTTGTGTAAAATCAGCCACAGAGAATGAATTTAACATCACCAAAGACATAAAGCTATACATTGCCCTCTATTGTCAGCATGCTGTTATCCTGACCCCCAAGTGTCAATGCATAATGCATCCCAAGTGGCAGCTTGCCCACCCATATCACGTCTTGTATCCAAGCTAGAGGCGATACAACGGGGTCTGTTTCACATTTTGTATCCAAGCTAGAGGTAGTACAACTTTAACTTTTTTCCTTCTGCTTTGCTCAGATTCATTCAAATACTGTGGGTCAAAATACGCAGCACAGCCCTAGAGGAATTCGTTAAAGGGTCTAGTTTTTTTAAACAGGGTCATTTGTGGGGGTTCTCCAAAGTGCTCAAGGGCTCCACAAGTGAGCAATGGGACCTAAAACACTTTCATGCAAAATAACTGTTCACAAAGCCACCGGCTGCTCCTTTCGGTTTGGGCCCCATTGTGCATACGGACACAAGATTAGGGCCACAATGGGTATATCTCTGAACACGGGACATACGGGGGGTCTCCATTTTGGGGTGCCAATCCTCATCTTCATGTGCAATATAGAAAAAAATCCCATCATTAAAATTAAAATGACATATTTGCAAAAATATGAAATTTAATTTCTTCCCCTCCAAATTGCATTAATTCTTGACAAAACCTGTGGGGTAAAAATCCTCCTGACCCCCTCAGTGAATACATTAAGGGGTGTAGTTTATAAAATGGGGTCATTTGTGGGGGGATCTATCATTTGGACACCCATGAGACTTTGCAATCTTGGCTTGGTGCAGGAAAAAAAAGTGTTCCTCAAAATGTTAAAAATCAATGTAAAATTTGTACGTCTCCTAAATTGTTAAAAAAAAACCTGAAGTTTTTCTAATGTGCGTCCAGAATAAAGTAAACAGATGGAAATATATATCTTATCAAAGATTTGTACAGTAACATGGCCTAAATGTTAGGAGGCTCGTATATATTAGGGAGTCCCCTAATACTCAGGCCGCGTTTACATGAGCGACAAAGTCACACTGCGACAAATCACGTGTTTGTTCGGCCTATGCTTTCCAATGGGGCAATTCACATGTTTTGGAGGGTGCGACATCCCGATATGCCCGCGACTCGTGAGGTTTCGTGGCCCATGTTACCCTATGGAGCCTTCCTCTCTGTTGCATCGCATGAAAGCTTGTTCACTATGTTAGTATGCACAAATGGGACCCAAAATGTAAACAGTACTATGTGGCTTTCTGAACAGACTGTTATGATCGTGTGGGCAGATTTAGCAGACTGCCAACACCATCGTGACCAAAGATGCACACAGGAAATTCACATGGAATCCATGCCACTGACCCTGTGCTAAAAGGGGGGGGGGGGGGGTCGACAGTGGCCCAACCTAAGCGTAGACATCGCCCAAATAAGAGGGCGGCCCAGCGGTCTTCGGATCTGGGCCATAGCTGATCCTAGGAGCCACAGAACAGGACACACGCATGGCATATAACAGAGACGGAACAGAATACACAGAGATAGAAAACACTGCATACAGAAGCCAAAAATGCAACCACTACTAACAGATAGGCTGATTATAAAGAACAGGTATTACTTGACATTTTAGACAAAACGTGAAGCTAGCGGGCGAACTTCTAAGCTCCTGGTTATACCGCTATTCCCTACACTAACCATGAGTCCAGGAGACCCGGACAACATTCACACAGGAGATGAGGTAACACTAAACTGACAGAACGTAAACGTACAAACGGGCATGAAACTGCAAGACACAGATCACACAGAAAGCTTGCATCTGGGACAGGACAGAGCAGGGGGCACACTGCCAACTGCAAGTGGAGCAGGACATAGCATGGGGCACACTGCCAACTATCAAATATAGTGCCATCTCAATAATATAGGGGAATAGACAGTCAGCTACACAAGGTGAGATAGGAGACTGTGTCAAGTTACATTAACTGACACACAGAGCAGACAAGACGTACAGAGGCCACAGCTGTAAAGGGAATGCATATAACGGAGACAAGGACTACAGGTGTCCAAACCGTCTTCGGGAAGCTGAGAGACACATAACCACTTACAAGTTCTGCGTGGGAAAAAGGCAGATACCTCAAGACAAGGATTCATAACTGCTCAGTCTGAAACCCAGACACAGACTGCCAAGAGCTGGCTTTATATGTATGCACAGAGCCAGGAGATTGGCTTGCAGGAAGTACCACACCCAGGCAGCTCAATCAATTAACCCTCTCAGGGCTGTGCTGCTAGTAAACTGAAGCTTTGAGCAACATATACCAGCAGCAGACGTAACAGACATTTTGCTTGAAGGCCTTTAAAGCCCCATAGCACAGTTGTAGAGCTGTTGAGCAGCCACAAAATTTTAACAATACACCCCTTAATTAGTTTACCTAGGGGGATACTGCCCACTTGGCCTGTAGCAGCAGCCACAATACATACTTGAGTATAGCCGATCCAAGTGTTAGCCGAGGTACCTAATATTACCCCTTGGCTTATACTCAAGTCAATAATTGACCCCAGGTTTTTGGGGTAAAAGTTGGTACCTTGGCTTATACTCAGGTCGGCTTAGACTGAAGTATATCTGATTACATGCAAAAACCTAATGAAATAAGAGCAATCGTTGCATGCAAAGCATTAACAGCGGGAATCGGTTGTCTCACCCATCCCCGCTGTGACTGCGGGAGGCCAACTGTCATTAGCAACAGTCTTCAGCAGTAGATGGGCTCAGATCTGTAGGATGTAGATGCAAGTCCATTCCAGAAAGCTGCTTCCTAACATATACATACATTCACGTGCTGCGGTGGCAAGGGGTTAAAAGGGTTCCCTGGGACTCCAGTACTGATGATCTATGCGCAGTGAAGTGTTGATCTGCCTCTCAGAATCCCTGCCAATCAGCTGATGACGAGTGCGCACCGCTGCCACTTCAGTCTATGCCAGACGAAGCACCGTACATTTCCGGCTGTACACGCCTGCATAGGATTGAATTTCAATACGCAATCCTATGCAGAAGGCCGTGGTTTGTCTACGCGAAATCACGCGCAGAAAACAAACCGCGCCATGCTCTAATTCTGCTGGCACATGAGTCAGAGCTGCGGGAGCGGGCGAGTTCCGCACTGCTCTCTGCAGGCGCTCAGGTCGGGTCCCGTTGCGAGCAGCTGGATGCGACACGGCCGTCTGCAGGCGGCCTTAGGCCTCATGTCCACTGGAAAAATACAATCCGCGTAGAATCAGCTTTCTATTGTATAATTTTTGCATGCAGATATCTGCACACATTGCTATCAATGTGATAGCAATGTGGCCGATCCGCGGTAAAATGGAGCATGCTGGGTTTTTTTCTCCCACGCGTGAAAAACGCAATTCTATTAAAATTCCATCCGCGGGTGCAAAAATCAGTTTAATGGACCACGGATGGCCAATGATTCCCTAGGGGCAAATCCGCTGCGGAAACCGCAATTCCATTTTGCTAGTGGACATGAGGCCTTAAGGCTCCTTCCCACAGACGGATCTATTCAACCTAGTAGCTCAATGCTTACGGTGCGGAATTTCACAGCGGAATTCCGCACCGTAAAATCACCCGTCCTCACCCACGGCATGCTCTATTTGCCGCGGGTGTACGCGCGGACGGCTTCCATTGCAGTCTGTGGAAGCCGTCCATTCACGCTATCTTCCGCTGTAGCACAGCGGAAGATAGTGTGAAACCGCCTCTACGCCTACCGCGTCACATGCCGCTGCGGTGCGTCACGCGCTCGATTGCCCATGCGCGCTGAGGCGTCATGCGGGACTCCGAAACTGGAGGTAAGTATTGGGGTCTCTTGGGGCCGCCGTGACAGGCTCCGCCCTGGAATTCCATGGCGGAGCCCGTCACAGCCATGTGCAGCCGGCTTTACAGCGTGGGTAATCAGGAGTTAAAAACATAAATAAGGTAAAACAAAAAAACAAATTCAAATCACGTTTTATTATTTATTAAAAATGTGGATTTTACACCAAGTGTCATTCCCAGATAAAACAAAGGCCGCTGTGTTTGGGTATGTTTTCTGTTTACTCAATCGGTGTAAAATATTGCGCAGTTTTTCAGGATCCTCCGTCATAATTCTTTGAAAGAAAAAGCTTATAAAAAAAAAAAAAGGTGAGTCACAGGCAAAAAGCAGTCCATAAAACGAAGGGTTTCAAGATTGCTGAACGTCGAGGGTCTCTTCACTGTCGGACAGCCTTCCCATTCTCAAGGACGTCAGATCTGCAGGAAATGATCTTTTTGCCCTATTTTTCTCTAGGGTGGTTTCAAACCAGCGGGTAAAATCGCGCCATTTTTAACTGATGCGTTGGTTATTGAAAAAAAAAAAAGCAGATTTCGCAGCCAATGATTCCCGACGGTTCCCTTCTAGAGATGAGCGAACGTACTCGTTTCGAGTACTTACGCACCCGAGTACCGCCATTTTCGAGTACTTCAGTACTCGCGCGCAAAGATTCGGGGGGCGCCGGGGGGCGGGGAGAGGCGTGGCGGTGCGGGGGGTAGCAGCGGGGAACAGGGGGGAGCCCTCTCTCCCTCTCCCCCCCACTCCCCACTGCTACCCCCCGTGCCGCCACGGCGCCCCCCGAATCTTTGCGCGCGAGTACTGATGTACTCGAAAATGGCGGTACTCGGGTGCGTAAGTACTCGAAACGAGTACGTTCGCTCATCTCTATTCCCTTCCCTTCAGCAAGGTTTTCACTGATGTGATGTTGAGAGAGAAAATCGCAGCCTGCTGTGTCCTTCTGCGCAGTGCGTTTTTTTAAAATCTCCCATGTAATCCTATGGAGGCTGCGTTTTATCGCATCACAAGGCGACAAATATGCGCTGCAATGTTAACATTGGAAAGTCCTACCGACTTGCGCGTTAAACAAAAACATGTGGTTTTTAATGTGCGCGGCAGCGATGCGATTTAATCCTCTAAAAAAAAAAAGCATCGCTGGTGATGGTCACGGCCGTATATTGGGACAAAACTAAGCCTAAGCTTTCTGTGGTTTCGTTTTCACCAGCAGTATTCTCTCCCGTTAATACTTGACCGAGAAAATATAGGACCTCCCCTATGAATACTATGTGCGTGAAAGATCAGGCGGCCGCCATATTCCCACCATTTATTTTGTTTCTTACAGTTGCTCCTACAGCGGTGTGTGTGTGTTTGTATATGTATGTGTGTATGTATGTGTATATATTTTACACACATAGGCCTCCTTCCCACGAACGGATTTCCGCCGCGTAATTCGCGGCGAAAATCCGCTGCGTTGCCCGCAGCTATTAGGTTCTATTGAGAAGGAATTATAATTATATATGTATAGCTGGTATAAGTTATATCAGCTGTATATATATAATTATATAGAGGGAATACACAGGTTACACCAGCCTTGGCCAGACATGCCACTATATACAGGGGGATACACAAACACACACATATATATATATATATATATATATATATATATATATATATATATGACACACACATACATATACACACACACACATATATATATATATATATATATACACACACACACACACACAAGGCTCTCACCCTGCAGCTGCTCCTCCTCAGCGATGCTCTCCTTGCTGCAGAGATCATGTTCTCTGCACTCCCCTTCCCTCCTCCGCGGCCGTTGTCAGTCTGCTATCGGCACTCCTCTATTACTGTCTGCATTAGACAGAACAAGCCGAGAGCAGACTGCCTACTGACAGCAGCACGGAGGAGTGAGGGAACTTACTGCATAGGCGGCAGGCCGGATTCGGCCCGCGGGCATTGTTTGACACCTGTGCTCTAGATCATACAAACTTCTAGGCTGTGGGAGTTGCCGTCCTAAATGCGCAGACCGGTGCCAGCGGCCGGCGAGTGACGTTTCTGTGCGGGGCTCTGCGATCCCCTCACAGAAATAGAGCATGCCGCGGTTTGTTTTCCACGTGTGATTTCGCGCAGACAAACCGCGGCCGTCTGCCTAGGATTGCGTTTTCTAACGCAATCCTATGGCAGCTTCCATGGGTGGAAATTCTGCGGGAAATCCGGCAGCGGAATTTCCGCCCGTGTGCACGGGGCCTAAGGCTGCTCTAAGACGTGCATTCAGAAAACACAGCTTAAAATCGTGGGTTTTTTACCTCAATTTTTAGCAGCACTTTTGAACGCATGGTAAAGCGGTTTTAATGCACCCCACAATTGTGATGGGTGGGGAGGTGCGTTAGAAAACGCAAATACAGGACAGATAGCGCTTAAAAATCACCGCTTCCGAGCTCACGTCTGAGTAATCGCATTCAAATCAATGGAAGCAGTATACCGCAATAAAAAGCACCAAGGGGCTAGATCATGTTTGTAAATTAGCACGGTTTAGGTATAGGTACGGGTACAGATGGAGGGGGGCCCAGCTGAACTTTTGCACTCGGGCCCCTTAGGCTTTAGGTACGCCCCTGCTAATGAGCAACCAGTTTTTCAGTCTTTATTTTTGTGCATTCCTGGGATCAGAACTTTTTTTTTTTGCCTACTCATTAGGGTAAATAACCATTTAAGTCAGGTTAAGGCTTGTGATAAATCACTTGGATTTGAAGCAATGCTGCATCCAATAGATGGCGCTATAGAGGTATTTTCTCATCCTTATTTGCATAGATATCCCAGAGGAGCTAGCATCACCTTATAAGTGTTCTTACTCATTTTTTAGGTTTTCAAATGCCTCTTCTGTGTGCAGTGCTTGGGTAGTGACTATACCATTCCCTGACCCATTTACCCCTTAGGTGTCTCCACATACTTTTTGGGTGCTCTCCTTAAGGAGACACAACACCGCTTCTGACCCACATAGGAATGTGAACCACAGGCCAACAAGGGCTGAGGATGGGTGCATTGTCCAGTATCGCATGTGTAGTCTAACAGAGCTTCATGAGTGTGGACAAGCTGGTGATGTCACCAGCTGCTTCCTTTGGGTAAGTGAGAGTTTTGGCCCATGTGAAAGGGGAATTACTGTATGCTAAACTGTTCACTTCATTTTCATTACCTTCTATGACATTTATGGAAATGACACGGCACAGATTATTGTTAGGGGTTCCATCACACAAGGGGGAGACAGCGGCCTACCAAAATCTACTGGGTCATATGACGCGGCTGGCGGTGGGCGGGGAAGCGGTTTTTACTCTATCTTCCGCTGTGCTACAGCGGAAGATAGCGTGACGGACGGCTTCCATTGACTAGAATGGAGGCCGGCCACGCTTACACCCACGGCAAATAAAGCATACCGCGGGTGAGGTCGGGTGATTTCACGGTGCGGAAATCCGCAATGGAATGCCGCACCATGAGCATTGAGCTATTAGGTTCAATAGAACCTAATAGCTGCGGGCAATGCAGCGGACTTACGCAGCGTATTACGCATCGGAAATCCCTCCGTGGGAAGGAGCCCTAACTTTAGCCAGCAGAAGCATGTCTCCCTGCTGTCCTGTCACACAGCCGCCATTATCAGCCCTGAGGGTAATAGGTGGGCACAGCACTGTTGCACCAGCTCCCTGTATAGTCTGTCACTGAGCAGCACACCCCCAGCTACATGTCTCCCCTGTCCTGTCACACAGACGCCATTATCAGCCCTGGGGGTAATAGGTGGGCACTGCACTGCTGGTCCATGTATAGTCTGTCACTAAGCAGCACACCCCCAGCTACATGTTTCCCCGCTGTCCTGTCACACAGCCACCATTATCAGTCCTGGGGGTAATAGGTGGGCACCACACTGCTGGCCCATGTATAGTCTGTCAATCAGCAGCACACCCCCAGCTACATGTCTCCCCACTGTCTTGTCATAATTTCCTCCATTTGATATTGTATTTAGCTGGCGACGCTTAGCGATGACGCGGGTACCCACTGCCCGTACACAATGTAGTAACGTATGGGCTGTGGGTATATCCGTGACCATGAAGCACAATGGCCTCTATGTTGTGGATATCTGTGGTAAAATAGAACATGCTGCGTTCTGTTTCCTACGAGTGGATTACTTAATTCCGACCTGCTAATGTGAGCGGAAGTGTGTAATCCAATGCATTTGATTGATCCGTGTATTAGCACGGATCAAATGCGTGCGAATCCGCAATTTTTTATTAGGTCGTGTGAGACCGGCGTAAGGTAGATTGCTACCTTTTTATCACATGACCGGGGACCGCTGAACAAGGCTGCCGGTCACTGCTCCAGGCTCTCGGTTACCTTTAGTAGTCGGGAGCAGGAAGATTTTAAGTTTCCTGGACCCTCCCCGGCTCCTACGCATGTTTCCGGTATTTTGCAGGCAGATGTATGCGCAGAAGACGGCGAAGGTCCGAGGAGCAGGGTTGTGTCTGTGTTCAAATGCGGAGGCCTCAGGTAAGACGTTTCATCTGCTCTCACCAATCGCAACGGAGAGGGGAGATTAAACTTCAACTTTTACGTGATCACCATTATCATTTGGATAATGGTTGATCATGTGATGAAGGATAAAGATCCCGTCGGGGACATTGCCGGAGGCTTTAGGGAAATATTTTCATCTCCCCCTCACTGATTGGAGCCATGACGGGAGATGAAACATTAAACTTTTTTATTTTTACACGTAACCAGGGACCGCGGCCCATCGTGAAATCTCCAGGCTTTCAGCTACGTTTGCTAGCCAGCAACAGGGAGATTTTAAATTACCCCAGCAATCTGGGGTAAGGTCCGCGGATAAATCCGGGGGCTTTAGGTATGTAATTTCATCTCCACTCACGGATATGAGGAAAGATGAAATTTTTAATTTTTTAACTGTTTACTTGGATAACGGCAATAGCGTGACTGGGGGTCACTGCGGCAGCTTTCAACAAGGAGCTGTCATGTCCACAGCCCCCAGGGCTTTAATCCTCAGAGTGAGCATGTTTTTATGGCTGTGGGGATTAAAAACACTATAGGGCGGTCAATAAGGGGTTAAGGAGAAAACAGACGTTGTCACTAAGGCCTCTTTCACACAGAATGTTTTTTACAGCATTTAGCGTGGTTTGTGAAAAGCCGCAAAAAAACCCACTGATTGATCACAATGGAGCTTCTCAGGGAGCGTTCGAACACTACAATTTTCTAACGCTATCTGCTCTAGTTTAGTTTGTTTCAGCCCTTTTTAATGCCCCATATCACCCATTGTAATGATGGAGTGCGTTACACAACGCTGTTGAACACATTTAAAAATGGCGTTCGAAAACGCTTTAAAATGCAGCATTTTAACAGACGCCTGTGTGAAAGCAACCTTAGGGCTCATGTCCACGGGCGTATACGTAATACACTGTGGGTCTCCCGCGGTGTTTTATAAATTACAACCAATACTCTCTGCCGGCAGAGGTCGTGTATGTGGCAAGTATAGCACTGCGCATGCCCACTAATCTCACATCACGGACATGCGCAGTGTGATTTTTTTTTTTTTTTAAATTCCCGCTCTGTTCAGAGCAGGAATGTGTATCGAAACACTGCCCTCTCGCAATGTGTGCGTATGGACAGCGTATCATACGCAATCCATAAAAGGGCTGCATATCATGTGCAGAGAAATAGAGCATGTCCACTGACTTTCATTGCCTCCATTCACTGCGTGTCATGCAACGCACACTTGATACTCCATAAAAACACGGTCGTGGACATGAGCCCTGAGGCCAATTCACACGGGCGAGCGTGATGTGGGGCCGTGAATCCCGCCTCCATATCGTGCTGCTTACCATGTGATTTCCCCAGGGATGCGAGAGTTTTCATTGGAAAACAGCCTCGCATCCCTTCAGGGTCACAATTATCGCTGGGGAGTCACTATTACTGCCGCAGAGGTTTAGCCATTGCTTTCAATGAAGCCAGCGATGCTGCAGCCGACCCCATTAACCTCTTAGTGACCAAGCCTGTTTGCGCCTTAAAGGGGTTGTCTCGCGAAAGCAAGTGGGGGTTATACACTTCTGTATGGCCATATTAATGCACTTTGTAATATACATCGTGCATTAAATATGAGCCATACAGAAGTTATTCACTTACCTGCTCCGTTGCTGGCGTCCCCGTCTCCATGGCTCCGTCTAATTTCGCTGGCTTCTTGCTTTTTTAGACGCGCTTGCGCTGTGCGGTCTTCTGCCTGGTGAATGGGGCCGCTCGTGCCGGAGAGCTGCTCACCGCGTCGTCATCGTAGCTCTGCCCCGTCACGTGTGCCGATTCCAGCCAATCAGGAGGCTGGAATCGGCAATGGAACGCAAGGAAGGAGAAGAAAATCCACGGTGCACCGTGGGAGAAGACCAGCGGCGCCATCTTTAAAAGAAGAATAGAAGAAGCTGCAGAACGCTGATGCAGGTAAGTGCAATGTGCTTTTTAAAAACTAACCTATGCTTTCTTTTTAACAGACTTTAAATGCACACAAAAGTAGAGCATGCAGCGTTTTTTTCGCATTTGGGCAAAAAAAGGAAACGAAAACCAATCCGTTGAAATCAATGGGTTTTATTCTCTGCATATTGTGCTCAGAAAGTTTGCGCATGCTAACACACGCGTGTAAATGTCCATGTGAAGGAACTCTTAAGCCTGGCTTCAGATGGGTGTGTTTGTGTGCGCATTTATGCAGCGAATAGAGCCCTAACGAACGGGTTCGTTCACAAGTGCGCATCTTTACATTTCATGCAAAAAAAAAAATATGCAGCATACTCTATTTTGCGGCACTTTTGCACACCAAAAGTCCCCATAGAAGTCAATGGGGATGCACAAATATACATGTGATATGCCAGGAGGTGCGTGATACGCTGCGTAATTGCGCAGGAAAGGAACACATCCAGAACTCGTTAGACTAATTCCATACATATTTTTAGGTGACTTGGACATTTTCGTTCCTAAGATCTGAGTTCGACCAACAGACCGGCCTAATGTCACACGATGTCAATAGTAAGTAGCTTGTGCCTCTTAATACTAGTAAGTAGCTTGTGTTCTCCCGCAGGGTTTTGAACGATAATTGTCCCATGTAAAAACATGCAGAAACTGAACGACTGGATCAGAATCGTCCAGTTGTTCACTTTTAAGCAGCTTAAAATCCAAACACATTTCTCGGTGTAAGCAGCAGCCGTCCAGTACTGAACGTCTGCTGCTTACAGTGAATGGAGGTGAGCAGAACTCTCCTCCAGCTGCCCCGCCTCCCTGCTGGCTGCGCTGTCAGCGATCCAGCAATGCTCGCTCCTGTGCAGAGCGAGCACCACAGGGATGAATGTCGGGCATTGTTTGCCTGACACTCGTTTTGTGTAAAAGGACCCTTGGACCTCCCTCACACAGGTGTTTTTGTACAGTTTTTAGTGCTGCGCTAAACGCTGTACAACGCACCCATACATTTCAATGGGGCTGCTCACACAAGGCTAAAAACGCTGTGTCTTCAACGCTGCGCTTTAACAGCGTTGCATGTTCTATTTTGGGACGTTTTCAGCCCTGTGTCACCCATTGAAATGAATGGGCAGCGGCCCGGGCTTCCCCTGCACTGACAAATGATCTATTGCTGTAAGCGAGGTTTGAGAACTCTCCTCCAGCAATAGATTGCTGTGATTGGACATCGAGCCAGCGTCGAGAAGCAATCACAGCCATTCATGGCTGTCCCAGGCAATCACAGCAGTCTATTGCTGGAGGCGAGTTCTCAAACCTTGTTTACAGCAATAGATCATTTGTCAGTGCAGGGGAAGCCCGGAGTAGTGGCAGAGATCGGTGGCCGGGACCCGGACGGCACATGCTTTTTTTTTTTCCAGCATCCTTGGCTGCTTTTTCAGCTGTGTGAGGGAAGCCTTAGACTGGTGTATAAAATGCTGGTTTAAGTAAATATCCTACAAAATGTTTAAAATTTGGAGACACGCTTTATTGTATACATATTTTTGATCAATTCAAAAAATGAAATACAATCCTATATAGATTTGGTTACATACTGTGCCATGTAATCCCGAACATTGTTTGCATATAAAAAATAATCCTTCTCCTCCTCCTCAGAGGGAACATAAACAGGCAGAAACTAAAAGGGAAAGATAAGGTCCAGTTAAAGGGAACATATCAGCACCCACATTATGGGGCTCAAAGCTGAGGGAGGAACTTGTAGAGGGGGGGGGGGGGTGCTTTTTATACTCTCCAGGTCCCTCATTCCAGCGCTGTAACCCTGAGAAATCGGAGAAGCAGACAGCACGACTCTGCAGACGGCTCTGTAAGCATGCGCTCTCGTATAGAGTTTAATGAGAGAGCACATGCGCATTATCTTCTAAAAAGGGTCACGCTGCGCGTGTTCTGATTTCTCGGAGACACAGTGCTGGAAAAGAGGAACCTGGTGAGTATAAAGAGCAGCTCCCTGTTACCCCCAATTCCTTACCTTTCAGCCCCATAGCATAGTTTACTTTAATAAACAGGAATGATTCTACTACAGATCTCAGCTAAAACGTTTTGGGAACATTATATTTCATATAGTATTCCTTACCTCTACTTCTACATTGGTACAGACTTGACACACGGTCATGAGTAAAAGTTTTGCCCCGAGAATTGTAAGTAGAAGAAAAGCTGAATAAATAAATAAGTAAATAAATATAATAAGGGATCTTCCCATAGGATTATCATGTCCGTATGGGATACCTACTCCACTTAGCCAGAGGGGAGAGATGCCATCAAGCAATAGCTCTCGCTCAGGTAGACATTGGCCTTCTATGTAATACATGGCATTCATGTACTGGTCAGTAACACTAATACAGCTCTGTACTCCCAGAATACTGTAAACGTACAGGCCTATTGAACATTGAAGCTTCTAAGACTATGGCCAAAGACAAAAACTTGCTTGGTAGATCTCAGGGTAGGGCTTATATTTCAAGCCCCATTGAAAAATAATGGTAGAGCTTATTTTGTAGGTAGTTCTTATTTTTGGGGAAACAGGGTAGTTACTCCCATTCTCCACACCCTTTTTAGAGGACAGGATGTGTTAATGTAGAATATCCTAGCACCCCCGAAGGAAACAGACAGGCCTGGACAAGCTGATTTCTCCTGCGGAAACAAAGGCAAACCCCCATAGATTAAGGGCTCACTCAGACGGGAGTATGTGTCCCACGTATTTTTCATATGCACATTTACTACGCCTGTTAAATCCCCAAAAACTAGATAAGGTGCATATTCCGCACCAAAATAGGACACGGTGCAATTTTTTTTCCACAGACGTGAATAAAAAACGCTGGTGTGAGAAGCCCTAGACAAATCAGTGGGCTTTTAGCACTGCTTACTACGCATGTATTTTTCACATTGGGAGACATATGTCCATGTGAATTAGCCCTAAGGGTGTGTGTTCAGAGAAGAGTGCGCACAAGATACAAGCAGACCATGAGCATCTAGAATAGGGTTTTCCAACATTCCTTGGCCAAGTATTCCCTTCTCAAATAAATTACTTAAAAATTCAGCAAAGGTTATCATGGCACTATGTGTTGTACCTACCTTCATCACAATACCAGGACAGACTAAGTACTCCCTAGAGGCAATGACTGTACTCCTTGATAGAGAAATAAGGTGTACAGAGGTGGCAGTCACTCTCCTGCCACACTAGTATTATAAATGGCACATGGTGGGGAAAGCCCTGTTAGGGCCCTAGAAGCTTCAAGGTACATCTCTAGCCCATGAGATACATATATGACTGGCTCAGAGCCAACCATCCGATGGTTTAACCCCTTAACGACCAGCCCATAGTGTTTTTACGTCCGATTAAATTGATACAACTGCCAAAATAATGAAAATTGAAATTTTTCCTACTGCTTAGATTTATTCAAAAATTGTGCGGTAAAAATACGCAGTACACCACTAGATGAATTCGTTAAGGGGTCTAGTTTTCAAAATGGGGTCATTTGTAGGGGTTCTCTGTCGTTTTGGCCGCTCAAGGGCTCTACAAGTGTGCTATGGGGCCGAAATCCCCTTCATGCTAAATTTCAGTTCTGAAAGCCACCGACTACTCCTTACATTTTGGGCCCCTTTGTGCATCCAGACATAAGATTAGGGCCACAATGGGTATGTCTCTGAACACTGGACAAACAGGGGTATCTATTTTGGGGTGCAAATCTTAATTCATGTGTGTGCTGTACAAAAATGCTGTTTTTAAAATGACAAAATTGCCAAAAAACGAAAATCACAATTTTTTTCCTTTTGCTTTGCTTGAATTCATTTAAAAGCTGTGGGGTCAAAATGTGCAGTACACCCCTAGATAAATTTGTTCTGGGGTCTAGTTTTCAAAATGGGGTCACTTGTGGGCGTTCTCTATGTAATGTGCAGGGGGGGGGGGGGGAGGATGGAAGAGCCAGGAGAAGGAACTGAGCTCCCGTCCACCTCTCCGCCCCTCTGCACTATTTGCAATGGGAAGAGGCAGGGCGGGGCTAAGTTCCGAGAATTAGCCCCGCCCCTGCCCCACCTCTCCCCATTGCAAATAGTGCAGAGGGGCGGAGAGGAGGCAGAGAGGGGGGGGCGGGAGCTCAGTTCCTGCTCCTGGCTCTTCCATCCCCCCCCCCCTGCACACGAGGACAACGTATATCTGTGCATGGGGGAAGGGGGGAGAAAACCCCCCCCGCAGCTTTAGGCCTCTTTCATACAAGCGTTGCATTCACCCGCACCCGGCTTAGGTAGTTAACCATGTGCTGCCTGCTTGCTGGAGGAGAACCCCTCTGTCTGCTGGGAGTCCCCCAAACTATTGCAGATTTACATGCAATTCACCTAACAACCCTCCATCTGTAACCTCACTGACCAGCAGTGAATGCCCGCAGTTAACTCCTTCATGACTGACCTGGTTTAAGCACTAATGAGCAACCAGTTTTTCAGTCTTTATTTTTGTGCATTCCTGGGATCAGAACTATAAGGGGACTAAAGTACATTCGTGTGAAGCAGCCCTCGGCGCAATTTTATGCATATGAGAGCGAATTTGCTTACCCCCTTAGACTCTAATGGAATATCGGGAGCGCAAATGCACGTAAAAATCATTGCGGTTTCTGCGACCGCTTTTCTGCTAAATTTAGCACGCCGTGTGAAAGAGGCCCTAGGGCTTCGGCAGACGAGTGTACACGCCAAGACTATTGTCGCAGTGGAGCGTATTTGTGCATAAACAAGGTTTACAGTAATCGGGTTGCGCTTGAAATGCCAGTTCACACGCGCGTTCACCCCTTTCCGTGGCATACAGTGGCGATGGTCATCTTCTCCCTGCGACGGCCGCCGGGTCACAACCCTTTCCTGTCATTTTTGTATATAAAACGCAGAAAGATGAGGTGAGAAACACCCTTAGGGTCAGGGGCGTACCTAAAGGCTCAAGGGCCCGGGTGCAAAAGTTCAGCTCAGGGCCCCCCCTTACCTTTCTCACCGCGTACCCATACCTAAATCATGCTGCATACAGCTGCAAAACGAATTTCCATACATGAATTAGCCCTATTACCGCGTTTCCTGCACTAGATGAAAATCACACACACACACCGCTTTTTATTGCGGTATACTGCTTCCATTGATTTGAATGCGATTACTCAGACGTGAGCTCGGAAGCGGTGATTTTTAAGCGCTATCTGTCCTGTATTTGCGTTTTCTAACGCACCTCCCCACCCATCACAATTGTGGGGTGCATTAAAACCGCTTTACCATGCGTTCAAAAGTGCTGCTCAAAATTGAGGTAAAAAACCCACGATTTTAAGCTGTGTTTTCTGAATGCACGTCTTAGAGCAGCCCTAGGCCCCGTGCACACGGGCGGAAATTCCGCTGCCGGATTTCCCGCAGAATTTCCACCCATGGAAGCTGCTATAGGATTGCGTTAGAAAACGCAATCCTAGGCAGACGGCCTCGGTTTGTCCGCGCGAAATCACACGTGGAAAACAAACCGCGGCATGCTCTATTTCTGTGCGGGGATCGCAGAGCCCCACACAGAAACGTCACTCGCCGGCCGCTGGCACCGGTCTGCGCATTTAGGACGGCAACTCCCACAGCCTAGAAGTTTGTATGATCTAGAGCACAAGTGTCAAACAATGCCCGCGGGCCGAATCCGGCCCGCCGCCTATGCAGTAAGTTCCCTCACTCCTCCGTGCTGCTGTCAGTAGGCAGTCTGCTCTCGGCTTGTTCTGTCTAATGCAGACAGTAATAGAGGAGTGCCGATAGCAGACTGACAACGGCCGCGGAGGAGGGAAGGGGAGTGCAGAGAACATGATCTCTGCAGCAAGGAGAGCATCGCTGAGGAGGAGCAGCTGCAGGGTGAGAGCCTTGTGTGTGTGTGTGTATATATGTGTGTGTGGTTTCTGCGAGTGGATTACGCAATTCCGACCCGCTAATTGGGGGGAATTGTGTAATCCAATGCATACGATTGATCCGTGGATTACCGTTGATCAAGCGCATGCAGAACCCGTAATTCCTCTCCGGTCATGTGTGACCGGCCTAATGTTAGTTTGCTACTTTATCATGTGACCGGGGACCGCTCAACGAGGCCCCCGGTCACTGCTCCAAGCACGCAGCAACCATTGGTCGCTGGGAGCAAGGAGATTTAAAATTTCCTGGGCTCCCCAGCTCCTGCGAATGTGTCTGGCATTTTGCCGGCGGGCGCATACCCAGGAGCTGGCAGGATCCATGGAGGATAATCGCATCTGGATTCAAATGCGGAAGCCTCCGAGAAGATGTTTCATCTCCTCTCACCGATCGCTTCGGTGAGGGGAGATGAAACTGCCACTTTTTAAAGAACTTTTACGTGATCGCCATTATGCATTGGATAACGGCGATCACGTGACCAGTAACCGTATACCGCGGCTCCCCGTGACATCTCCAGGCTCTTGGCGACCTTTGGTAGCCAGCAGCAGGGAGATGTTACATTTATTGGGCAATCTTTCACTTTTGCGCATGCGTCCGCCATCATGCTGACGGGCGCATGCGCAGAAGCTGGGGTAAGGTCCACGGATCAACATCCCACCAGGGAACAAATCCGGGACCTTGGGTACGTAATTTCATCCCCCTTACGGATACGATCCGTAAGGGGAGATGAAACTTTAACTTTTTAAACTTTTAACTTTTTTTTTTTTTTTTACTTTTTAACTTTATATGATCACCGTTATCCCAGTCATATCTCCCTGCACTCGGCTATCTGTGACAGCCGGGTGCAGGGAGATTTTGAATTTGCCGGGCTCGCCGGCTTCTGCGCATGCGCGCCACATTATTTAGATCCCACATGTTCAGGAATTAATGCAATTTAGATTTTTTTTTTTTAATGTGTTCGGGTAATGTGCTATTCTAAAATTTTTTCCCCCAAAATCATTTTCATGTGCACTGACACCCCAAAATGGATACCCCTGTTTGTATTGTTTTCAGAAATGTACCCATTGTGGCCCTAATGTTATGTTAGTATGCACAAATGGGACCCAAAATGTAATCAGTACTATGTGGCTTTCTGAACAGACTGTTATGATCGTGTGGGCAGATTTAGCAGACTGCCAACACCATCGTGACCAAAGGACTAGTAGTCTAGTAGTATACATGCACACAGGAAATTCACATGGAATCCATGCCACTGACCCTGTGCTAAAAGGGGGGGGGGGGGTCGACAGTGGCCCAACCTAAGCGTAGACATCGCCCAAATAAGAGGGTGGCCCAGCGGTCTTCGGAACTGGGCCATAGCTGATCCTAGGAGCCACAGAACAGGACACACGCATGGCATATAACAGACGGAACAGAATACACAGAGATAGAAAACACTGCATACAGAAGCCAAAAATGCAACCACTACTAACAGATAGGCTGATTATAAAGAACAGGTATTACTTGACATTTTAGACAAAACGTGAAGCTAGCGGGCGAACTTCTAAGCTCCTGGTTATACCGCTATTCCCTACACTAACCATGAGTCCAGGAGACCCGGACAACGATCACACAGGAGATCTCTAATAAATCTCTAAACCGCTATAAGCTACATGACTAGGTACAACGGAGTCGTCGCTGTGACCACTTACCCCCCCATTACCCCTTTTAACCTAGCTTATCTAAAATAAACACCGACAACTTCTTTTTGGATTAAATTTGGCCACAGCAGCCAATTTTATTATAACATACAACAATAAATCCTGAATAACACTTTTTTAACCCTGATCCTAACTACTATGGAGAGATCCTTGGAGTTCCCCACAAAATTATCTGTCGCCTCACCCAAAAAACAAGGAAGATAGGTGTAACTGTCTCCCGTCTCCTAAAAATCCTGACTCGGGAAACCCTATCTTCCAAACTACGCCTCCCGTCTCCAATCACCTGACTCAGGAGACTCGCCATTTACCTCGAGTCACCAACCTCCCGACCCCGAGGCTATCTAGCCATACCCCGGCTATTAACAACCACAACTTTAGCAGGTAACCCCCTGCCAAACAAGAGGCGACAGACCCACCTACAATTTAAAACTAACCAGAGGGGGGAGGAGGTAACTCTACTAACCCCTGCCTCCCCCCTTACCCCCTCTTATATTGACTCCAAGGACCCCTCCCTAACCGCCACAGCCAGCACGGCTTGAAACCTCAAGCCTGCGCCGCCCTCCACAACAACAAGGCGCGCTCCACTCCCTCCTGAACTGCCTCTAACCACAAGTCCAAACCTATCTCATTTAAATGCACCCCATCTTGTCTCCAATAATTCCCCCTGCCAGACTCTAGGTCTATGTGTCGCACCGCGACCCCCCCATTCCTTCCCACAAAGCGAGATACTTCCCTATTAAGCTTTATTCTCGCTTTGTCTAATCCTCTTGCAGTCCGCACAAACTTCCATACCTGCCTAGGCACGATCTCTGACCAGACCACCACCATCTTCTTATGCGCCGCTAACAATCTCAGGATATCATACCTGATATCCCTCGATAGATCCCTGAAGGGCCTTTTCCCCAAATCATTCCCCCCTGCATGTATAACAACTATGTCCGGGGCCCTGTCTAAACCCACCATCCTCTCAAACTCCTCCAACACTTTGCACCACGACATCCCTCTAACTCCCATCCATCTCAGGACCGCCTCTGACCTAGGAAACCTCAACTGTCTCCCGTCCTGCCTCACACTAGCCCTCTCCGCCCCCCAATAAACATATGAGTGGCCCATAATCCACACAAGCGCCGATTGTGGACCTGAAACAAAAAGGAGAAAACAAAATTGACCAACACCCCTTGATTATCATTATACCCCCTACCCCCCTAACACTGTTACAGCAACTGGGGACGAACATACAATTTATATCTCCCAGATTGCCACCTACCGATTTTTCTAATCGACTCGCCCGACAAACCTTGCACCTGTGCCTCTGTAGCCGCCCCCACCCTAAACGAGTGTGTCCCAAATTGCGACTCATCTAAACCGAGCTCCCTCAGCGCCTTCCTAAAGATCGCTGTAAACTGGAAGCGTGACAAAAACTGGCCCCCCTCATGCTGCAATAAAGGGCCTAATCTCTTACCCGCTACCTCAGTATAGCTAACCCATGCCGACACGGGGCACATTATTGACCCGTGAACCCTACCCAATCTAATCAAATGTCCCCGCCCAGCCTGATCTGTTTTTGATCGGCGTATGACCAACTCTAAATGGTCATCAACTTTTCTAACATCCCCCCCCTGTAAACCTCCCCCAACTGATTTACTAGGGGACACCAACTCCCCAACCCTAAATGCCCCAAAAAATGCCAGTGAAAACGCTAACCTGAATAACGATCTTTCGAACAACGTATCGCAGAGGCCTTCCAGTACCCCCCCTAACTTTTCTAACAACTCAAACGAAACTGGTCTACGTAAGTCCACACTGCCTTTACCTTTTCTAAAACCCTTCAACGCTTGTCTCACTAGGAAATTCTTCGTTATATCCCCCACCCCCCTTAACTTACACCCAAATGCTACCCCTGCCATGAACCTGTTCGCTCGTGACACCGAAACATTATCCTGCTCTGCCTTACCCAACCAACTTAACAGCGCCCCCACTCTATCTTCCTCCGCCTCTCCTATCCCAAGCTGACCTACCCAGCCTTCCCACTCCTGCCACGCTGCTATATACGCAGCTCTAGTACCCTGAGCCAGTGACCTCTCGATTAGATGCCCCACTGCTCTCTTACCACACTCCAAAGATGAGACGGGCACGTCCTCCCTCGGTCCTCCGCCTGAGGGGCCAGGGTCCTGAATCGCTCCCACTGAAACCGAGAAAGAGCATCCGCGATTGAATTCTCAATCCCCGGCACGTGCACCGCCACTATCCAAATATTCATCTTCAATGTTTCCAATACCAGGTGGCGCAACAAATTCACCACCGGGGGTGATGAGGCGGTCAAAGCATTGATCACCTGCACCACCCCCATATTGTCGCAATGGAACCTCACCTTCTTGTTCTGAAGGCGATCGCCCCAAAGCGCCACGGCCACCACTATTGGAAACAGTTCCAACAATACCAGATTCTTCGTCAAACCTTCCTCCCGCCATCTGACCGGCCATTCCCCAACACACCATTGCCCCTGGCAAAATGCCCCAAATCCCGCACTCCCTGCCGCGTCTGTAAACAACTCGTAGTCCACATTCTCACTCACTTCCGAGATTATCATGGACCTCCCATTGTATTTGTTTAAAAAGGAAGCCCAGACTGCTAGGTCCCCTTTTAAACTCCTCCCCACTCTGATGTAGTGATGCGGTGCTCGAATTCCCGCCGTGGCCGACGCCATTCTTCGACAAAATATTCGCCCCATAGGCATTATTCTGCAAGCGAAATTCAACTTGCCCAATAATGACTGAAGCCCCTTCAGCGTGACTTTCTTGACTTTCCGTGTCTTTTCTACCTCGCATTTTAAATCCCGCAACTTATCTTCCGGCAATTGACATACCATCGCCTCCGTATCAATCCAGATGCCCAAAAACTGAAGAGAAGTTGCAGGGCCCTCTGTCTTGTCGGGAGCCAAAGGCACCCCGAACCGATCCGCCACCCACTGTAACGTTCCCAGCAGAGTCGCACACATCGGCGATTCCGCTGGGCCAATACACAAAATATTCCAAGAAAGTGCTGAAGGCTTCGAAGTATGCACATGAGATTGAACATCCCATGGGCAGACACCGATCGGCGAAATACTTACCTCCCCAAAAACAACCAAGTAAGCGAATACTATCTGGAGAAACCGGCAAAAGGCGGAACGCCGACTCAATGTCGGCTTTCGCTAACAGCGCCCCCCTCCCATACCTTCTTACCCATTTTAGTGCCGCATCAAAAGATGTATAAACCACCGAACAGAGCTCAGGGTCTATACCATCGTTCACTGATGCCCCTTTCGGATAAGAAAGATGGTGTATTAACCGAAACTTATTCGGTTCCCTCTTAGGTACTACTCCCAGGGGAGACACTACGAAGTTCCGGAGGGGAGGCTCCTGAAAGGGGCCTGCCATCCGCCCTAAGCTAATTTCTTTTGCCAGTTTCTCCGAAACCACTTCCGGATTCCTCATGGCCGAGAGTAGGTTTTTTGTTGATAACGGAATCTCATGTTTTGGGGGAGGGATGTGAAACCCCCCCCGAAAACCTTCTTCCAACAATTTCGCCTTTTCCCTGTCAGGATACCTATTTAGAAACCTGACCATCTCTTCCAGCCTCACCGGCGTCCTCCCTTTTTCCACCCCCTCCTGCGGCCTTTCCTTTTCCTTTCTTAAAGCATTTTGATGCTCCATGTGACCCGCCATTGCAGTGTGAGCAGACATGCTTAAATCTGCAGCCTGCTCCGAATTTGCATTGGCCCTCATTAAATTGCCAACACAAACCGACTCTATTACCCCCTGACTGACCCCCCTGGTTTCCCCCCTGTGAGGTTGAAGCCAGGCCTGATGGCCCGGCTCCCCCGTGAAAAGGCTGCCCAAATCGACTAGGTGCCATGACCCGAAGCCACAGACCAATATCTTTTTGGTCACAACGGATTGACGGCCTCACCGCCTTACGTTGCCTAAACTGTTCGTCGTACCTTAACCAGGTTTGACCCCCGTAAACCCGATACGCCTCGCCTATCGAATCTAGATAACAGAAGAGGCCGGAACAGTTCTCCGGCGCCTTCTCCCCAATTACGCTGGCCAATATAGCGAACGCCTGCAACCAATTATTAAATGTTTGAGGAATTAAACGCCATCTGCGTTTTTCTTCCTCCTCCTTCTTGTATTCGGTCCTTTTGCCTTTGTCCAAATTAAATTTCTCCAAAGGCAAGAGGGAGAATATCTCTACAAATTCGTCCCGCCATATCTTCTCCCTCGTTTCCTTCTTAAGATGTGCTCCTAACGGGCCCTCGAAACACACGTATACCTCCCCTTTTGCCCTATCGTCCAACCGCACTGCTTCCCCGTCCCTTTCCGTTTGTACGGCAACCGTCACCCCTGACGCCGTTTCATCTGCCCCCCCCGAGCTGACCCCTAGAGTACTTACCCTACTGGAAGGGGTTGCCATTGAAGTACTCCATGCAGCCACCGGCGATGGCCCCACGTCCGGCCCTCCCGTTCCCCCTGCCTGGACTCCCCCAGTCGCCCCAGCGGGGAAGCCCTCCCCGCCAGACGACACACTACCCGGCGTGTTAAACGCCGTTCCAGGCAAACCGACCGACCCCATTTCCTGCCTCCGCAGGAATTCCCACATACAACCCATAAGTGCCCTCAAATCGTTATCCCCCCCATGCGCACCAGCAAAACTGACCGCACCACTACCTATACCCCCCCCTACAGGCACAGATCTAGCAATAACATTTACAGTGTTTTGTGTGGTAGACTCACCGGGCTGCGCAGGTGCTGTGGGCCCACCAGCCGCCGCTCCGTCTTCCTGGCGTCTCATCCTGGGATCCGTCCATGTCCCACCCGATCCGTCTGATTCCTCCGCCGACTGCCGCCTCTCCGCTGCGCGCGCAGCCGCCCCGCTGGAACTCAAAAAACCGGCATTAATAAAATCCTCTGGACCAGCCTGCTGCTGTCCCCTTCTTCCGCCGAACACCTGCTCCAGCTCCCCTCCCCTGGTCCCCCGGCTAACCCTCCCGCTGGGTCCACACTGCTCCCCTCCAGCAGCTCTGGACCCTCTGCTCTGTCCTGACACGGATCCTCTCGCCGAACTGGGACAAGGGCGCTCCTCTCTGCTACCCTCACCGCTGGAGCGCCCCCCCCCCCTCTAACTGCTCCTGGAGCCGACTGTGCAGTCGCAGGTCCCGGCCCCCTCGCAGCCCGGGTACCTGCGCTGCACGCAGCACCACGCCGCCGATTAGGATTCCTCCCAGCCCTGGCCCCCCCCCCTGCCGCTGCGGGGGCTGGCCCGGCTGGAGGTTCCACAGATGGGCTCCCTGTGCGGCGCCGGCGCACAGGCGCGTGCTCGGGGCTAAGCCTCTCCGGCGCACGCGCCCGACGCGGCCTCCTCTCCCTCTCTGGAACTGCCGCCGCTCCCCCCTCTCCCTCACTTGCCAGTCTTTCGAGCCACCCGATTCCTCGCTCAGCTGCCGCTGCCCGGATCCTCTCCATCAGCGCTTCCATCTCTTCAGGCTCTTCTTGAACTGCAGTACCTCCGATCTCCACCGGGGGCAATCTTCCTGCTCAGGTCCTGTCACCAACGGTGTTTTGTGCTCCGGTCTTCTGAACAGCGATCTTCCTGCTCCGGTCTTCTCACTAACTGTCTTCTTGCTCCGATCTCCTCACCAGCGGTCTTCCTGCTCTGGTCTTCTCACCAGCGGTCTTCTTGCTCCGATCTTCTCACCAGCGGTCTTCCTGCTCCGGTCTTCAGGTAGGTCTTCTAATTTCTTCTGTCTTCACCCGATCGTCCTCTGCTTCAGGTCCTCCCGATCCTCCTCAGCTGCCACGCTTAAATTCTTATCCTGCTGTCTTTTTTTCTTCGGTCTTCACTCTTCTCCCCGTCCAGGTTCCAGGTCCTTCTTCTTCCTCTGCTGCTCCCGGAATGACTCCTCCCCCTTTTCTTCCCGCTCTTTCTATCCCATAAACCTTTGCTCCCCCTCATTACACCCCCTCCCTTTTAACCTCCACCTCACCTTATTTTCATTTAAAATATTAACCCTTTCCTCCCCGTTAACCCCGTCATGATCGCCTTCACCTACGGCCCTGCGGGCCCCGGTTCCGGCCTCCCTTACTGTCCCTGCTTTTCTTCACCACAACTTTAATAGATCCAGACATCTCATTTGGACAATTAGTATGTTTTTCCGAAGCTTTGTTAGCTGTGTGCTAATTTGGTACAGTATTGTGATGGCACCTGTACGTTTGCAAGAAAATAAATAAAAGCTATTAGTGTATCCAAAAATGCCAAATAAAAAATAAAAATTCAAAAATTTTATGTAATCTGTTATCCGGCCTATAAGATGAAATTTTAACACAGCAAATTATTGTCCAAATTCGACGTACGTGTACACACGCGTACGTACATACACACGCGTACGTACATACATACACGTACGTACGCGTACATACATACACGCACGTACATACATAAACGCATGTACGTACATACATGTACATACGTACATACATACACGCACGTACATACACGCACGCACGTACATACATACATACACGCACGTACATACATACACGCACGTACGTACATACAAACACGCACGTACGTACATACATACATACATGCACGCACGTACATACATACATGCACGCACGTACGTACATACATACACGCACGTACTTACATACATACACGCACGTACGTACATACATTGTGCATTTCGATCGCACAAAAAAATACGCAGCATACTATATTTTCTCGCACATTCTCATAGGGAAAGAACGCATATTATACTAATTGTCTATTTCACTAGCTGAGATAATCGTTGCGTGTTATTTCTTTGTCTGTGCAAATATGCGTAAGCTCGTCGGAATCCAGCCTAAATGTAAAAATATATCTTTATAAGGCCATTTTCACCCTGTTTTTCCTCTCACTACGGTTCCATGTGTTTTTGGCGCTGCACTCCCATGTGTATCCAACATGTCGGGGCTTCCTCTATATCAGTCGTGTGAGACCGGCCTTCGGTAGATCGCTACCTTTTTATCACGTGACCAGGGACAGCTCAACGAGACCACCGATCACTGCTCCAGGCTCTTGGTGACCTTTGTTAGCCGGGAGCACAGAGATTTAAAATTTACCGGGCTCCCTAGCTGCTGCGCATGTGTCTGGCATTTTAAGGCAGGTTCATGCGCAGAAGCCGGAGAAGGTCCACGGAGGAGGATCACATCGAGGTTCAAATACGGAGGCCTCCGGTAAGAAGTTTCATCTCCTCTCTCACATCGAGGTTCAAATACGGAGGCCTCCGGTAAGAAGTTTCATCTCCTCTCACCGATCAAAGAGGGGAGATTAAACTTCAACTTTTTCTTAACTTTTACATGATCGCCGTTATCCAACCGAGGATAAGGATCCCGTCGGGGGACATCGCCGGAGGCCTTAGGAAAATATTTTCACCTTCCCTTACGGATTGGATTCGTGACAGGAGGTGAAGCTGTAACTCTTTTACTTTTACATGATCGCCGTTATCCATTGGCTAATGGCAATCACGTGACTGGGGACCACGTACTGCGGCCCACCATGAAATCTCCAGGCTCTCAGCTATGTTTGGTAGCCAGGAGCAGGGATATCTTAAATTACTCAGGCAATCTGCGGCTCTTGCATCGGCCAACGTTGACGACAGGCGTGTGCGCAGAAGCTGAGGTGAGGTCCAAGGGTAAATCCGGGGGCCTTAGGTATGTAAATGCATCTCCCCTCACGAATATGAGCGAAGATTACATTTTACCATTTTTTAACTTTCTGTTGACTTTTAAGGGTGACTGGTGGTCGCGCCAACAGCAGGGAGTTGTCATGTCAAGCACTGAGTTCCCATGAACGGCGGAGTCGTAGTCATGCAATGAGACTAGTGCTACGTGACCAAGATCGCTGTATAGCCCTGCGACCTCACACTCTCGGGCTGGCTTCACACCACCGGTTTCCTATTGTTCAATCCGCAGTCGTCGTCCACACGGAGGATCTGCAGCAAATCACATGCATTGAAAGATACATACTACTGCTACTTCCTTCACACTCGCGGTCATCTGCATTACAGAATCTGCAGGAACGCAGGGTCGCCGGCTGGGGTAACGGCCAGATTCCGCTGTGGTATCCCGCATTCGGAATGTGAAGCGGTCGTGTGCAGCTGGCCTTACTGAAGACAATGTAGTTGCGATACAACTCACAAGTAGCTGCGACCAATATATTGCAAAAATCCAACCTCGGTGAGGTTTTAGCACTCTATAGGTTGTGGGAACTTGCGCGACCCCATTGATATATTTGAGAATGCAAGTTCACAGGGCTGCACAGCGATCTTTGGTCACATGACCCATGTCATGGCGAAAGACTCCATAGAGCTCCAGCCTTAGGGCTCATGTCCACGATTGTGTTCTCACCGCAGAGAGGCAGCGTTTTACGCATACCACCGTGGGCTCTTCGGCCAGATTCACACAGATGTATTTGCGTAGCATATTACGCATGAAAAATATACATGCTAAATACACGTCAGTAGAACCCGCTGATTGCAGCGAGTTCCTTCACATAAGTGTATTTTGCATGCGCATTTTGTCCAAAAAAAAAGCAGTCCCCTTTATTTTCTCGTGCATTTCTGCAGGGGAAGAACATGTATTATTCTAATTACACTAATTGCCTATTTCAATAAATGGCGGCATGGTTGCGTGTTTTTTTGCGCTTGCAAATGTGCTTGATTCATGCTAACAAAAGTACAGTAAGGGCCGCTTCACACAAACATATTTGTTTCAATGGGTGCCTTCAGAATTCTCTTTACAATATAGTTGCGTATAGGCTGCGGGTATATCCGCGACCACGGAGCACAATAGGCTCTATGCTGCGGATATCCGCAGTAAAATAGAACCTGCTGCGTTCTCTTTTCTGCTTCCATGGGTGGAAATTCTGCAGGAAATCCGGCAGCGGAATTTCCGCCCGTGTGCACGGGGCCTAAGGCTGCTCTAAGACGTGCGTTCAGAAAACACAGCTTAAAATCGTGGGTTTTTTACCTCAATTTTGAGCAGCACTTTTGAACGCATGGTAAAGCGGTTTTAATGCACCCCACAATTGTGATGGGTGGGGAGGTGCGTTAGAAAACGCAAATACAGGACAGATAGCGCTTAAAAATCACCGCTTCCGAGCTCACGTCTGAGTAATCGCATTCAAATCAATAGAAACAGTATACCGCAATAAAAAGCGGTGTGTGTGTGTGTGATTCTCATCTAGCGCAGGAAACGCGTTAATAGGGCTAATTCATGTATGGAAATTCGTTTTGCAGCTTTCCTAGCTATCCTCCGGCACGGCTACTTACCCGAAGTGATGCGAGGCGGTTTTGAGATAAAAATGCCTCACATCCGCGGGGAAATTGCATGTTGGCGAGGGAGTGATTCACGGCCCGATATCGCACTCGTCCGTGTGACGTTAGCTTTATAGTTTGGGGGATAGTTCTGGTATACACGCTGATTTTGTAGCATAGATGCGCTGTGAATTGAGGTGAATATATATTTTGGCAAGTCAGTCAATGGACCTAAAAGAGGAGTCAAGGCATGATCTACTGACTTAGGGCTAATGCCCACGGATGGATTTCTGCCGCGTTTCATGAACCTAATAATAGCTTACTGCCTTTAAATGTTCACACAGCATGAAAGAAATCGTGCCATGTTCTAATTGCCACGGGAAAACGCGCAGCCGGCGTCCATTGCAGTCAATTGAAGCCATGCATCACGTGATACATGGCGGAAGTATAGCATGATTACGCGTTTTTTTTGTTTTTTTCAGCCTCACTGCGGCTGTAGATTGCTGCGCCCGTGTGAAGGAGTCCTAAAGAATATTTAACATTAAGCAAAAACTAGTGCCAGATTCTTGACAAGCACACAAGCTACCGCTAATCTCTGCGCCAAAACTATGCCAAATGATTGTGCCCCAATACCTTTACCTTACTTATATTTGTTACTGTATTACTTTATTATTGCAACACACTGTATGCAAATGAGCCAGGTGTCTGGCAGGCTGATGTCACTGCATTGTGATGTCATCAATTTAGAAGTATAAATACCGGCAGCCATGTTAGTCAGTCTCCACTGCAGCTTGGAGACGGGAGGTGGGGGAACCCCTATCTCCTCCGAGAAGCCACAGAACTGGACCTTTTTTTATTTTTAGCTGAGTGCATTTTTAATGCAGCACACAAGGGGGAGACAGCGGCCTACCAAAATCTACTGGGTCATATGACGCGGCTGGCGGTGGGCGAGGAAGCGGTTTTTACTCTATCTTCCGCTGTGCTACAGCGGAAGATAGCGTGACGGATGGCTTCCATTGACTAGAATGGAGGCCGGCCACGCGTACACCCGCGGCAAATAAAGCATACCGCGGGTGAGGTCGGGTGATTTCACAGTGCGGAATTCCGCGATGGAATTCCGCACCGTGAGCATTGAGCTATTAGGTTCAATAGAACCTAATAGCTGCGGGCAATGCAGCGGACTTACACAGCGTATTACGCAGCGGAAATCCCTCCGTGGGAAGGAGCCCTAACTTTAGCCAGCAGAAGGCGCCATAGTATAAGGCAGAAAAAGAAAAGCCCCTAGGCAACCCTGAATCCAAAATTGGATTGCAGAGGGTTAAAGAGGCCCTGTCCTTTTTAGAACGACGGGGTAAAATCATACGTCCTGATCAGCCCCGCCCCTGACACGTTGGCACTTTGCGATAAATAAGTGGCTTTTGTGTTGCAGTTTGGGTACCCAGTCTCTAAAAGGTTCGCCATCACTGATATAGAGGAAGCCCCGACATGTTGGACATGTTGGATACACATGGGAGTGCAGCGCCAAAAACACATGGAACCGTAGTGAGAGGAAAAACAGTGTGAAAATGGCCTTATAAAGATATATTTTTACATTTAGGCTGGATTCCGACGAGCTTACGCATATTTGCACAGACAAAGAAATAACACGCAACGATTATCTCAGCTAGTGAAATAGACAATTAGTATAATATGCGTTCTTTCCCTATGAGAATGTGCGAGAAAATATAGTATGCTGCGTATTTTGTTTGTGCGATCGAAATGCACAATGTATGTACGTACGTGCGTGTATGTATGTACGTACGTGCATGTATGTATGTATGTATGTATGTACGTACGTGTATGTATGTACGTACGTGCGTGTATGTATGTACGTGCGAGTATGTATGTATGTATGTATGTACGTGCGTGTATGTACGTGCGTCTATGTATGTACGTATGTACATGTATGTACGTACATGCGTTTATGTATGTACGTGCGTGTATGTATGTACGTACGTACGCGTGTGTATGTACGTACGCGTGTGTACACGTACGTCGAATTTGGACAATAATTTGCTGTGTTAAAATTTCATCTTATAGGCCGGATAACAGATTACATAAAATTTTTGAATTTTTATTTTTTATTTGGCATTTTTGGATACACTAATAGCTTTTATTTATTTTCTTGCAAACGTACAGGTGCCATCACAATACTGTACCAAATTAGCACACAGCTAACAAAGCTTCGGAAAAACATACTAATTGTCCAAATGAGATGTCTGGATCTATTAAAGTTGTGGTGAAGAAAAGCAGGGACAGTATGTAGCTTATAGCGGTTTAGAGATTTATTAGAGATCTCCTGTGTGATCGTTGTCCGGGTCTCCTGGACTCATGGTTAGTGTAGGGAATAGCGGTATAACCAGGAGCTTAGAAGTTCGCCCGCTAGCTTCACGTTTTGTCTAAAATGTCAAGTAATACCTGTTCTTTATAATCAGCCTATCTGTTAGTAGTGGTTGCATTTTTGGCTTCTGTATGCAGTGTTTTCTATCTCTGTGTATTCTGTTCCGTCTCTGTTATATGCCATGCGTGTGTCCTGTTCTGTGGCTCCTAGGATCAGCTATGGCCCAGTTCCGAAGACCGCTGGGCCGCCCTCTTATTTGGGCGATGTCTACGCTTAGGTTGGGCCACTGTCGACCCCCCCCCCCCCCCCTTTTAGCACAGGGTCAGTGGCATGGATTCCATGTGAATTTCCTGTGTGCATGTATACTACTAGACTACTAGTCCTTTGGTCACGATGGTGTTGGCAGTCTGCTAAATCTGCCCACACGATCATAACAGTCTGTTCAGAAAGCCACATAGTACTGATTACATTTTGGGTCCTATTTGTGCATACTAACATAACATTAGGGCCACAATGGGTACATTTCTGAAAACAATACAAACAGGGGTATCCATTTTGGGGTGTCAGTGCACATGAAAATGATTTTGGGGGAAAAAATTTTAGAATAGCACATTACCCGAACACTTTTTTTTTTTTTTTAATCTAAATTGCATTAATTTCTGAAAATGTGGGATCTAAATAATGTGGCGCGCATGCGCAGAAGCCGGCGAGCCCGGCAAATTCAAAATCTCCCTGCACCCGGCTGTCACAGATAGCCGAGTGCAGGGAGATATGACTGGGATAACGGTGATCATATAAAGTTAAAAAGTAAAAAAAAAAAAAAAGTTAAAAGTTTAAAAAGTTAAAGTTTCATCTCCCCTTACGGATCGTATCCGTAAGGGGGATGAAATTACGTACCCAAGGTCCCGGATTTGTTCCCTGGTGGGATGTTGATCCGTGGACCTTACCCCAGCTTCTGCGCAAAAGTGAAAGATTGCCCAATAAATGTAACATCTCCCTGCTGCTGGCTACCAAAGGTCGCCAAGAGCCTGGAGATGTCACGGGGAGCCGCGGTATACGGTTACTGGTCACGTGATCGCCGTTATCCAATGCATAATGGCGATCACGTAAAAGTTCTTTAAAAAGTGGCAGTTTCATCTCCCCTCACCGAAGCGATCGGTGAGAGGAGATGAAACATCTTCTCGGAGGCTTCCGCATTTGAATCCAGATGCGATTCTCCTCCATGGATCCTGCCAGCTCCTGGGTATGCGCCCGCCGGCAAAATGCCGGACACATTCGCAGGAGCTGGGGAGCCCAGGAAATTTTAAATCTCCTTGCTCCCAGCGACCAATGGTTGCTGCGTGCTTGGAGCAGTGACCGGGGGCCTCGTTGAGCGGTCCCCGGTCACATGATAAAGTAGCAAACTAACATTAGGCCGGTCACACATGACCGGAGAGGAATTACGGGTTCTGCATGCGCTTGATCAACGGTAATCCACGGATCAATCGCATGCATTGGATTACACAATTCCCCCCAATTAGCGGGTCGGAATTGCGTAATCCACTCGCAGAAACCACACACACATATATACACACACACACAAGGCTCTCACCCTGCAGCTGCTCCTCCTCAGCGATGCTCTCCTTGCTGCAGAGATCATGTTCTCTGCACTCCCCTTCCCTCCTCCGCGGCCGTTGTCAGTCTGCTATCGGCACTCCTCTATTACTGTCTGCATTAGACAGAACAAGCCGAGAGCAGACTGCCTACTGACAGCAGCACGGAGGAGTGAGGGAACTTACTGCATAGGCGGCGGGCCGGATTCGGCCTGCGGGCATTGTTTGACACCTGTGCTCTAGATCATACAAACTTCTAGGCTGTGGGAGTTGCCGTCCTAAATGCGCAGACCGGTGCCAGCGGCCGGGGAGTGACGTTTCTGTGTGGGGCTCTGCGATCCCTGCACAGAAATAGAGCATGCTGCGGTTTGTTTTCCACGTGTGATTTCGCGCGGACAAACCGCGGCCGTCTGCCTAGGATTGCGTTTTCTAACGCAATCCTATAGCAGCTTCCATGGGTGGAAATTCTGCGGGAAATCCGGCAGCGGAATTTCCGCCCGTGTGCACGGGGCCTAGGGCTGCTCTAAGACGTGCATTCAGAAAACACAGCTTAAAATCGTGGGTTTTTTACCTCAATTTTTAGCAGCACTTTTGAACGCATGGTAAAGCGGTTTTAATGCACCCTACAATTGTGATGGGTGGGGAGGTGCGTTAGAAAACGCAAATACAGGACAGATAGCGCTTAAAAATCACCGCTTCCGAGCTCACGTCTGAGTAATCGCATTCAAATCAATGGAAGCAGTATACCGCAATAAAAAGCGGTGTGTGTGTGTGATTTTCATCTAGTGCAGGAAACGCGTTAATAGGGCTAATTCATGTATGGAAATTCGTTTTGCAGCTGTATGCAGCATGATTTAGGTATGGGTACGCGGTGAGAAAGGTAAGGGGGGGCCCTGAGCTGAACTTTTGCACCCGGGCCCTTGAGCCTTTAGGTACGCCCCTGACCCTAAGGGTGTTTCTCACCTCATCTTTCTGCGTTTTATATACAAAAATGACAGGAAAGGGTTGTGACCCGGCGGCCGTCGCAGGGAGAAGATGACCATCGCCACTGTATGCCACGGAAAGGGGTGAACGCGCGTGTGAACTGGCATTTCAAGCGCAACCCGATTACTGTAAACCTTGTTTATGCACAAATACGCTCCACTGCGACAATAGTCTTGGCGTGTACACTCGTCTGCCGAAGCCCTAGGGCCTCTTTCACACGGCGTGCTAAATTTAGCAGAAAAGCGGTCGCAGAAACCGC
Organism: Eleutherodactylus coqui; assembly: GCF_035609145.1. Taxonomy (NCBI): domain Eukaryota; kingdom Metazoa; phylum Chordata; class Amphibia; order Anura; family Eleutherodactylidae; genus Eleutherodactylus; species Eleutherodactylus coqui. The sequence continues at coordinate 662,835 of NW_027102247.1, forward strand.
AATGATTTTTACGTGCATTTGCGCTCCCGATATTCCATTAGAGTCTAAGGGGGTAAGCAAATTCGCTCTCATATGCATAAAATTGCGCCGAGGGCTCCTTCACACGAATGTACTTTAGTCCCCTTATAGTTCTGATCCCAGGAATGCACAAAAATAAAGACTGAAAAACTGGTTGCTCATTGGCAACCCCTGGCTGGGGTTCTGTACCAGCGAGAGATTATTTTAAAATTTAGTTCTTGGAGTCTGGAGTATACCGACCCCTTGTGTGTCAGGGCAAAAGCTTTGACCCAATCATTCGGCTGCAGGTGCCTTCCCAATTCTTCTTCCCACGCGTGGACAAAGTCTAGGGGACCATCCCCCATCTCCCGGTCCAGCATCATCTTATAAAGTACTGAGATTGGGTGGCTGATGGGGGCTGTGGACATGCACAATTTTTCAAAGTCAGTGGGGTCTTCCGCCCCCCGGGACTCAGGACCCAGGGTGTCTATCGCACTCCTCAGCTGGAAGTATTCTAGCCACGTCCCTGGTGGAACGATGCGTCCTTCAAATAGTTCCGTCAGTGGTTTCAGATTGTCTCCTGTCATTACATCTCTTAGTCGTGGCGCGGGGTTTATTGACGTGGTCGCTAGGGTTTTTCGGTGTAGGAAGGCCTCAAATTGGGGGTTAGCTAGTAGAGGTGTGAAGGGGCCTGGCACTGAGATCAGTTCTGTATCCCTTGCAAAGCCCGACCAGGCTCTTGTTAGCTGGTTCAGCAGTGGGGACATTACTGTAAGGCGCCTAATTAAGGTCTGCGGGATCCAGAATACTCCCTGCGTCTGCCTGGCATCTAGGTCGTATTCTAGTTCAACCCAGAGCTTGGAGCTCCGGTTCCTGAGCAGGTTTAGCACGCAGTTCGCTATGTTAGCTTTATTATACAGTGAAAAGTCTGGGAGGCCCAGGCCTCCCCTGGGTTTGTCTCTGGTCAGGGTTCTGTATTTAAGTCTGGGACTGCGGCCTCGCCAGACAAACTTAGTAATCAGGGAGCGGATGTGCTTAAAATAGGCCCTGTGCAGTTTTATGGGGAATGCTTGGCATATGTACAGGAACTTTGGTAAGACGTCCATTTTGACCGCGTTCACCCTTCCCGCCCAGGATAGGAAGAGGGGACTCCATTTCCCCAGGTCTCTCTCTAAGTTTGTTAAGAAGGGTTTAAAGTTTAGGTCGTATACGTTTGCGGGGTCTTCCGGCAGTTGTATTCCTAAGTATTTGAGGGATTTCGATTGCCATTTGAGTGGGAAAAGTTCCTGTAGGGAGTGTGCTTCGTCCCTTGGGAGGGAGATATTTAGCATTTCGGTTTTTTGCAGGTTGATTTTGAAGTTGCTAATCGCACTAAATTTGTCGAATTCCTGCAGAAGAACCGGGATCCCTATTCTCGGGCAGGATAAATATAGCAGGAGGTCGTCTGCGAATAAAGAGAGTTTAAGCTCCCTCTGGCCCAGTTTAACCCCTCTTATGGCATCGTTTTTTCTTATGGCGTTGGCCAGGGACTCCATCGTCAATATGTATAAAAAGGGGGACAGCGGGCAGCCCTGTCGCGTTCCGTTTCGTATGGGGATGTTATCTGAGAGGGCACCGTTGATTCTGATCCTCGCCGAGGGGTTCCCGTATAGCGCCATAATCCACTCCCTCATGCGGGGCCCCAGTCCCACTCTGCCCAGTGTGCCCTCTAAGAACCTCCATCCGACCCTGTCGAAGGCCTTTTCGGCGTCGACCGCCATAAGGCCTAATGGGGACCTCTCTTGTCGGGCCCGCGAGATCAGTGACATGGTTTTTATTATATTGTCCCTCCCCTCTCTTCCCGGGACAAACCCCACCTGGTCTCTATGTATTAGTTTCGGGATGTATGGCTGAAGTCGGGTGGCGATTGACTTGGCGAAAAGTTTAACGTCTACGTTTAGGAGTGAAATAGGCCTGTAACTACCGCACTCCGTAGCGTCTTTTCCCGGTTTGGGTATTACGACCAGGTGTGCCTGCAAGGCCTGAGTCGGGAAGGGGCAGCCTCTGTTTATTGCATTGAAAGAATTGGTCAGCAATGGGGCTAATTCGTTTTTGAATAGTTTATAGAATTTTGGGGTCAGTCCGTCTGGGCCCGGGCTCTTGCCTACTTTTAGCTCTTTGATGAGGGCTGAGACTTCTGTGGGGGAGAAGTCCTCTTCCATTTCCGCGGACGCTTCTGGATCTATAGGTCCAGGAGCGTGGCTGTCTAGGTATTCCTCGACTTCACTGTCCCTCGGGGTCCGAGCGGGGTCTCTCTCTATGTTATATAGGCTGCTATAGTATTCGCGGAAGGCCTCGAGAATTTCGGTAGTTGAGTGGGCTACTCCTCCCTGTCGCTTTTGTATTTTCGGGATATAAGTCAGGGGGGCCTTGGGGTGTAGGGTCTTTGAGAGCCATTTCCCACATTTATCTCCATACTCGAACGCGCATCTGCGCATCTTGTCTCTGAATCCTAGTGTCCTTTGGTCGAGTATCGAGAGGATTTGTTGACGAATTGTGGAGATTTCCACTTTCGTGTTCTCTGTGGGTCTACCTTTGTTTAGTCTCTCTTTTGTCTGTAATTCTTCTAAGAGTCTTTTCAGTTTTGCTGACCTGTCTTTTTTTAAGCGGGATCCATGGGAGATGAAGACGCCTCGTAGGACGCACTTCAGGGCCTCCCATTTAATGGGGGGGTCTGTGTGGTCCTCCCTGTGTGTTTCCGCGAACATCTCTATTGTTTTTTTGATGTCTCCGGCGCAGACAGCGTCGTTAAGCAAATTGTCGTTGAGTTTCCACTGAAATGTTTTGGGAGGTCCTCCCACTCTAGAGAGACCCCCATAGATAGGGGCGTGGTCTGACCACAGGAAGGGGCCTATGGAGCATGAGGGGCCATGGTCCAACAGTCTGTGGGATATAAAAAGGTGGTCTATTCGGCTGTAGCTGTTATGCACCGCCGAATGGAAGCTATAGTCCCTGACCCCGGGGTGCAAAATCCTCCACAGGTCCACCAACCTCAGCCTATTTAGTTCTTTTTTGAATGTGCGACGTGCTGCGTGGGAGATGGGGGACTTACCAACCGACGAGTCCAGTCCTGGGTCCATCACTAGATTAAGGTCGCCGCCTAGGATCACGTCAGAGCCATCGGCGAAGTCAGCCAGTTTTCTCAAAGTTGTCAGCCCGAAGGAGATCTGGTCCTGAATGTAACGGCCCTGTGGGTCGACCATTTGATCGATCACCTCATGTTGGAAGGACTTGTGTAGTGCCACCGAGACCCCCCTCGCCTTTTTTGTGGGGTGCGGGCTGTGGACCCACGTGGTGTAGAATTTAGAGGAAAAGCGTGGAATGTTGTCTGCTTTAAAGTGGGTCTCTTGCAGTAAGGCTACCATTATTTTTTTCTTATGTAAGTGATACAGAACTTGGCTTCTTTTCCCCGGAGTGTTCAGGCCTTTAACATTGTAAGTGCAGACTGTTACGTTGGCCATATCTCTAGTAGTTGAGTGAGCGTGTTTTGGAATGCTAGGTGACCAATCTTAGGGTGTGGGGGGGGGGGGTAAGGCACAAGTGGGAGAGGTGGGAAGGGGGGGTGAAAGAACAACACAGAAACAGACAGGAGAAATATAACATATATGGGGTGAGGCCCCATTAAACTTTCCTCAGTGCAGTTTAAGGAAAACACCTTACGTGGCAGCGCCCGGGCTGCACCCTCTGCTGGGGAACGAACGAAACCTGGCATCGGAGCTGTGCCCCGTTACGGCCGCGGCTAGAACAAATATAACAGTTAAACAGAATAACATTTTAAGGCTATAGCTTAGTGGCTCCGTTCTCAGGAGCGTTAGTGATGTCTCAGCGGGTCTCTGGAGCGGGTGGGCAAGCGGGGACGTCGGCTTGCGTTTGTCTCTTGACAGTTGGTCGGCATCTCAGAAGAGAGGGTCTGGGTTGTCAGCGTTTGGTTTTGTCGCTGGCTCTTTGCCATGGGGAGCCCACAGCGGGAGCCAGCGCCCCTACGTGTCTGGGCCAGTCCGGTAAGTCAATCATCGGGAGTTCGAATGTGTGCAGGAAATTGGGCAGATCCCCCAGGGACCTAAAGGTTGCTCTTTTGTTCCCTTTGCGCGCCTGCAGTTGGAAGGGGTAGCCCCATTGATATAGAATGTCCTTATCTCTCAGCGCCGTCAGTAGTGGTTTTAGTGCTCTTCTTTGTTGAAGTGTGCGGCGGGAAAGGTCTTGTAGGATGAGAATGGGGGACCCCTTGTAGTGTAGATTTCCAGCATCTCTAGCGCTTCTCATTATCTGTTCTTTCTCCTGGAAGAAGTGCACTCTGCACACTACATCTCGCGGCCTTGCGGGGTCTGCGGAGCGCGGGCCCAGAGTGCGGTGTATTCTGTCGATCTCTAGGAGGTCTTCTGGTGGGCGTTTCAGTAAGTCGTTGAAGAATTTTTGTGCCCAGGTGGCAAGTTGGTTGTGCTCGACCCTTTCGTCTAGGCCTCTTATGCGCAAATTGTTCCGCCTATGGCGGTTTTCAAGGTCGTCTAAGTGAAGAAACAACTCCGAAATTTGGGCCGACTGTGCTTGGATGACCTTTCTGTGCGAGTCGACAGTGTCAATTAGCTTTTCCTGTATTTCCTCCACTTCCCCAAGGCGTTGACCTACGTGCAGGATGTCTTTTTGTAGACCTGTAATGTCTCTTTTGTGGGATTGTTCGAGCTTATATAGAGATTCGTCCAGATCTCTTTTGGTGGGGAGTGAACGCAGGTGTGCGCGCCAATCCCATTGCTCCTCTTCGCAATGTGAGTCTGGTGGAGGGTGCTGGCGTGGGCCCCTTGTGTTTGCCCCTGAGGGTGATGAATAGGGGGAGCATGGGGGGGCTACAGGGCTCTTGAGATACTGCCAGTTCTTCTGTGTCCTTTGTGGGACGCCCCTCCCCCGCTGCTGTTTGTGTGCCTGGTGGGGAGTGCTGTAGCTCGGCCTGTGGTGTTGCCGTGTCAGGGTGGATTTTATCTGACCTGCTTTGCGATCCTCCCTGCGACTGTGAGCAGTTTGTGGATCTGGGCTCCCTGGACTGGCAGCTTGCGCTATCGTCCGAGTCGTCCGTCTCAGCGGCTCTCTCCTTCTGCACGCTGCTGCTAGGTCGCGCCGGACCTCCCGTCGGTGCCATCTTGATTTTTCCCCGCTCACCGGCCGCCTCTGCTTGCGGTCTCAGGAACGGCTCCAAACTGCCTGCACTGCGTTCCGGAGTGCGCCCCGAGGTGTTCTGGGCTCTCTTGCGCCCCATGACGTCTCTCTGTGCCGCTGTGATAGCTTGTGGAGCCTTAAAGAAGCCGCGGCCGCCGGAGCGCGTCTCAGAAGCGACTTACTCCGGCATCAGGTAGCTCCGCCCCCCCCTTTTTAAACTTTTAAAAAACTTTTTAAACTTTTTTTTTACTTTTTCACACTTTTTTTTTTAACTTTACATGATCACTGTCATCCACCCAGACACATGTTTTTACGTCCTCAGGGATTAAGGCCCACTTGGGCAGGACGTAAAAACACTATGGGCTGGTCACTAAGGGGTTAAGAATTAAATTATGCAAACCGAATAATACGAAATGTAACGATTGGCCAATTTTGCATCTTTCAAATAATGTGGAATATGATTTAGACGCGTTACCACTGAGAAACAAGGCGAGGTTCATCCATAGACTCATCACAACAGTTCTTTTGTTTTATTATATACTTTATTATTGTGATTTGCATTTTATGTACTTTGTCAAATCAATAATTTAGAAAATCAATTAAATATTTGTTGATGAAAATGGACAAATGTTTCCGCTTACCTGTACAGAGCTGACGGAAAATGCGTTTTTCCCATGGAATCGGCTCTTTAACCCCTTAACGACGGCCCCATCGGGATTCTACGTCCTGGCCGGCTGGGCTTTATTCCTAGAGGACGTAGTTTTATGCATCCTCTAGGAATGACAGCCCTGCAGGCTCAGGACGTGATAGCTCCATGCTGCCGGTTACCGGAGGTAGCCGACAGCATGGAGCTGTCATCCCGGGCCGCGGGACCCCACCCCCGGTCACGCGATCGCGTTAAACTCAATGGAAAGTTAAAAACAATTAAAGTTTCAGCTCCCCTTACGGATCGGATCCGTAAGGGGAGCTGAGAGTACTCACCTCCGGTCCTCCGCAGCGTCCGGATCCTTCTGTCTTCTCCCCGGCACGTCACGCACGTCACGCGCATGCACAGAGAGCCGGGAGGCCCGGGAAATTTAAAAATTCCCTGCTCTCGACTAGAATGAGTAGCCGAGAGCAGGGAGCTGTCACCGGGAGCTGCTGTATGCGGTTCCCGCTCACATGATCCACCATTTTGCTTTTGTTGGTATCGGGTTGCATGCATTGATCGTGTCCTGTATGTGATAGTATAATATAGATATTTTCCCCGCTGTGGTGGTGGCGTTACCTATTATGTCCGCCACTATGTTCGTTGTCACTGTTATTTCCGCCAAATTCTTTTACATCTGTGACTGAAGGCTTAGAAGGGTATTTCAATCTCAGCAAATAAAAGTAATACCTTGTATAATCAAAAATTAAAATTTTCCAATATAATTTATAAGCGACTATATGCATAAAACAATGCGGGTGTCCCGTAGTGTACTAACGGTCTATGTGATGCCGACTGCGTATGGCAGCGAGTGTACTGCGCATGACTACGTATCTCATGTACACGATCATGCGATGTGTGACTGTCTTTTTTCTTCTAATTCCCTGCTCTGTTTCATCGTGGGGGTTGCATATGTATTGCGTATGGACAGTGCTGTATATACGCTGCCCATACAAAAGTATAGGGCTCACACTGCGTGGTATGTGGAGAAATAGAGCAAGCTGCCATTTTTTCCTCGCTCGGATCTACACACAGTGTTTACACGCTAATGTGAATGGATCAATAAAAGTCAGACAACAAAAAAAAAAAATCACAGAGAGCGGCCATATACTCACTGATATACTGATTCACCACGTGTCACACGGCAGTACATCGCATGAGCCCTAAAGTAGAACATGCTGCGTACCTATTTATGTAGTCTAATAGAGCCTCATGAGTGTGAATAAGCTGGTTCCTTTGGGTAAGTGAGATTTTTGGCCCGTGCGAAAGGGGCATTACTGTATGCTAAACTGTTCACTTCATTTTCATTGCCTTCTATGACATTTATGGAAATGGCACGGCACAAATTATTGTTAGGGGTTCCATCACAGGTGCGAAAATCAGCATCCCCACCACACTCCCCTTGTGCAGCTGTACCGCCTCCACACTCCCCGCATGTAACCGCGCCGCCTCCACACTCCCCGCATGTAAACACACCGTCACTACACTCCCCAGCATGTAACCACACCGTCACCACACTCCCCGCATGTAACCCCACCATCACCACACCGCCCTTATGTAACCGTACCGCCACCACACTCCCAGCATGTAACTGTACCATCACCACACCTTCCTCATGTAACCATTGCGCCTCCACACTCTCCGCACCGTCACCACACTCCCCGCACGTAACCGCACCGCCACCACAATTCCCTCATGTTACCGTGCCGCCACTACACTCCCTGCACGTAACCGCGCCGCCACCACACTCCCTGCACGTAACCGCGCCGCCACTGTCAAAATATGCAGTACATCCCTAGATAAATTCGTTAAGGGGTCTAGTTTTTAAAATGGGGTCATTTGTGGGGGTTCTATATGGTTTTGGGCGCTCAAGAACTCTACAAGTGGGCAATGGGGCCTAAAAGGACTTCAAGCAAAATCTATGTTCTGAAAGCCACCGATTACTCCTTTTATTTTGGGCCCCGTTGTGTATCCAGACATAAGATTAGGGCCACAATGGGTATGTCTCTGAACACGGGACAAACGGGTATCCATTTTTGGGTGCAAGTCTTCCTTCATATGTGTGCTGTACAAAAAAAGCTGTTTTTAAAATGACAGAATTGCCGAAAAAACGAAAATCACAATTTTTTCCTTTTGCTTGGTTTGAATTCATTCAAAAACTGTGGGGTCAAAATATGCAGTACACCCCTAGATAAATTCCTTAAGGGGTCTAGTTTTCAAAATGGGGTCATTTGTGGGGGGTTTCTATTGTTTTGGGCGCTCAAGAACTCTACATGTGTGCTATGGGGCCTAAAAGGACTTCAAGCAAAATTTCTGTTTTGAAAGACACTGACTACTCCTTTCATTTTGGGCCCCGTTGTGGACTCAGATATAACAATAGGGCCACAATGGGTATATTTCTGAACACGGGAGAAATAGGGGTATCCATTTTGGGGTGTAAATCATGATTTTCATGTAAACTATAGGAAAAAAATATGTCTTTAAAATAACAGATTTGCAAAAATATGAAATTTTACTTTTTCTCCTCTAAATTGAATTAATTCCTGAAAAAAAACTGTGGGGTCAAAATACTCATGACACCCCTCAGTGAATACATTAAGGGGTGTAGTTTTTAAAATGAGGTCATTTGGGGGGGTATCTATTATTCTGACACTCATGAGCCTTTCCAATCTCGGCTTGGTATAGAAAAACAAAGTGTTCCTCAAAATGCTAAAAAGTAATGTTAAATTTGTACGTCTCCTAAATAGTTAAAAAAAAACGAAAGTTTTTCCAATGTGCGCCCAAAATAAAGTAAACGGGTGGAAATATAAATCTTAGCAAAAATTTCTATATTATGTTTGCACATATTTAAGATATTGCAGTTGGAAATGTGAAAAAATGACGATTTTTTTCAAAATTTTCCCAATTGTGGCGCTTTTAATAAATAAACACAATTTCTATTGGTCTATTTTTTCCGCCTAAATGAAGCACAACATGTGGCGAAAAAACAATGTCAGAATCGCTTGGATATGCAAAACCTTTCTGGTGTTTTTCCATGTTAAAGTGACACATGTCAGATTTGGAAAATTTGGCCTGGTCATTAAGGCGCAAACAGGCTTGGTCACTAAGGGGTTAAATATGAGCCATACAGAAGTTATTCACTTACCTGCTCCGTTGCTGGCGTCCCCGTCTCCATGGCTCCGTCTAATTTCGCTGGCTTCTTGCTTTTTTAGACGCGCTTGCGCTGTGCGGTCTTCTGCCTGGTGAATGGGGCCGCTCGTGCCGGAGAGCTGCTCACCGCGTCGTCATCGTAGCTCCGCCCCGTCACGTGTGCCGATTCCAGCCAATCAGGAGGCTGGAATCGGCAATGGAACGCAAGGAAGGAGAAGAAAATCCACGGTGCACCATGGGAGAAGACCCGCGGTCCACCGTGGGAGAAGACCAGCGGCGCCATCTTTAAAAGAAGAATAGAAGAAGCTGCAGAACGCTGATGCAGGTAAGTGCAATGTGCTTTTTAAAAACTAACCTATGCTTTCTTTTTAACAGACTTTAAATGCACACAAAAGAAGCCAGCGAAATTAGACGGAGCCATGGAGACGGGGACGCCAGCAACGGAGCAGGTAAGTGAATAACTTCTGTATGGCTCATATTTAACCCCTTAGTGACCAAGCCTGTTTGCGCCTTAATGACCAGGCCAAATTTTCCAAATCTGACATGTCACTTTAACATGGAAAAACACCAGAAAGGTTTTGCATATCCAAGCGATTCTGACATTGTTTTTTCGCCACATGTTGTGCTTCATTTAGGCGGAAAAAATAGACCGATAGAAATTGTGTTTATTTATTAAAAGCGCCACAATTGGGAAAATTTTGAAAAAAATCGTCATTTTTTCACATTTCCAACTGCAATATCTTAAATATGTGCAAACATAATATAGAAATTTTTGCTAAGATTTATATTTCCACCCGTTTACTTTATTTTGGGCGCACATTGGAAAAACTTTCGTTTTTTTTTAACTATTTAGGAGACGTACAAATTTAACATTACTTTTTAGCATTTTGAGGAACACTTTGTTTTTCTATACCAAGCCGAGATTGGAAAGGCTCATGAGTGTCAGAATAATAGATACCCCCCCAAATGACCTCATTTTAAAAACTACACCCCTTAATGTATTCACTGAGGGGTGTCATGAGTATTTTGACCCCACAGTTTTTTTTCAGGAATTAATTCAATTTAGAGGAGAAAAAGTAAAATTTCATATTTTTGCAAATCTGTTATTTTAAAGACATATTTTTTTCCTATAGTTTACATGAAAATCAGGATTTACACCCCAAAATGGATACCCCTATTTCTCCCGTGTTCAGAAATATACCCATTGTGGCCCTATTGTTATATCTGAGTCCACAACGGGGCCCAAAATGAAAGGAGTAGTCAGTGTCTTTCAAAACAGAAATTTTGCTTGAAGTCCTTTTAGGCCCCATAGCACACATGTAGAGTTCTTGAGCGCCCAAAACAATAGAAACCCCCCACAAATGACCCCATTTTGAAAACTAGACCCCTTAAGGAATTTATCTAGGGGTGTACTGCATATTTTGACCCCACAGTTTTTGAATGAATTCAAACCAAGCAAAAGGAAAAAATTGTGATTTTCGTTTTTTCGGCAATTCTGTCATTTTAAAAACAGCTTTTTTTGTACAGCACACATATGAAGGAAGACTTGCACCCAAAAATGGATACCCGTTTGTCCCGTGTTCAGAGACATACCCATTGTGGCCCTAATCTTATGTCTGGATACACAACGGGGCCCAAAATAAAAGGAGTAATCGGTGGCTTTCAGAACATAGATTTTGCTTGAAGTCCTTTTAGGCCCCATTGCCCACTTGTAGAGTTCTTGAGCGCCCAAAACCATATAGAACCCCCACAAATGACCCCATTTTAAAAACTAGACCCCTTAACGAATTTATCTAGGGATGTACTGCATATTTTGACCCCACAGTTTTTGAATAAATTCAAGCAAAGCAAAAGGAAAAAAATAGGATTTTCATTTTTTGGGCTATTGTGTCAATTTAAAAACAGTTTTTTTTGTACAGCACACATATAAATGAAGGCTTTCACCCCAAAATCGATACCCCTGTTTGTCCCGTGTTCAGAAACATACCCATTGTGGCCCTAATAGACTTACAGGACCCATGGCTAGGCCTACAATGAAAGGAATACCCGTTGGATTTCAGGGTACCACTGAATAAATTTCAGGCCCCATTGCCCACTTATAGAGCCATTGAGCGGCCAAAACTATAAAGAACCCCCTCAAATGACTAGTGGGTTTTCATGAGGGAAATGTGGCGACCTGGGGTTACATGCAGGGAGTGTGGTGACGGTACGGTTACATGCAGGGAGTGTGGAGACGGTGGGGTTACATGCTGGGAGTGTGGTGGCGGTACGGTTACATAAGGGCGGTGTGGTGATGGTGGGGTTACATGCGGGGAGTGTGGTGACGGTGTGGTTACATGCTGGGGAGTGTATTGACGGTGCGTTTACATGCGGGGAGTGCACAGTGGGAGCTGGCTGGGGCTCACAGCAATCTATGCTGACCGTGGCATGTAAAGGGTTTATAGAGGGAGCTGGCTGGGACTGACAGCAATCTATGCTGACTGTGGCATGTAAAGGGTTCGCAGAGGGAGCTGGCTGGGACTGACAGCAATCTATGCTGACTGGGCATGTAAAAGGTTTACAGAGGGAGCTGGCTGGGACTGACAGCCATCTATGCTGACCGCGGCATGTGAAGGGAGCACAGAGGGAGCTGGCTGGGACTGACAGCAATCTACGCTGATCGCGACATGTAAAGGGTTCGCAGAGGGAGCTGGCTGGGACTGACAGCAATCTACGCTGATCGCGACATGTAAAGGGTTCACAGTGGGAGCTGGCTGGGATTGAAAGCAATAAATGCTGACCACGGCATGTAAAGGGTTTACAGAGGGAGCTAGCTGGGGCTGACAGCAATCTATGCTGACCGTGACATGTAAAGGGTTCACAGAGGGAGCTGGCTGGGGCTGACAGCAATCTATGCTGACCGTGGCATGTAAAAGGTTTACAGAGGGAGCTGGCTGGGGCTGACAGCAATCTATGCTGACCGCGGCATATAAAGGGAGCACAGTGGGAGCTGGCTTGGGCTGACAGCAATCTATGCTGACCGTGGAATGTAAAGGGTTCACAGTGGGAGCTGGTTGGGACTGACAGCAATCTATGCTGACCGTGGAATGTAAAGGGTACAATAGTGTCGCATCTGTAAGAAGTCCCCGCGCTGCACGCAGATGGCGCAGAGCGGTGCAGTTGGGGCCGCGCCATGTCCGCTAGGTGCTGTTGGAGAACCCCCACAAATGACCCTGTTTAAAAAAACTAGACCCCTTAACGAATTCCTCTAGGGCTGTGCTGCGTATTTTGACCCACAGTATTTGAATGAATCTGAGCAAAGCAGAAGGAAAAAAGTTAAAGTTGTACTACCTCTAGCTTGGATACAAAATGTGAAACAGACCCTGTTGTATCGCCTCTAGCTTGGCTACAAGACGTGATATGGGTGGGCAAGCTGCCACTTGGGATGCATTATGCATTGACACTTGGGGGTCAGGATAACAGCATGCTGACAATAGAGGGCAATGTATAGCTTTATGTCTTTGGTGATGTTAAATTCATTCTCTGTGGCTGATTTTACACAAGTGAGCACTATATCAGCCCGAGAAACTCAAACCAATATCTCGCATGGCAAATATGCGAGTGTGTCTGCCAGTGCAGTGCGCCTTGTAAGAACAATGCATTGCGATGTGTGTATGTGTGTAAAATATATACACATACATACATATACAAACACACACCGCTGTAGGAGCAACTGTAAGAAACAAAATAAATGGTGGGAATATGGCGGCCGCCTGATCTTTTACGCACATAGTATTCATAGGGGAGGTCCTATATTTTCTCGGTCAAGTATTAACGGGAGAGAATACTGCTGGTGAAAACGAAACCACAGAAATCTTAGGCTTAGTTTTGTCCCAATATACGGCCGTGACAATCACCAGCGATGCTTTTTTTTTAGAGGATTAAATCGCATCGCTGCCGCGCACATTAAAAACCGCATGTTTTTGTTTAACGCGCAAGTCGGTAGGACTTTCCAATGTTAACATGCAGCGCATATTTTTCGCCTTGTGATGCGATAAAACGCAGCCTCCATAGGATTACATGGGAGATTTTAAAAAACGCACTGCGCAGAAGGACACAGCAGGCTGTGATTTTCTCTCTCAACATCACATCAGTGAAAACCTTGCTGAAGGGAAGGGAACCGTTGGGAATCATTGGCTGCGAAATCTGCTTTTTTTTCAATAACCAACGCATCGGTTAAAAATGGCGCGATTTTACCCGCCGGTTTGAAACCACCCTAGAGAAAAATAGGGCAAAAAGATGGAGAACTGGGAGGTGACCCGCTAATCTCTATGGTGCTGTAAGTTTGGGTAAATCCAATAGGTGGTGCAGCACGTTTCTGTAAAACCAACAGAGGGCGCTGCAATGTTACTGTAGAAACCAATGGACAGCATGGCAGGTAGCTATACATAAACTATACAAAATGTGATTGGTTGCTGCTGCTGCCGCCATTTTTTTAAAAGGTACGCTCAGTTCTTTCATAGAGAACAAGAAGGTAGGTACTTACAATTCAGGTAGGTAGGTTCAGTTTGGGCCTGGGAGAGACTCCAGTGGAGACTGACGGAAAAATGGCTGCTTACAACCTGTGGTCCTTGTTTCGGGTGCGCGTGTCACCATCGATCTAATGCATCTTACTGCATAGATATATATCTAGCTATAAAAATAGATAGTTATATATCAATATAGATATTTCTAAAAATATCTAGCTTTACGTATAAATTTAAACTTCTATAGTTATGGTTTTGTAAGGCTGAAAACAGACATACAGAATTTGTATTATTATCAGCATTATTCTTATAATTGCCATTGATGTTATTCCAGGGTCAGGTAATACACTGCATGAGGCTTTGACCAATTTTTACTATTTTAGGTAAAAAGCTGCATTGACTGCACTTCTGCATTTAGTGCGATATGGTAGGACTGCAAGCAAAGCCTGAGACAAGATCTTGGTGCGCCCCATGACAATACATATCAGGTAGGTATCCTGCCCTAGAGGTATGAAGGCACCATACAGCAGCACTCATCTGTAATCCAACCTGCAGGGACATTGTGTGCTGCTGTAATGCCCCAAAGTTACTGTAAGATTCTATTGCTTTACTGGTTTTTGCTTTTTTTGGTGTTTTTTATCTTTCATCCCAGTGCTACAAAGACCGAGGACAGAAAGCTCTGGCACTGAAATACTGTGATGAGGCTTCAGCCATGCCACCGGTTACTAAAGAGGTGAGGACTATCAGTAGTAACGTGGTAACACAATTCAACTGTTCATTTCAGCCATTGATTTACTGACCTACTCCACTGCTTACTGTATTGATTCTCTAGAATAGAGCCTAGAATCACACGTGGAAAACAAACCGCGGCATGCTCTATTTCTGTGCGGGGCTCGCGGAGCCCCGCACAGAAACGTCACTCGCCGGCCGCTGGCACCGGTCTGCGCATTTAGGATGGCAACTCCCACAGCCTAGAAGTTTGTATGATCTAGAGGCTCAGTCACAGCAAATGTGGACACATAATACCATATGGAACCTGTATGCCTCAATTGCCCCCCATATCACATCTTGTATCCAAGCTAGAGGCGGTAGAACAAAGTACTAGAGCCTCCATACTCGCCTGTATCACATCTTGTATCCAAGCTAGAGGTGGGACAACAGGGTACTAGAGCCTCCATGTTCGCCTGTATCACATCATCTTTTTTTATGATCGCAGGGAGAGAAAACGGCAGAATTGAGCTCCAGGCTCTCGGTGACCTTTGTTAGCCGGGAGCACAGAGATTAAAAAATGTACCGGGCTCCCCAGCTGCTGCGCATGTGTCTGGCATTTTAAGGCAGGTTCATGCGCAGAAGCCGGAGAAGGTCCACGGAGGAGGATCACATCGAGGTTCAAATACGGAGGCCTCCGGTAAGAAGTTTCATCTCCTCTCACCGATCAAAGAGGGGAGATTAAACTTCAACTTTTTCTTAACTTTTACATGATCGCCGTTATCCAACCGAGGATAAGGATCCCGTCGGGGGACATCGCCGGAGGCCTTAGGGAAATATTTTCACCTTCCCTTACGGATTGGATTCGTGACAGGAGGTGAAGCTGTAACTCTTACTTTTACATGATCGCCGTTATCCATTGGCTAATGGCAATCACGTGACTGGGGACCACGTACTGCGGCCCACCATGAAATCTCCAGGCTCTCGGCTATGTTTGGTAGCCAGGAGCAGGGATATCTTAAATTACTCAGGCAATCTGCGGCTCTTGCATCGGCCAACATTGACGACGGGCGCGTGCGCAGAAGCTGAGGTGAGGTCCAAGGGTAAATCCGGGGGCCTTAGGTATGTAATTGCATCTCCCCTCACGAATATGAGCGAAGATTACATTTTACCATTTTTTAACTTTCTGTTTACTTTTAAGGGTGACTGGTGGTCGCGCCAACAGCAGGGAGTTGTCATGTCAAGCACTGAGCTCCCATGAACGGCAGAGTCGTAGTCATGCAATGAGACTAGTGCTACGTGACCAAGATCGCTGTATAGCCCTGCGACCTCACACTCTCGGGCCGGCTTCACACCACCGGTTTCCTATTGTTCAATCCGCAGTCATCGTCCACACGGAGGATCTGCAGCAAATCACATGCATTGAAAGATACATACTACTGCTACTTCCTTCACACTCGCGGTCATCTGCATTACAGATTCTGCAGGAACGCTGGGGTAACGGCCAGGTTCCGCTGTGGTATCCCGCATTCGGAATGTGAAGCGGTCGTGTGCAGCTGGCCTTACTGAAGACAATGTAGTTGCGATACAACTCACAAGTAGCTGCGACCAATATATTGCAAAAATCCAACCTCGGTGAGGTTTTAGCACTCTATAGGTTGTGGGAACTTGCGCGACCCCATTGATATATTTGAGTATGCAAGTTCACAGGGCTGCACAGCGATCTTTGGTCACATGACCCATGTCATGGCGAAAGACTCCATAGAGCTCCAGCCTTAGGGCTCATGTCCACGATTGTGTTCTCACCGCAGAGACGCAGCGTTTTACGCATACCACCGTGGGCTCTTCGGACAGATTCACACAGATGTATTTGCGTAGCATATTACGCATGAAAAATATACATGCTAAATACACGTCAGTAGAACCCGCTGATTGCAGCGAGTTCCTTCACATAAGTGTATTTTGCATGCGCATTTTGTCCAAAAAAAAAGCATTCCCCCTTATTTTCTCGTGCATTTCTGCAGGGGAAGAACATGTATTATTCTAATTACACTAATTGCCCATTTCAATAAATGGCAGCATGGTTGCGTGTTTTTTTGCGCTTGCAAATGTGCTTGATTCATGCTAACAAAAGTACAGTAAGGGCCGCTTCACACAAACATATTTGTTTCAATGGGTGCCTTCAGAATTCAAACATGTGGGCAAGGAGGCTCTGGTATCCTGTTGTACCACTTCTAGCTTGGATACAAGAGGTTATACAGATGGGAATGGAGGCTCTAGTACCCTGTTGTACGCCTTGTAGCTTGGATAAAAGATAAGATAAGGACAGGCAAGGGGACTCTAGTACCCCGTTGTACCACTTCTAGCTTCTAGAATAGAAGATGGGGAACAGGCGGCTATGGAGGCTCTATTCTAGAGAATCAATACAGTAAGCAGTGGAGTAGGTCAGTAAATCAATGGCTGAAATAACAGTTGAATTGTGTTACCACGTTACTACTGACAGTCCTCACCTCTTTAGTAACCAGTGGCATGGCTGAAGCCTCATCACAGTATTTCAGTGCCAGAGCTTTCTGTCCTCGGTCTTTGTAGCACTGGGATGAAAGATAAAAACACCAAAAAAAGCAAAAACCAGTAAAGCAATAGAATCTTACAGTAACTTTGGGGCATGACTAGGTACAACGGAGTCGTCGCTGTGACCACTTACCCCCCCCCATTACCCCTTTTAACCTAGCTTATCTAAAATAAACACCGACAACTTCTTTTTGGATTAAATTTGGCCACAGCAGCCAATTTTATTATAACATACAACAATAAATCCTGAATAACACTTTTTTAACCCTTATCCTAACTACTATGGAGAGATCCTTGGAGTTCCCCACAAAATTATCTGTCGCCTCACCCAAAAAACAAGGAAGATAGGTGTAACTGTCTCCCGTCTCCTAAAAATCCTGACTCGGGAAACCCTATCTTCCAAACTACGCCTCCCGTCTCCAATCACCTGACTCAGGAGACTCGCCATTTACCTCGAGTCACCAACCTCCCGACCCCGAGGCTATCTAGCCATACCCCGGCTATTAACAACCACAACTTTAGCAGGTAACCCCCTGCCAAACAAGAGGCGACAGACCCACCTACAATTTAAAACTAACCAGAGGGGGGAGGAGGTAACTCTACTAACCCCTGCCTCCCCCCTTACCCCCTCTTATATTGACTCCAAGGACCCCTCCCTAACCGCCACAGCCAGCATGGCTTGAAACCTCAAGCCTGCGCCGCCCTCCACAACAACAAGGCGCGCTCCACTCCCTCCTGAACTGCCTCTAACCACAAGTCCAAACCTATCTCATTTAAATGCACCCCATCTTGTCTCCAATAATTCCCCCTGCCAGACTCTAGGTCTATGTGTCGCACCGCGACCCCCCCCATTCCTTCCCACAAAGCGAGATACTTCCCTATTAAGCTTTATTCTCGCTTTGTCTAATCCTCTTGCAGTCCGCACAAACTTCCATACCTGCCTAGGCACGATCTCTGACCAGACCACCACCATCTTCTTATGCGCCGCTAACAATCTCAGGATATCATACCTGATATCCCTCGATAGATCCCTGAAGGGCCTTTTCCCCAAATCATTCCCCCCTGCATGTATAACAACTATGTCCGGGGCCCTGTCTAAACCCACCATCCTCTCAAACTCCTCCAACACTTTGCACCACGACATCCCTCTAACTCCCATCCATCTCAGGACCGCCTCTGACCTAGGAAACCTCAACTGTCTCCCGTCCTGCCTCACACTAGCCCTCTCCGCCCCCCAATAAACATATGAGTGGCCCATAATCCACACAAGCGCCGATTGTGGACCTGAAACAAAAAGGAGAAAACAAAATTGACCAACACCCCTTGATTATCATTATACCCCCTACCCCCCTAACACTGTTACAGCAACTGGGGACGAACATACAATTTATATCTCCCAGATTGCCACCTACCGATTTTTCTAATCGACTCGCCCGACAAACCTTGCACCTGTGCCTCTGTAGCCGCCCCCACCCTAAACGAGTGTGTCCCAAATTGCGACTCATCTAAACCGAGCTCCCTCAGCGCCTTCCCAAAGATCGCTGTAAACTGGAAGCGTGACAAAAACTGGCCCCCCTCATGCTGCAATAAAGGGCCTAATCTCTTACCCGCTACCTCAGTATAGCTAACCCATGCCGACACGGGGCACATTATTGACCCATGAACCCTACCCAATCTAATCAAATGTCCCCGCCCAGCCTGATCTGTTTTTGATCGGCGTATGACCAACTCTAAATGGTCATCAACTTTTCTAACATCCCCCCCCCTGTAAACCTCCCCCAACTGATTTACTAGGGGACACCAACTCCCCCACCCTAAATGCCCCCAAAAAATGCCAGTGAAAACGCTAACCTGAATAACGATCTTTCGAACAACGTATCGCAGAGGCCTTCCAGTACCCCCCCTAACTTTTCTAACAACTCAAACGAAACTGGTCTACGTAAGTCCACACTGCCTTTACCTTTTCTAAAACCCTTCAACGCTTGTCTCACTAGGAAATTCTTCGTTATATCCCCCACCCCCCTTAACTTACACCCAAATGCTACCCCTGCCATGAACCTGTTCGCTCGTGACACCGAAACATTATCCTGCTCTGCCTTACCCAACCAACTTAACAGCGCCCCCACTCTATCTTCCTCCGCCTCTCCTATCCCAAGCTGACCTACCCAGCCTTCCCACTCCTGCCACGCTGCTATATACGCAGCTCTAGTACCCTGAGCCAGTGACCTCTCGATTAGATGCCCCACTGCTCTCTTACCACACTCCAAAGATGAGACGGGCACGTCCTCCCTCGGTCCTCCGCCTGAGGGGCCAGGGTCCTGAATCGCTCCCACTGAAACCGAGAAAGAGCATCCGCGATTGAATTCTCAATCCCCGGCACGTGCACCGCCACTATCCAAATATTCATCTTCAATGTTTCCAATACCAGGTGGCGCAACAAATTCACCACCGGGGGTGATGAGGCGGTCAAAGCATTGATCACCTGCACCACCCCCATATTGTCACAATGGAACCTCACCTTCTTGTTCTGAAGGCGATCGCCCCAAAGCGCCACGGCCACCACTATTGGAAACAGTTCCAACAATACCAGATTCTTCGTCAAACCTTCCTCCCGCCATCTGACTGGCCATTCCCCAACACACCATTGCCCCTGGCAAAATGCCCCAAATCCCGCACTCCCTGCCGCGTCTGTAAACAACTCGTAGTCCACATTCTCACTCACTTCCGAGATTATCATGGACCTCCCATTGTATTTGTTTAAAAAGGAAGCCCAGACTGCTAGGTCCCCTTTTAAACTCCTCCCCACTCTGATGTAGTGATGCGGGGCTCGAATTCCCGCCGTGGCCGATGCCATTCTTCGACAAAATATTCGCCCCATAGGCATTATTCTGCAAGCGAAATTCAACTTGCCCAATAATGACTGAAGCCCCTTCAGCGTGACTTTCTTGACTTTCCGTGTCTTTTCTACCTCGCATTTTAAATCCCGCAACTTATCTTCCGGTAATTGACATACCATCGCCTCCGTATCAATCCAGATGCCCAAAAACTGAAGAGAAGTTGCAGGGCCCTCTGTCTTGTCGGGAGCCAAAGGCACCCCGAACCGATCCGCCACCCACTGTAACGTTCCCAGCAGAGTCGCACACATCGGCGATTCCGCTGGGCCAATACACAAAAAATCGTCAAGGTAGTGAATTACTGACTGCTGCTTTGCAGTGTCTTTCACTACCCATTCCAAGAAAGTGCTGAAGGCTTCGAAGTATGCACATGAGATTGAACATCCCATGGGCAGACACCGATCGGCGAAATACTTACCTCCCCAAAAACAACCAAGTAAGCGAATACTATCTGGAGAAACCGGCAAAAGGCGGAACGCCGACTCAATGTCGGCTTTCGCTAACAGCGCCCCCCTCCCATACCTTCTTACCCATTTTAGTGCCGGTGGTTTATACATCTTTTGATGCGAACAGAGCTCAGGGTCTATACCATCGTTCACTGATGCCCCTTTCGGATAAGAAAGATGGTGTATTAACCGAAACTTATTCGGTTCCCTCTTAGGTACTACTCCCAGGGGAGACACTACGAAGTTCCGGAGGGGAGGCTCCTGAAAGGGGCCTGCCATCCGCCCTAAGCTAATTTCTTTTGCCAGTTTCTCCGAAACCACTTCCGGATTCCTCATGGCCGAGAGTAGGTTTTTTGTTGATAACGGAATCTCATGTTTTGGGGGAGGGATGTGAAACCCCCCCCGAAAACCTTCTTCCAACAATTTCGCCTTTTCCCTGTCAGGATACCTATTTAGAAACCTGACCATCTCTTCCAGCCTCACCGGCGTCCTCCCTTTTTCCACCCCCTCCTGCGGCCTTTCCTTTTCCTTTCTTAAAGCATTTTGATGCTCCTTGTGACCCGCCATTGCAGTGTGAGCAGACATGCTTAAATCTGCAGCCTGCTCCGAATTTGCATTGGCCCTCATTAAATTGCCAACACAAACCGACTCTATTACCCCCTGACTGACCCCCCTGGTTTCCCCCCTGTGAGGTTGAAGCCAGGCCTGATGGCCCGGCTCCCCCGTGAAAAGGCTGCCCAAATCGACTAGGTGCCATGACCTGAAGCCACAGACCAATATCTTTTTGGTCCCAACGGATTGACGGCCTCACCGCCTTACGTTGCCTAAACTGTTCGTCGTACCTTAACCAGGTTTGACCCCCGTAAACCCGATACGCCTCGCCTATCGAATCTAGATAACAGAAGAGGCCGGAACAGTTCTCCGGCGCCTTCTCCCCAATTACGCTGGCCAATATAGCGAACGCCTGCAACCAATTATTAAATGTTTGAGGAATTAAACGCCATCTGCGTTTTTCTTCCTCCTCCTTCTTGTATTCGGTCCTTTTGCCTTTGTCCAAATTAAATTTCTCCAAAGGCAAGAGGGAGAATATCTCTACAAATTCGTCCCGCCATATCTTCTCCCTCGTTTCCTTCTTAAGATGTGCTCCCAACGGGCCCTCGAAACACACGTATACCTCCCCTTTTGCCCTATCGTCCAACCGCACTGCTTCCCCGTCCCTTTCCGTTTGTACGGCAACCGTCACCCCTGACGCCGTTTCATCTGCCCCCCCCGAGCTGACCCCTAGAGTACTTACCCTACTGGAAGGGGTTGCCATTGAAGTACTCCATGCAGCCACCGGCGATGGCCCCACGTCCGGCCCTCCCGTTCCCCCTGCCTGGACTCCCCCAGTCGCCCCAGCGGGGAAGCCCTCCCCGCCAGACGACACACTACCCGGCGTGTTAAACGCCGTTCCAGGCAAACCGACCGACCCCATTTCCTGCCTCCGCAGGAATTCCCACATACAACCCATAAGTGCCCTCAAATCGTTATCCCCCCCATGCGCACCAGCAAAACTGACCGCACCACTACCTATACCCCCCCCTACAGGCACAGATCTAGCAATAACATTTACAGTGTTTTGTGTGGTAGACTCACCGGGCTGCGCAGGTGCTGTGGGCCCACCAGCCGCCGCTCCGTCTTCCTGGCGTCTCATCCTGGGATCCGTCCATGTCC
This sequence comes from Eleutherodactylus coqui, assembly GCF_035609145.1. Lineage (NCBI taxonomy): Eukaryota > Metazoa > Chordata > Amphibia > Anura > Eleutherodactylidae > Eleutherodactylus > Eleutherodactylus coqui. The sequence continues at coordinate 684,694 of NW_027102247.1, forward strand.
CGCCCGATCCGTCTGATTCCTCCGCCGACTGCCGCCTCTCCGCTGCGCGCGCAGCCGCCCCGCTGGAACTCAAAAAACCGGCATTAATAAAATCCTCCGGACCAGCCTGCTGCTGTCCCCTTCTTCCGCCAAACACCTGCTCCAGCTCCCCTCCCCTGGTCCCCCGGCTAACCCTCCCGCTGGGTCCACACTGCTCCCCTCCAGCAGCTCTGGACCCTCTGCTCTGTCCTGACACGGATCCTCTCGCCGAACTGGGACAAGGGCGCTCCTCTCTGCTACCCTCACCGCTGGAGTGCCCCCCCCCTCTAACTGCTCCTGGAGCCGACTGTGCAGTCGCAGGTCCCGGCCCCCTCGCAGCCCGGGTACCTGCGCTGCACGCAGTGCCATGCCGCCGATTAGGATTCCTCCCAGCCCTGGCCCCCCCCCCTGCCGCTGCGGGGGCTGGCCCGGCTGGAGGTTCCACAGATGGGCTCCCTGTGCGGCGCCGGCGCACAGGCGCGTGCTCGGGGCTAAGCCTCTCCGGCGCACGCGCCCGACGCGGCCTCCTCTCCCTCTCTGGAACTGCCGCCGCTCCCCCCTCTCCCTCACTTGCCAGTCTTTCGAGCCACCCGATTCCTCGCTCAGCTGCCGCTGCCCGGATCCTCTCCATCAGCGCTTCCATCTCTTCAGGCTCTTCTTGAACTGCAGTACCTCCGATCTCCACCGGGGGCAATCTTCCTGCTCAGGTCCTGTCACCAACGGTGTTTTGTGCTCCGGTCTTCTGAACAGCGATCTTCCTGCTCCGGTCTTCTCACTAACGGTCTTCTTGCTCCGATCTCCTCACCAGCGGTCTTCCTGCTCTGGTCTTCTCACCAGCGGTCTTCTTGCTCCGATCTTCTCACCAGCGGTCTTCCTGCTCAGGTCTTCAGGTAGGTCTTCTAATTTCTTCTGTCTTCACCCGATCGTCCTCTGCTTCAGGTCCTCCCGATCCTCCTCAGCTGCCACGCTTAAATTCTTATCCTGCTGTCTTTTTTCTTCGGTCTTCACTCTTCTCCCCGTCCAGGTTCCAGGTCCTTCTTCTTCCTCTGCTGCTCCCGGAATGACTCCTCCCCCTTTTCTTCCCGCTCTTTCTATCCCATAAACCTTTGCTCCCCCTCATTACACCCCCTCCCTTTTAACCTCCACCTCACCTTATTTTCATTTAAAATATTAACCCTTTCCTCCCCGTTAACCCCGTCATGATCGCCTTCACCTACGGCCTTGCGGGCCCCGGTTCCGGCCTCCCTTTACAGCAGCACACAATGTCCCTGCAGGTTGGATTACAGATGAGTGCTGCTGTATGGTGCCTTCATACCTCTAGGGCAGGATACCTACCTGATATGTATTGTCATGGGGCGCACCAAGATCTTGTCTCAGGCTTTGCTTGCAGTCCTACCATATCGCACTAAATGCAGAAGTGCAGTCAATGCAGCTTTTTACCTAAAATAGTAAAAATTGGTCAAAGCCTCATGCAGTGTATTACCTGACCCTGGAATAACATCAATGGCAATTATAAGAATAATGCTGATAATAATACAAATTCTGTATGTCTGTTTTCAGCCTTACAAAACCATAACTATAGAAGTTTACATTTATACGTAAAGCTAGATATTTTTAGAAATATCTATATTGATATATAACTATCTATTTTTATAGCTAGATATATATCTATGCAGTAAGATACATTAGATCGATGGTGACACACGCACCCGAAACAAGGACCACAGGTTGTAAGCAGCCATTTTTCCGTCAGTCTCCACTGGAGTCTCTCCCAGGCCCAAACTGAACCTACCTACCTGAATTGTAAGTACCTACCTTCTTGTTCTCTATGAAAGAACTGAGCGTACCTTTTAAAAAAATGGCGGCGGCAGCAGCAACCAATCAGATTTTGTATAGTTTATGTATAGCTACCTGCCATGCTTTCCATTGGTTTCTACAGTAACATTGCAGCGCCCTCTGTTGGTTTTACAGAAACGTGCTGCACCACCTATTGGATTTGGCCTTACATACTATGTTACTATGTTACTATGTTTTTCATGCCACGGTCAGCATAGATTGCTGTCAGCCCCAGCCAGCTCCCTCTGTAAACCCTTTACATGCCGTGGTCAGCATTTATTACTTTCAATCCCAGCCAGCTCCCACTGTGAACCCTTTACAAGCCGCGGTCAGCAAAGATGGCTGTCAGTCCCAGCCAGCTCCCTCTGTAAACCCTTTACATGTCGCGATCAGCGTAGATTGCTGTCAGTCCCAGCCAGCTCCCTCTGTGCTCCCTCCACATGCCGCGGTCAGCATAGATGGCTGTCAGTCCCAGCCAGCTCCCCCTGTAAACCTTTTACATGCCCAGTCAGCATAGATTGCTGTCAGTCCCAGCCAGCTCCCTCTGCGAACCCTTTACATGCTACGGTCAGCATAGATTGCTGTCAGTCCCAGCCAGCTCCCTCTATAAACCCTTTACATGCCACGGTCAGCATAGATTGCTGTGAGCCCCAGCCAGCTCCCACTGTGGGATAGTACAATCTCAGATTCTGCTCCCACGAGTTTACAGCAAGTACCAACCACCCAGGACATAAGTTATCTCTTAAGGGGTTAAACCCTTAATGCCACCGGATGTACGTCTGTCCTGGCTGTGTGGTACTTGCCACAACAGGACACAAGCGTACATCATGTGGATGGCGTGGGATCAGAAGCTGAGCTCACACCATCCGATAGCGGGCTTCCCACTGCTACAGCAGGGTACATAAGGATAGCGATCCCTACTATTAAACTCCTACATTCTGTTGAGATGGCAGCAAGTAGAGGATTCCCCGAGGGAGCATGCTCCCTATGTTATGTCGTCTGGCCCTTGTAATCGTGGCGGGCCGATTGGTTGCCATGACAACAGGTGTCCCTGCTTGCCATTACCTATGATCACTACTGTAACTGATGAGGCATTGCGGTACAGAAGCCTCTTGTATAATCATGGCTGTTGTGGCCCCTATAGAGAGAGATATAGATATTCAACTTTTCTGTGCATTTTCCTCTATTTCATATGGGAGGGGGGGTGAAGACCCCCATATTTGGTATCACCATATCCGTAATGGCCTGTACAATACACTGAATACACTATCAAACACAGAAAAACTGGAGAAAAAGACAAACCTCTAATAAATGGAGGCAAAATACTAAGTGATCAAAAGTATGGACCCAAAATGGGGCAAAAAGGTCGTCACGTAGAAAGCAAGGCCTCACCTACCTCTGACCGGGGAAGATGCAGAAGTTATGGGATGCTGAATGCAGGGATGGGAAAAGAACTTCCAAAACCAAGCGTTGTGTTTGATATGGAGATAATCTGCCCCCCGCAGGACACAATGTATCCGGGCATTAATGCTGGAATACATCACAGGCATCGAGAGATGGGAAAATAAGAACTACACTTCACCAGGCCTCATATGGCCATGTTCTCAAGGGGCTTCCAAGAAATACATTGACCCCTGAGCCGTGGGGAAGGGGGGGACAAACACAGGGCAGTCAGAATATGACAGTCATGGGACCAGCCCTCCGGAACAGGACCAATGCTCTCTACAGGTGCCAGGAGCAGAAGAATGATGATGTCATCATCCGGCTCCACTACATACACCGCGTCGGCCGACACTCCACCCCTCCCACAACAGGCGTCCGGCAGTGTGAAGGGACCACACAGGCGCCAGGAGCAGCATGATGATGTCATCATCCAACTCCGCGCCGTACACCGCGTCGGCCGACCCTCCACCCCTCCCAAAACAGGCGTCTGGTAGTGTGAGGAGACCACACGGGTGCCAGGAGCAGAAGAATGATGATGTCATCAACCAGCTCCGCGCTGTACACTGCATTGGCCAACCCTCCACCCCCTCCCACAACAGGCAGTGCGGCAAGGGAGTAATGCACTCCATGCACATTCTTTATATGGTGGGGGCCTCTGAGTTCCCTCACCGCAGGGGCCGGTTTGCAATTGTGACACCTGACGGTACACCTATGCTTTTCCTAAAGGCACACAATCTGCTGGTCAGTACGATTAAGGGTTAATACATTTGTGGCATTTATGCGCATCGTTTACTTAGACTAGTAACGTCCCCGCGCTCTCGTGGAAGGTTGTACATACACTGGAACTATAAGATTTGGGCTCTCCCATTCCCCGACCATAGATGCAAAAACTTCAGACGAGACACCCAATAAGTATTCCGGAATTTTCTCCCCCCACCCCCGAAACAAATACCAATCATCATCTTCCGCCAGGAGCTGTCATGTCCACAGTCCCCAGGGCTTTACTCCTCAGAGTGAGTAAAAACCGCTTCCCCGCCCACCGCCAGCCACGTCATATGACCCAGTAGATTTTGGTAGGCCGCTGTCTCCCCCTTGTGTGCTGCATTAAAAATGCACTCTGCTAAAAATAAAAAGGGTCCAGTTCTGTGGCTTCTCGGAGGAGATAGGGGTTCCCCCACCTCCCGTCTCCGAGCTGCAGCGGAGACTGACTAACATGGCTGCCAAGTCCGGTATTTATACTTCTAAATTGATGACATCACAATGCAGTGACATCAGCCTGCCAGACACCTGGCTCATTTGCATACAGTGTGTATGTATGTATGTATGTATGAATGAATGAGTATGAATGAATGAATCTATCTATTTATTTATTAATTATGTAGATATAGATTATATAGATTTTGTGCATATAGATTAAAGATAGATTTTAGATGATATATATATATATATATATATATATTTATATATCTACATACATACACAAACACATAAAGCTGTATTATGTATATATGTAGATTCTATAATGTATGTTGATTATATAATAGATCTATTGATTGATAGATAGATAATAGATCTATGGATTATCTAATTAATATAGATGATAAAATCTACACAGATATAAATAATCTAAAATCTATCATGTGGATATAATGTATGTCTATAATCTACTCTATCTATCTATCTATCTATCGCTATACAAATAGCAAGATTTATTTCTCTATATAATCTATAGTTATGGATGGATGGATGAATTTATTTATGTATGGCGGGGAAAAAAAAGGCCTGCTGTACATTTTAACTTCTTCAGATGACCATGCTGATCTATTCTTATTCTTACTAGGGTCTACTAATGCCAGCCCAGGGGAAGCCAATAAAGCCCTATGGGCTCGAAGCCAATTTTCCTTTTTTTGGGAAAAAGTTTACGTCCGTCCCCACTCGAAATGCGTCCACCAAAAGAGATCTCTCAAAACGACCGACGGACGCACCTTCAGAGGCAAACTAGTGCTTGCTTCTAGTGTCATCGTCTGCTTAACCATCCTGCGTAGGGAGGTGACGAGTCCTGCAGGCTCTGCAAGCCTAGGATGCGTGAGCACGGTGCAAGAGGAAGGACTGAGGAGGATGTGAGGGGGAGGGGGGAGGGCGCGGTTGAGAAAGCGTTGGGTGGGGCTATGCAAAGGTCTTCCAGCTCCCTCAGAGCATTGTGGGTGCGCCCGGAGTGCTGCCTGAGCGTGTTGCATCTGATACGTCCCCTATTTGGGGATCATTTATTAAAGGGAGCATAGGTGCAGCACGTTTCTGTAAAACCAATAGAGGGCGCTGCAATGTTACTGTAGAAACCAATGGACAGCATGGGAGGTAGCTATACATAGATTTTAAAGACGACGACTGCCAAGGCTAAAGCCCGTGTATATTCCATAGACTATAGCTATCTCCAGGATAGCTGCATGCGCAGTCGTGTGCGGGGTGCGCAGTCGCGCCATTGTCTCGCACGGCTGCTTTCATTCCGTGCTTCCTGACAAGGCAATGTACGCATACGTCACTAGTGAAGGTAGCGCAATGTACACTTTTTGACCGGATGGAGGAAAATCGGGTTGCTGGAGGTCACGTGACCGAAGTGACAAGCGGCTCCAGGAGAAGATTTGGGATAAGAAGAAGAGGTAAGCAGGCTCCCTGGGGAGCAATAGGTAAGTATACAGTATATTTTTTTGTTTTTAATGACAGAACCCCTTTAAGGCTCTATTATGACACTTTTCGAACCGTGGTATGGTTACATGCGGGGAGTGTGAAGACGGTATGGTTACATAAGGGGGGTGTGGTGACAATACGGTTACACTAGGAAAGTGGGCTTACATGAGGGGAGCGTGGAGGCGGTGCGGCTACAGAAGGGGAGTGTGATGGAACCCCTAACAATAATCTGTGCCGTGTCATTTCCATAAATGTCATAGAAGGTAATGAAAATGAACAGTTTAGCATACAGTAATTGCACTTTCACATGGGCCAAAATTCTCACTATTCTCACTTACCCAAAGGAAGCAGCTGGTGACAAAACATGAAACGTGGGCAAGGAGGCTCTGGTGTCCTGTTGTACCACTTCTAGCTTGGATACAAGAGGTTATACAGATGGGAATGGAGGCTCTAGTACCCTGTTGTACGCCTTGTAGCTTGGATAAAAGATAAGATAAGGACAGGCAAGGGGACTCTAGTACTGCGTTGTACCACTTCTAGCTTCTAGTATAGAAGATGGGGAACAGGCGGCTATGGAGGCTCTATTCTAGAGAATCAATACAGTAAGCAGTGGAGTAGGTCAGTAAATTAATGGCTGAAATGAACAGTTGAATTGTGTTACCACGTTACTACTGACAGTCCTCACCTCTTTAGTAACCGGTGGCATGGCTGAAGCCTCATCACAGTATTTCAGTGCCAGAGCTTTCTGTCCTCGGTCTTTGTAGCACTGGGATGAAAGATAAAAAACACCAAAAAAAGCAAAAACCAGTAAAGCAATAGAATCTTACAGTAACTTTGGGGCATTACAGCAGCACACAATGTCCCTGCAGGTTGGATTACAGATGAGTGCTGCTGTATGGTGCCTTCATACCTCTAGGGCAGGATACCTACCTGATATGTATTGTCATGGGGCGCACCAAGATCTTGTCTCAGGCTTTGCTTGCAGTCCTACCATATCGCACTAAATGCAGAAGTGCAGTCAATGCAGCTTTTTACCTAAAATAGTAAAAATTGGTCAAAGCCTCATGCAGTGTATTACCTGACCCTGGAATAACATCAATGGCAATTATAAGAATAATGCTGATAATAATACAAATTCTGTATGTCTGTTTTCAGCCTTACAAAACCATAACTATAGAAGTTTAAATTTATACGTAAAGCTAGATATTTTTAGAAATATCTATATTGATATATAACTATCTATTTTTATAGCTAGATATATATCTATGCAGTAAGATGCATTAGATCGATGGTGACACGCGCACCCGAAACAAGGACCACAGGTTGTAAGCAGCCATTTTTCCGTCAGTCTCCACTGGAGTCTCTCCCAGGCCCAAACTGAACCTACCTACCTGAATTGTAAGTACCTACCTTCTTGTTCTCTATGAAAGAACTGAGCGTACCTTTTAAAAAAATGGCGGCAGCAGCAGCAACCAATCACATTTTGTATAGTTTATGTATAGCTACCTGCCATGCTGTCCATTGGTTTCTACAGTAACATTGCAGCGCCCTCTGTTGGTTTTACAGAAACGTGCTGCACCACCTATTGGATTTACCCAAACTTACAGCACCATAGAGATTAGCGGGTCACCTCCCAGTTCTCCATCTTTTTGCCCTATTTTTCTCTAGGGTGGTTTCAAACCGGCGGGTAAAATCGCGCCATTTTTAACCGATGCGTTGGTTATTGAAAAAAAAGCAGATTTCGCAGCCAATGATTCCCAACGGTTCCCTTCCCTTCAGCAAGGTTTTCACTGATGTGATGTTGAGAGAGAAAATCACAGCCTGCTGTGTCCTTCTGCGCAGTGCGTTTTTTAAAATCTCCCATGTAATCCTATGGAGGCTGCGTTTTATCGCATCACAAGGCGAAAAATATGCGCTGCATGTTAACATTGGAAAGTCCTACCGACTTGCGCGTTAAACAAAAACATGCGGTTTTTAATGTGCGCGGCAGCGATGCGATTTAATCCTCTAAAAAAAAAGCATCGCTGGTGATTGTCACGGCCGTATATTGGGACAAAACTAAGCCTAAGATTTCTGTGGTTTCGTTTTCACCAGCAGTATTCTCTCCCGTTAATACTTGACCGAGAAAATATAGGACCTCCCCTATGAATACTATGTGCGTAAAAGATCAGGCGGCCGCCATATTCCCACCATTTATTTTGTTTTTTACAGTTGCTCCTACAGCGGTGTGTGTTTGTGTTTGTATATGTATGTGTGTATGTATGTGTATATATTTTACACACATACACACATCGCAATGCATTGTTCTTACAAGGCGCACTGCACTGGCAGACACACTCGCATATTTGCCATGCGAGATATTGGTTTGAGTTTCTCGGGCTGATATAGTGCTCACTTGTGTAAAATCAGCCACAGAGAATGAATTTAACATCACCAAAGACATAAAGCTATACATTGCCCTCTATTGTCAGCATGCTGTTATCCTGACCCCCAAGTGTCAATGCATAATGCATCCCAAGTGGCAGCTTGCCCACCCATATCACGTCTTGTAGCCAAGCTAGAGGCGATACAACAGGGTCTGTTTCACATTTTGTATCCAAGCTAGAGGTAGTACAACTTTAACTTTTTTCCTTCTGCTTTGCTCAGATTCATTCAAATACTGTGGGTCAAAATACGCAGCACAGCCCTAGAGGAATTCGTTAAGGGGTCTAGTTTTTTTAAACAGGGTCATTTGTGGGGGTTCTCCAACAGCACCTAGCGGACATGGCGCGGCCCCAACTGCACCGCTCTGCGCCATCTGCGTGCAGCGCGGGGACTTCTTACAGATGCGACACTATTGTACCCTTTACATTCCACGGTCAGCATAGATTGCTGTCAGTCCCAACCAGCTCCCACTGTGAACCCTTTACATTCCACGGTCAGCATAGATTGCTGTCAGCCCAAGCCAGCTCCCACTGTGCTCCCTTTATATGCCGCGGTCAGCATAGATTGCTGTCAGCCCCAGCCAGCTCCCTCTGTAAACCTTTTACATGCCACGGTCAGCATAGATTGCTGTCAGCCCCAGCCAGCTCCCTCTGTGAACCCTTTACATGTCACGGTCAGCATAGATTGCTGTCAGCCCCAGCTAGCTCCCTCTGTAAACCCTTTACATGCCGTGGTCAGCATTTATTGCTTTCAATCCCAGCCAGCTCCCACTGTGAACCCTTTACATGTCGCGATCAGCGTAGATTGCTGTCAGTCCCAGCCAGCTCCCTCTGCGAACCCTTTACATGTCGCGATCAGCGTAGATTGCTGTCAGTCCCAGCCAGCTCCCTCTGTGCTCCCTTCACATGCCGCGGTCAGCATAGATGGCTGTCAGTCCCAGCCAGCTCCCTCTGTAAACCTTTTACATGCCCAGTCAGCATAGATTGCTGTCAGTCCCAGCCAGCTCCCTCTGCGAACCCTTTACATGCCACAGTCAGCATAGATTGCTGTCAGTCCCAGCCAGCTCCCTCTATAAACCCTTTACATGCCACGGTCAGCATAGATTGCTGTGAGCCCCAGCCAGCTCCCACTGTGCACTCCCCGCATGTAAACGCACCGTCAATACACTCCCCAGCATGTAACCACACCGTCACCACACTCCCCGCATGTAACCCCACCATCACCACACCGCCCTTATGTAACCGTACCGCCACCACACTCCCAGCATGTAACCCCACCGTCTCCACACTCCCTGCATGTAACCGTACCGTCACCACACTCCCTGCATGTAACCCCAGGTCGCCACATTTCCCTCATGAAAACCCACTAGTCATTTGAGGGGGTTCTTTATAGTTTTGGCCGCTCAATGGCTCTATAAGTGGGCAATGGGGCCTGAAATTTATTCAGTGGTACCCTGAAATCCAACGGGTATTCCTTTCATTGTAGGCCTAGCCATGGGTCCTGTAAGTCTATTAGGGCCACAATGGGTATGTTTCTGAACACGGGACAAACAGGGGTATCGATTTTGGGGTGAAAGCCTTCATTTATATGTGTGCTGTACAAAAAAAACTGTTTTTAAATTGACACAATAGCCCAAAAAATGAAAATCCTATTTTTTTCCTTTTGCTTTGCTTGAATTTATTCAAAAACTGTGGGGTCAAAATATGCAGTACATCCCTAGATAAATTCGTTAAGGGGTCTAGTTTTTAAAATGGGGTCATTTGTGGGGGTTCTATATGGTTTTGGGCGCTCAAGAACTCTACAAGTGGGCAATGGGGCCTAAAAGGACTTCAAGCAAAATCTATGTTCTGAAAGCCACCGATTACTCCTTTTATTTTGGGCCCCGTTGTGTATCCAGACATAAGATTAGGGCCACAATGGGTATGTCTCTGAACACGGGACAAACGGGTATCCATTTTTGGGTGCAAGTCTTCCTTCATATGTGTGCTGTACAAAAAAAGCTGTTTTTAAAATGACAGAATTGCCGAAAAAACGAAAATCACAATTTTTTCCTTTTGCTTGGTTTGAATTCATTCAAAAACTGTGGGGTCAAAATATGCAGTACACCCCTAGATAAATTCCTTAAGGGGTCTAGTTTTCAAAATGGGGTCATTTGTGGGGGGTTTCTATTGTTTTGGGCGCTCAAGAACTCTACATGTGTGCTATGGGGCCTAAAAGGACTTCAAGCAAAATTTCTGTTTTGAAAGACACTGACTACTCCTTTCATTTTGGGCCCCGTTGTGGACTCAGATATAACAATAGGGCCACAATGGGTATATTTCTGAACACGGGAGAAATAGGGGTATCCATTTTGGGGTGTAAATCCTGATTTTCATGTAAACTATAGGAAAAAAATATGTCTTTAAAATAACAGATTTGCAAAAATATGAAATTTTACTTTTTCTCCTCTAAATTGAATTAATTCCTGAAAAAAAACTGTGGGGTCAAAATACTCATGACACCCCTCAGTGAATACATTAAGGGGTGTAGTTTTTAAAATGAGGTCATTTGGGGGGGTATCTATTATTCTGACACTCATGAGCCTTTCCAATCTCGGCTTGGTATAGAAAAACAAAGTGTTCCTCAAAATGCTAAAAAGTAATGTTAAATTTGTACGTCTCCTAAATAGTTAAAAAAAAAACGAAAGTTTTTCCAATGTGCGCCCAAAATAAAGTAAACGGGTGGAAATATAAATCTTAGCAAAAATTTCTATATTATGTTTGCACATATTTAAGATATTGCAGTTGGAAATGTGAAAAAATGACGATTTTTTTCAAAATTTTCCCAATTGTGGCGCTTTTAATAAATAAACACAATTTCTATCGGTCTATTTTTTCCGCCTAAATGAAGCACAACATGTGGCGAAAAAACAATGTCAGAATCGCTTGGATATGCAAAACCTTTCTGGTGTTTTTCCATGTTAAAGTGACACATGTCAGATTTGGAAAATTTGGCCTGGTCATTAAGGCGCAAACAGGCTTGGTCACTAAGGGGTTAAATATGAGCCATACAGAAGTTATTCACTTACCTGCTCCGTTGCTGGCGTCCCCGTCTCCATGGCTCCGTCTAATTTCGCTGGCTTCTTGCTTTTTTAGACGCGCTTGCGCTGTGCGGTCTTCTGCCTGGTGAATGGGGCCGCTCGTGCCGGAGAGCTGCTCACCGCGTCGTCATCGTAGCTCCGCCCCGTCACGTGTGCCGATTCCAGCCAATCAGGAGGCTGGAATCGGCAATGGAACGCAAGGAAGGAGAAGAAAATCCACGGTGCACCATGGGAGAAGACCCGCGGTCCACCGTGGGAGAAGACCAGCGGCGCCATCTTTAAAAGAAGAATAGAAGAAGCTGCAGAACGCTGATGCAGGTAAGTGCAATGTGCTTTTTAAAAACTAACCTATGCTTTCTTTTTAACAGACTTTAAATGCACACAAAAGTAGAGCATGCAGCAGTTTTTTCGCATTTGGGCAAAAAAAGGAAACGAAAACCAATCCGTTGAAATCAATGGGTTTTATTCTCTGCATATTGTGCTCAGAAAGTTTGCGCATGCTAACACACGCGTGTAAATGTCCATGTGAAGGAACTCTTAAGCCTGGCTTCACATCGGTGTGTTTGTGTGCGCATTTATGCAGCGAATAGAGCCCTAATGAACGGGTTCGTTCACAAGTGCGCATCTTTACATTTCATGCAAAAAAAAATATGCAGCATACTCTATTTTGCGGCACTTTTGCACACCAAAAGTCCCCATAGAAGTCAATGGGGATGCACAAATATACATGTGATATGCCAGGAGGTGCGTGATACGCTGCGTAATTGCGCAGGAAAGGAACACATCCAGAACTCGTTAGACTAATTCCATACATATTTTTAGGTGACTTGGACATTTTCGTTCCTAAGATCTGAGTTCGACCAACAGACGGGCCTAATGTCACACGATGTCAATAGTAAGTAGCTTGTGTTCTCCCGCGGGGTTTTGAACGATAATTGTCCCATGTAAAAACATGCAGAAACTGAACGACTGGATCAGAATCGTCCAGTTGTTCACTTTTAAGCAGCTTAAAATCCAAACACATTTCTCGGTGTAAGCAGCAGCCGTCCAGTACTGAACGTCTGCTGCTTACAGTGAATGGAGGTGAGCAGAACTCTCCTCCAGCTGCCCCGCCTCCCTGCTGGCTGCGCTGTCAGCGATCCAGCAATGCTCGCTCCTGTGCAGAGCGAGCACCACAGGGATGAATGTCGGGCATTGTTTGCCTGACACTCGTTTTGTGTAAAAGGACCCTTGGACCTCCCTCACACAGGTGTTTTTGTACAGTTTTTAGTGCTGCGCTAAACGCTGTACAACGCACCCATACATTTCAATGGGGCTGCTCACACAAGGCTAAAAATGCTGTGTCTTCAACGCTGCGCTTTAACAGCGTTGCATGTTCTATTTTGGGACGTTTTCAGCCCTGTGTCACCCATTGAAATGAATGGGCAGCGGCCCGGGCTTCCCCTGCACTGACAAATGATCTATTGCTGTAAGCGAGGTTTGAGAACTCTCCTCCAGCAATAGATTGCTGTGATTGGACAGCATGGAGCTGTCATCCCGGGCCGCGGGACCCCACCCCCGATCACGCGATCGCGTTAAACTCAATGGAAAGTTAAAAGCAATTAAAGTTTCAGCTCCCCTTACGGATCGGATCCGTAAGGGGAGCTGAGAGTACTCACCTCCGGTCCTCCGCAGCGTCCGGATCCTTCTGTCTTCTCCCCGGCACTGCCGCCGGCGTCTGCGCGTGCGCGCCAGACGCATTACGTCACGCGCATGCACAGAGAGCCGGGAGGCCCGGGAAATTTAAAAATTCCCTGCTCTCGACTAGAATGAGTAGCCGAGAGCAGGGAGCTGTCACCGGGAGCCGCTGTATGCGGTTCCCGCTCACATGATCCACCATTTTGCTTTTGTTGGTATCGGGTTGCATGTATTGATCGTGTCCTGTATGTGATAGTATAATATAGATATTTTCCCCGCTGTGGTGGTGGCGTTACCTATTATGTCCGCCACTATGTTCGTTGTCACTGTTATTTCCGCCAAATTCTTTTACATCTGTGACTGAAGGCTTAGAAGGGTATTTCAATCTCAGCAAATAAAAGTAATACCTTGTATAATCAAAAATTACAATTTTCCAATATAATTTATAAGCGACTATATGCATATGCATAAATATATATATATATCCTAGAATATCCTAGCATCCCCGAAGGAAACAGACAGGCCTGGACAAGCTGATTTCTCCTGCGGAAACAAAGGCAAACCCCCATAGATTAAGGGCTCACTCAGACGGGAGTATGTGTCCCACGTATTTTTCATATGCACATTTACTACGCCTGTTAAATCCCCAAAAACTAGATAAGGTGCATATTCCGCACCAAAATAGGACACGGTGCAATTTTTTTTCCACAGACGTGAATAAAAAACGCTGGTGTGAGAAGCCCTAGACAAATCAGTGGGCTTTTAGCACTGCTTACTACGCATGTATTTTTCACATTGGGAGACATATGTCCATGTGAATTAGCCCTAAGGGTGTGTGTTCAGAGAAGAGTGCGCACAAGATACAAGCAGACCATGAGCATCTAGAATAGGGTTTTCCAACATTCCTTGGCCAAGTATTCCCTTCTCAAATAAATTACTTAAAAATTCAGCAAAGGTTATCATGGCACTATGTGTTGTACCTACCTTCATCACAATACCAGGACAGACTAAGTACTCCCTAGAGGCAATGACTGTACTCCTTGATAGAGAAATAAGGTGTACAGAGGTGGCAGTCACTCTCCTGCCACACTAGTATTATAAATGGCACATGGTGGGGAAAGCCCTGTTAGGGCCCTAGAAGCTTCAAGGTACATCTCTAGCCCATGAGATACATATATGACTGGCTCAGAGCCAACCATCCGATGGTTTAACCCCTTAACGACCAGCCCATAGTGTTTTTACGTCCGATTAAATTGATACAACTGCCAAAATAATGAAAATTGAAATTTTTCCTACTGCTTAGATTTATTCAAAAATTGTGCGGTAAAAATACGCAGTACACCACTAGATGAATTCGTTAAGGGGTCTAGTTTTCAAAATGGGGTCATTTGTAGGGGTTCTCTGTCGTTTTGGCCGCTCAAGGGCTCTACAAGTGTGCTATGGGGCCGAAATCCCCTTCATGCTAAATTTCAGTTCTGAAAGCCACCGACTACTCCTTACATTTTGGGCCCCTTTGTGCATCCAGACATAAGATTAGGGCCACAATGGGTATGTCTCTGAACACTGGACAAACAGGGGTATCTATTTTGGGGTGCAAATCTTAATTCATGTGTGTGCTGTACAAAAATGCTGTTTTTAAAATGACAAAATTGCCAAAAAACGAAAATCACAATTTTTTTCCTTTTGCTTTGCTTGAATTCATTTAAAAGCTGTGGGGTCAAAATGTGCAGTACACCCCTAGATAAATTTGTTCTGGGGTCTAGTTTTCAAAATGGGGTCACTTGTGGGCGTTCTCTATGTAATGTGCAGGGGGGGGGGGGGGGGAGGATGGAAGAGCCAGGAGAAGGAACTGAGCTCCCGTCCCCCTCTCCGCCCCTCTGCACTATTTGCAATGGGAAGAGGCAGGGCGGGGCTAAGTTCCGAGAATTAGCCCCGCCCCTGCCCCACCTCTCCCCATTGCAAATAGTGCAGAGGGGCGGAGAGGAGGCAGAGAGGGGGGGGCGGGAGCTCAGTTCCTGCTCCTGGCTCTTCCATCCCCCCCCCCCTGCACACGAGGACAACGTATATCTGTGCATGGGGGAAGGGGGGAGAAAACCCCCCCCGCAGCTTTAGGCCTCTTTCATACAAGCGTTGCATTCACCCGCACCCGGCTTAGGTAGTTAACCATGTGCTGCCTGCTTGCTGGAGGAGAACCCCTCTGTCTGCTGGGAGTCCCCCAAACTATTGCAGATTTACATGCAATTCACCTAACAACCCTCCATCTGTAACCTCACTGACCAGCAGTGAATGCCCGCAGTTAACTCCTTCATGACTGACCTGGTTTAAGCACTAATGAGCAACCAGTTTTTCAGTCTTTATTTTTGTGCATTCCTGGGATCAGAACTATAAGGGGACTAAAGTACATTCGTGTGAAGGAGCCCTCGGCGCAATTTTATGCATATGAGAGCGAATTTGCTTACCCCCTTAGACTCTAATGGAATATCGGGAGCGCAAATGCATGTAAAAATCATTGCGGTTTCTGCGACCGCTTTTCTGCTAAATTTAGCACGCCGTGTGAAAGAGGCCCTAGGGCTTCGGCAGACGAGTGTACACGCCAAGACTATTGTCGCAGTGGAGCGTATTTGTGCATAAACAAGGTTTACAGTAATCGGGTTGCGCTTGAAATGCCAGTTCACACGCGCGTTCACCCCTTTCCGTGGCATACAGTGGCGATGGTCATCTTCTCCCTGCGACGGCCGCCGGGTCACAACCCTTTCCTGTCATTTTTGTATATAAAACGCAGAAAGATGAGGTGAGAAACACCCTTAGGGTCAGGGGCGTACCTAAAGGCTCAAGGGCCCGGGTGCAAAAGTTCAGCTCAGGGCCCCCCCTTACCTTTCTCACCGCGTACCCATACCTAAATCATGCTGCATACAGCTGCAAAACGAATTTCCATACATGAATTAGCCCTATTACCGCGTTTCCTGCACTAGATGAAAATCACACACACACACCGCTTTTTATTGCGGTATACTGCTTCCATTGATTTGAATGCGATTACTCAGACGTGAGCTCGGAAGCGGTGATTTTTAAGCGCTATCTGTCCTGTATTTGCGTTTTCTAACGCACCTCCCCACCCATCACAATTGTGGGGTGCATTAAAACCGCTTTACCATGCGTTCAAAAGTGCTGCTCAAAATTGAGGTAAAAAACCCACGATTTTAAGCTGTGTTTTCTGAATGCACGTCTTAGAGCAGCCCTAGGCCCCTGCACACGGGCGGAAATTCCGCTGCCGGATTTCCCGCAGAATTTCCACCCATGGAAGCTGCTATAGGATTGCGTTAGAAAACGCAATCCTAGGCAGACGGCCTCGGTTTGTCCGCGCGAAATCACACGTGGAAAACAAACCGCGGCATGCTCTATTTCTGTGCGGGGATCGCAGAGCCCCACACAGAAACGTCACTCGCCGGCCGCTGGCACCGGTCTGCGCATTTAGGACGGCAACTCCCACAGCCTAGAAGTTTGTATGATCTAGAGCACAGGTGTCAAACAATGCCCGCGGGCCGAATCCGGCCCGCCGCCTATGCAGTAAGTTCCCTCACTCCTCCGTGCTGCTGTCAGTAGGCAGTCTGCTCTCGGCTTGTTCTGTCTAATGCAGACAGTAATAGAGGAGTGCCGATAGCAGACTGACAACGGCCGCGGAGGAGGGAAGGGGAGTGCAGAGAACATGATCTCTGCAGCAAGGAGAGCATCGCTGAGGAGGAGCAGCTGCAGGGTGAGAGCCTTGTGTGTGTGTGTGTATATATGTGTGTGTGGTTTCTGCGAGTGGATTACGCAATTCCGACCCGCTAATTGGGGGGAATTGTGTAATCCAATGCATACGATTGATCCGTGGATTACCGTTGATCAAGCGCATGCAGAACCCGTAATTCCTCTCCGGTCATGTGTGACCGGCCTAATGTTAGTTTGCTACTTTATCATGTGACCGGGGACCGCTCAACGAGGCCCCCGGTCACTGCTCCAAGCACGCAGCAACCATTGGTCGCTGGGAGCAAGGAGATTTAAAATTTCCTGGGCTCCCCAGCTCCTGCGAATGTGTCTGGCATTTTGCCGGCGGGCGCATACCCAGGAGCTGGCAGGATCCATGGAGGATAATCGCATCTGGATTCAAATGCGGAAGCCTCCGAGAAGATGTTTCATCTCCTCTCACCGATCGCTTCGGTGAGGGGAGATGAAACTGCCACTTTTTAAAGAACTTTTACGTGATCGCCATTATGCATTGGATAACGGCGATCACGTGACCAGTAACCGTATACCGCGGCTCCCCATGACATCTCCAGGCTCTTGGCGACCTTTGGTAGCCAGCAGCAGGGAGATGTTACATTTATTGGGCAATCTTTCACTTTTGCGCATGCGTCCGCCATCATGCTGACGGGCGCATGCGCAGAAGCTGGGGTAAGGTCCACGGATCAACATCCCACCAGGGAACAAATCCGGGACCTTGGGTACGTAATTTCATCCCCCTTACGGATACGATCCGTAAGGGGAGATGAAACTTTAACTTTTTAAACTTTTAACTTTTTTTTTTTTTTTACTTTTTAACTTTATATGATCACCGTTATCCCAGTCATATCTCCCTGCACTCGGCTATCTGTGACAGCCGGGTGCAGGGAGATTTTGAATTTGCCGGGCTCGCCGGCTTCTGCGCATGCGCGCCACATTATTTAGATCCCACATTTTCAGGAATTAATGCAATTTAGATTTTTTTTTTTTTAATGTGTTCGGGTAATGTGCTATTCTAAAATTTTTTCCCCCAAAATCATTTTCATGTGCACTGACACCCCAAAATGGATACCCCTGTTTGTATTGTTTTCAGAAATGTACCCATTGTGGCCCTAATGTTATGTTAGTATGCACAAATGGGACCCAAAATGTAATCAGTACTATGTGGCTTTCTGAACAGACTGTTATGATCGTGTGGGCAGATTTAGCAGACTGCCAACACCATCGTGACCAAAGGACTAGTAGTCTAGTAGTATACATGCACACAGGAAATTCACATGGAATCCATGCCACTGACCCTGTGCTAAAAGGGGGGGGGGGGGGGGTCGACAGTGGCCCAACCTAAGCGTAGACATCGCCCAAATAAGAGGGTGGCCCAGCGGTCTTCGGAACTGGGCCATAGCTGATCCTAGGAGCCACAGAACAGGACACACGCATGGCATATAACAGACGGAACAGAATACACAGAGATAGAAAACACTGCATACAGAAGCCAAAAATGCAACCACTACTAACAGATAGGCTGATTATAAAGAACAGGTATTACTTGACATTTTAGACAAAACGTGAAGCTAGCGGGCGAACTTCTAAGCTCCTGGTTATACCGCTATTCCCTACACTAACCATGAGTCCAGGAGACCCGGACAACGATCACACAGGAGATCTCTAATAAATCTCTAAACCGCTATAAGCTACATGACTAGGTACAACGGAGTCGTCGCTGTGACCACTTACCCCCCCCCCATTACCCCTTTTAACCTAGCTTATCTAAAATAAACACCGACAACTTCTTTTTGGATTAAATTTGGCCACAGCAGCCAATTTTATTATAACATACAACAATAAATCCTGAATAACACTTTTTTAACCCTGATCCTAACTACTATGGAGAGATCCTTGGAGTTCCCCACAAAATTATCTGTCGCCTCACCCAAAAAACAAGGAAGATAGGTGTAACTGTCTCCCGTCTCCTAAAAATCCTGACTCGGGAAACCCTATCTTCCAAACTACGCCTCCCGTCTCCAATCACCTGACTCAGGAGACTCGCCATTTACCTCGAGTCACCAACCTCCCGACCCCGAGGCTATCTAGCCATACCCCGGCTATTAACAACCACAACTTTAGCAGGTAACCCCCTGCCAAACAAGAGGCGACAGACCCACCTACAATTTAAAACTAACCAGAGGGGGGAGGAGGTAACTCTACTAACCCCTGCCTCCCCCCTTACCCCCTCTTATATTGACTCCAAGGACCCCTCCCTAACCGCCACAGCCAGCATGGCTTGAAACCTCAAGCCTGCGCCGCCCTCCACAACAACAAGGCGCGCTCCACTCCCTCCTGAACTGCCTCTAACCACAAGTCCAAACCTATCTCATTTAAATGCACCCCATCTTGTCTCCAATAATTCCCCCTGCCAGACTCTAGGTCTATGTGTCGCACCGCGACCCCCCCATTCCTTCCCACAAAGCGAGATACTTCCCTATTAAGCTTTATTCTCGCTTTGTCTAATCCTCTTGCAGTCCGCACAAACTTCCATACCTGCCTAGGCACGATCTCTGACCAGACCACCACCATCTTCTTATGCGCCGCTAACAATCTCAGGATATCATACCTGATATCCCTCGATAGATCCCTGAAGGGCCTTTTCCCCAAATCATTCCCCCCTGCATGTATAACAACTATGTCCGGGGCCCTGTCTAAACCCACCATCCTCTCAAACTCCTCCAACACTTTGCACCACGACATCCCTCTAACTCCCATCCATCTCAGGACCGCCTCTGACCTAGGAAACCTCAACTGTCTCCCGTCCTGCCTCACACTAGCCCTCTCCGCCCCCCAATAAACATATGAGTGGCCCATAATCCACACAAGCGCCGATTGTGGACCTGAAACAAAAAGGAGAAAACAAAATTGACCAACACCCCTTGATTATCATTATACCCCCTACCCCCCTAACACTGTTACAGCAACTGGGGACGAACATACAATTTATATCTCCCAGATTGCCACCTACCGATTTTTCTAATCGACTCGCCCGACAAACCTTGCACCTGTGCCTCTGTAGCCGCCCCCACCCTAAACGAGTGTGTCCCAAATTGCGACTCATCTAAACCGAGCTCCCTCAGCGCCTTCCTAAAGATCGCTGTAAACTGGAAGCGTGACAAAAACTGGCCCCCCTCATGCTGCAATAAAGGGCCTAATCTCTTACCCGCTACCTCAGTATAGCTAACCCATGCCGACACGGGGCACATTATTGACCCGTGAACCCTACCCAATCTAATCAAATGTCCCCGCCCAGCCTGATCTGTTTTTGATCGGCGTATGACCAACTCTAAATGGTCATCAACTTTTCTAACATCCCCCCCCCTGTAAACCTCCCCCAACTGATTTACTAGGGGACACCAACTCCCCAACCCTAAATGCCCCAAAAAATGCCAGTGAAAACGCTAACCTGAATAACGATCTTTCGAACAACGTATCGCAGAGGCCTTCCAGTACCCCCCCTAACTTTTCTAACAACTCAAACGAAACTGGTCTACGTAAGTCCACACTGCCTTTACCTTTTCTAAAACCCTTCAACGCTTGTCTCACTAGGAAATTCTTCGTTATATCCCCCACCCCCCTTAACTTACACCCAAATGCTACCCCTGCCATGAACCTGTTCGCTCGTGACACCGAAACATTATCCTGCTCTGCCTTACCCAACCAACTTAACAGCGCCCCCACTCTATCTTCCTCCGCCTCTCCTATCCCAAGCTGACCTACCCAGCCTTCCCACTCCTGCCACGCTGCTATATACGCAGCTCTAGTACCCTGAGCCAGTGACCTCTCGATTAGATGCCCCACTGCTCTCTTACCACACTCCAAAGATGAGACGGGCACGTCCTCCCTCGGTCCTCCGCCTGAGGGGCCAGGGTCCTGAATCGCTCCCACTGAAACCGAGAAAGAGCATCCGCGATTGAATTCTCAATCCCCGGCACGTGCACCGCCACTATCCAAATATTCATCTTCAATGTTTCCAATACCAGGTGGCGCAACAAATTCACCACCGGGGGTGATGAGGCGGTCAAAGCATTGATCACCTGCACCACCCCCATATTGTCGCAATGGAACCTCACCTTGTTCTGAAGGCGATCGCCCCAAAGCGCCACGGCCACCACTATTGGAAACAGTTCCAACAATACCAGATTCTTCGTCAAACCTTCCTCCCGCCATCTGACCGGCCATTCCCCAACACACCATTGCCCCTGGCAAAATGCCCCAAATCCCGCACTCCCTGCCGCGTCTGTAAACAACTCGTAGTCCACATTCTCACTCACTTCCGAGATTATCATAGACCTCCCATTGTATTTGTTTAAAAAGGAAGCCCAGACTGCTAGGTCCCCTTTTAAACTCCTCCCCACTCTGATGTAGTGATGCGGTGCTCGAATTCCCGCCGTGGCCGACGCCATTCTTCGACAAAATATTCGCCCCATAGGCATTATTCTGCAAGCGAAATTCAACTTGCCCAATAATGACTGAAGCCCCTTCAGCGTGACTTTCTTGACTTTCCGTGTCTTTTCTACCTCGCATTTTAAATCCCGCAACTTATCTTCCGGCAATTGACATACCATCGCCTCCGTATCAATCCAGATGCCCAAAAACTGAAGAGAAGTTGCAGGGCCCTCTGTCTTGTCGGGAGCCAAAGGCACCCCGAACCGATCCGCCACCCACTGTAACGTTCCCAGCAGAGTCGCACACATCGGCGATTCCGCTGGGCCAATACACAAAAAATCGTCAAGGTAGTGAATTACTGACTGCTGCTTTGCAGTGTCTTTCACTACCCATTCCAAGAAAGTGCTGAAGGCTTCGAAGTATGCACATGAGATTGAACATCCCATGGGCAGACACCGATCGGCGAAATACTTACCTCCCCAAAAACAACCAAGTAAGCGAATACTATCTGGAGAAACCGGCAAAAGGCGGAACGCCGACTCAATGTCGGCTTTCGCTAACAGCGCCCCCCTCCCATACCTTCTTACCCATTTTAGTGCCGCATCAAAAGATGTATAAACCACCGAACAGAGCTCAGGGTCTATACCATCGTTCACTGATGCCCCTTTCGGATAAGAAAGATGGTGTATTAACCGAAACTTATTCGGTTCCCTCTTAGGTACTACTCCCAGGGGAGACACTACGAAGTTCCGGAGGGGAGGCTCCTGAAAGGGGCCTGCCATCCGCCCTAAGCTAATTTCTTTTGCCAGTTTCTCCGAAACCACTTCCGGATTCCTCATGGCCGAGAGTAGGTTTTTTGTTGATAACGGAATCTCATGTTTTGGGGGAGGGATGTGAAACCCCCCCCGAAAACCTTCTTCCAACAATTTCGCCTTTTCCCTGTCAGGATACCTATTTAGAAACCTGACCATCTCTTCCAGCCTCACCGGCGTCCTCCCTTTTTCCACCCCCTCCTGCGGCCTTTCCTTTTCCTTTCTTAAAGCATTTTGATGCTCCATGTGACCCGCCATTGCAGTGTGAGCAGACATGCTTAAATCTGCAGCCTGCTCCGAATTTGCATTGGCCCTCATTAAATTGCCAACACAAACCGACTCTATTACCCCCTGACTGACCCCCCTGGTTTCCCCCCTGTGAGGTTGAAGCCAGGCCTGATGGCCCGGCTCCCCCGTGAAAAGGCTGCCCAAATCGACTAGGTGCCATGACCCGAAGCCACAGACCAATATCTTTTTGGTCCCAACGGATTGACGGCCTCACCGCCTTACGTTGCCTAAACTGTTCGTCGTACCTTAACCAGGTTTGACCCCCGTAAACCCGATACGCCTCGCCTATCGAATCTAGATAACAGAAGAGGCCGGAACAGTTCTCCGGCGCCTTCTCCCCAATTACGCTGGCCAATATAGCGAACGCCTGCAACCAATTATTAAATGTTTGAGGAATTAAACGCCATCTGCGTTTTTCTTCCTCCTCCTTCTTGTATTCGGTCCTTTTGCCTTTGTCCAAATTAAATTTCTCCAAAGGCAAGAGGGAGAATATCTCTACAAATTCGTCCCGCCATATCTTCTCCCTCGTTTCCTTCTTAAGATGTGCTCCTAACGGGCCCTCGAAACACACGTATACCTCCCCTTTTGCCCTATCGTCCAACCGCACTGCTTCCCCGTCCCTTTCCGTTTGTACGGCAACCGTCACCCCTGACGCCGTTTCATCTGCCCCCCCCGAGCTGACCCCTAGAGTACTTACCCTACTGGAAGGGGTTGCCATTGAAGTACTCCATGCAGCCACCGGCGATGGCCCCACGTCCGGCCCTCCCGTTCCCCCTGCCTGGACTCCCCCAGTCGCCCCAGCGGGGAAGCCCTCCCCGCCAGACGACACACTACCCGGCGTGTTAAACGCCGTTCCAGGCAAACCGACCGACCCCATTTCCTGCCTCCGCAGGAATTCCCACATACAACCCATAAGTGCCCTCAAATCGTTATCCCCCCCATGCGCACCAGCAAAACTGACCGCACCACTACCTATACCCCCCCCTACAGGCACAGATCTAGCAATAACATTTACAGTGTTTTGTGTGGTAGACTCACCGGGCTGCGCAGGTGCTGTGGGCCCACCAGCCGCCGCTCCGTCTTCCTGGCGTCTCATCCTGGGATCCGTCCATGTCCCGCCCGATCCGTCTGATTCCTCCGCCGACTGCCGCCTCTCCGCTGCGCGCGCAGCCGCCCCGCTGGAACTCAAAAAACCGGCATTAATAAAATCCTCCGGACCAGCCTGCTGCTGTCCCCTTCTTCCGCCGAACACCTGCTCCAGCTCCCCTCCCCTGGTCCCCCGGCTAACCCTCCCGCTGGGTCCACACTGCTCCCCTCCAGCAGCTCTGGACCCTCTGCTCTGTCCTGACACGGATCCTCTCGCCGAACTGGGACAAGGGCGCTCCTCTCTGCTACCCTCACCGCTGGAGCGCCCCCCCCCCTCTAACTGCTCCTGGAGCCGACTGTGCAGTCGCAGGTCCCGGCCCCCTCGCAGCCCGGGTACCTGCGCTGCACGCAGCACCACGCCGCCGATTAGGATTCCTCCCAGCCCTGGCCCCCCCCCCTGCCGCTGCGGGGGCTGGCCCGGCTGGAGGTTCCACAGATGGGCTCCCTGTGCGGCGCCGGCGCACAGGCGCGTGCTCGGGGCTAAGCCTCTCCGGCGCACGCGCCCGACGCGGCCTCCTCTCCCTCTCTGGAACTGCCGCCGCTCCCCCCTCTCCCTCACTTGCCAGTCTTTCGAGCCACCCGATTCCTCGCTCAGCTGCCGCTGCCCGGATCCTCTCCATCAGCGCTTCCATCTCTTCAGGCTCTTCTTGAACTGCAGTACCTCCGATCTCCACCGGGGGCAATCTTCCTGCTCAGGTCCTGTCACCAACGGTGTTTTGTGCTCCGGTCTTCTGAACAGCGATCTTCCTGCTCCGGTCTTCTCACTAACTGTCTTCTTGCTCCGATCTCCTCACCAGCGGTCTTCCTGCTCTGGTCTTCTCACCAGCGGTCTTCTTGCTCCGATCTTCTCACCAGCGGTCTTCCTGCTCCGGTCTTCAGGTAGGTCTTCTAATTTCTTCTGTCTTCACCCGATCGTCCTCTGCTTCAGGTCCTCCCGATCCTCCTCAGCTGCCACGCTTAAATTCTTATCCTGCTGTCTTTTTTTCTTCGGTCTTCACTCTTCTCCCCGTCCAGGTTCCAGGTCCTTCTTCTTCCTCTGCTGCTCCCGGAATGACTCCTCCCCCTTTTCTTCCCGCTCTTTCTATCCCATAAACCTTTGCTCCCCCTCATTACACCCCCTCCCTTTTAACCTCCACCTCACCTTATTTTCATTTAAAATATTAACCCTTTCCTCCCCGTTAACCCCGTCATGATCGCCTTCACCTACGGCCCTGCGGGCCCCGTTTCCTGCCTCCCTTACTGTCCCTGCTTTTCTTCACCACAACTTTAATAGATCCAGACATCTCATTTGGACAATTAGTATGTTTTTCCGAAGCTTTGTTAGCTGTGTGCTAATTTGGTACAGTATTGTGATGGCACCTGTACGTTTGCAAGAAAATAAATAAAAGCTATTAGTGTATCCAAAAATGCCAAATAAAAAATAAAAATTCAAAAATTTTATGTAATCTGTTATCCGGCCTATAAGATGAAATTTTAACACAGCAAATTATTGTCCAAATTCGACGTACGTGTACACACGCGTACGTACATACACACGCGTACGTACGTACATACATACACGTACGTACGCGTACATACATACACGCACGTACATACATAAACGCATGTACGTACATACGTACATACATACACGCACGTACATACACGCATGCACGTACATACATACATACACGCACGTACATACATACACGTACGTACATACAAACACGCACGTACATACATACATACATACATGCATGCACGTACGTACATACATGCACGCACGTACGTACATACATACACGCACGTACTTACATACATACACGCACGTACGTACATACATTGTGCATTTCGATCACACAAAAAAATACGCAGCATACTATATTTTCTCGCACATTCTCATAGGGAAAGAACGCATATTATACTAATTGTCTATTTCACTAGCTGAGATAATCGTTGCGTGTTATTTCTTTGTCTGTGCAAATATGCGTAAGCTCGTCGGAATCCAGCCTAAATGTAAAAATATATCTTTATAAGGCCATTTTCACCCTGTTTTTCCTCTCACTACGGTTCCATGTGTTTTTGGCGCTGCACTCCCATGTGTATCCAACATGTCGGGGCTTCCTCTATATCAGTCGTGTGAGACCGGCCTTCGGTAGATCGCTACCTTTTTATCACGTGACCAGGGACAGCTCAACGAGACCACCGATCACTGCTCCAGGCTCTTGGTGACCTTTGTTAGCCGGGAGCACAGAGATTTAAAATTTACCGGGCTCCCTAGCTGCTGCGCATGTGTCTGGCATTTTAAGGCAGGTTCATGCGCAGAAGCCGGAGAAGGTCCACGGAGGAGGATCACATCGAGGTTCAAATACGGAGGCCTCCGGTAAGAAGTTTCATCTCCTCTCACCGATCAAAGAGGGGAGATTAAACTTCAACTTTTTCTTAACTTTTACATGATCGCCGTTATCCAACCGAGGATAAGGATCCCGTCGGGGGACATCGCCGGAGGCCTTAGGAAAATATTTTCACCTTCCCTTACGGATTGGATTCGTGACAGGAGGTGAAGCTGTAACTCTTTTACTTTTACATGATCGCCGTTATCCATTGGCTAATGGCAATCACGTGACTGGGGACCACGTACTGCGGCCCACCATGAAATCTCCAGGCTCTCAGCTATGTTTGGTAGCCAGGAGCAGGGATATCTTAAATTACTCAGGCAATCTGCGGCTCTTGCATCGGCCAACGTTGACGACAGGCGTGTGCGCAGAAGCTGAGGTGAGGTCCAAGGGTAAATCCGGGGGCCTTAGGTATGTAAATGCATCTCCCCTCACGAATATGAGCGAAGATTACATTTTACCATTTTTTAACTTTCTGTTGACTTTTAAGGGTGACTGGTGGTCGCGCCAACAGCAGGGAGTTGTCATGTCAAGCACTGAGTTCCCATGAACGGCGGAGTCGTAGTCATGCAATGAGACTAGTGCTACGTGACCAAGATCGCTGTATAGCCCTGCGACCTCACACTCTCGGGCTGGCTTCACACCACCGGTTTCCTATTGTTCAATCCGCAGTCGTCGTCCACACGGAGGATCTGCAGCAAATCACATGCATTGAAAGATACATACTACTGCTACTTCCTTCACACTCGCGGTCATCTGCATTACAGAATCTGCAGGAACGCAGGGTCGCCGGCTGGGGTAACGGCCAGATTCCGCTGTGGTATCCCGCATTCGGAATGTGAAGCGGTCGTGTGCAGCTGGCCTTACTGAAGACAATGTAGTTGCGATACAACTCACAAGTAGCTGCGACCAATATATTGCAAAAATCCAACCTCGGTGAGGTTTTAGCACTCTATAGGTTGTGGGAACTTGCGCGACCCCATTGATATATTTGAGAATGCAAGTTCACAGGGCTGCACAGCGATCTTTGGTCACATGACCCATGTCATGGCGAAAGACTCCATAGAGCTCCAGCCTTAGGGCTCATGTCCACGATTGTGTTCTCACCGCAGAGAGGCAGCGTTTTACGCATACCACCGTGGGCTCTTCGGCCAGATTCACACAGATGTATTTGCGTAGCATATTACACATGAAAAATATACATGCTAAATACACGTCAGTAGAACCCGCTGATTGCAGCGAGTTCCTTCACATAAGTGTATTTTGCATGCGCATTTTGTCCAAAAAAAAAGCAGTCCCCTTTATTTTCTCGTGCATTTCTGCAGGGGAAGAACATGTATTATTCTAATTACACTAATTGCCTATTTCAATAAATGGCGGCATGGTTGCGTGTTTTTTTGCGCTTGCAAATGTGCTTGATTCATGCTAACAAAAGTACAGTAAGGGCCGCTTCACACAAACATATTTGTTTCAATGGGTGCCTTCAGAATTCTCTTTACAATATAGTTGCGTATAGGCTGCGGGTATATCCGCGACCACGGAGCACAATAGGCTCTATGCTGCGGATATCCGCGGTAAAATAGAACCTGCTGCGTTCTCTTTTCTGCTTCCATGGGTGGAAATTCTGCAGGAAATCCGGCAGCGGAATTTCCGCCCGTGTGCACGGGGCCTAAGGCTGCTCTAAGACGTGCGTTCAGAAAACACAGCTTAAAATCGTGGGTTTTTTACCTCAATTTTGAGCAGCACTTTTGAACGCATGGTAAAGCGGTTTTAATGCACCCCACAATTGTGATGGGTGGGGAGGTGCGTTAGAAAACGCAAATACAGGACAGATAGCGCTTAAAAATCACCGCTTCCGAGCTCACGTCTGAGTAATCGCATTCAAATCAATAGAAACAGTATACCGCAATAAAAAGCGGTGTGTGTGTGTGATTCTCATCTAGCGCAGGAAACGCGTTAATAGGGCTAATTCATGTATGGAAATTCGTTTTGCAGCTTTCCTAGCTATCCTCCGGCACGGCTACTTACCCGAAGTGATGCGAGGCGGTTTTGAGATAAAAATGCCTCACATCCGCGGGGAAATTGCATGTTGGCGAGGGAGTGATTCACGGCCCGATATCGCACTCGTCCGTGTGACGTTAGCTTTATAGTTTGGGGGATAGTTCTGGTATACACGCTGATTTTGTAGCATAGATGCGCTGTGAATTGAGGTGAATATATATTTTGGCAAGTCAGTCAATGGACCTAAAAGAGGAGTCAAGGCATGATCTACTGACTTAGGGCTAATGCCCACGGATGGATTTCTGCCGCGTTTCATGAACCTAATAATAGCTTACTGCCTTTAAATGTTCACACAGCATGAAAGAAATCGTGCCATGTTCTAATTGCCACGGGAAAACGCGCAGCCGGCGTCCATTGCAGTCAATTGAAGCCATGCATCACGTGATACATGGCGGAAGTATAGCATGATTACGCGTTTTTTTTGTTTTTTTCAGCCTCACTGCGGCTGTAGATTGCTGCGCCCGTGTGAAGGAGTCCTAAAGAATATTTAACATTAAGCAAAAACTAGTGCCAGATTCTTGACAAGCACACAAGCTACCGCTAATCTCTGCGCCAAAACTATGCCAAATGATTGTGCCCCAATACCTTTACCTTACTTATATTTGTTACTGTATTACTTTATTATTGCAACACACTGTATGCAAATGAGCCAGGTGTCTGGCAGGCTGATGTCACTGCATTGTGATGTCATCAATTTAGAAGTATAAATACCGGCAGCCATGTTAGTCAGTCTCCACTGCAGCTTGGAGACGGGAGGTGGGGGAACCCCTATCTCCTCCGAGAAGCCACAGAACTGGACCTTTTTTTATTTTTAGCTGAGTGCATTTTTAATGCAGCACACAAGGGGGAGACAGCGGCCTACCAAAATCTACTGGGTCATATGACGCGGCTGGCGGTGGGCGAGGAAGCGGTTTTTACTCTATCTTCCGCTGTGCTACAGCGGAAGATAGCGTGACGGATGGCTTCCATTGACTAGAATGGAGGCCGGCCACGCGTACACCCGCGGCAAATAAAGCATACCGCGGGTGAGGTCGGGTGATTTCACAGTGCGGAATTCCGCGATGGAATTCCGCACCGTGAGCATTGAGCTATTAGGTTCAATAGAACCTAATAGCTGCGGGCAATGCAGCGGACTTACACAGCGTATTACGCAGCGGAAATCCCTCCGTGGGAAGGAGCCCTAACTTTAGCCAGCAGAAGGCGCCATAGTATAAGGCAGAAAAAGAAAAGCCCCTAGGCAACCCCGAATCCAAAATTGGATTGCAGAGGGTTAAAGAGGCCCTGTCCTTTTTAGAACGACGGGGTAAAATCATACGTCCTGATCAGCCCCGCCCCTGACACGTTGGCACTTTGCGATAAATAAGTGGCTTTTGTGTTGCAGTTTGGGTACCCAGTCTCTAAAAGGTTCGCCATCACTGATATAGAGGAAGCCCCGACATGTTGGACATGTTGGATACACATGGGAGTGCAGCGCCAAAAACACATGGAACCGTAGTGAGAGGAAAAACAGTGTGAAAATGGCCTTATAAAGATATATTTTTACATTTAGGCTGGATTCCGACGAGCTTACGCATATTTGCACAGACAAAGAAATAACACGCAACGATTATCTCAGCTAGTGAAATAGACAATTAGTATAATATGCGTTCTTTCCCTATGAGAATGTGCGAGAAAATATAGTATGCTGCGTATTTTGTTTGTGCGATCGAAATGCACAATGTATGTACGTGCGTGCATGTATGTATGTACGTACGTGCATGTATGTATGTATGTATGTACGTACGTGTATGTATGTACGTACGTGCGTGTATGTATGTACGTGCGAGTATGTATGTATGTATGTACGTGCGTGTATGTACGTGCGTCTATGTATGTACGTATGTACATGTATGTACGTACATGCGTTTATGTATGTACGTGCGTGTATGTATGTACGTACGTACGCGTGTGTATGTACGTACGCGTGTGTACACGTACGTCGAATTTGGACAATAATTTGCTGTGTTAAAATTTCATCTTATAGGCCGGATAACAGATTACATAAAATTTTTGAATTTTTATTTTTTATTTGGCATTTTTGGATACACTAATAGCTTTTATTTATTTTCTTGCAAACGTACAGGTGCCATCACAATACTGTACCAAATTAGCACACAGCTAACAAAGCTTCGGAAAAACATACTAATTGTCCAAATGAGATGTCTGGATCTATTAAAGTTGTGGTGAAGAAAAGCAGGGACAGTATGTAGCTTATAGCGGTTTAGAGATTTATTAGAGATCTCCTGTGTGATCATTGTCCGGGTCTCCTGGACTCATGGTTAGTGTAGGGAATAGCGGTATAACCAGGAGCTTAGAAGTTCGCCCGCTAGCTTCACGTTTTGTCTAAAATGTCAAGTAATACCTGTTCTTTATAATCAGCCTATCTGTTAGTAGTGGTTGCATTTTTGGCTTCTGTATGCAGTGTTTTCTATCTCTGTGTATTCTGTTCCGTCTCTGTTATATGCCATGCGTGTGTCCTGTTCTGTGGCTCCTAGGATCAGCTATGGCCCAGTTCCGAAGACCGCTGGGCCGCCCTCTTATTTGGGCGATGTCTACGCTTAGGTTGGGCCACTGTCGACCCCCCCCCCCCCCCCTTTTAGCACAGGGTCAGTGGCATGGATTCCATGTGAATTTCCTGTGTGCATGTATACTACTAGACTACTAGTCCTTTGGTCACGATGGTGTTGGCAGTCTGCTAAATCTGCCCACACGATCATAACAGTCTGTTCAGAAAGCCACATAGTACTGATTACATTTTGGGTCCTATTTGTGCATACTAACATAACATTAGGGCCACAATGGGTACATTTCTGAAAACAATACAAACAGGGGTATCCATTTTGGGGTGTCAGTGCACATGAAAATGATTTTGGGGGAAAAAATTTTAGAATAGCACATTACCCGAACACTTTTTTTTTTTTTTTAATCTAAATTGCATTAATTTCTGAAAATGTGGGATCTAAATAATGTGGCGCGCATGCGCAGAAGCCGGCGAGCCCGGCAAATTCAAAATCTCCCTGCACCCGGCTGTCACAGATAGCCGAGTGCAGGGAGATATGACTGGGATAACGGTGATCATATAAAGTTAAAAAGTAAAAAAAAAAAAAAGTTAAAAGTTTAAAAAGTTAAAGTTTCATCTCCCCTTACGGATCGTATCCGTAAGGGGGATGAAATTACGTACCCAAGGTCCCGGATTTGTTCCCTGGTGGGATGTTGATCCGTGGACCTTACCCCAGCTTCTGCGCAAAAGTGAAAGATTGCCCAATAAATGTAACATCTCCCTGCTGCTGGCTACCAAAGGTCGCCAAGAGCCTGGAGATGTCACGGGGAGCCGCGGTATACGGTTACTGGTCACGTGATCGCCGTTATCCAATGCATAATGGCGATCACGTAAAAGTTCTTTAAAAAGTGGCAGTTTCATCTCCCCTCACCGAAGCGATCGGTGAGAGGAGATGAAACATCTTCTCGGAGGCTTCCGCATTTGAATCCAGATGCGATTATCCTCCATGGATCCTGCCAGCTCCTGGGTATGCGCCCGCCGGCAAAATGCCGGACACATTCGCAGGAGCTGGGGAGCCCAGGAAATTTTAAATCTCCTTGCTCCCAGCGACCAATGGTTGCTGCGTGCTTGGAGCAGTGACCGGGGGCCTCGTTGAGCGGTCCCCGGTCACATGATAAAGTAGCGAACTAACATTAGGCCGGTCACACATGACCGGAGAGGAATTACGGGTTCTGCATGCGCTTGATCAACGGTAATCCACGGATCAATCGCATGCATTGGATTACACAATTCCCCCCAATTAGCGGGTCGGAATTGCGTAATCCACTCGCAGAAACCACACACACATATATACACACACACACACACACACACAAGGCTCTCACCCTGCAGCTGCTCCTCCTCAGCGATGCTCTCCTTGCTGCAGAGATCATGTTCTCTGCACTCCCCTTCCCTCCTCCGCGGCCGTTGTCAGTCTGCTATCGGCACTTCTCTATTACTGTCTGCATTAGACAGAACAAGCCGAGAGCAGACTGCCTACTGACAGCAGCACGGAGGAGTGAGGGAACTTACTGCATAGGCGGCGGGCCGGATTCGGCCTGCGGGCATTGTTTGACACCTGTGCTCTAGATCATACAAACTTCTAGGCTGTGGGAGTTGCCGTCCTAAATGCGCAGACCGGTGCCAGCGGCCGGGGAGTGACGTTTCTGTGTGGGGCTCTGCGATCCCTGCACAGAAATAGAGCATGCCGCGGTTTGTTTTCCACGTGTGATTTCGCGCGGACAAACCGCGGCCGTCTGCCTAGGATTGCGTTTTCTAACGCAATCCTATAGCAGCTTCCATGGGTGGAAATTCTGCGGGAAATCCGGCAGCGGAATTTCCGCCCGTGTGCACGGGGCCTAGGGCTGCTCTAAGACGTGCATTCAGAAAACACAGCTTAAAATCGTGGGTTTTTTACCTCAATTTTTAGCAGCACTTTTGAACGCATGGTAAAGCGGTTTTAATGCACCCTACAATTGTGATGGGTGGGGAGGTGCGTTAGAAAACGCAAATACAGGACAGATAGCGCTTAAAAATCACCGCTTCCGAGCTCACGTCTGAGTAATCGCATTCAAATCAATGGAAGCAGTATACCGCAATAAAAAGCGGTGTGTGTGTGTGATTTTCATCTAGTGCAGGAAACGCGTTAATAGGGCTAATTCATGTATGGAAATTCGTTTTGCAGCTGTATGCAGCATGATTTAGGTATGGGTACGCGGTGAGAAAGGTAAGGGGGGGCCCTGAGCTGAACTTTTGCACCCGGGCCCTTGAGCCTTTAGGTACGCCCCTGACCCTAAGGGTGTTTCTCACCTCATCTTTCTGCGTTTTATATACAAAAATGACAGGAAAGGGTTGTGACCCGGCGGCCGTCGCAGGGAGAAGATGACCATCGCCACTGTATGCCACGGAAAGGGGTGAACGCGCGTGTGAACTGGCATTTCAAGCGCAACCCGATTACTGTAAACCTTGTTTATGCACAAATACGCTCCACTGCGACAATAGTCTTGGCGTGTACACTCGTCTGCCGAAGCCCTAGGGCCTCTTTCTCCTTTACGGAGCCTAAAGTGGATGGTTTAAAATGCCACCCCTACCTAAGGTTCATTCATCCAGTGCAGATAGGCGCTGGATGAACAATATTTTGATTTTGTTAACTGTTAATGATGTTTTTTTTCCTTATGTCAAATATAGCATCACATCCCTAAATGTAAAAGGCCTGAACAGCCCCTATAAACGTAGCATGCTTTGGAGACAGGCTCTTAAGTCCCACTCAGACATCTTCCTCGCCCAAGAGACACACTTCCTGAGAGATAAACACCCCCCCTGCAACCACCCTAAATTTCCAAACATTTTCCTGGCATCAAATGAAGGGAAAAAAAAGAAAGGCGTAATGATAGCCATTAGCCGGAACGTTACATTTTCCCAAAAAAACGTATACGTGGACCCAGGCGGGCGATTTCTAATATTAGTCTGCGTAATTAACGCCACCACCTACACTCTAGTAAATGTCTACTTCCCATTTAAAAGGCAGGCCAAATTCTTCAAACATGTTCTTTCCGAAGTGGCTAAAATTCGAGAGGGGAATTTGGTGATCGGAGGAGATCTAAACTCAGTGGTGGACCCTACCTTGGACTCCACCGCGAGCGGCAGGGGCATGTCACCCATTGTCCCAATCATACACTCAGAAGAATTATACGACGTGTGGAGGTGCATGCATGGATCGTAGAGGGACTACACGTTTCTCTCCGCGCCACATGCATCTTATTCTAGGATAGATATGTTCCTTCTGCCGCGGGCAGGCCTCGAGGGGGTTTTACAGGCGGATATTGGAACAATATCATGGTCTGACCACGCCCCCATATCCTTAACGCTCCAAGAGAGCCCATTTCAATAAATGGCGGCATGGTTGCGTGTTTTTTTGCGCTTGCAAATGTGCTTGATTCGTGCTAACAAAAGTACAGTAAGGGCCGCTTCACACAAACATATTTGTTTCAATGGATGCCTTCAGAATTCTCTTTACTCACACATTTCGCATGCGTGCAAAACCTCACCATGCTCTATTTTTGTGCACATTTGCGCACCAAGGGTCCCTGTACAAGTCTATGGGAAGTGTGCACGTAACCGATTCCTATCTCCAAAAAAAGTTATAATAAACAGCGATAAAGTCTTATAAACTCCAAAATGGTACAAATAAAAACTACAGGACATCACGCAAAAACACGAGCCATCGCACAAGTATCATGCGATACTTCCGCCATGTATCACGTGGACATGAGGCCTAAATCTAAGTGCTTGGTTGTTAGCAGCCGCAGCTGCGCTGCACCTCTTGCTCATCAGTTTTTTTTCCTGCTTTTGGAAACTGCTGTAGGAAAGGGGGTGCACCAGTACTGGAGGTACTGCAATACCAGGTCAATGTGCGGAGTGGACAGAGCAAGCACTTTTTCCAGCTCCCTGTTCTAAAAATCCATTTAATATATGATCCCCAGATAGGGGACGTATCAGATGCAACACGCTCAGCCAGCACTCCGGGCACACCCACAATGCACTGAGGGAGCCGGAAGACCTTTGCATAGCCCCGCCCAACGCCTTCTCAACCAGGGTGAGCCGTCCCCGCGGGAGACCCGCGCCTGAATGGAGCATGTCCGGATTTTTTCCTGCACGCGGGACCCGCGCCTGCAGGTAAAAATGACATCCGCAGGTATTTTACTACCTGCAGGTGTCTAATGCATCCATATCCATTGCATAGCGCCGATCGCAATGTCGGGGGTGGGGGGGTCCGAACAGCCCGGGATGACAGCTCCATGCTGCGGACACCGACAGCATGGAGCTGTCACGTCCAGAGCCCGAGGGGCTTTATTCTCTGCAGGACACATGTTTTTACTTCCTCAGAGAATAAAGCCCACTTCGGGAGGACGTAAAAACACTATGGCCCGGGGCGTGGCTTAGCAAGCAAGGAGAGAGGTCGCACGCTGTTTTGCTCCTCCACAGAATCTCCCTTTTCAGCCCTTTTCTGGGTCAAATCAGTGACCCAAACAGAGGCAGACAAGAGCACAG
This sequence comes from Eleutherodactylus coqui, assembly GCF_035609145.1. Taxonomy (NCBI): domain Eukaryota; kingdom Metazoa; phylum Chordata; class Amphibia; order Anura; family Eleutherodactylidae; genus Eleutherodactylus; species Eleutherodactylus coqui. The sequence continues at coordinate 719,863 of NW_027102247.1, forward strand.
CACCTGGGGACCCACCAGAACCCACAACCGGCCCGGACAAGGCTCACCTGGTGATCTCCAGCCGCCAAAAAGAAGCCGAAGAGCCGCGGCCCTGCACAGCGGCCCGCGCCCTAACCCGACAAGTACCGCGCTCAGAAACACCCGGCGAGGACCGCTCACGGAGCGCCAAGCAGAGGACTATGGCACAAGGTAACCCCTGCCGACTTGGAGGGGAGGCTCTGTCACCCTCAGTGCCCGCGCTCTCACCGCAGCGCCTTGCAAATACACAGCCGCGGCTCCCTCCCTCTGAATATACCGCCGTGGCCACCAACCTGCAACTCGGCGGCACATACAATCATCAGGGTGATCCCCCGCTGGACTAATCCCCACGCTGGTGGTTTTCCCCCTCCTGCTCCCCAGAGCCGACAATCAGCACGGGCGGGCACACCGGAAGATCTGCACCTAGTCTCTAGCTCCCTGTGAGGCAGCGGCCATCTCGCCCCCCCTCCCCCCTGAGTCGAGCAGGCTGCTTGGCATACTAGCCAGACCAGAGCAGAAAAGTAAAAAAGAGAGGATACTGTGATCCTCCCAGCACATCAACACCAGGCAAAGTTTAAAGCAGTACTCACTATTTCTGACGTGCAGCGGGGGAACGGAGGTCCTCTCCCCGGAGCTCTCAGACCGACAGCAGGCTCCATTAAAGTGTAGTGCAATTCAAATATCAATGCACCACAGCACCATCTAGTGGCCAAAACAGAGATAACCAGGACCTGAACCTCTTCTCATCCCTTTCTCAAAGCACTAAACAAAGCCAATCCTTGCCCATTAGAAAGAGCAACGAGGCCCCTAAGGCCTCCTTCCCACGAGCGTGACGGGCTCCGCCGCGTAATATTACGCAGTGAAGCCCGTCACGGCGCCCCCCAGAGACCCCATACTTACCAGCGGAAGATCGCGTGAAGACACTTCCCTGCACACCGCCGTCGCGTCATGTGACACGCCCACCGCGTCACATGACGCGGCCGGCCGTGTCACGTGACGCGCCGGCCGCGTCATATGACGCGCGGCGGTAGGCGGGGAAGCGTTTTTTCACGCTATCTTCCGCTGGTTGCAGCGGGAGATAGCGTGAACGGAAGCCGTCAGCGCGTACACCCGCAGCAAATAGAACATGCTGCGGGTGACAACGGGAGATTTCACGGTGCGTAATTCCGCGGTGGAATTACGCATCGTGTGCATTGTGCTATTAGGTTCAATAGAACCTAATAGCATGGGGCAACGCAGCGGATTTTTGCCACGGATTTACGCGGCGTAAATCCGTTCGTGGGAAGGAGGCCTAAGGCCTCATGTCCACGGGGAAAATAAGAATTAAAATCCGCAGCGGATTTTAACTCTTCTCCCGTGCGCGGATCCGCACCCCATAGGGATGCATTGACCACCCGCGGGTAGATAAATACCCGCGGATCGTCAATAAAAGTGATTTTAAAAAAAATGGAGCATGAAAAAAATCTGGACCATGCTCCATTTTCATGCGGGTCTCCCGCGGGGACGGCTCCCGCGGGCTTCTATTGAAGCCTATGGAAGCCGTCCGGATCCGCGGGACACAAAAATCATATTTTACTTACACGCTCCGGTTCTTCTCTTCGGCGCCGCGCCATCTTCTCTCAGTCGCGGCCGGATCATTTTGCTTCGGCCCGGCGCATGCGCGAGGCACGTCACCGACGTCATCATGCACATCCGCCGAGCCGAAGAATGAAGATCCGGCCGCGACGAGAGAAGATGACGCCGCCGCGAAGAGAAGAAACGGAGCGGATGGGAGGTGAGTTTATTCTCATTTATTCCCATTTTCAGCGCTCATGTCCGCGGGGCAGGAGGGACCCGCTGCAGATTCTACATGGAGAATCTGCAGCGGATCTGATTTTCCCCGTGGACATGAGGCCTAAGTGTGTTGAGAAGAGGGACCCACAGTTAACTACAAGGAGAATACCTCCCCACCTTACTGCCAAGTGATCTGTGGAGGAATATCTGCATAGCCAGACTGCTATATAGAAACTGTCAGCAACCCACAAAGACAGACCCTGTGCCAAAGGGTACTGACAGAAAAACACTATATAGCCTCCTCAGCATTACAAAATAGCCTGGAAGCAAGTCCCAGCCCCCGCAACACCCAAGGAAGCAATACATCGCGCGCCTCGCAGACGCAAATATCAAATTCCCGGTGCGACCCAGCGGACTCCTCAATCCCAAACACTTTCTTCTCAGCAAATACTGATAGTTCTAAAAAAAGAAAGGACTCTTATCAGGCAAAGCCACACTTAACAAATCTTCAAAACTCTACAGGAGCGCTACCTAAGGCACTCAAGATGGAATAGCAGGACTCTATGTTCTAACTCCACCCGCCACATGAGGCTCCTCAGCAACACATAACAGGACCACTCAACATCAATGAGCTTCTAAAGGAACTTTTAACAAACAACTACGCCTTCCAACGCCTCCATAAAGAATACGCCACCCAGTAGACCACTATACAACAAATAGCGACCAATCCACAGCGCATATCCATTTTAAGGCAGGTTCATGCGCAGAAGCCGGAGAAGGTCCACGGAGGAGGATCACATCGAGGTTCAAATACGGAGGCCTCCGGTAAGAAGTTTCATCTCCTCTCACCGATCAAAGAGGGGAGATTAAACTTCAACTTTTTCTTAACTTTTACATGATCGCCGTTATCCAACCGAGGATAAGGATCCCGTCGGGGGACATCGCCGGAGGCCTTAGGGAAATATTTTCACCTTCCCTTACGGATTGGATTCGTGACAGGAGGTGAAGCTGTAACTCTTACTTTTACATGATCGCCGTTATCCATTGGCTAATGGCAATCACGTGACTGGGGACCACGTACTGCGGCCCACCATGAAATCTCCAGGCTCTCGGCTATGTTTGGTAGCCAGGAGCAGGGATATCTTAAATTACTCAGGCAATCTGCGGCTCTTGCATCGGCCAACATTGACGACGGGCGCGTGCGCAGAAGCTGAGGTGAGGTCCAAGGGTAAATCCGGGGGCCTTAGGTATGTAATTGCATCTCCCCTCACGAATATGAGCGAAGATTACATTTTACCATTTTTTAACTTTCTGTTTACTTTTAAGGGTGACTGGTGGTCGCGCCAACAGCAGGGAGTTGTCATGTCAAGCACTGAGCTCCCATGAACGGCAGAGTCGTAGTCATGCAATGAGACTAGTGCTACGTGACCAAGATCGCTGTATAGCCCTGCGACCTCACACTCTCGGGCCGGCTTCACACCACCGGTTTCCTATTGTTCAATCCGCAGTCATCGTCCACACGGAGGATCTGCAGCAAATCACATGCATTGAAAGATACATACTACTGCTACTTCCTTCACACTCGCGGTCATCTGCATTACAGATTCTGCAGGAACGCTGGGGTAACGGCCAGGTTCCGCTGTGGTATCCCGCATTCGGAATGTGAAGCGGTCGTGTGCAGCTGGCCTTACTGAAGACAATGTAGTTGCGATACAACTCACAAGTAGCTGCGACCAATATATTGCAAAAATCCAACCTCGGTGAGGTTTTAGCACTCTATAGGTTGTGGGAACTTGCGCGACCCCATTGATATATTTGAGTATGCAAGTTCACAGGGCTGCACAGCGATCTTTGGTCACATGACCCATGTCATGGCGAAAGACTCCATAGAGCTCCAGCCTTAGGGCTCATGTCCACGATTGTGTTCTCACCGCAGAGACGCAGCGTTTTACGCATACCACCGTGGGCTCTTCGGACAGATTCACACAGATGTATTTGCGTAGCATATTACGCATGAAAAATATACATGCTAAATACACGTCAGTAGAACCCGCTGATTGCAGCGAGTTCCTTCACATAAGTGTATTTTGCATGCGCATTTTGTCCAAAAAAAAAGCATTCCCCCTTATTTTCTCGTGCATTTCTGCAGGGGAAGAACATGTATTATTCTAATTACACTAATTGCCCATTTCAATAAATGGCAGCATGGTTGCGTGTTTTTTTGCGCTTGCAAATGTGCTTGATTCATGCTAACAAAAGTACAGTAAGGGCCGCTTCACACAAACATATTTGTTTCAATGGGTGCCTTCAGAATTCAAACATGTGGGCAAGGAGGCTCTGGTATCCTGTTGTACCACTTCTAGCTTGGATACAAGAGGTTATACAGATGGGAATGGAGGCTCTAGTACCCTGTTGTACGCCTTGTAGCTTGGATAAAAGATAAGATAAGGACAGGCAAGGGGACTCTAGTACCCCGTTGTACCACTTCTAGCTTCTAGAATAGAAGATGGGGAACAGGCGGCTATGGAGGCTCTATTCTAGAGAATCAATACAGTAAGCAGTGGAGTAGGTCAGTAAATCAATGGCTGAAATAACAGTTGAATTGTGTTACCACGTTACTACTGACAGTCCTCACCTCTTTAGTAACCAGTGGCATGGCTGAAGCCTCATCACAGTATTTCAGTGCCAGAGCTTTCTGTCCTCGGTCTTTGTAGCACTGGGATGAAAGATAAAAAACACCAAAAAAAGCAAAAACCAGTAAAGCAATAGAATCTTACAGTAACTTTGGGGCATGACTAGGTACAACGGAGTCGTCGCTGTGACCACTTACCCCCCCATTACCCCTTTTAACCTAGCTTATCTAAAATAAACACCGACAACTTCTTTTTGGATTAAATTTGGCCACAGCAGCCAATTTTATTATAACATACAACAATAAATCCTGAATAACACTTTTTTAACCCTTATCCTAACTACTATGGAGAGATCCTTGGAGTTCCCCACAAAATTATCTGTCGCCTCACCCAAAAAACAAGGAAGATAGGTGTAACTGTCTCCCGTCTCCTAAAAATCCTGACTCGGGAAACCCTATCTTCCAAACTACGCCTCCCGTCTCCAATCACCTGACTCAGGAGACTCGCCATTTACCTCGAGTCACCAACCTCCCGACCCCGAGGCTATCTAGCCATACCCCGGCTATTAACAACCACAACTTTAGCAGGTAACCCCCTGCCAAACAAGAGGCGACAGACCCACCTACAATTTAAAACTAACCAGAGGGGGGAGGAGGTAACTCTACTAACCCCTGCCTCCCCCCTTACCCCCTCTTATATTGACTCCAAGGACCCCTCCCTAACCGCCACAGCCAGCATGGCTTGAAACCTCAAGCCTGCGCCGCCCTCCACAACAACAAGGCGCGCTCCACTCCCTCCTGAACTGCCTCTAACCACAAGTCCAAACCTATCTCATTTAAATGCACCCCATCTTGTCTCCAATAATTCCCCCTGCCAGACTCTAGGTCTATGTGTCGCACCGCGACCCCCCCATTCCTTCCCACAAAGCGAGATACTTCCCTATTAAGCTTTATTCTCGCTTTGTCTAATCCTCTTGCAGTCCGCACAAACTTCCATACCTGCCTAGGCACGATCTCTGACCAGACCACCACCATCTTCTTATGCGCCGCTAACAATCTCAGGATATCATACCTGATATCCCTCGATAGATCCCTGAAGGGCCTTTTCCCCAAATCATTCCCCCCTGCATGTATAACAACTATGTCCGGGGCCCTGTCTAAACCCACCATCCTCTCAAACTCCTCCAACACTTTGCACCACGACATCCCTCTAACTCCCATCCATCTCAGGACCGCCTCTGACCTAGGAAACCTCAACTGTCTCCCGTCCTGCCTCACACTAGCCCTCTCCGCCCCCCAATAAACATATGAGTGGCCCATAATCCACACAAGCGCCGATTGTGGACCTGAAACAAAAAGGAGAAAACAAAATTGACCAACACCCCTTGATTATCATTATACCCCCTACCCCCCTAACACTGTTACAGCAACTGGGGACGAACATACAATTTATATCTCCCAGATTGCCACCTACCGATTTTTCTAATCGACTCGCCCGACAAACCTTGCACCTGTGCCTCTGTACGTGGTCCCCAGTCACGTGATTGCCATTAGCCAATGGATAACGGCGATCATGTAAAAGTAAGAGTTACAGCTTCACCTCCTGTCACGAATCCAATCCGTAAGGGAAGGTGAAAATATTTCCCTAAGGCCTCCGGCGATGTCCCCCGACGGGATCCTTATCCTCGGTTGGATAACGGCGATCATGTAAAAGTTAAGAAAAAGTTGAAGTTTAATCTCCCCTCTTTGATCGGTGAGAGGAGATGAAACTTCTTACCGGAGGCCTCCGTATTTGAACCTCGATGTGATCCTCCTCCGTGGACCTTCTCCGGCTTCTGCGCATGAACCTGCCTTAAAATGCCAGACACATGCGCAGCAGCTGGGGAGCCCGGTACATTTTTTAATCTCTGTGCTCCCGGCTAACAAAGGTCACCGAGAGCCTGGAGCTCAATTCTGCCGTTTTCTCTCCCTGCGATCATAAAAAAAGATGATGTGATACAGGCGAACATGGAGGCTCTAGTACCCTGTTGTCCCACCTCTAGCTTGGATACAAGATGTGATACAGGCGAGTATGGAGGCTCTAGTACTTTGTTCTACCGCCTCTAGCTTGGATACAAGATGTGATATGGGGGCAATTGAGGCATACAGGTTCCATATGGTATTATGTGTCCACATTTGCTGTGACTGAGCCTCTAGATCATACAAACTTCTAGGCTGTGGGAGTTGCCATCCTAAATGCGCAGACCGGTGCCAGCGGCCGGCGAGTGACGTTTCTGTGCGGGGCTCCGCGAGCCCCGCACAGAAATAGAGCATGCCGCGGTTTGTTTTCCACGTGTGATTCTAGGCTCTATTCTAGAGAATCAATACAGTAAGCAGTGGAGTAGGTCAGTAAATCAATGGCTGAAATGAACAGTTGAATTGTGTTACCACGTTACTACTGATAGTCCTCACCTCTTTAAATATGAGCCATACAGAAGTTATTCACTTACCTGCTCCGTTGCTGGCGTCCCCGTCTCCATGGCTCCGTCTAATTTCGCTGGCTTCTTGCTTTTTTAGACGCGCTTGCGCTGTGCGGTCTTCTGCCTGGTGAATGGGGCCGCTCGTGCCGGAGAGCTGCTCACCGCGTCGTCATCGTAGCTCCGCCCCGTCACGTGTGCCGATTCCAGCCAATCAGGAGGCTGGAATCGGCAATGGAACGCAAGGAAGGAGAAGAAAATCCACGGTGCACCATGGGAGAAGACCCGCGGTCCACCGTGGGAGAAGACCAGCGGCGCCATCTTTAAAAGAAGAATAGAAGAAGCTGCAGAACGCTGATGCAGGTAAGTGCAATGTGCTTTTTAAAAACTAACCTATGCTTTCTTTTTAACAGACTTTAAATGCACACAAAAGTAGAGCATGCAGCGTTTTTTTCGCATTTGGGCAAAAAAAGGAAACGAAAACCAATCCGTTGAAATCAATGGGTTTTATTCTCTGCATATTGTGCTCAAAAAGTTTGCGCATGCTAACACACGCGTGTAAATGTCCATGTGAAGGAACTCTTAAGCCTGGCTTCACATCGGTGTGTTTGTGTGCGCATTTATGCAGCGAATAGAGCCCTAATGAACGGGTTCGTTCACAAGTGCGCATCTTTACATTTCATGCAAAAAAAAATATGCAGCATACTCTATTTTGCGGCACTTTTGCACACCAAAAGTCCCCATAGAAGTCAATGGGGATGCACAAATATACATGTGATATGCCAGGAGGTGCGTGATACGCTGCGTAATTGCGCAGGAAAGGAACACATCCAGAACTCGTTAGACTAATTCCATACATATTTTTAGGTGACTTGGACATTTTCGTTCCTAAGATCTGAGTTCGACCAACAGACGGGCCTAATGTCACACGATGTCAATAGTAAGTAGCTTGTGTTCTCCCGCGGGGTTTTGAACGATAATTGTCCCATGTAAAAACATGCAGAAACTGAACGACTGGATCAGAATCGTCCAGTTGTTCACTTTTAAGCAGCTTAAAATCCAAACACATTTCTCGGTGTAAGCAGCAGCCGTCCAGTACTGAACGTCTGCTGCTTACAGTGAATGGAGGTGAGCAGAACTCTCCTCCAGCTGCCCCGCCTCCCTGCTGGCTGCGCTGTCAGCGATCCAGCAATGCTCGCTCCTGTGCAGAGCGAGCACCACAGGGATGAATGTCGGGCATTGTTTGCCTGACACTCGTTTTGTGTAAAAGGACCCTTGGACCTCCCTCACACAGGTGTTTTTGTACAGTTTTTAGTGCTGCGCTAAACGCTGTACAACGCACCCATACATTTCAATGGGGCTGCTCACACAAGGCTAAAAATGCTGTGTCTTCAACGCTGCGCTTTAACAGCGTTGCATGTTCTATTTTGGGACGTTTTCAGCCCTGTGTCACCCATTGAAATGAATGGGCAGCGGCCCGGGCTTCCCCTGCACTGACAAATGATCTATTGCTGTAAGCGAGGTTTGAGAACTCTCCTCCAGCAATAGATTGCTGTGATTGGACAGCATGGAGCTGTCATCCCGGGCCGCGGGACCCCACCCCCGATCACGCGATCGCGTTAAACTCAATGGAAAGTTAAAAACAATTAAAGTTTCAGCTCCCCTTACGGATCGGATCCGTAAGGGGAGCTGAGAGTACTCACCTCCGGTCCTCAGCAGCGTCCGGATCCTTCTGTCTTCTCCCCGGCACTGCCGCCGGCGTCTGCGCGTGCGCGCCAGACGCATTACGTCACGCGCATGCACAGAGAGCCGGGAGGCCCGGGAAATTTAAAAATTCCCTGCTCTCGACTAGAATGAGTAGCCGAGAGCAGGGAGCTGTCACCGGGAGCCGCTGTATGCGGTTCCCGCTCACATGATCCACCATTTTGCTTTTGTTGGTATCGGGTTGCATGTATTGATCGTGTCCTGTATGTGATAGTATAATATAGATATTTTCCCCGCTGTGGTGGTGGCGTTACCTATTATGTCCGCCACTATGTTCGTTGTCACTGTTATTTCCGCCAAATTCTTTTACATCTGTGACTGAAGGCTTAGAAGGGTATTTCAATCTCAGCAAATAAAAGTAATACCTTGTATAATCAAAAATTAAAATTTTCCAATATAATTTATAAGCGACTATATGCATATGCATAAATATATATATATCCTAGAATATCCTAGCATCCCCGAAGGAAACAGACAGGCCTGGACAAGCTGATTTCTCCTGCGGAAACAAAGGCAAACCCCCATAGATTAAGGGCTCACTCAGACGGGAGTATGTGTCCCACGTATTTTTCATATGCACATTTACTACGCCTGTTAAATCCCCAAAAACTAGATAAGGTGCATATTCCGCACCAAAATAGGACACGTTGCAATTTTTTTTCCACAGACGTGAATAAAAAACGCTGGTGTGAGAAGCCCTAGACAAATCAGTGGGCTTTTAGCACTGCTTACTACGCATGTATTTTTCACATTGGGAGACATATGTCCATGTGAATTAGCCCTAAGGGTGTGTGTTCAGAGAAGAGTGCGCACAAGATACAAGCAGACCATGAGCATCTAGAATAGGCTTTTCCAACATTCCTTGGCCAAGTATTCCCTTCTCAAATAAATTACTTAAAAATTCAGCAAAGGTTATCATGGCACTATGTGTTGTACCTACCTTCATCACAATACCAGGACAGACTAAGTACTCCCTAGAGGCAATGACTGTACTCGTTGATAGAGAAATAAGGTGTACAGAGGTGGCAGTCATGACGCGGGTATATCGGATGTGACCTCTGTGACCTAACCCAAACCTCCCCCTTTCTTCAATTAAAACGCTGCAACTTCTAGCTTGGATAAATTTTTGGCCACAGCGGCCATTTATTAAAATTCTTATTAACAATTGATAAAAACATCAAATAAAACAACCCACTGAAAAGGGGGAAGTCCCTGGAGCCTCCAACCCCCTCTGTCGCCTCCCCAACAGGGAAAAGGATTTCCGTCCTGCCTCCCGCCGCTCTCTCCCTCTATCCGACTCGGGAGACTGAAATCCTTCCCGCTAAAACCCTCCCGTCGCAAGACAGCCGACTCGGGAGGCAACACACAACCGGTTGCCCCTAGTCGCCCTCCTCCTCCCGACTCAGAGAGGCGCGAGCCGTTCCTCGGCTAGCCACGTTTCTCTGCAGGGACTACGGCCTGACAGAGCCGGGAGGCGACAGGCTGACCACACACACTATACCCAAAAAGGGGGAGGGGGGGGGGGGAGGTAGCCATCAGCCCCCGTTCCCCCCCCCCCCCCCCACCCATCAGCTGGCTCCAAGAACTCCCCCCCCCCCCCCCTTCCGAACGCCGCTATGACAATGTTACGATACCTCTACGACCCTTTCTACTAACTAAACTGCCCCCTATATGCTAAAGTAAGGGCGGGTGGGTGGGACTTCCTCGTGGCCTCCGTCTTCTCCTTCTGCTTCTTCTTCCTCCGTTGCCGCCTAGGGATGCTCCTCCCCCTGCTGTTCCCGCACTTTCTCTCTAACTTCCCCCTCTACTCCCCCCTATACTACACACCCCCCCCCCTCTTCACCCTTCCATTAACCCTGGCCTCCCCGTTAACCCTGTCATGGGCTGCCTCCATATATATCCCCGGGGGCTACTATTCCGGCGCCTCTTGACGCGGGTATATCGGATGTGACCTCTGTGACCTAACCCAAACCTCCCCCTTTCTTCAATTAAAACGCTGCAACTTCTAGCTTGGATAAATTTTTGGCCACAGCGGCCATTTATTAAAATTCTTATTAACAATTGATAAAAACATCAAATAAAACAACCCACTGAAAAGGGGGAAGTCCCTGGAGCCTCCAACCCCCTCTGTCGCCTCCCCAACAGGGAAAAGGATTTCCGTCCTGCCTCCCGCCGCTCTCTCCCTCTATCCGACTCGGGAGACTGAAATCCTTCCCGCTAAAACCCTCCCGTCGCAAGACAGCCGACTCGGGAGGCAACACACAACCGGTTGCCCCTAGTCGCCCTCCTCCTCCCGACTCAGAGAGGCGCGAGCCGTTCCTCGGCTAGCCACGTTTCTCTGCAGGGACTACGGCCTGACAGAGCCGGGAGGCGACAGGCTGACCACACACACTATACCCAAAAAGGGGGAGGGGGGGGGGGAGGTAGCCATCAGCCCCCGTTCCCCCCCCCCCCCGCCCCGCACATCAGCTGGCTCCAAGAACTCCCCCCCCCCCCCCCCTTCCGAACGCCACCGCCAGCATGGCATGACCACCTCATGCCTGCGCAGCACCCCACAGAACTAACGCGCGTTCTATTCCCTCCTGAACCCCCTCTAACCACAGATCCGTCCCAATCTCGTTGAGATGCACGCCATCGCTCCTCCAATAGTTTCCTACTCCCTTCTCAAGATCTATGTGCCGAACGGCCACTCCTCCATTACGCGCAACGAAGCGTGAAACCTCCCGGTTAACCTTGATCCTGGCCTTGTCTATCCCCCGCACTGAGCGCGCGTTGCGCCACACCTTGCGAGGGACCATCTCTGACCAGACCACGATCAAGCCCCGGTACATCTGCATCATACGAAGCATATCGTACCGGATGTCCCTACCTAGGTCCCTAAAGGGTCTCTGCCCCAAATCGTTGCCCCCGACGTGCAGTACGAGGATGTTAGGCGGCCTGTCTAGGGAGACTAAGCGCTGAACGTCCTGTAACACCCGGAACCAGGCCATGCCCCGCACTCCGATCCATCGAATTACCGCCGTCTCTCTACTCAGCCTTAACTGTCTACCGTTAGGCCTGATCTTAGCCCTCTCCCCCCCCCCCAATACACAAAAGAGTGGCCCATTATCCACACCAACGCGGCTCGATGATCTGTAACAAAAGAAAAAACAACTAGTCGTAATTAACCCCGCCGCAAAAACGTACCCCCCCCCCCCCCGCTTAAAGCAAGTGCGGCCTGATATAACGTTTAAACCGTCCCGACTGCCACCGACCGATGCCCATCACCGCCTGACTATCCAGTCCCCTCTCTGCTGCCTCCGTTGCCGCGCCTATTCTAAAAGAATGTGTCCCGAAATTAGAGCTGTCTAACCCCAGCGTATCTATCGCTCTTCTTAACACCGCCTCGAACTGGAACCTTGACAAAAAACGACCATCTCGGTGCTGCAGAAGAGGCCCCACCCTGACTCCTGCTAACAAACTGTAGTCCTCCCAACATTTAACTGGGCACATGGACTCTCCCCGCACTTGTCCTAGCGACACTCTCCGACCTCTACCCTCCTGATCCATCTTAGAACGACGGATGACTAATTCCAACCGCCCTTTTATAACCTTGGTATCCTCGCTTTGTAAACCCCCCCCTTTCTTTTTGCTGGGGGAAACCAGTTCCCCCAGCCGAAGAGCCCCAAAGAAAGCTAATGAAAAAGCCAACTTAAAAAGCGAGTATTCAAACCCGTCCCCGCATATCTCCCCCAATGCGCCCCCCAATCTCTTCAACAAGTCGAACGAGATTGGCCGACGCATATCTGACCCCCCCCCCGCCCCCTTCTAAACCCCTTTAGTGCCTGTCTGACTACAAAATTCTTTGTAACATCAGTCAAACCCCGCAACTTAGCGCCAAACGCCACTCCTCCCATAAATTTGTTAACTCTGGCGACTGACAACCCTGTCTCAGAACTTTTCCCCAACCATCCTAACAACGCCCCTACCCTGTCCTCGTCTGAACGCACGATTCCCCACTGCTGCAGCCACTCCTCCCATTCCGACCAGGCTGCCCTATAAGACGTCCACGTACTCCGAGCCAGTGAGGTACCTATCAAGTGCCTCACTGCTCGCTGACCACGCTCCAGATGTGTCTCGGGCAAGACACCCCTTCCTTCTCTGCTGCCGGGGCCAAACGTCGGAATCGCTCCCACTGGCAACGAGAAAGAGCATCCGCTAGTGAATTGCTCACCCCCGGCACATGTACCGCACCTATCCAAGCGTTAAGTGATAACGCTTTCAGCACCAGGTGGCGCAGTAAGGCCACCACTGGAGGGGACGATGCAGACAATTTATTTATCGCCTGCACGACCCCCAGGTTGTCGCAGTGAAAGCGTACTCTCTTGTTCCTAAATTGCTCGCCCCATATCTCCACCGCCACTATAATGGGGAAGAGCTCGAGTAGCACCAAGTTCCTTACCAACCCTGACGAGAACCAATCGCTCGGCCATCCGGCCGCGCACCACTGGCCCTGGAAGTAAATCCCAAAACCCGAACTCCCTGCGGCGTCAGTAAACAATTCCCAATCAAAATTGTTTACCATTTCCTCCATCATTACTGACCGACCGTTGTAGTTCTCTAGAAACGCCGCCCATACTGCTAAATCTTTCTTGAGTTCCTTACCTAGCCGGATAAAATGGTGGGGTAACCGAACCCCCGCCGTTGCTGACGCTAGCCTTCTGCTGAAAATTCGCCCCATCGGCATTATTCGGCAAGCGAAATTAAGCTTGCCCAATAACGATTGGAGCTCCCTCAAAGTGACCTTGGTGACAACCCTTGCTCTTTTTACCTCCGCCTTTAACTCTGTCAACTTCTCCTCGGGCAATCTGCATTCCATTGCAACCGTGTCAATGGTAATGCCCAGGAACTTTAAACATGTATTGGGCCCCTCTGTCTTCCCAGGCGCCAAAGGCACCCCGAATTGACCGGAAACCCATTGAAGTGACCCCAGCAAAGTTGCACAAATAGGCGAACCTGCTGGCCCTATGCATAGGAAGTCATCCAAATAATGGATCACTGACCTAATCCCCGTGCAATCCCTAACTACCCATTCTAAAAAGGAACTGAACGCTTCAAAATAAGCGCAAGAAATGGAACAGCCCATGGGTAGGCACCTATCCGCAAAATAACTTCCCTCCCAAAAACACCCTAACAAACGAATGCTCTCGGGAGCAACTGGGAGCAACCTAAACGCAGACTCGATATCCACCTTTGCCAGCTTCGCTCCCTGCCCATACCTGCGGACCCATTTTATTGCGGCGTCAAATGAAGTATACACCACAGAACAAATTTCCGGGTCTATACCGTCATTTACTGACGCCCCCTTTGGGTATGACAGATGGTGTATGAGTCGAAACTTGTTAGGTTCCTTCTTAGGAACAACCCCCAGCGGTGAGACCACCAGGTCCGCCACGGGCGGGGAACGGAACGGTCCCGCCATGCGGCCTAACTGAACCTCCTTAAACAATTTTTCGGTCACCACAGCCGATTGCCGAATCGCTGACGGCAAATTCTTGGTTGTGACCGGAACCCTATGAACTGGGGCGGGAATTCTAAAACCGTCCCTAAAACCCTCAAACAGTAAACTAGCCTTATCTCGGTCGGGGTACCTATTTAGAAACGGCACCATCTTTGCCAGTTTCACTGGTGTCATCCCTTTTTCCAGGTGCCCCGAAACCCTTTCCTTTTCCTTTTTTAAAGCACTTTGCTGCTCCATGTGACGTGCCGTTACACACGGAGCAGACGTGCTTGAACCTGCAAGAGTTCCCGAATTTGCATTGGCCGTCGTTAAACTGCCAACACAATCCGAGCCTATGACTCCCTGACTGTCCTCCCTGCCCCCCCCCCTTGGGAACCACTGGCCGAGCTGCTAGTCCCGGCCCCCCCCTGAAAGGGCTGGCCAAACCTAACTGGGGCCATTACCCGCAACCATAGGCCAATATCTTTCTGATCCCACCGAATAGACGGTCGGATCGCTTTCCGCTGACGAAATTGTTCGTCGTACCTAAGCCACGTCTGGCCCCCGTACACCCTGTACGCCTCACCTATCGCATCGAGATAGCAAAAAAGGCTGGAGCAATTCTCAGGCGCCTTTTCACCTATAACGCTGGCCAGAATAGCGAAGGCTTGCATCCAGTTGGAGAACGTCTGTGGAATCAGTCTCCACCGACGTTTCTCCTCCTCTTCCTTCTTATATTCTGTCCTTTTCCCTTTATCTAAATTGAATTTTTCCAAAGGGAGAAGGGAAAAGATCTCGACGTATTCGTCGCGCCAAATCTTTTCTCTAACCTCCTTCTTTAAGTGTGCACCTAGGGGGCCCTCGAAACACACATAAACTTCCCCCTTTGCTCTGTCATCCAAGCGAATCCCTTCCCCATCTTTCTCCGTCTGGACCCCTACCGTAACGGGCGCTACCTGCTGCCCTACAGACGCCCCCGCCGTGCTACCACCCCTAGCGCTATCGTCGGCGATCGACGCATTGGACGGTAGCGTCCAAGCAGCTACTGGCGACGGCCCTGCTCTTGCGTCTTGCTTGCGCCACAACTCCCATAATCCACCCAGAAATAACCCAAAATCACTCGCTGCGCCATGTGTGCCTGCCATCGCCCCCCCATCCCCTGTCCACCCCCCAAAACTATCTCCCGCGTGCGCAACGCGGCTAACTGCATGTAATGTACTGTCCCCGTGTGTTTGCTCACCTGGCTGCGTAGGGGCTGTAGTCCCACCAGCCGCCGATCCTCCCTCCAGCGGATCCGATTCCTCGTCCGAATGTGGTCCGAACTGACGACCGGGGTCCTCCTCTGGCTGCATACGCACCTCCGGATTCGCAGCCGCCTGCCTGCTGCTCGGCCTGGCTCTCACGGGCCGCACTTCAGCTTGTCCCTGGAAGTCACTGTGGGGCTGCTCTGCTACCACCGGCTCTCCTGCAGAGCGGCCCCACGCTGTAGCTCGGTTCACCGCCGACAGCCCGGTGTTAGGCCCCGCCCCCCTGGCAGCACGGGACCTAGTGCCGGACGCTGCGCCGTGCCGCCCGGCGAGATTCCTCCCGGGCCTGCGCTCCCCCGATGGCATGGATGGTGCAGGGAGCCGGCCCGGAGGGGCCCGTGAGGGACTCTCTATGCGGCGCCGACGCTGTGGAGCCTGATCAGGGCTCAGACGCGCCGGAGCGCGGGCCCTCCTAGTACTCGGCTCTCTCGCCGATGCTGCCGGTGTCTGCCTGCTCCCTCCTGCCTCCTCCCTCCGGCCGCTAGCAGTCCCCGACAGCGCTCCCGCTGCTGCCTCCGGTGTGCGGCTCCCCGCAGCGGCTGTCCTTCGCCCCCTTTCTCTCACCGCAGTTGCTGCAGGGGCTCCGGACGCCTCTCCCCCCGATGCTGCTGACCGTGCGGGTGCCGCTTCCACCTCCGATGGGCCTGGGGCCCCGACATCCAGGACCCTCATGAGCCAGTCGATGCCCCGCTCCTCCACCGCTGCCCGGATCTTCTCCATGGCGGCCTCCATGTCCGGTAAGTCCTCTTCTGGGCGCTTCCTGACGATCACCTTCGGGCTCTTCACGGACAGGTCTGGGGACTTCGGTCTGCAGACTTCGGTCTTGGGACTCCTGTCTGGGGTCTTGGGACTTCTGCCTGGGGTCTTGGGACTTCTGCCTGGGGTCTTGGGACTTCTGCCTGGGGTCTTGGGACTTCTGCCTGGGGTCTTGGGACTTCTGCCTGGGGTCTTGGGACTTCTGCCTGGGGTCTTGGGTCTTCTCTACCTCTTCCCTCTTCTTCCTCGTGGCCTCCGTCTTCTCCTTCTGCTTCTTCTTCCTCCGTTGCCGCCTAGGGATGCTCCTCCCCCTGCTGTTCCCGCACTTTCTCTCTAACTTCCCCCTCTACTCCCCCCTATACTACACCCCCCCCCCCCCCTCTTCACCCTTCCATTAACCCTGGCCTCCCCGTTAACCCTGTCATGGGCTGCCTCCATATATATCCCCGGGGGCTACTATTCCGGCGCCTCTTTACAATGGGTGATATGGGGCATTAAAAAGGGCTGAAACAAACTAAACTAGAGCAGATAGCATTAGAAAATTGTAGTGTTCGAACGCTCCCTGAGAAGCTCCATTGTGATCAATCAGTGGTTTTTTTTGCGGCTTTTCACAAACCACGCTAAATGCTGTAAAAAACATTCTGTGTGAAAGAGGCCTTAGTGACAAAGTCTGTTTGCTCCTTAACCCCTTATTGACCGCCCTATAGTGTTTTTAATCCCCACAGCCATAAAAACATGCTCATGCTGAGGATTACAGCCCTGGGGGCTGTGGACATGACAGCTCCTTGTTGTCAGCTGCCAGAGTGACCCCCAGTCACGCTATTGCCGTTATCCAAGTAAACAGTTAAAAACTTTAAAATTTCATCTTTCCTCATATCCGTGAGTGGAGATGAAATTACATACCTAAAGCCCCCGGATTTATCCGCGGACCTTACCCCAGATTGCCGGGGTAATTTAAAATCTCCCTGTTGCTGGCTAGCAAACGTAGCTGAAAGCCTGGAGATTTCACGATGGGCACCGGTCCCGGCGCTCTCCCCGACGCCCGGTTTGAATTTGGCGCTAAAAACCTCATGGCACGTCCTGCTCCTTGCGGCCTCTCGCCGCCGCGACTGCTCTTACGGCCGCCTCTCTTTGCAGCGGGACTCGGGCTGAGTCGCGCCGGGGGGGGGGGTTTCTTTGCTTCGGGCGGCCTCGCCCGGCATCCCCCTCTAGTGCTGCTCCCTCTCCGGATACCGGCTCCCTTGCTGCTGGCTCGAGTGGCCTCCCCGACTCCGATCCCGACCTGCAGCTGGCGATTAACTCCTCCAGCCACTCGGCGCCATCCCGCTGGATTGCTTCTTGAATCAAACACTGTGTGTAGATCCGAGCGAGGAAAAGATGGCAGCTTGCTCTATTTCTCCACATACCACGCAGTGTGAGCCCTATACTTTTGTATGGGCAGCGTATATACAGCACTGTCCATACGCAATACATATGCAACCCCCACGATGAAACAGAGCAGGGAATTAGAAGAAAAAAGACAGTCACACATCGCATGATCGTGTACGTGAGATACGTAGTCATGCGCAGTACACTCGCTGCCATACGCAGTCTCTGCCGACAGAGTCGGCATCACATAGACCGTTAGTACACTACGGGACACCCGCATTGTTTTATGCATATAGTCGCTTATAAATTATATTGGAAAATTTTAATTTTTGATTATACAAGGTATTACTTTTATTTGCTGAGATTGAAATACCCTTCTAAGCCTTCAGTCACAGATGTAAAAGAATTTGGCGGAAATAACAGTGACAACGAACATAGTGGCGGACATAATAGGTAACGCCACCACCACAGCGGGGAAAATATCTATATTATACTATCACATACAGGACACGATCAATGCATGCAACCCGATACCAACAAAAGCAAAATGGTGGATCATGTGAGCGGGAACCGCATACAGCGGCTCCCGGTGACAGCTCCCTGCTCTCGGCTACTCATTCTAGTCGAGAGCAGGGAATTTTTAAATTTCCCGGGCCTCCCGGCTCTCTGTGCATGCGCGTGACGTAATGCGTCTGGCGCGGACGCGCAGACGCCGGCGGCAGTGCCGGGGAGAAGACAGAAGGATCCGGACGCTGCGGAGGACCGGAGGTGAGTACTCTCAGCTCCCCTTACGGATCCGATCCGTAAGGGGAGCTGAAACTTTAATTGTTTTTAACTTTCCATTGAGTTTAACGCGATCGCGTGACCGGGGGTGGGGTCCCGCGGCCCGGGATGACAGCTCCATGCTGTCCAATCACAGCAATCTATTGCTGGAGGAGAGTTCTCAAACCTCGCTTACAGCAATAGATCATTTGTCAGTGCAGGGGAAGCCCGGGCCGCTGCCCATTCATTTCAATGGGTGACACAGGGCTGAAAACGTCCCAAAATAGAACATGCAACGCTGTTAAAGCGCAGCGTTGAAGACACAGCATTTTTAGCCTTGTGTGAGCAGCCCCATTGAAATGTATGGGTGCGTTGTACAGCGTTTAGCGCAGCACTAAAAACTGTACAAAAACACCTGTGTGAGGGAGGTCCAAGGGTCCTTTTACACAAAACGAGTGTCAGGCAAACAATGCCCGACATTCATCCCTGTGGTGCTCGCTCTGCACAGGAGCGAGCATTGCTGGATCGCTGACAGCGCAGCCAGCAGGGAGGCGGGGCAGCTGGAGGAGAGTTCTGCTCACCTCCATTCACTGTAAGCAGCAGACGTTCAGTACTGGACGGCTGCTGCTTACACCGAGAAATGTGTTTGGATTTTAAGCTGCTTAAAAGTGAACAACTGGACGATTCTGATCCAGTCGTTCAGTTTCTGCATGTTTTTACATGGGACAATTATCGTTCAAAACCCCGCGGGAGAACACAAGCTACTTACTAGTATTAAGAGGCACAAGCTACTTACTATTGACATCGTGTGACATTAGGCCGGTCTGTTGGTCGAACTCAGATCTTAGGAACGAAAATGTTCAAGTCACCTAAAAATATGTATGGAATTAGTCTAACGAGTTCTGGATGTGTTCCTTTCCTGCGCAATTACGCAGCGTATCACGCACCTCCTGGCATATCACATGTATATTTGTGCATCCCCATTGACTTCTATGGGGACTTTTGGTGTGCAAAAGTGCCGCAAAATAGAGTATGCTGCATATTTTTTTTGCATGAAATGTAAAGATGCGCACTTGTGAACGAACCCGTTCATTAGGGCTCTATTCGCTGCATAAATGCGCACACAAACACACCGATGTGAAGCCAGGCTTAAGAGTTCCTTCACATGGACATTTACACGCGTGTGTTAGCATGCGCAAACTTTCTGAGCACAATATGCAGAGAATAAAACCCATTGATTTCAACGGATTGGTTTTCGTTTCCTTTTTTTGCCCAAATGCGAAAAAACCGCTGCATGCTCTACTTTTGTGTGCATTTAAAGTCTGTTAAAAAGAAAGCATAGGTTAGTTTTTAAAAAGCACATTGCACTTACCTGCATCAGCGTTCTGCAGCTTCTTCTATTCTTCTTTTAAAGATGGCGCCGCTGGTCTTCTCCCACGGTGGACCGCGGGTCTTCTCCCATGGTGCACCGTGGATTTTCTTCTCCTTCCTTGCGTTCCATTGCCGATTCCAGCCTCCTGATTGGCTGGAATCGGCACACGTGACGGGGCGGAGCTACGATGACGACGCGGTGAGCAGCTCTCCGGCACGAGCGGCCCCCATCACCAGGCAGAAGACCGCACAGCGCAAGCGCGTCTAAAAAAGCAAGAAGCCAGCGAAATTAGACGGAGCCATGGAGACGGGGACGCCAGCAACGGAGCAGGTAAGTGAATAACTTCTGTATGGCTCATATTTAACCCCTTAGTGACCAAGCCTGTTTGCGCCTTAATGACCAGGCCAAATTTTCCAAATCTGACATGTGTCACTTTAACATGGAAAAACACCAGAAAGGTTTTGCATATCCAAGCGATTCTGACATTGTTTTTTCGCCACATGTTGTGCTTCATTTAGGCGGAAAAAATAGACCGATAGAAATTGTGTTTATTTATTAAAAGCGCCACAATTGGGAAAATTTTGAAAAAAATCGTCATTTTTTCACATTTCCAACTGCAATATCTTAAATATGTGCAAACATAATATAGAAATTTTTGCTAAGATTTATATTTCCACCCGTTTACTTTATTTTGGGCGCACATTGGAAAAACTTTCGTTTTTTTTTAACTATTTAGGAGACGTACAAATTTAACATTACTTTTTAGCATTTTGAGGAACACTTTGTTTTTCTATACCAAGCCGAGATTGGAAAGGCTCATGAGTGTCAGAATAATAGATACCCCCCCAAATGACCTCATTTTAAAAACTACACCCCTTAATGTATTCACTGAGGGGTGTCATGAGTATTTTGACCCCACAGTTTTTTTTCAGGAATTAATTCAATTTAGAGGAGAAAAAGTAAAATTTCATATTTTTGCAAATCTGTTATTTTAAAGACATATTTTTTTCCTATAGTTTACATGAAAATCATGATTTACACCCCAAAATGGATACCCCTATTTCTCCCGTGTTCAGAAATATACCCATTGTGGCCCTATTGTTATATCTGAGTCCACAACGGGGCCCAAAATGAAAGGAGTAGTCAGTGTCTTTCAAAACAGAAATTTTGCTTGAAGTCCTTTTAGGCCCCATAGCACACATGTAGAGTTCTTGAGCGCCCAAAACAATAGAAACCCCCCACAAATGACCCCATTTTGAAAACTAGACCCCTTAAGGAATTTATCTAGGGGTGTACTGCATATTTTGACCCCACAGTTTTTGAATGAATTCAAACCAAGCAAAAGGAAAAAATTGTGATTTTCGTTTTTTCGGCAATTCTGTCATTTTAAAAACAGCTTTTTTTGTACAGCACACATATGAAGGAAGACTTGCACCCAAAAATGGATACCCGTTTGTCCCGTGTTCAGAGACATACCCATTGTGGCCCTAATCTTATGTCTGGATACACAACGGGGCCCAAAATAAAAGGAGTAATCGGTGGCTTTCAGAACATAGATTTTGCTTGAAGTCCAATGTGGATTGGTCGCTATTTGTTGTATAGTGGTCTACTGGGTGGCGTATTCTTTATGGAGGCGTTGGAAGGCGTAGTTGTTTGTTAAAAGTTCCTTTAGAAGCTCATTGATGTTGAGTGGTCCTGTTATGTGTTGCTGAGGAGCCTCATGTGGCGGGTGGAGTTAGAACATAGAGTCCTGCTATTCCATCTTGAGTGCCTTAGGTAGCGCTCCTGTAGAGTTTTGAAGATTTGTTAAGTGTGGCTTTGCCTGATAAGAGTCCTTTCTTTTTTTAGAACTATCAGTATTTGCTGAGAAGAAAGTGTTTGGGATTGAGGAGTCCGCTGGGTCGCACCGGGAATTTGATATTTGCGTCTGCGAGGCGCGCGATGTATTGCTTCCTTGGGTGTTGCGGGGGCTGGGACTTGCTTCCAGGCTATTTTGTAATGCTGAGGAGGCTATATGGTGTTTTTCTGTCAGTACCCTTTGGCACAGGGTCTGTCTTTGTGGGTTGCTGACAGTTTCTATATAGCAGTCTGGCTATGCAGATATTCCTCCACAGATCACTTGGCAGTAAGGTGGGGAGGTATTCTCCTTGTAGTTAACTGTGGGTCCCTCTTCTCAACACACTTAGGCCTCATGTCCACGGGGAAAATCAGATCCGCTGCAGATTCTCCATGTAGAATCTGCAGCGGGTCCCTCCTGCCCCGCGGACATGAGCGCTGAAAATGGGAATAAATGAGAATAAACTCACCTCCCATCCGCTCCGTTTCTTCTCTTCGCGGCGGCGTCATCTTCTCTCGTCGCGGCCGGATCTTCATTCTTCGGCTCGGCGGATGTGCATGATGACGTCGGTGACGTGCCTCGCGCATGCGCCGGGCCGAAGCAAAATGATCCGGCCGCGACTGAGAGAAGATGGCGCGGCGCCGAAGAGAAGAACCGGAGCGTGTAAGTAAAATATGATTTTTGTGTCCCGCGGATCCGGACGGCTTCCATAGGCTTCAATAGAAGCCCGCGGGAGCCGTCCCCGCGGGAGACCCGCATGAAAATGGAGCATGGTCCAGATTTTTTTCATGCTCCATTTTTTTAAAAATCACTTTTATTGACGATCCGCGGGTATTTATCTACCCGCGGGTGGTCAATGCATCCCTATGGGGTGCGGATCCGCGCGCGGGAGAAGAGTTAAAATCCGCTGCGGATTTTAATTCTTATTTTCCCCGTGGACATGAGGCCTTAGGCCTCCTTCCCACGAACGGATTTACGCCGCGTAAATCCGTGGCAAAAATCCGCTGCGTTGCCCCATGCTATTAGGTTCTATTGAACCTAATAGCACAATGCACACGATGCGTAATTCCACCGCGGAATTACGCACCGTGAAATCTCCCGTTGTCACCCGCAGCATGTTCTATTTGCTGCGGGTGTACGCGCTGACGGCTTCCGTTCACGCTATCTCCCGCTGCAACCAGCGGAAGATAGCGTGAAAAAACGCTTCCCCGCCTACCGCCGCGCGTCATATGACGCGGCCGGCGCGTCACGTGACACGGCCGGCCGCGTCATGTGACGCGGTGGGCGTGTCACATGACGCGACGGCGGTGTGCAGGGAAGTGTCTTCACGCGATCTTCCGCTGGTAAGTATGGGGTCTCTGGGGGGCGCCGTGACGGGCTTCACTGCGTAATATTACGCGGCGGAGCCCGTCACGCTCGTGGGAAGGAGGCCTTAGGGGCCTCGTTGCTCTTTCTAATGGGCAAGGATTGGCTTTGTTTAGTGCTTTGAGAAAGGGATGAGAAGAGGTTCAGGTCCTGGTTATCTCTGTTTTGGCCACTAGATGGTGCTGTGGTGCATTGATATTTGAATTGCACTACACTTTAATGGAGCCTGCTGTCGGTCTGAGAGCTCCGGGGAGAGGACCTCCGTTCCCCCGCTGCACGTCAGAAATAGTGAGTACTATAAATGGTGGGAATATGGCGGCCGCCTGATCTTTTACGCACATAGTATTCATAGGGGAGGTCCTATATTTTCTCGGTCAAGTATTAACGGGAGAGAATACTGCTGGTGAAAACGAAACCACAGAAATCTTAGGCTTAGTTTTGTCCCAATATACGGCCGTGACAATCACCAGCGATGCTTTTTTTTTAGAGGATTAAATCGCATCGCTGCCGCGCACATTAAAAACCGCATGTTTTTGTTTAACGCGCAAGTCGGTAGGACTTTCCAATGTTAACATGCAGCGCATATTTTTCGCCTTGTGATGCGATAAAACGCAGCCTCCATAGGATTACATGGGAGATTTTAAAAAACGCACTGCGCAGAAGGACACAGCAGGCTGTGATTTTCTCTCTCAACATCACATCAGTGAAAACCTTGCTGAAGGGAAGGGAACCGTTGGGAATCATTGGCTGCGAAATCTGCTTTTTGGGATTGAGGAGTCCGCTGGGTCGCACCGGGAATTTGATATTTGCGTCTGCGAGGCGCGCGATGTATTGCTTCCTTGGGTGTTGCGGGGGCTGGGACTTGCTTCCAGGCTATTTTGTAATGCTGAGGAGGCTATATAGTGTTTTTCTGTCAGTACCCTTTGGCACAGGGTCTGTCTTTGTGGGTTGCTGACAGTTTCTATATAGCAGTCTGGCTATGCAGATATTCCTCCACAGATCACTTGGCAGTAAGGTGGGGAGGTATTCTCCTTGTAGTTAACTGTGGGTCCCTCTTCTCAACACACTTAGGCCTCATGTCCACGGGGAAAATCAGATCCGCTGCAGATTCTCCATGTAGAATCTGCAGCGGGTCCCTCCTGCCCCGCGGACATGAGCGCTGAAAATGGGAATAAATGAGAATAAACTCACCTCCCATCCGCTCCGTTTCTTCTCTTCGCGGCGGCGTCATCTTCTCTCGTCGCGGCCGGATCTTCATTCTTCGGCTCGGCGTATGTGCATGATGACGTCGGTGACGTGCCTCGCGCATGCGCCGGGCCGAAGCAAAATGATCCGGCCGCGACTGAGAGAAGATGGCGTGGCGCCGAAGAGAAGAACCGGAGCGTGTAAGTAAAATATGATTTTTGTGTCCCGCGGATCCGGACGGCTTCCATAGGCTTCAATAGAAGCCCGCGGGAGCCGTCCCCGCGGGAGACCCGCATGAAAATGGAGCATGGTCCAGATTTTTTTCATGCTCCATTTTTTTAAAAATCACTTTTATTGACGATCCGCGGGTATTTATCTACCCGCGGGTGGTCAATGCATCCCTATGGGGTGCGGATCCGCGCGCGGGAGAAGAGTTAAAATCCGCTGCGGATTTTAATTCTTATTTTCCCCGTGGACATGAGGCCTTAGGCCTCCTTCCCACGAACGGATTTACGCCGCGTAAATCCGTGGCAAAAATCCGCTGCGTTGCCCCATGCTATTAGGTTCTATTGAACCTAATAGCACAATGCACACGATGCGTAATTCCACCGCGGAATTACGCACCGTGAAATCTCCCGTTGTCACCCGCAGCATGTTCTATTTGCTGCGGGTGTACGCGCTGACGGCTTCCGTTCACGCTATCTCCCGCTGCAACCAGCGGAAGATAGCGTGAAAAAACGCTTCCCCGCCTACCGCCGCGCGTCATATGACGCGGCCGGCGCGTCACGTGACACGGCCGGCCGCGTCATGTGACGCGGTGGGCGTGTCACATGACGCGACGGCGGTGTGCAGGGAAGTGTCTTCACGCGATCTTCCGCTGGTAAGTATGGGGTCTCTGGGGGGCGCCGTGACGGGCTTCACTGCGTAATATTACGCGGCGGAGCCCGTCACGCTCGTGGGAAGGAGGCCTTAGGGGCCTCGTTGCTCTTTCTAATGGGCAAGGATTGGCTTTGTTTAGTGCTTTGAGAAAGGGATGAGAAGAGGTTCAGGTCCTGGTTATCTCTGTTTTGGCCACTAGATGGTGCTGTGGTGCATTGATATTTGAATTGCACTACACTTTAATGGAGCCTGCTGTCGGTCTGAGAGCTCCGGGGAGAGGACCTCCGTTCCCCCGCTGCACGTCAGAAATAGTGAGTACTGCTTTAAACTTTGCCTGGTGTTGATGTGCTGGGAGGATCACAGTATCCTCTCTTTTTTACTTTTCTGCTCTGGTCTGGCTAGTATGCCAAGCAGCCTGCTCGACTCAGGGGGGAGGGGGGGCGAGATGGCCGCTGCCTCACAGGGAGCTAGAGACTAGGTGCAGATCTTCCGGTGTGCCCGCCCGTGCTGATTGTCGGCTCTGGGGAGCAGGAGGGGGAAAACCACCAGCGTGGGGATTAGTCCAGCGGGGGATCACCCTGATGATTGTATGTGCCGCCGAGTTGCAGGTTGGTGGCCACGGCGGTATATTCAGAGGGAGGGAGCCGCGGCTGTGTATTTGCAAGGCGCTGCGGTGAGAGCGCGGGCACTGAGGGTGACAGAGCCTCCCCTCCAAGTCGGCAGGGGTTACCTTGTGCCATAGTCCTCTGCTTGGCGCTCCGTGAGCGGTCCTCGCCGGGTGTTTCTGAGCGCGGTACTTGTCGGGTTAGGGCGCGGGCCGCTGTGCAGGGCCGCGGCTCTTCGGCTTCTTTTTGGCGAAGGAGGATCACATCGAGGTTCAAATACGGAGGCCTCCGGTAAGAAGTTTCATCTCCTCTCACCGATCAAAGAGGGGAGATCATTGCATGACTACGACTCTGCCGTTCATGGGAGCTCAGTGCTTGACATGACAACTCCCTGCTGTTGGCGCGACCACCAGTCACCCTTAAAAGTAAACAGAAAGTTAAAAAATGGTAAAATGTAATCTTCGCTCATATTCGTGAGGGGAGATGCAATTACATACCTAAGGCCCCCGGATTTACCCTTGGACCTCACCTCAGCTTCTGCGCACGCGCCCGTCGTCAATGTTGGCCGATGCAAGAGCCGCAGATTGCCTGAGTAATTTAAGATATCCCTGCTCCTGGCTACCAAACATAGCCGAGAGCCTGGAGATTTCATGGTGGGCCGCAGTACGTGGTCCCCAGTCACGTGATTGCCATTAGCCAATGGATAACGGCGATCATGTAAAAGTAAGAGTTACAGCTTCACCTCCTGTCACGAATCCAATCCGTAAGGGAAGGTGAAAATATTTCCCTAAGGCCTCCGGCGATGTCCCCCGACGGGATCCTTATCCTCGGTTGGATAACGGCGATCATGTAAAAGTTAAGAAAAAGTTGAAGTTTAATCTCCCCTCTTTGATCGGTGAGAGGAGATGAAACTTCTTACCGGAGGCCTCCGTATTTGAACCTCGATGTGATCCTCCTCCGTGGACCTTCTCCGGCTTCTGCGCATGAACCTGCCTTAAAATGCCAGACACATGCGCAGCAGCTGGGGAGCCCGGTACATTTTTTAATCTCTGTGCTCCCGGCTAACAAAGGTCACCGAGAGCCTGGAGCTCAATTCTGCCGTTTTCTCTCCCTGCGATCATAAAAAAAGATGATGTGATACAGGCGAACATGGAGGCTCTAGTACCCTGTTGTCCCACCTCTAGCTTGGATACAAGATGTGATACAGGCGAGTATGGAGGCTCTAGTACTTTGTTGTACCGCCTCTAGCTTGGATACAAGATGTGATATGGGGGGCAATTGAGGCATACAGGTTCCATATGGTATTATGTGTCCACATTTGCTGTGACTGAGCCTCTAGATCATACAAACTTCTAGGCTGTGGGAGTTGCCATCCTAAATGCGCAGACCGGTGCCAGCGGCCGGCGAGTGACGTTTCTGTGCGGGGCTCGCAGAGCCCCGCACAGAAATAGAGCATGCCGCGGTTTGTTTTCCACGTGTGATTCTAGGCTCTATTCTAGAGAATCAATACAGTAAGCAGTGGAGTAGGTCAGTAAATCAATGGCTGAAATGAACAGTTGAATTGTGTTACCACGTTACTACTGATAGTCCTCACCTCTTTAGTAACCGGTGGCATGGCTGAAGCCTCATCACAGTATTTCAGTGCCAGAGCTTTCTGTCCTCGGTCTTTGTAGCACTGGGATGAAAGATAAAAAACACCAAAAAAAGCAAAAACCAGTAAAGCAATAGAATCTTACAGTAACTTTGGGGCATTACAGCAGCACACAATGTCCCTGCAGGTTGGATTACAGATGAGTGCTGCTGTATGGTGCCTTCATACCTCTAGGGCAGGATACCTACCTGATATGTATTGTCATGGGGCGCACCAAGATCTTGTCTCAGGCTTTGCTTGCAGTCCTACCATATCGCACTAAATGCAGAAGTGCAGTCAATGCAGCTTTTTACCTAAAATAGTAAAAATTGGTCAAAGCCTCATGCAGTGTATTATCAATAGGCTCTATGCTGCGGATATCCGCGGTAAAATAGAACCTGCTGCGTTCTCTTTTCTGCTTCCATGGGTGGAAATTCTGCAGGAAATCCGGCAGCGGAATTTCCGCCCGTGTGCACGGGGCCTAAGGCTGCTCTAAGACGTGCGTTCAGAAAACACAGCTTAAAATCGTGGGTTTTTTACCTCAATTTTGAGCAGCACTTTTGAACGCATGGTAAAGCGGTTTTAATGCACCCCACAATTGTGATGGGTGGGGAGGTGCGTTAGAAAACGCAAATACAGGACAGATAGCGCTTAAAAATCACCGCTTCCGAGCTCACGTCTGAGTAATCGCATTCAAATCAATAGAAACAGTATACCGCAATAAAAAGCGGTGTGTGTGTGTGATTCTCATCTAGCGCAGGAAACGCGTTAATAGGGCTAATTCATGTATGGAAATTCGTTTTGCAGCTTTCCTAGCTATCCTCCGGCACGGCTACTTACCCGAAGTGATGCGAGGCGGTTTTGAGATAAAAATGCCTCACATCCGCGGGGAAATTGCATGTTGGCGAGGGAGTGATTCACGGCCCGATATCGCACTCGTCCGTGTGACGTT
Source organism: Eleutherodactylus coqui (assembly GCF_035609145.1). Lineage (NCBI taxonomy): Eukaryota > Metazoa > Chordata > Amphibia > Anura > Eleutherodactylidae > Eleutherodactylus > Eleutherodactylus coqui. Next base: position 748,003 of record NW_027102247.1, read on the forward strand.
AGCTTTATAGTTTGGGGGATAGTTCTGGTATACACGCTGATTTTGTAGCATAGATGCGCTGTGAATTGAGGTGAATATATATTTTGGCAAGTCAGTCAATGGAGCTAAAAGAGGAGTCAAGGCATGATCTACTGACTTAGGGCTAATGCCCACGGATGGATTTCTGCCGCGTTTCATGAACCTAATAATAGCTTACTGCCTTTAAATGTTCACACATCATGAAAGAAATCGTGCCATGTTCTAATTGCCACGGGAAAACGCGCAGCCGGCGTCCATTGCAGTCAATTGAAGCCATGCATCACGTGATACATGGCGGAAGTATAGCATGATTACGCGTTTTTTTTGTTTTTTTCAGCCTCACTGCGGCTGTAGATTGCTGCGCCCGTGTGAAGGAGTCCTAAAGAATATTTAACATTAAGCAAAAACTAGTGCCAGATTCTTGACAAGCACACAAGCTACCGCTAATCTCTGCGCCAAAACTATGCCAAATGATTGTGCCCCAATACCTTTACCTTACTTATATTTGTTACTGTATTACTTTATTATTGCAACACACTGTATGCAAATGAGCCAGGTGTCTGGCAGGCTGATGTCACTGCATTGTGATGTCATCAATTTAGAAGTATAAATACCGGCAGCCATGTTAGTCAGTCTCCACTGCAGCTTGGAGACGGGAGGTGGGGGAACCCCTATCTCCTCCGAGAAGCCACAGAACTGGACCTTTTTTTATTTTTAGCTGAGTGCATTTTTAATGCAGCACACAAGGGGGAGACAGCGGCCTACCAAAATCTACTGGGTCATATGACGCGGCTGGCGGTGGGCGGGGAAGCGTTTTTTACTCTATCTTCCGCTGTGCTACAGCGGAAGATAGCGTGACGGACGGCTTCCATTGACTAGAATGGAGGCCGGCCACGCGTACACCCGCGGCAAATAAAGCATACCGCGGGTGAGGTCGGGTGATTTCACAGTGCGGAATTCCGCGATGGAATTCCGCACCGTGAGCATTGAGCTATTAGGTTCAATAGAACCTAATAGCTGCGGGCAATGCAGCGGACTTACGCAGCGTATTACGCAGCGGAAATCCCTCCGTGGGAAGGAGCCCTAACTTTAGCCAGCAGAAGGCGCCATAGTATAAGGCAGAAAAAGAAAAGCCCCTAGGCAACCCCGAATCCAAAATTGGATTGCAGAGGGTTAAAGAGGCCCTATCCTTTTTAGAACGACGGGGTAAAATCATACGTCCTGATCAGCCCCGCCCCTGACACGTTGGCACTTTGCGATAAATAAGTGGGTTTTGTGTTGCAGTTTGGGTACCCAGTCTCTAAAAGGTTCGCCATCACTGATATAGAGGAAGCCCCGACATGTTGGACATGTTGGATACACATGGGAGTGCAGCGCCAAAAACACATGGAACCGTAGTGAGAGGAAAAACAGTGTGAAAATGGCCTTATAAAGATATATTTTTACATTTAGGCTGGATTCCGACGAGCTTACGCATATTTGCACAGACAAAGAAATAACACGCAACGATTATCTCAGCTAGTGAAATAGACAATTAGTATAATATGCGTTCTTTCCCTATGAGAATGTGCGAGAAAATATAGTATGCTGCGTATTTTTTTGTGCGATCGAAATGCACAATGTATGTACGTACGTACATGTATGTATGTAAGTACGTGCGTGTATGTATGTACGTGCGTGCATGCATGCATGTATGTATGTATGTACGTACGTGCGTGTATGTATGTACGTGCGTGTATGTATGTGTGTACGTGCGTGTACGTGCGTGTATGTGTGTACGTGCGTGTATGTATGTACGTGCGTGTATGTACGTGCGTATGTACATGTGTTTATGTATGTACGTGCGTGTATGTATGTATGTACGCGTACGTACGTGTATGTATGTACGTACGCGTGTGTACGTACGCGTGTGTATGTACGTACGCGTGTGTACGTACGCGTGTGTATGTACGTACGCGTGTGTACACGTACGTCGAATTTGGACAATAGTATGCTGTGCATACTAACATAACATTAGGGCCACAATGGGTACATTTCTGAAAACAATACAAACAGGGGTATCCATTTTGGGGTGTCAGTGCACATGAAAATGATTTTGGGGGAAAAAATTTTAGAATAGCACATTACCCGAACACTTTTTTTTTTTTTTTAATCTAAATTGCATTAATTCCTGAAAATGTGGGATCTAAATAATGTGGCGCGCATGCGCAGAAGCCGGCGAGCCCGGCAAATTCAAAATCTCCCTGCACCCGGCTGTCACAGATAGCCGAGTGCAGGGAGATATGACTGGGATAACGGTGATCATATAAAGTTAAAAAGTAAAAAAAAAAAAAAGTTAAAAGTTTAAAAAGTTAAAGTTTCATCTCCCCTTACGGATCGTATCCGTAAGGGGGATGAAATTACGTACCCAAGGTCCCGGATTTGTTCCCTGGTGGGATGTTGATCCGTGGACCTTACCCCAGCTTCTGCGCATGCGCCCGTCAGTATGATGGCGGACGCATGCGCAAAAGTGAAAGATTGCCCAATAAATGTAACATCTCCCTGCTGCTGGCTACCAAAGGTCGCCAAGAGCCTGGAGATGTCACGGGGAGCCGCGGTATACGGTTACTGGTCACGTGATCGCCGTTATCCAATGCATAATGGCGATCACGTAAAAGTTCTTTAAAAAGTGGCAGTTTCATCTCCCCTCACCGAAGCGATCGGTGAGAGGAGATGAAACATCTTCTCGGAGGCTTCCGCATTTGAATCCAGATGCGATTATCCTCCATGGATCCTGCCAGCTCCTGGGTATGCGCCCGCCGGCAAAATGCCGGACACATTCGCAGGAGCTGGGGAGCCCAGGAAATTTTAAATCTCCTTGCTCCCAGCGACCAATGGTTGCTGCGTGCTTGGAGCAGTGACCGGGGGCCTCGTTGAGCGGTCCCCGGTCACATGATAAAGTAGCGAACTAACATTAGGCCGGTCACACATGACCGGAGAGGAATTACGGGTTCTGCATGCGCTTGATCAACGGTAATCCACGGATCAATCGCATGCATTGGATTACACAATTCCCCCCAATTAGCGGGTCGGAATTGCGTAATCCACTCGCAGAAACCACACACACATATATACACACACACACACAAGGCTCTCACCCTGCAGCTGCTCCTCCTCAGCGATGCTCTCCTTGCTGCAGAGATCATGTTCTCTGCACTCCCCTTCCCTCCTCCGCGGCCGTTGTCAGTCTGCTATCGGCACTCCTCTATTACTGTCTGCATTAGACAGAACAAGCCGAGAGCAGACTGCCTACTGACAGCAGCACTCCCCACCAGGCACACAAACAGCAGCGGGGGAGGGGCGGCCCACAAAGGACACAGAAGAACTGGCAGTATCTCAAGAGCCCTGTAGCCCCCCATGCTCCCCCTATTCATCACCCTCAGGGGCAAACACAAGGGGCCCACGCCAGCACCCTCCACCAGACTCACATTGCGAAGAGGAGCAATGGGATTGGCGCGCACACCTGCGTTCACTCCCCACCAAAAGAGATCTGGACGAATCTCTATATAAGCTCGAACAATCCCACAAAAGAGACATTACAGGTCTACAAAAAGACATCCTGCACGTAGGTCAACGCCTTGGGGAAGTGGAGGAAATACAGGAAAAGCTAATTGACACTGTCGACTCGCACAGAAAGGTCATCCAAGCACAGTCGGCCCAAATTTCGGAGTTGTTTCTTCACTTAGACGACCTTGAAAACCGCCATAGGCGGAACAATTTGCGCATAAGAGGCCTAGACGAAAGGGTCGAGCACAACCAACTTGCCACCTGGGCACAAAAATTCTTCAACGACTTACTGAAACGCCCACCAGAAGACCTCATAGAGATCGACAGAATACACCGCACTCTGGGCCCGCGCTCCGCAGACCCCGCAAGGCCGCGAGATGTAGTGTGCAGAGTGCACTTCTTCCAGGAGAAAGAACAGATAATGAGAAGCGCTAGAGATGCTGGAAATCTACACTACAAGGGGTCCCCCATTCTCATCCTACAAGACCTTTCCCGCCGCACACTTCAACAAAGAAGAGCACTAAAACCACTACTGACGGCGCTGAGAGATAAGGACATTCTATATCAATGGGGCTACCCCTTCCAACTGCAGGCGCGCAAAGGGAACAAAAGAGCAACCTTTAGGTCCCTGGGGGATCTGCCCAATTTCCTGCACACATTCGAACTCCCGATGATTGACTTACCGGACTGGCCCAGACACGTAGGGGCGCTGGCTCCCGCTGTGGGCTCCCCATGGCAAAGAGCCAGCGACAAAACCAAACGCTGACAACCCAGACCCTCTCTTCTGAGATGCCGACCAACTGTCAAGAGACAAACGCAAGCCGACGTCCCCGCTTGCCCACCCGCTCCAGAGACCCGCTGAGACATCACTAACGCTCCTGAGAACGGAGCCACTAAGCTATAGCCTTAAAATGTTATATTTGTTCTAGCCGCGGCCGTAACGGGGCACAGCTCCGATGCCAGGTTTCGTTCGTTCCCCAGCAGAGGGTGCAGCCCGGGCGCTGCCACGTAAGGTGTTTTCCTTAAACTGCACTGAGGAAAGTTTAATGGGGCCTCACCCCATATATGTTATATTTCTCCTGTCTGTTTCTGTGTTGTTCTTTCACCCCCCCTTCCCACCTCTCCCACTTGTGCCTTACCCCCCCCCCCCCACACCCTAAGATTGGTCACCTAGCATTCCAAAACACGCTCACTCAACTACTAGAGATATGGCCAACGTAACAGTCTGCACTTACAATGTTAAAGGCCTGAACACTCCGGGGAAAAGAAGCCAAGTTCTGTATCACTTACATAAGAAAAAAATAATGGTAGCCTTACTGCAAGAGACCCACTTTAAAGCAGACAACATTCCACGCTTTTCCTCTAAATTCTACACCACGTGGGTCCACAGCCCGCACCCCACAAAAAAGGCGAGGGGGGTCTCGGTGGCACTACACAAGTCCTTCCAACATGAGGTGATCGATCAAATGGTCGACCCACAGGGCCGTTACATTCAGGACCAGATCTCCTTCGGGCTGACAACTTTGAGAAAACTGGCTGACTTCGCCGATGGCTCTGACGTGATCCTAGGCGGCGACCTTAATCTAGTGATGGACCCAGGACTGGACTCGTCGGTTGGTAAGTCCCCCATCTCCCACGCAGCACGTCGCACATTCAAAAAAGAACTAAATAGGCTGAGGTTGGTGGACCTGTGGAGGATTTTGCACCCCGGGGTCAGGGACTATAGCTTCCATTCGGCGGTGCATAACAGCTACAGCCGAATAGACCACCTTTTTATATCCCACAGACTGTTGGACCATGGCCCCTCATGCTCCATAGGCCCCTTCCTGTGGTCAGACCACGCCCCTATCTATGGGGGTCTCTCTAGAGTGGGAGGACCTCCCAAAACATTTCAGTGGAAACTCAACGACAATTTGCTTAACGACGCTGTCTGCGCCGGAGACATCAAAAAAACAATAGAGATGTTCGCGGAAACACACAGGGAGGACCACACAGACCCCCCCATTAAATGGGAGGCCCTGAAGTGCGTCCTACGAGGCGTCTTCATCTCCCATGGATCCCGCTTAAAAAAAGACAGGTCAGCAAAACTGAAAAGACTCTTAGAAGAATTACAGACAAAAGAGAGACTAAACAAAGGTAGACCCACAGAGAACACGAAAGTGGAAATCTCCACAATTCGTCAACAAATCCTCTCGATACTCGACCAAAGGACACTAGGATTCAGAGACAAGATGCGCAGATGCGCGTTCGAGTATGGAGATAAATGTGGGAAATGGCTCTCAAAGACCCTACACCCCAAGGCCCCCCTGACTTATATCCCGAAAATACAAAAGCGACAGGGAGGAGTAGCCCACTCAACTACCGAAATTCTCGAGGCCTTCCGCGAATACTATAGCAGCCTATATAACATAGAGAGAGACCCCGCTCGGACCCCGAGGGACAGTGAAGTCGAGGAATACCTAGACAGCCACGCTCCTGGACCTATAGATCCAGAAGCGTCCGCGGAAATGGAAGAGGACTTCTCCCCCACAGAAGTCTCAGCCCTCATCAAAGAGCTAAAAGTAGGCAAGAGCCCGGGCCCAGACGGACTGACCCCAAAATTCTATAAACTATTCAAAAACGAATTAGCCCCATTGCTGACCAATTCTTTCAATGCAATAAACAGAGGCTGCCCCTTCCCGACTCAGGCCTTGCAGGCACACCTGGCCGTAATACCCAAACCGGGAAAAGACGCTACGGAGTGCGGTAGTTACAGGCCTATTTCACTCCTAAACGTAGACGTTAAACTTTTCGCCAAGTCAATCGCCACCCGACTTCAGCCATACATCCCGAAACTAATACATAGAGACCAGGTGGGGTTTGTCCCGGGAAGAGAGGGGAGGGACAATATAATAAAAACCATGTCACTGATCTCGCGGGCCCGACAAGAGAGGTCCCCATTAGGCCTTATGGCGGTCGACGCCGAAAAGGCCTTCGACAGGGTCGGATGGAGGTTCTTAGAGGGCACACTGGGCAGAGTGGGACTGGGGCCCCGCATGAGGGAGTGGATTATGGCGCTATACGGGAACCCCTCGGCGAGGATCAGAATCAACGGCGCCCTCTCAGATAACATCCCCATACGAAACGGAACGCGACAGGGCTGCCCGCTGTCCCCCTTTTTATACATATTGACGATGGAGTCCCTGGCCAACGCCATAAGAAAAAACGATGCCATAAGAGGGGTTAAACTGGGCCAGAGGGAGCTTAAACTCTCTTTATTCGCAGACGACCTCCTGCTATATTTATCCTGCCCGAGAATAGGGATCCCGGTTCTTCTGCAGGAATTCGACAAATTTAGTGCGATTAGCAACTTCAAAATCAACCTGCAAAAAACCGAAATGCTAAATATCTCCCTCCCAAGGGACGAAGCACACTCCCTACAGGAACTTTTCCCACTCAAATGGCAATCGAAATCCCTCAAATACTTAGGAATACAACTGCCGGAAGACCCCGCAAACGTATACGACCTAAACTTTAAACCCTTCCTAACAAACTTAGAGAGAGACCTGGGGAAATGGAGTCCCCTCTTCCTATCCTGGGCGGGAAGGGTGAACGCGGTCAAAATGGACGTCTTACCAAAGTTCCTGTACATATGCCAAGCATTCCCCATAAAACTGCACAGGGCCTATTTTAAGCACATCCGCTCCCTGATTACTAAGTTTGTCTGGCGAGGCCGCAGTCCCAGACTTAAATACAGAACCCTGACCAGAGACAAACCCAGGGGAGGCCTGGGCCTCCCAGACTTTTCACTGTATAATAAAGCTAACATAGCGAACTGCGTGCTAAACCTGCTCAGGAACCGGAGCTCCAAGCTCTGGGTTGAACTAGAATACAACCTAGATGCCAGGTAGACGCAGGGAGTATTCTGGATCCCGCAGACCTTAATTAGGCGCCTTACAGTAATGTCCCCACTGCTGAACCAGCTAACAAGAGCCTGGTCGGGCTTTGCAAGGGATACAGAACTGATCTCAGTGCCAGGCCCCTTCACACCTCTACTAGCTAACCCCCAATTTGAGGCCTTCCTACACCGAAAAACCCTAGCGACCACGTCAATAAACCCCGCGCCACGACTAAGAGACGTAATGACAGGAGACAATCTGAAACCACTGACGGAACTATTTGAAGGACGCATCGTTCCACCAGGGACGTGACTAGAATACTTCCAGCTGAGGAGTGCGATAGACACCCTGGGTCCTGAGTCCCGGGGGGCGGAAGACCCCACTGACTTTGAAAAATTGTGCATGTCCACAGCCCCCATCAGCCACCCAATCTCAGTACTTTATAAGATGATGCTGGACCGGGAGATGGGGGATGGTCCCCTAGACTTTGTCCACGCGTGGGAAGAAGAATTGGGAAGGCACCTGCAGCCGAATGATTGGGTCAAACCGTTTGCCCTGACACACAAGGGGTCGGTATACTCCAGACTCCAAGAACTAAATTTTAAAATAATCTCTCGCTGGTACAGAACCCCAGCCAGGGGTTGCCAATGAGCAACCAGTTTTTCAGTCTTTATTTTTGTGCATTCCTGGGATCAGAACTATAAGGGGACTAAAGTACATTCGTGTGAAGGAGCCCTCGGCGCAATTTTATGCATATGAGAGCGAATTTGCTTACCCCCTTAGACTCTAATGGAATATCGGGAGCGCAAATGCACGTAAAAATCATTGCGGTTTCTGCGACCGCTTTTCTGCTAAATTTAGCACGCCGTGTGAAAGAGGCCCTAGGGCTTCGGCAGACGAGTGTACACGCCAAGACTATTGTCGCAGTGGAGCGTATTTGTGCATAAACAAGGTTTACAGTAATCGGGTTGCGCTTGAAATGCCAGTTCACACGCGCGTTCACCCCTTTCCGTGGCATACAGTGGCGATGGTCATCTTCTCCCTGCGACGGCCGCCGGGTCACAACCCTTTCCTGTCATTTTTGTATATAAAACGCAGAAAGATGAGGTGAGAAACACCCTTAGGGTCAGGGGCGTACCTAAAGGCTCAAGGGCCCGGGTGCAAAAGTTCAGCTCAGGGCCCCCCCTTACCTTTCTCACCGCGTACCCATACCTAAATCATGCTGCATACAGCTGCAAAACGAATTTCCATACATGAATTAGCCCTATTACCGCGTTTCCTGCACTAGATGAAAATCACACACACACACCGCTTTTTATTGCGGTATACTGCTTCCATTGATTTGAATGCGATTACTCAGACGTGAGCTCGGAAGCGGTGATTTTTAAGCGCTATCTGTCCTGTATTTGCGTTTTCTAACGCACCTCCCCACCCATCACAATTGTGGGGTGCATTAAAACCGCTTTACCATGCGTTCAAAAGTGCTGCTCAAAATTGAGGTAAAAAACCCACGATTTTAAGCTGTGTTTTCTGAATGCACGTCTTAGAGCAGCCCTAGGCCCCGTGCACACGGGCGGAAATTCCGCTGCCGGATTTCCCGCAGAATTTCCACCCATGGAAGCTGCTATAGGATTGCGTTAGAAAACGCAATCCTAGGCAGACGGCCTCGGTTTGTCCGCGCGAAATCACACGTGGAAAACAAACCGCGGCATGCTCTATTTCTGTGCGGGGATCGCAGAGCCCCACACAGAAACGTCACTCGCCGGCCGCTGGCACCGGTCTGCGCATTTAGGACGGCAACTCCCACAGCCTAGAAGTTTGTATGATCTAGAGCACAGGTGTCAAACAATGCCCGCGGGCCGAATCCGGCCCGCCGCCTATGCAGTAAGTTCCCTCACTCCTCCGTGCTGCTGTCAGTAGGCAGTCTGCTCTCGGCTTGTTCTGTCTAATGCAGACAGTAATAGAGGAGTGCCGATAGCAGACTGACAACGGCCGCGGAGGAGGGAAGGGGAGTGCAGAGAACATGATCTCTGCAGCAAGGAGAGCATCGCTGAGGAGGAGCAGCTGCAGGGTGAGAGCCTTGTGTGTGTGTGTGTATATATGTGTGTGTGGTTTCTGCGAGTGGATTACGCAATTCCGACCCGCTAATTGGGGGGAATTGTGTAATCCAATGCATACGATTGATCCGTGGATTACCGTTGATCAAGCGCATGCAGAACCCGTAATTCCTCTCCGGTCATGTGTGACCGGCCTAATGTTAGTTTGCTACTTTATCATGTGACCGGGGACCGCTCAACGAGGCCCCCGGTCACTGCTCCAAGCACGCAGCAACCATTGGTCGCTGGGAGCAAGGAGATTTAAAATTTCCTGGGCTCCCCAGCTCCTGCGAATGTGTCTGGCATTTTGCCGGCGGGCGCATACCCAGGAGCTGGCAGGATCCATGGAGGATAATCGCATCTGGATTCAAATGCGGAAGCCTCCGAGAAGATGTTTCATCTCCTCTCACCGATCGCTTCGGTGAGGGGAGATGAAACTGCCACTTTTTAAAGAACTTTTACGTGATCGCCATTATGCATTGGATAACGGCGATCACGTGACCAGTAACCGTATACCGCGGCTCCCCATGACATCTCCAGGCTCTTGGCGACCTTTGGTAGCCAGCAGCAGGGAGATGTTACATTTATTGGGCAATCTTTCACTTTTGCGCATGCGTCCGCCATCATGCTGACGGGCGCATGCGCAGAAGCTGGGGTAAGGTCCACGGATCAACATCCCACCAGGGAACAAATCCGGGACCTTGGGTACGTAATTTCATCCCCCTTACGGATACGATCCGTAAGGGGAGATGAAACTTTAACTTTTTAAACTTTTAACTTTTTTTTTTTTTTACTTTTTAACTTTATATGATCACCGTTATCCCAGTCATATCTCCCTGCACTCGGCTATCTGTGACAGCCGGGTGCAGGGAGATTTTGAATTTGCCGGGCTCGCCGGCTTCTGCGCATGCGCGCCAAATTATTTAGATCCCACATTTTCAGGAATTAATGCAATTTAGATTTTTTTTTTTTTAATGTGTTCGGGTAATGTGCTATTCTAAAATTTTTTCCCCCAAAATCATTTTCATGTGCACTGACACCCCAAAATGGATACCCCTGTTTGTATTGTTTTCAGAAATGTACCCATTGTGGCCCTAATGTTATGTTAGTATGCACAAATGGGACCCAAAATGTAATCAGTACTATGTGGCTTTCTGAACAGACTGTTATGATCGTGTGGGCAGATTTAGCAGACTGCCAACACCATCGTGACCAAAGGACTAGTAGTCTAGTAGTATACATGCACACAGGAAATTCACATGGAATCCATGCCACTGACCCTGTGCTAAAAGGGGGGGGGGGGGGTCGACAGTGGCCCAACCTAAGCGTAGACATCGCCCAAATAAGAGGGTGGCCCAGCGGTCTTCGGAACTGGGCCATAGCTGATCCTAGGAGCCACAGAACAGGACACACGCATGGCATATAACAGACGGAACAGAATACACAGAGATAGAAAACACTGCATACAGAAGCCAAAAATGCAACCACTACTAACAGATAGGCTGATTATAAAGAACAGGTATTACTTGACATTTTAGACAAAACGTGAAGCTAGCGGGCGAACTTCTAAGCTCCTGGTTATACCGCTATTCCCTACACTAACCATGAGTCCAGGAGACCCGGACAACGATCACACAGGAGATCTCTAATAAATCTCTAAACCGCTATAAGCTACATGACTAGGTACAACGGAGTCGTCGCTGTGACCACTTACCCCCCCCCATTACCCCTTTTAACCTAGCTTATCTAAAATAAACACCGACAACTTCTTTTTGGATTAAATTTGGCCACAGCAGCCAATTTTATTATAACATACAACAATAAATCCTGAATAACACTTTTTTAACCCTGATCCTAACTACTATGGAGAGATCCTTGGAGTTCCCCACAAAATTATCTGTCGCCTCACCCAAAAAACAAGGAAGATAGGTGTAACTGTCTCCCGTCTCCTAAAAATCCTGACTCGGGAAACCCTATCTTCCAAACTACGCCTCCCGTCTCCAATCACCTGACTCAGGAGACTCGCCATTTACCTCGAGTCACCAACCTCCCGACCCCGAGGCTATCTAGCCATACCCCGGCTATTAACAACCACAACTTTAGCAGGTAACCCCCTGCCAAACAAGAGGCGACAGACCCACCTACAATTTAAAACTAACCAGAGGGGGGAGGAGGTAACTCTACTAACCCCTGCCTCCCCCCTTACCCCCTCTTATATTGACTCCAAGGACCCCTCCCTAACCGCCACAGCCAGCATGGCTTGAAACCTCAAGCCTGCGCCGCCCTCCACAACAACAAGGCGCGCTCCACTCCCTCCTGAACTGCCTCTAACCACAAGTCCAAACCTATCTCATTTAAATGCACCCCATCTTGTCTCCAATAATTCCCCCTGCCAGACTCTAGGTCTATGTGTCGCACCGCGACCCCCCCATTCCTTCCCACAAAGCGAGATACTTCCCTATTAAGCTTTATTCTCGCTTTGTCTAATCCTCTTGCAGTCCGCACAAACTTCCATACCTGCCTAGGCACGATCTCTGACCAGACCACCACCATCTTCTTATGCGCCGCTAACAATCTCAGGATATCATACCTGATATCCCTCGATAGATCCCTGAAGGGCCTTTTCCCCAAATCATTCCCCCCTGCATGTATAACAACTATGTCCGGGGCCCTGTCTAAACCCACCATCCTCTCAAACTCCTCCAACACTTTGCACCACGACATCCCTCTAACTCCCATCCATCTCAGGACCGCCTCTGACCTAGGAAACCTCAACTGTCTCCCGTCCTGCCTCACACTAGCCCTCTCCGCCCCCCAATAAACATATGAGTGGCCCATAATCCACACAAGCGCCGATTGTGGACCTGAAACAAAAAGGAGAAAACAAAATTGACCAACACCCCTTGATTATCATTATACCCCCTACCCCCCTAACACTGTTACAGCAACTGGGGACGAACATACAATTTATATCTCCCAGATTGCCACCTACCGATTTTTCTAATCGACTCGCCCGACAAACCTTGCACCTGTGCCTCTGTAGCCGCCCCCACCCTAAACGAGTGTGTCCCAAATTGCGACTCATCTAAACCGAGCTCCCTCAGCGCCTTCCTAAAGATCGCTGTAAACTGGAAGCGTGACAAAAACTGGCCCCCCTCATGCTGCAATAAAGGGCCTAATCTCTTACCCGCTACCTCAGTATAGCTAACCCATGCCGACACGGGGCACATTATTGACCCGTGAACCCTACCCAATCTAATCAAATGTCCCCGCCCAGCCTGATCTGTTTTTGATCGGCGTATGACCAACTCTAAATGGTCATCAACTTTTCTAACATCCCCCCCCCTGTAAACCTCCCCCAACTGATTTACTAGGGGACACCAACTCCCCAACCCTAAATGCCCCAAAAAATGCCAGTGAAAACGCTAACCTGAATAACGATCTTTCGAACAACGTATCGCAGAGGCCTTCCAGTACCCCCCCTAACTTTTCTAACAACTCAAACGAAACTGGTCTACGTAAGTCCACACTGCCTTTACCTTTTCTAAAACCCTTCAACGCTTGTCTCACTAGGAAATTCTTCGTTATATCCCCCACCCCCCTTAACTTACACCCAAATGCTACCCCTGCCATGAACCTGTTCGCTCGTGACACCGAAACATTATCCTGCTCTGCCTTACCCAACCAACTTAACAGCGCCCCCACTCTATCTTCCTCCGCCTCTCCTATCCCAAGCTGACCTACCCAGCCTTCCCACTCCTGCCACGCTGCTATATACGCAGCTCTAGTACCCTGAGCCAGTGACCTCTCGATTAGATGCCCCACTGCTCTCTTACCACACTCCAAAGATGAGACGGGCACGTCCTCCCTCGGTCCTCCGCCTGAGGGGCCAGGGTCCTGAATCGCTCCCACTGAAACCGAGAAAGAGCATCCGCGATTGAATTCTCAATCCCCGGCACGTGCACCGCCACTATCCAAATATTCATCTTCAATGTTTCCAATACCAGGTGGCGCAACAAATTCACCACCGGGGGTGATGAGGCGGTCAAAGCATTGATCACCTGCACCACCCCCATATTGTCGCAATGGAACCTCACCTTCTTGTTCTGAAGGCGATCGCCCCAAAGCGCCACGGCCACCACTATTGGAAACAGTTCCAACAATACCAGATTCTTCGTCAAACCTTCCTCCCGCCATCTGACCGGCCATTCCCCAACACACCATTGCCCCTGGCAAAATGCCCCAAATCCCGCACTCCCTGCCGCGTCTGTAAACAACTCGTAGTCCACATTCTCACTCACTTCCGAGATTATCATGGACCTCCCATTGTATTTGTTTAAAAAGGAAGCCCAGACTGCTAGGTCCCCTTTTAAACTCCTCCCCACTCTGATGTAGTGATGCGGTGCTCGAATTCCCGCCGTGGCCGACGCCATTCTTCGACAAAATATTCGCCCCATAGGCATTATTCTGCAAGCGAAATTCAACTTGCCCAATAATGACTGAAGCCCCTTCAGCGTGACTTTCTTGACTTTCCGTGTCTTTTCTACCTCGCATTTTAAATCCCGCAACTTATCTTCCGGCAATTGACATACCATCGCCTCCGTATCAATCCAGATGCCCAAAAACTGAAGAGAAGTTGCAGGGCCCTCTGTCTTGTCGGGAGCCAAAGGCACCCCGAACCGATCCGCCACCCACTGTAACGTTCCCAGCAGAGTCGCACACATCGGCGATTCCGCTGGGCCAATACACAAAAAATCGTCAAGGTAGTGAATTACTGACTGCTGCTTTGCAGTGTCTTTCACTACCCATTCCAAGAAAGTGCTGAAGGCTTCGAAGTATGCACATGAGATTGAACATCCCATGGGCAGACACCGATCGGCGAAATACTTACCTCCCCAAAAACAACCAAGTAAGCGAATACTATCTGGAGAAACCGGCAAAAGGCGGAACGCCGACTCAATGTCGGCTTTCGCTAACAGCGCCCCCCTCCCATACCTTCTTACCCATTTTAGTGCCGCATCAAAAGATGTATAAACCACCGAACAGAGCTCAGGGTCTATACCATCGTTCACTGATGCCCCTTTCGGATAAGAAAGATGGTGTATTAACCGAAACTTATTCGGTTCCCTCTTAGGTACTACTCCCAGGGGAGACACTACGAAGTTCCGGAGGGGAGGCTCCTGAAAGGGGCCTGCCATCCGCCCTAAGCTAATTTCTTTTGCCAGTTTCTCCGAAACCACTTCCGGATTCCTCATGGCCGAGAGTAGGTTTTTTGTTGATAACGGAATCTCATGTTTTGGGGGAGGGATGTGAAACCCCCCCCGAAAACCTTCTTCCAACAATTTCGCCTTTTCCCTGTCAGGATACCTATTTAGAAACCTGACCATCTCTTCCAGCCTCACCGGCGTCCTCCCTTTTTCCACCCCCTCCTGCGGCCTTTCCTTTTCCTTTCTTAAAGCATTTTGATGCTCCATGTGACCCGCCATTGCAGTGTGAGCAGACATGCTTAAATCTGCAGCCTGCTCCGAATTTGCATTGGCCCTCATTAAATTGCCAACACAAACCGACTCTATTACCCCCTGACTGACCCCCCTGGTTTCCCCCCTGTGAGGTTGAAGCCAGGCCTGATGGCCCGGCTCCCCCGTGAAAAGGCTGCCCAAATCGACTAGGTGCCATGACCCGAAGCCACAGACCAATATCTTTTTGGTCCCAACGGATTGACGGCCTCACCGCCTTACGTTGCCTAAACTGTTCGTCGTACCTTAACCAGGTTTGACCCCCGTAAACCCGATACGCCTCGCCTATCGAATCTAGATAACAGAAGAGGCCGGAACAGTTCTCCGGCGCCTTCTCCCCAATTACGCTGGCCAATATAGCGAACGCCTGCAACCAATTATTAAATGTTTGAGGAATTAAACGCCATCTGCGTTTTTCTTCCTCCTCCTTCTTGTATTCGGTCCTTTTGCCTTTGTCCAAATTAAATTTCTCCAAAGGCAAGAGGGAGAATATCTCTACAAATTCGTCCCGCCATATCTTCTCCCTCGTTTCCTTCTTAAGATGTGCTCCTAACGGGCCCTCGAAACACACGTATACCTCCCCTTTTGCCCTATCGTCCAACCGCACTGCTTCCCCGTCCCTTTCCGTTTGTACGGCAACCGTCACCCCTGACGCCGTTTCATCTGCCCCCCCCGAGCTGACCCCTAGAGTACTTACCCTACTGGAAGGGGTTGCCATTGAAGTACTCCATGCAGCCACCGGCGATGGCCCCACGTCCGGCCCTCCCGTTCCCCCTGCCTGGACTCCCCCAGTCGCCCCAGCGGGGAAGCCCTCCCCGCCAGACGACACACTACCCGGCGTGTTAAACGCCGTTCCAGGCAAACCGACCGACCCCATTTCCTGCCTCCGCAGGAATTCCCACATACAACCCATAAGTGCCCTCAAATCGTTATCCCCCCCATGCGCACCAGCAAAACTGACCGCACCACTACCTATACCCCCCCCCTACAGGCACAGATCTAGCAATAACATTTACAGTGTTTTGTGTGGTAGACTCACCGGGCTGCGCAGGTGCTGTGGGCCCACCAGCCGCCGCTCCGTCTTCCTGGCGTCTCATCCTGGGATCCGTCCATGTCCCGCCCGATCCGTCTGATTCCTCCGCCGACTGCCGCCTCTCCGCTGCGCGCGCAGCCGCCCCGCTGGAACTCAAAAAACCGGCATTAATAAAATCCTCCGGACCAGCCTGCTGCTGTCCCCTTCTTCCGCCGAACACCTGCTCCAGCTCCCCTCCCCTGGTCCCCCGGCTAACCCTCCCGCTGGGTCCACACTGCTCCCCTCCAGCAGCTCTGGACCCTCTGCTCTGTCCTGACACGGATCCTCTCGCCGAACTGGGACAAGGGCGCTCCTCTCTGCTACCCTCACCGCTGGAGCGCCCCCCCCCTCTAACTGCTCCTGGAGCCGACTGTGCAGTCGCAGGTCCCGGCCCCCTCGCAGCCCGGGTACCTGCGCTGCATGCAGCACCACGCCGCCGATTAGGATTCCTCCCAGCCCTGGCCCCCCCCCCTGCCGCTGCGGGGGCTGGCCCGGCTGGAGGTTCCACAGATGGGCTCCCTGTGCGGCGCCGGCGCACAGGCGCGTGCTCGGGGCTAAGCCTCTCCGGCGCACGCGCCCGACGCGGCCTCCTCTCCCTCTCTGGAACTGCCGCCGCTCCCCCCTCTCCCTCACTTGCCAGTCTTTCGAGCCACCCGATTCCTCGCTCAGCTGCCGCTGCCCGGATCCTCTCCATCAGCGCTTCCATCTCTTCAGGCTCTTCTTGAACTGCAGTACCTCCGATCTCCACCGGGGGCAATCTTCCTGCTCAGGTCCTGTCACCAACGGTGTTTTGTGCTCCGGTCTTCTGAACAGCGATCTTCCTGCTCCGGTCTTCTCACTAACTGTCTTCTTGCTCCGATCTCCTCACCAGCGGTCTTCCTGCTCTGGTCTTCTCACCAGCGGTCTTCTTGCTCCGATCTTCTCACCAGCGGTCTTCCTGCTCCGGTCTTCAGGTAGGTCTTCTAATTTCTTCTGTCTTCACCCGATCGTCCTCTGCTTCAGGTCCTCCCGATCCTCCTCAGCTGCCACGCTTAAATTCTTATCCTGCTGTCTTTTTTTCTTCGGTCTTCACTCTTCTCCCCGTCCAGGTTCCAGGTCCTTCTTCTTCCTCTGCTGCTCCCGGAATGACTCCTCCCCCTTTTCTTCCCGCTCTTTCTATCCCATAAACCTTTGCTCCCCCTCATTACACCCCCTCCCTTTTAACCTCCACCTCACCTTATTTTCATTTAAAATATTAACCCTTTCCTCCCCGTTAACCCCGTCATGATCGCCTTCACCTACGGCCCTGCGGGCCCCGTTTCCTGCCTCCCTTACTGTCCCTGCTTTTCTTCACCACAACTTTAATAGATCCAGACATCTCATTTGGACAATTAGTATGTTTTTCCGAAGCTTTGTTAGCTGTGTGCTAATTTGGTACAGTATTGTGATGGCACCTGTACGTTTGCAAGAAAATAAATAAAAGCTATTAGTGTATCCAAAAATGCCAAATAAAAAATAAAAATTCAAAAATTTTATGTAATCTGTTATCCGGCCTATAAGATGAAATTTTAACACAGCAAATTATTGTCCAAATTCGACGTACGTGTACACACGCGTACGTACATACACACGCGTACGTACGTACATACATACACGTACGTACGCGTACATACATACACGCACGTACATACATAAACGCATGTACGTACATACGTACATACATACACGCACGTACATACACGCACGCACGTACATACATACATACATACACGCACGTACATACATACACGCACGTACGTACATACAAACACGCACGTACATACATACATACATACATGCATGCACGTACGTACATACATGCACGCACGTACATACATACACGCACGTACTTACATACATACACGCACGTACGTACATACATTGTGCATTTCGATCACACAAAAAAATACGCAGCATACTATATTTTCTCGCACATTCTCATAGGGAAAGAACGCATATTATACTAATTGTCTATTTCACTAGCTGAGATAATCGTTGCGTGTTATTTCTTTGTCTGTGCAAATATGCGTAAGCTCGTCGGAATCCAGCCTAAATGTAAAAATATATCTTTATAAGGCCATTTTCACCCTGTTTTTCCTCTCACTACGGTTCCATGTGTTTTTGGCGCTGCACTCCCATGTGTATCCAACATGTCGGGGCTTCCTCTATATCAGTCGTGTGAGACCGGCCTTCGGTAGATCGCTACCTTTTTATCACGTGACCAGGGACAGCTCAACGAGACCACCGATCACTGCTCCAGGCTCTTGGTGACCTTTGTTAGCCGGGAGCACAGAGATTTAAAATTTACCGGGCTCCCTAGCTGCTGCGCATGTGTCTGGCATTTTAAGGCAGGTTCATGCGCAGAAGCCGGAGAAGGTCCACGGAGGAGGATCACATCGAGGTTCAAATACGGAGGCCTCCGGTAAGAAGTTTCATCTCCTCTCACCGATCAAAGAGGGGAGATTAAACTTCAACTTTTTCTTAACTTTTACATGATCGCCGTTATCCAACCGAGGATAAGGATCCCGTCGGGGGACATCGCCGGAGGCCTTAGGAAAATATTTTCACCTTCCCTTACGGATTGGATTCGTGACAGGAGGTGAAGCTGTAACTCTTTTACTTTTACATGATCGCCGTTATCCATTGGCTAATGGCAATCACGTGACTGGGGACCACGTACTGCGGCCCACCATGAAATCTCCAGGCTCTCAGCTATGTTTGGTAGCCAGGAGCAGGGATATCTTAAATTACTCAGGCAATCTGCGGCTCTTGCATCGGCCAACGTTGACGACAGGCGTGTGCGCAGAAGCTGAGGTGAGGTCCAAGGGTAAATCCGGGGGCCTTAGGTATGTAAATGCATCTCCCCTCACGAATATGAGCGAAGATTACATTTTACCATTTTTTAACTTTCTGTTGACTTTTAAGGGTGACTGGTGGTCGCGCCAACAGCAGGGAGTTGTCATGTCAAGCACTGAGTTCCCATGAACGGCGGAGTCGTAGTCATGCAATGAGACTAGTGCTACGTGACCAAGATCGCTGTATAGCCCTGCGACCTCACACTCTCGGGCTGGCTTCACACCACCGGTTTCCTATTGTTCAATCCGCAGTCGTCGTCCACACGGAGGATCTGCAGCAAATCACATGCATTGAAAGATACATACTACTGCTACTTCCTTCACACTCGCGGTCATCTGCATTACAGAATCTGCAGGAACGCAGGGTCGCCGGCTGGGGTAACGGCCAGATTCCGCTGTGGTATCCCGCATTCGGAATGTGAAGCGGTCGTGTGCAGCTGGCCTTACTGAAGACAATGTAGTTGCGATACAACTCACAAGTAGCTGCGACCAATATATTGCAAAAATCCAACCTCGGTGAGGTTTTAGCACTCTATAGGTTGTGGGAACTTGCGCGACCCCATTGATATATTTGAGAATGCAAGTTCACAGGGCTGCACAGCGATCTTTGGTCACATGACCCATGTCATGGCGAAAGACTCCATAGAGCTCCAGCCTTAGGGCTCATGTCCACGATTGTGTTCTCACCGCAGAGAGGCAGCGTTTTACGCATACCACCGTGGGCTCTTCGGCCAGATTCACACAGATGTATTTGCGTAGCATATTACACATGAAAAATATACATGCTAAATACACGTCAGTAGAACCCGCTGATTGCAGCGAGTTCCTTCACATAAGTGTATTTTGCATGCGCATTTTGTCCAAAAAAAAAGCAGTCCCCTTTATTTTCTCGTGCATTTCTGCAGGGGAAGAACATGTATTATTCTAATTACACTAATTGCCTATTTCAATAAATGGCGGCATGGTTGCGTGTTTTTTTGCGCTTGCAAATGTGCTTGATTCATGCTAACAAAAGTACAGTAAGGGCCGCTTCACACAAACATATTTGTTTCAATGGGTGCCTTCAGAATTCTCTTTACAATATAGTTGCGTATAGGCTGCGGGTATATCCGCGACCACGGAGCACAATAGGCTCTATGCTGCGGATATCCGCGGTAAAATAGAACCTGCTGCGTTCTCTTTTCTGCTTCCATGGGTGGAAATTCTGCAGGAAATCCGGCAGCGGAATTTCCGCCCGTGTGCACGGGGCCTAAGGCTGCTCTAAGACGTGCGTTCAGAAAACACAGCTTAAAATCGTGGGTTTTTTACCTCAATTTTGAGCAGCACTTTTGAACGCATGGTAAAGCGGTTTTAATGCACCCCACAATTGTGATGGGTGGGGAGGTGCGTTAGAAAACGCAAATACAGGACAGATAGCGCTTAAAAATCACCGCTTCCGAGCTCACGTCTGAGTAATCGCATTCAAATCAATAGAAACAGTATACCGCAATAAAAAGCGGTGTGTGTGTGTGATTCTCATCTAGCGCAGGAAACGCGTTAATAGGGCTAATTCATGTATGGAAATTCGTTTTGCAGCTTTCCTAGCTATCCTCCGGCACGGCTACTTACCCGAAGTGATGCGAGGCGGTTTTGAGATAAAAATGCCTCACATCCGCGGGGAAATTGCATGTTGGCGAGGGAGTGATTCACGGCCCGATATCGCACTCGTCCGTGTGACGTTAGCTTTATAGTTTGGGGGATAGTTCTGGTATACACGCTGATTTTGTAGCATAGATGCGCTGTGAATTGAGGTGAATATATATTTTGGCAAGTCAGTCAATGGACCTAAAAGAGGAGTCAAGGCATGATCTACTGACTTAGGGCTAATGCCCACGGATGGATTTCTGCCGCGTTTCATGAACCTAATAATAGCTTACTGCCTTTAAATGTTCACACAGCATGAAAGAAATCGTGCCATGTTCTAATTGCCACGGGAAAACGCGCAGCCGGCGTCCATTGCAGTCAATTGAAGCCATGCATCACGTGATACATGGCGGAAGTATAGCATGATTACGCGTTTTTTTTGTTTTTTTCAGCCTCACTGCGGCTGTAGATTGCTGCGCCCGTGTGAAGGAGTCCTAAAGAATATTTAACATTAAGCAAAAACTAGTGCCAGATTCTTGACAAGCACACAAGCTACCGCTAATCTCTGCGCCAAAACTATGCCAAATGATTGTGCCCCAATACCTTTACCTTACTTATATTTGTTACTGTATTACTTTATTATTGCAACACACTGTATGCAAATGAGCCAGGTGTCTGGCAGGCTGATGTCACTGCATTGTGATGTCATCAATTTAGAAGTATAAATACCGGCAGCCATGTTAGTCAGTCTCCACTGCAGCTTGGAGACGGGAGGTGGGGGAACCCCTATCTCCTCCGAGAAGCCACAGAACTGGACCTTTTTTTATTTTTAGCTGAGTGCATTTTTAATGCAGCACACAAGGGGGAGACAGCGGCCTACCAAAATCTACTGGGTCATATGACGCGGCTGGCGGTGGGCGAGGAAGCGGTTTTTACTCTATCTTCCGCTGTGCTACAGCGGAAGATAGCGTGACGGATGGCTTCCATTGACTAGAATGGAGGCCGGCCACGCGTACACCCGCGGCAAATAAAGCATACCGCGGGTGAGGTCGGGTGATTTCACAGTGCGGAATTCCGCGATGGAATTCCGCACCGTGAGCATTGAGCTATTAGGTTCAATAGAACCTAATAGCTGCGGGCAATGCAGCGGACTTACACAGCGTATTACGCAGCGGAAATCCCTCCGTGGGAAGGAGCCCTAACTTTAGCCAGCAGAAGGCGCCATAGTATAAGGCAGAAAAAGAAAAGCCCCTAGGCAACCCCGAATCCAAAATTGGATTGCAGAGGGTTAAAGAGGCCCTGTCCTTTTTAGAACAACGGGGTAAAATCATACGTCCTGATCAGCCCCGCCCCTGACACGTTGGCACTTTGCGATAAATAAGTGGCTTTTGTGTTGCAGTTTGGGTACCCAGTCTCTAAAAGGTTCGCCATCACTGATATAGAGGAAGCCCCGACATGTTGGACATGTTGGATACACATGGAAGTGCAGCGCCAAAAACACATGGAACCGTAGTGAGAGGAAAAACAGTGTGAAAATGGCCTTATAAAGATATATTTTTACATTTAGGCTGGATTCCGACGAGCTTACGCATATTTGCACAGACAAAGAAATAACACGCAACGATTATCTCAGCTAGTGAAATAGACAATTAGTATAATATGCGTTCTTTCCCTATGAGAATGTGCGAGAAAATATAGTATGCTGCGTATTTTGTTTGTGCGATCGAAATGCACAATGTATGTACGTGCGTGCATGTATGTATGTACGTACGTGCATGTATGTATGTATGTATGTATGTACGTACGTGTATGTATGTACGTACGTGCGTGTATGTATGTACGTGCGAGTATGTATGTATGTATGTACGTGCGTGTATGTACGTGCGTCTATGTATGTACGTATGTACATGTATGTACGTACATGCGTTTATGTATGTACGTGCGTGTATGTATGTACGTACGTACGCGTGTGTATGTACGTACGCGTGTGTACACGTACGTCGAATTTGGACAATAATTTGCTGTGTTAAAATTTCATCTTATAGGCCGGATAACAGATTACATAAAATTTTTGAATTTTTATTTTTTATTTGGCATTTTTGGATACACTAATAGCTTTTATTTATTTTCTTGCAAACGTACAGGTGCCATCACAATACTGTACCAAATTAGCACACAGCTAACAAAGCTTCGGAAAAACATACTAATTGTCCAAATGAGATGTCTGGATCTATTAAAGTTGTGGTGAAGAAAAGCAGGGACAGTATGTAGCTTATAGCGGTTTAGAGATTTATTAGAGATCTCCTGTGTGATCATTGTCCGGGTCTCCTGGACTCATGGTTAGTGTAGGGAATAGCGGTATAACCAGGAGCTTAGAAGTTCGCCCGCTAGCTTCACGTTTTGTCTAAAATGTCAAGTAATACCTGTTCTTTATAATCAGCCTATCTGTTAGTAGTGGTTGCATTTTTGGCTTCTGTATGCAGTGTTTTCTATCTCTGTGTATTCTGTTCCGTCTCTGTTATATGCCATGCGTGTGTCCTGTTCTGTGGCTCCTAGGATCAGCTATGGCCCAGTTCCGAAGACCGCTGGGCCGCCCTCTTATTTGGGCGATGTCTACGCTTAGGTTGGGCCACTGTCGACCCCCCCCCCCCCTTTTAGCACAGGGTCAGTGGCATGGATTCCATGTGAATTTCCTGTGTGCATGTATACTACTAGACTACTAGTCCTTTGGTCACGATGGTGTTGGCAGTCTGCTAAATCTGCCCACACGATCATAACAGTCTGTTCAGAAAGCCACATAGTACTGATTACATTTTGGGTCCTATTTGTGCATACTAACATAACATTAGGGCCACAATGGGTACATTTCTGAAAACAATACAAACAGGGGTATCCATTTTGGGGTGTCAGTGCACATGAAAATGATTTTGGGGGAAAAAATTTTAGAATAGCACATTACCCGAACACTTTTTTTTTTTTTTTAATCTAAATTGCATTAATTTCTGAAAATGTGGGATCTAAATAATGTGGCGCGCATGCGCAGAAGCCGGCGAGCCCGGCAAATTCAAAATCTCCCTGCACCCGGCTGTCACAGATAGCCGAGTGCAGGGAGATATGACTGGGATAACGGTGATCATATAAAGTTAAAAAGTAAAAAAAAAAAAAAGTTAAAAGTTTAAAAAGTTAAAGTTTCATCTCCCCTTACGGATCGTATCCGTAAGGGGGATGAAATTACGTACCCAAGGTCCCGGATTTGTTCCCTGGTGGGATGTTGATCCGTGGACCTTACCCCAGCTTCTGCGCAAAAGTGAAAGATTGCCCAATAAATGTAACATCTCCCTGCTGCTGGCTACCAAAGGTCGCCAAGAGCCTGGAGATGTCACGGGGAGCCGCGGTATACGGTTACTGGTCACGTGATCGCCGTTATCCAATGCATAATGGCGATCACGTAAAAGTTCTTTAAAAAGTGGCAGTTTCATCTCCCCTCACCGAAGCGATCGGTGAGAGGAGATGAAACATCTTCTCGGAGGCTTCCGCATTTGAATCCAGATGCGATTATCCTCCATGGATCCTGCCAGCTCCTGGGTATGCGCCCGCCGGCAAAATGCCGGACACATTCGCAGGAGCTGGGGAGCCCAGGAAATTTTAAATCTCCTTGCTCCCAGCGACCAATGGTTGCTGCGTGCTTGGAGCAGTGACCGGGGGCCTCGTTGAGCGGTCCCCGGTCACATGATAAAGTAGCGAACTAACATTAGGCCGGTCACACATGACCGGAGAGGAATTACGGGTTCTGCATGCGCTTGATCAACGGTAATCCACGGATCAATCGCATGCATTGGATTACACAATTCCCCCCAATTAGCGGGTCGGAATTGCGTAATCCACTCGCAGAAACCACACACACACACACACACACACACAAGGCTCTCACCCTGCAGCTGCTCCTCCTCAGCGATGCTCTCCTTGCTGCAGAGATCATGTTCTCTGCACTCCCCTTCCCTCCTCCGCGGCCGTTGTCAGTCTGCTATCGGCACTCCTCTATTACTGTCTGCATTAGACAGAACAAGCCGAGAGCAGACTGCCTACTGACAGCAGCACGGAGGAGTGAGGGAACTTACTGCATAGGCGGCGGGCCGGATTCGGCCTGCGGGCATTGTTTGACACCTGTGCTCTAGATCATACAAACTTCTAGGCTGTGGGAGTTGCCGTCCTAAATGCGCAGACCGGTGCCAGCGGCCGGGGAGTGACGTTTCTGTGTGGGGCTCTGCGATCCCTGCACAGAAATAGAGCATGCCGCGGTTTGTTTTCCACGTGTGATTTCGCGCGGACAAACCGCGGCCGCCTGCCTAGGATTGCGTTTTCTAACGCAATCCTATAGCAGCTTCCATGGGTGGAAATTCTGCGGGAAATCCGGCAGCGGAATTTCCGCCCGTGTGCACGGGGCCTAGGGCTGCTCTAAGACGTGCATTCAGAAAACACAGCTTAAAATCGTGGGTTTTTTACCTCAATTTTTAGCAGCACTTTTGAACGCATGGTAAAGCGGTTTTAATGCACCCTACAATTGTGATGGGTGGGGAGGTGCGTTAGAAAACGCAAATACAGGACAGATAGCGCTTAAAAATCACCGCTTCCGAGCTCACGTCTGAGTAATCGCATTCAAATCAATGGAAGCAGTATACCGCAATAAAAAGCGGTGTGTGTGTGTGATTTTCATCTAGTGCAGGAAACGCGTTAATAGGGCTAATTCATGTATGGAAATTCGTTTTGCAGCTGTATGCAGCATGATTTAGGTATGGGTACGCGGTGAGAAAGGTAAGGGGGGGCCCTGAGCTGAACTTTTGCACCCGGGCCCTTGAGCCTTTAGGTACGCCCCTGACCCTAAGGGTGTTTCTCACCTCATCTTTCTGCGTTTTATATACAAAAATGACAGGAAAGGGTTGTGACCCGGCGGCCGTCGCAGGGAGAAGATGACCATCGCCACTGTATGCCACGGAAAGGGGTGAACGCGCGTGTGAACTGGCATTTCAAGCGCAACCCGATTACTGTAAACCTTGTTTATGCACAAATACGCTCCACTGCGACAATAGTCTTGGCGTGTACACTCGTCTGCCGAAGCCCTAGGGCCTCTTTCACACGGCGTGCTAAATTTAGCAGAAAAGCGGTCGCAGAAACCGCAATGATTTTTACGTGCATTTGCGCTCCCGATATTCCATTAGAGTCTAAGGGGGTAAGCAAATTCGCTCTCATATGCATAAAATTGCGCCGAGGGCTCCTTCACACGAATGTACTTTAGTCCCCTTATAGTTCTGATCCCAGGAATGCACAAAAATAAAGACTGAAAAACTGGTTGCTCATTGGCAACCCCTGGCTGGGGTTCTGTACCTGCGAGAGATTATTTTAAAATTTAGTTCTTGGAGTCTGGAGTATACCGACCCCTTGTGTGTCAGGGCAAAAGCTTTGACCCAATCATTCGGCTGCAGGTGCCTTCCCAATTCTTCTTCCCACGCGTGGACAAAGTCTAGGGGACCATCCCCCATCTCCCGGTCCAGCATCATCTTATAAAGTACTGAGATTGGGTGGCTGATGGGGGCTGTGGACATGCACAATTTTTCAAAGTCAGTGGGGTCTTCCGCCCCCCGGGACTCAGGACCCAGGGTGTCTATCGCACTCCTCAGCTGGAAGTATTCTAGCCACGTCCCTGGTGGAACGATGCGTCCTTCAAATAGTTCCGTCAGTGGTTTCAGATTGTCTCCTGTCATTACATCTCTTAGTCGTGGCGCGGGGTTTATTGACGTGGTCGCTAGGGTTTTTCGGTGTAGGAAGGCCTCAAATTGGGGGTTAGCTAGTAGAGGTGTGAAGGGGCCTGGCACTGAGATCAGTTCTGTATCCCTTGCAAAGCCCGACCAGGCTCTTCTTAGCTGGTTCAGCAGTGGGGACATTACTGTAAGGCGCCTAATTAAGGTCTGCGGGATCCAGAATACTCCCTGCGTCTGCCTGGCATCTAGGTCGTATTCTAGTTCAACCCAGAGCTTGGAGCTCCGGTTCCTGAGCAGGTTTAGCACGCAGTTCGCTATGTTAGCTTTATTATACAGTGAAAAGTCTGGGAGGCCCAGGCCTCCCCTGGGTTTGTCTCTGGTCAGGGTTCTGTATTTAAGTCTGGGACTGCGGCCTCGCCAGACAAACTTAGTAATCAGGGAGCGGATGTGCTTAAAATAGGCCCTGTGCAGTTTTATGGGGAATGCTTGGCATATGTACAGGAACTTTGGTAAGACGTCCATTTTGACCGCGTTCACCCTTCCCGCCCAGGATAGGAAGAGGGGACTCCATTTCCCCAGGTCTCTCTCTAAGTTTGTTAGGAAGGGTTTAAAGTTTAGGTCGTATACGTTTGCGGGGTCTTCCGGCAGTTGTATTCCTAAGTATTTGAGGGATTTCGATTGCCATTTGAGTGGGAAAAGTTCCTGTAGGGAGTGTGCTTCGTCCCTTGGGAGGGAGATATTTAGCATTTCGGTTTTTTGCAGGTTGATTTTGAAGTTGCTAATCGCACTAAATTTGTCGAATTCCTGCAGAAGAACCGGGATCCCTATTCTCGGGCAGGATAAATATAGCAGGAGGTCGTCTGCGAATAAAGAGAGTTTAAGCTCCCTCTGGCCCAGTTTAACCCCTCTTATGGCATCGTTTTTTCTTATGGCGTTGGCCAGGGACTCCATCGTCAATATGTATAAAAAGGGGGACAGCGGGCAGCCCTGTCGCGTTCCGTTTCGTATGGGGATGTTATCTGAGAGGGCGCCGTTGATTCTGATCCTCGCCGAGGGGTTCCCGTATAGCGCCATAATCCACTCTGCCCAGTGTGCCCTCTAAGAACCTCCATCCGACCCTGTCGAAGGCCTTTTCGGCGTCGACCGCCATAAGGCCTAATGGGGACCTCTCTTGTCGGGCCCGCGAGATCAGTGACATGGTTTTTATTATATTGTCCCTCCCCTCTCTTCCCGGGACAAACCCCACCTGGTCTCTATGTATTAGTTTCGGGATGTATGGCTGAAGTCGGGTGGCGATTGACTTGGCGAAAAGTTTAACGTCTACGTTTAGGAGTGAAATAGGCCTGTAACTACCGCACTCCGTAGCGTCTTTTCCCGGTTTGGGTATTACGACCAGGTGTGCCTGCAAGGCCTGAGTCGGGAAGGGGCAGCCTCTGTTTATTGCATTGAAAGAATTGGTCAGCAATGGGGCTAATTCGTTTTTGAATAGTTTATAGAATTTTGGGGTCAGTCCGTCTGGGCCCGGGCTCTTGCCTACTTTTAGCTCTTTGATGAGGGCTGAGACTTCTGTGGGGGAGAAGTCCTCTTCCATTTCCGCGGACGCTTCTGGATCTATAGGTCCAGGAGCGTGGCTGTCTAGGTATTCCTCGACTTCACTGTCCCTCGGGGTCCGAGCGGGGTCTCTCTCTATGTTATATAGGCTGCTATAGTATTCGCGGAAGGCCTCGAGAATTTCGGTAGTTGAGTGGGCTACTCCTCCCTGTCGCTTTTGTATTTTCGGGATATAAGTCAGGGGGGCCTTGGGGTGTAGGGTCTTTGAGAGCCATTTCCCACATTTATCTCCATACTCGAACGCGCATCTGCGCATCTTGTCTCTGAATCCTAGTGTCCTTTGGTCGAGTATCGAGAGGATTTGTTGACGAATTGTGGAGATTTCCACTTTCGTGTTCTCTGTGGGTCTACCTTTGTTTAGTCTCTCTTTTGTCTGTAATTCTTCTAAGAGTCTTTTCAGTTTTGCTGACCTGTCTTTTTTTAAGCGGGATCCATGGGAGATGAAGACGCCTCGTAGGACGCACTTCAGGGCCTCCCATTTAATGGGGGGGTCTGTGTGGTCCTCCCTGTGTGTTTCCGCGAACATCTCTATTGTTTTTTTGATGTCTCCGGCGCAGACAGCGTCGTTAAGCAAATTGTCGTTGAGTTTCCACTGAAATGTTTTGGGAGGTCCTCCCACTCTAGAGAGACCCCCATAGATAGGGGCGTGGTCTGACCACAGGAAGGGGCCTATGGAGCATGAGGGGCCATGGTCCAACAGTCTGTGGGATATAAAAAGGTGGTCTATTCGGCTGTAGCTGTTATGCACCGCCGAATGGAAGCTATAGTCCCTGACCCCGGGGTGCAAAATCCTCCACAGGTCCACCAACCTCAGCCTATTTAGTTCTTTTTTGAATGTGCGACGTGCTGCGTGGGAGATGGGGGACTTACCAACCGACGAGTCCAGTCCTGGGTCCATCACTAGATTAAGGTCGCCGCCTAGGATCACGTCAGAGCCATCGGCGAAGTCAGCCAGTTTTCTCAAAGTTGTCAGCCCGAAGGAGATCTGGTCCTGAATGTAACGGCCCTGTGGGTCGACCATTTGATCGATCACCTCATGTTGGAAGGACTTGTGTAGTGCCACCGAGACCCCCCTCGCCTTTTTTGTGGGGTGCGGGCTGTGGACCCACGTGGTGTAGAATTTAGAGGAAAAGCGTGGAATGTTGTCTGCTTTAAAGTGGGTCTCTTGCAGTAAGGCTACCATTATTTTTTTCTTATGTAAGTGATACAGAACTTGGCTTCTTTTCCCCGGAGTGTTCAGGCCTTTAACATTGTAAGTGCAGACTGTTACGTTGGCCATATCTCTAGTAGTTGAGTGAGCGTGTTTTGGAATGCTAGGTGACCAATCTTAGGGTGGGGGGGGGGGGGGGTAAGGCACAAGTGGGAGAGGTGGGAAGGGGGGGGTGAAAGAACAACACAGAAACAGACAGGAGAAATATAACATATATGGGGTGAGGCCCCATTAAACTTTCCTCAGTGCAGTTTAAGGAAAACACCTTACGTGGCAGCGCCCGGGCTGCACCCTCTGCTGGGGAACGAACGAAACCTGGCATCGGAGCTGTGCCCCGTTACGGCCGCGGCTAGAACAAATATAACAGTTAAACAGAATAACATTTTAAGGCTATAGCTTAGTGGCTCCGTTCTCAGGAGCGTTAGTGATGTCTCAGCGGGTCTCTGGAGCGGGTGGGCAAGCGGGGACGTCGGCTTGCGTTTGTCTCTTGACAGTTGGTCGGCATCTCAGAAGAGAGGGTCTGGGTTGTCAGCGTTTGGTTTTGTCGCTGGCTCTTTGCCATGGGGAGCCCACAGCGGGAGCCAGCGCCCCTACGTGTCTGGGCCAGTCCGGTAAGTCAATCATCGGGAGTTCGAATGTGTGCAGGAAATTGGGCAGATCCCCCAGGGACCTAAAGGTTGCTCTTTTGTTCCCTTTGCGCGCCTGCAGTTGGAAGGGGTAGCCCCATTGATATAGAATGTCCTTATCTCTCAGCGCCGTCAGTAGTGGTTTTAGTGCTCTTCTTTGTTGAAGTGTGCGGCGGGAAAGGTCTTGTAGGATGAGAATGGGGGACCCCTTGTAGTGTAGATTTCCAGCATCTCTAGCGCTTCTCATTATCTGTTCTTTCTCCTGGAAGAAGTGCACTCTGCACACTACATCTCGCGGCCTTGCGGGGTCTGCGGAGCGCGGGCCCAGAGTGCGGTGTATTCTGTCGATCTCTATGAGGTCTTCTGGTGGGCGTTTCAGTAAGTCGTTGAAGAATTTTTGTGCCCAGGTGGCAAGTTGGTTGTGCTCGACCCTTTCGTCTAGGCCTCTTATGCGCAAATTGTTCCGCCTATGGCGGTTTTCAAGGTCGTCTAAGTGAAGAAACAACTCCGAAATTTGGGCCGACTGTGCTTGGATGACCTTTCTGTGCGAGTCGACAGTGTCAATTAGCTTTTCCTGTATTTCCTCCACTTCCCCAAGGCGTTGACCTACGTGCAGGATGTCTTTTTGTAGACCTGTAATGTCTCTTTTGTGGGATTGTTCGAGCTTATATAGAGATTCGTCCAGATCTCTTTTGGTGGGGAGTGAACGCAGGTGTGCGCGCCAATCCCATTGCTCCTCTTCGCAATGTGAGTCTGGTGGAGGGTGCTGGCGTGGGCCCCTTGTGTTTGCCCCTGAGGGTGATGAATAGGGGGAGCATGGGGGGGCTACAGGGCTCTTGAGATACTGCCAGTTCTTCTGTGTCCTTTGTGGGCCGCCCCTCCCCCGCTGCTGTTTGTGTGCCTGGTGGGGAGTGCTGTAGCTCGGCCTGTGGTGTTGCCGTGTCAGGGTGGATTTTATCTGACCTGCTTTGCGATCCTCCCTGCGACTGTGAGCAGTTTGTGGATCTGGGCTCCCTGGACTGGCAGCTTGCGCTATCGTCCGAGTCGTCCGTCTCAGCGGCTCTCTCCTTCTGCACGCTGCTGCTAGGTCGCGCCGGACCTCCCGTCGGCGCCATCTTGATTTTTCCCCGCTCACCGGCCGCCTCTGCTTGCGGTCTCAGGAACGGCTCCAAACTGCCTGCACTGCGTTCCGGAGTGCGCCCCGAGGTGTTCTGGGCTCTCTTGCGCCCCATGACGTCTCTCTGTGCCGCTGTGATAGCTTGTGGAGCCTTAAAGAAGCCGCGGCCGCCGGAGCGCGTCTCAGAAGCGACTTACTCCGGCATCAGGTAGCTCCGCCCCCCCTTTTTTAAACTTTTAAAAAACTTTTTAAACTTTTTTTTTACTTTTTCACACTTTTTTTTTTAACTTTACATGATCACTGTCATCCACCCAGACACATGTTTTTACGTCCTCAGGGATTAAGGCCCACTTGGGCAGGACGTAAAAACACTATGGGCTGGTCACTAAGGGGTTAAGAATTAAATTATGCAAACCGAATAATACGAAATGTAACGATTGGCCAATTTTGCATCTTTCAAATAATGTGGAATATGATTTAGACGCGTTACCACTGAGAAACAAGGCGAGGTTCATCCATAGACTCATCACAACAGTTCTTTTGTTTTATTATATACTTTATTATTGTGATTTGCATTTTATGTACTTTGTCAAATCAATAATTTAGAAAATCAATTAAATATTTGTTGATGAAAATGGACAAATGTTTCCGCTTACCTGTACAGAGCTGACGGAAAATGCGTTTTTCCCATGGAATCGGCTCTTTAACCCCTTAACGACGGCCCCATCGGGATTCTACGTCCTGGCCGGCTGGGCTTTATTCCTAGAGGACATAGTTTTATGCATCCTCTAGGAATGACAGCCCTGCAGGCTCAGGACGTGATAGCTCCATGCTGCCGGTTACCGGAGGTAGCCGACAGCATGGAGCTGTCATCCCGGGCCGCGGGACCCCACCCCCGGTCACGCGATCGCGTTAAACTCAATGGAAAGTTAAAAACAATTAAAGTTTCAGCTCCCCTTACGGATCGGATCCGTAAGGGGAGCTGAGAGTACTCACCTCCGGTCCTCCGCAGCGTCCGGATCCTTCTGTCTTCTCCCCGACACGTCACGCACGTCACGCGCATGCACAGAGAGCCGGGAGGCCCGGGAAATTTAAAAATTCCCTGCTCTCGACTAGAATGAGTAGCCGAGAGCAGGGAGCTGTCACCGGGAGCTGCTGTATGCGGTTCCCGCTCACATGATCCACCATTTTGCTTTTGTTGGTATCGGGTTGCATGCATTGATCGTGTCCTGTATGTGATAGTATAATATAGATATTTTCCCCGCTGTGGTGGTGGCGTTACCTATTATGTCCGCCACTATGTTCGTTGTCACTGTTATTTCCGCCAAATTCTTTTACATCTGTGACTGAAGGCTTAGAAGGGTATTTCAATCTCAGCAAATAAAAGTAATACCTTGTATAATCAAAAATTAAAATTTTCCAATATAATTTATAAGCGACTATATGCATAAAACAATGCGGGTGTCCCGTAGTGTACTAACGGTCTATGTGATGCCGACTGCGTATGGCAGCGAGTGTACTGCGCATGACTACGTATCTCATGTACACGATCATGCGATGTGTGACTGTCTTTTTTCTTCTAATTCCCTGCTCTGTTTCATCGTGGGGGTTGCATATGTATTGCGTATGGACAGTGCTGTATATACGCTGCCCATACAAAAGTATAGGGCTCACACTGCGTGGTATGTGGAGAAATAGAGCAAGCTGCCATCTTTTCCTCGCTCGGATCTACACACAGTGTTTACACGCTAATGTGAATGGATCAATAAAAGTCAGACAACAAAAAAAAAAAATCACAGAGAGCGGCCATATACTCACTGATATACTGATTCACCACGTGTCACACGGCAGTACATCGCATGAGCCCTAAAGTAGAACATGCTGCGTACCTATTTATGTAGTCTAATAGAGCCTCATGAGTGTGAATAAGCTGGTTCCTTTGGGTAAGTGAGATTTTTGGCCCGTGCGAAAGGGGCATTACTGTATGCTAAACTGTTCACTTCATTTTCATTGCCTTCTATGACATTTATGGAAATGGCACGGCACAAATTATTGTTAGGGGTTCCATCACAGGTGCGAAAATCAGCATCCCCACCACACTCCCCTTGTGCAGCTGTACCGCCTCCACACTCCCCGCATGTAACCGCGCCGCCTCCACACTCCCCGCATGTAAACACACCGTCACTACACTCCCCAGCATGTAACCACACCGTCACCACACTCCCCGCATGTAACCCCACCATCACCACACCGCCCTTATGTAACCGTACCGCCACCACACTCCCAGCATGTAACCGTACCATCACCACACCTTCCTCATGTAACCATTGCGCCTCCACACTCTCCGCACCGTCACCACACTCCCCGCACGTAACCGCACCGCCACCACAATTCCCTCATGTTACCGTGCCGCCACTACACTCCCTGCACGTAACCGCGCCGCCACCACACTCCCTGCACGTAACCGCGCCACCACTGTCAAAATATGCAGTACATCCCTAGATAAATTCGTTAAGGGGTCTAGTTTTTAAAATGGGGTCATTTGTGGGGGTTCTATATGGTTTTGGGCGCTCAAGAACTCTACAAGTGGGCAATGGGGCCTAAAAGGACTTCAAGCAAAATCTATGTTCTGAAAGCCACCGATTACTCCTTTTATTTTGGGCCCCGTTGTGTATCCAGACATAAGATTAGGGCCACAATGGGTATGTCTCTGAACACGGGACAAACAGGGGTATCCATTTTTGGGTGCAAGTCTTCCTTCATTTGTGTGCTGTACAAAAAAAGCTGTTTTTAAAATGACAGAATTGCCGAAAAAACGAAAATCACAATTTTTTCCTTTTGCTTGGTTTGAATTCATTCAAAAACTGTGGGGTCAAAATATGCAGTACACCCCTAGATAAATTCCTTAAGGGGTCTAGTTTTCAAAATGGGGTCATTTGTGGGGGGTTTCTATTGTTTTGGGCGCTCAAGAACTCTACATGTGTGCTATGGGGCCTAAAAGGACTTCAAGCAAAATTTCTGTTTTGAAAGACACTGACTACTCCTTTCATTTTGGGCCCTGTTGTGGACTCAGATATAACAATAGGGCCACAATGGGTATATTTCTGAACACGGGAGAAATAGGGGTATCCATTTTGGGGTGTAAATCATGATTTTCATGTAAACTATAGGAAAAAAATATGTCTTTAAAATAACAGATTTGCAAAAATATGAAATTTTACTTTTTCTCCTCTAAATTGAATTAATTCCTGAAAAAAAACTGTGGGGTCAAAATACTCATGACACCCCTCAGTGAATACATTAAGGGGTGTAGTTTTTAAAATGAGGTCATTTGGGGGGGTATCTATTATTCTGACACTCATGAGCCTTTCCAATCTCGGCTTGGTATAGAAAAACAAAGTGTTCCTCAAAATGCTAAAAAGTAATGTTAAATTTGTACGTCTCCTAAATAGTTAAAAAAAAACGAAAGTTTTTCCAATGTGCGCCCAAAATAAAGTAAACGGGTGGAAATATAAATCTTAGCAAAAATTTCTATATTATGTTTGCACATATTTAAGATATTGCAGTTGGAAATGTGAAAAAATGACGATTTTTTTCAAAATTTTCCCAATTGTGGCGCTTTTAATAAATAAACACAATTTCTATCGGTCTATTTTTTCCGCCTAAATGAAGCACAACATGTGGCGAAAAAACAATGTCAGAATCGCTTGGATATGCAAAACCTTTCT
This sequence comes from Eleutherodactylus coqui, assembly GCF_035609145.1. Classification (NCBI taxonomy): domain Eukaryota; kingdom Metazoa; phylum Chordata; class Amphibia; order Anura; family Eleutherodactylidae; genus Eleutherodactylus; species Eleutherodactylus coqui. The sequence goes on from NW_027102247.1 coordinate 782,673, forward strand.
GGTGTTTTTCCATGTTAAAGTGACACATGTCAGATTTGGAAAATTTGGCCTGGTCATTAAGGCGCAAACAGGCTTGGTCACTAAGGGGTTAAATATGAGCCATACAGAAGTTATTCACTTACCTGCTCCGTTGCTGGCGTCCCCGTCTCCATGGCTCCGTCTAATTTCGCTGGCTTCTTGCTTTTTTAGACGCGCTTGCGCTGTGCGGTCTTCTGCCTGGTGAATGGGGCCGCTCGTGCCGGAGAGCTGCTCACCGCGTCGTCATCGTAGCTCCGCCCCGTCACGTGTGCCGATTCCAGCCAATCAGGAGGCTGGAATCGGCAATGGAACGCAAGGAAGGAGAAGAAAATCCACGGTGCACCATGGGAGAAGACCCGCGGTCCACCGTGGGAGAAGACCAGCGGCGCCATCTTTAAAAGAAGAATAGAAGAAGCTGCAGAACGCTGATGCAGGTAAGTGCAATGTGCTTTTTAAAAACTAACCTATGCTTTCTTTTTAACAGACTTTAAATGCACACAAAAGTAGAGCATGCAGCGGTTTTTTCGCATTTGGGCAAAAAAAGGAAACGAAAACCAATCCGTTGAAATCAATGGGTTTTATTCTCTGCATATTGTGCTCAGAAAGTTTGCGCATGCTAACACACGCGTGTAAATGTCCATGTGAAGGAACTCTTAAGCCTGGCTTCACATCGGTGTGTTTGTGTGCGCATTTATGCAGCGAATAGAGCCCTAATGAACGGGTTCGTTCACAAGTGCGCATCTTTACATTTCATGCAAAAAAAAATATGCAGCATACTCTATTTTGCGGCACTTTTGCACACCAAAAGTCCCCATAGACGTCAATGGGGATGCACAAATATACATGTGATATGCCAGGAGGTGCGTGATACGCTGCGTAATTGCGCAGGAAAGGAACACATCCAGAACTCGTTAGACTAATTCCATACATATTTTTAGGTGACTTGGACATTTTCGTTCCTAAGATCTGAGTTCGACCAACAGACCGGCCTAATGTCACACGATGTCAATAGTAAGTAGCTTGTGCCTCTTAATACTAGTAAGTAGCTTGTGTTCTCCCGCGGGGTTTTGAACGATAATTGTCCCATGTAAAAACATGCAGAAACTGAACGACTGGATCAGAATCGTCCAGTTGTTCACTTTTAAGCAGCTTAAAATCCAAACACATTTCTCGGTGTAAGCAGCAGCCGTCCAGTACTGAACGTCTGCTGCTTACAGTGAATGGAGGTGAGCAGAACTCTCCTCCAGCTGCCCCGCCTCCCTGCTGGCTGCGCTGTCAGCGATCCAGCAATGCTCGCTCCTGTGCAGAGCGAGCACCACAGGGATGAATGTCGGGCATTGTTTGCCTGACACTCGTTTTGTGTAAAAGGACCCTTGGACCTCCCTCACACAGGTGTTTTTGTACAGTTTTTAGTGCTGCGCTAAACGCTGTACAACGCACCCATACATTTCAATGGGGCTGCTCACACAAGGCTAAAAATGCTGTGTCTTCAACGCTGCGCTTTAACAGCGTTGCATGTTCTATTTTGCGACGTTTTCAGCCCTGTGTCACCCATTGAAATGAATGGGCAGCGGCCCGGGCTTCCCCTGCACTGACAAATGATCTATTGCTGTAAGCGAGGTTTGAGAACTCTCCTCCAGCAATAGATTGCTGTGATTGGACAGCATGGAGCTGTCATCCCGGGCCGCGGGACCCCACCCCCGGTCACGCGATCGCGTTAAACTCAATGGAAAGTTAAAAACAATTAAAGTTTCAGCTCCCCTTACGGATCGGATCCGTAAGGGGAGCTGAGAGTACTCACCTCCGGTCCTCCGCAGCGTCCGGATCCTTCTGTCTTCTCCCCGGCACTGCCGCCGGCGTCTGCGCGTCCGCGCCAGACGCATTACGTCACGCGCATGCACAGAGAGCCGGGAGGCCCGGGAAATTTAAAAATTCCCTGCTCTCGACTAGAATGAGTAGCCGAGAGCAGGGAGCTGTCACCGGGAGCCGCTGTATGCGGTTCCCGCTCACATGATCCACCATTTTGCTTTTGTTGGTATCGGGTTGCATGCATTGATCGTGTCCTGTATGTGATAGTATAATATAGATATTTTCCCCGCTGTGGTGGTGGCGTTACCTATTATGTCCGCCACTATGTTCGTTGTCACTGTTATTTCCGCCAAATTCTTTTACATCTGTGACTGAAGGCTTAGAAGGGTATTTCAATCTCAGCAAATAAAAGTAATACCTTGTATAATCAAAAATTAAAATTTTCCAATATAATTTATAAGCGACTATATGCATAAAACAATGCGGGTGTCCCGTAGTGTACTAACGGTCTATGTGATGCCGACTCTGTCGGCAGAGACTGCGTATGGCAGCGAGTGTACTGCGCATGACTACGTATCTCACGTACACGATCATGCGATGTGTGACTGTCTTTTTTCTTCTAATTCCCTGCTCTGTTTCATCGTGGGGGTTGCATATGTATTGCGTATGGACAGTGCTGTATATACGCTGCCCATACAAAAGTATAGGGCTCACACTGCGTGGTATGTGGAGAAATAGAGCAAGCTGCCATCTTTTCCTCGCTCGGATCTACACACAGTGTTTGATTCAAGAAGCAATCCAGCGGGATGGCGCCGAGTGGCTGGAGGAGTTAATCGCCAGCTGCAGGTCGGGATCGGAGTCGGGGAGGCCACTCGAGCCAGCAGCAAGGGAGCCGGTATCCGGAGAGGGAGCGGCACTAGAGGGGGATGCCGGGCGAGGCCGCCCGAAGCAAAGAAACCCCCCCCCCCGGCGCGACTCAGCCCGAGTCCCGCTGCAAAGAGAGGCGGCCGTAAGAGCAGTCGCGGCGGCGAGAGGCCGCAAGGAGCAGGACGTGCCATGAGGTTTTTAGCGCCAAATTCAAACCGGGCGTCGGGGAGAGCGCCGGGACCGGTGCCCATCGTGAAATCTCCAGGCTTTCAGCTACGTTTGCTAGCCAGCAACAGGGAGATTTTAAATTACCCCGGCAATCTGGGGTAAGGTCCGCGGATAAATCCGGGGGCTTTAGGTATGTAATTTCATCTCCACTCACGGATATGAGGAAAGATGAAATTTTAAAGTTTTTAACTGTTTACTTGGATAACGGCAATAGCGTGACTGGGGGTCACTCTGGCAGCTGACAACAAGGAGCTGTCATGTCCACAGCCCCCAGGGCTGTAATCCTCAGCATGAGCATGTTTTTATGGCTGTGGGGATTAAAAACACTATAGGGCGGTCAATAAGGGGTTAAGGAGCAAACAGACTTTGTCACTAAGGCCTCTTTCACACAGAATGTTTTTTACAGCATTTAGCGTGGTTTGTGAAAAGCCGCAAAAAAAACCACTGATTGATCACAATGGAGCTTCTCAGGGAGCGTTCGAACACTACAATTTTCTAATGCTATCTGCTCTAGTTTAGTTTGTTTCAGCCCTTTTTAATGCCCCATATCACCCATTGTAAAGAGGCGCCGGAATAGTAGCCCCCGGGGATATATATGGAGGCAGCCCATGACAGGGTTAACGGGGAGGCCAGGGTTAATGGAAGGGTGAAGAGGGGGGGGGGGGGGGTGTAGTATAGGGGGGAGTAGAGGGGGAAGTTAGAGAGAAAGTGCGGGAACAGCAGGGGGAGGAGCATCCCTAGGCGGCAACGGAGGAAGAAGAAGCAGAAGGAGAAGACGGAGGCCACGAGGAAGAAGAGGGAAGAGGTAGAGAAGACCCAAGACCCCAGGCAGAAGTCCCAAGACCCCAGGCAGAAGTCCCAAGACCCCAGGCAGAAGTCCCAAGACCCCAGGCAGAAGTCCCAAGACCCCAGGCAGAAGTCCCAAGACCCCAGGCAGAAGTCCCAAGACCCCAGACAGGAGTCCCAAGACCGAAGTCTGCAGACCGAAGTCCCCAGACCTGTCCGTGAAGAGCCCGAAGGTGATCGTCAGGAAGCGCCCAGAAGAGGACTTACCGGACATGGAGGCCGCCATGGAGAAGATCCGGGCAGCGGTGGAGGAGCGGGGCATCGACTGGCTCATGAGGGTCCTGGATGTCGGGGCCCCGGGCCCATCGGAGGTGGAAGCGGCACCCGCACGGTCAGCAGCATCGGGGGGAGAGGCGTCCGGAGCCCCTGCAGCAACTGCGGTGAGAGAAAGGGGGCGAAGGACAGCCGCTGCGGGGAGCCGCACACCGGAGGCAGCAGCGGGAGCGCTGTCGGGGACTGCTAGCGGCCGGAGGGAGGAGGCAGGAGGGAGCAGGCAGACACCGGCAGCATCGGCGAGAGGGCCGAGTACTAGGAGGGCCCGCGCTCCGGCGCGTCTGAGCCCTGATCAGGCTCCACAGCGTCGGCGCCGCATAGAGAGTCCCTCACGGGCCCCTCCGGGCCGGCTCCCTGCACCATCCATGCCATCGGGGGAGCGCAGGCCCGGGAGGAATCTCGCCGGGCGGCACGGCGCAGCGTCCGGCACTAGGTCCCGTGCTGCCAGGGGGGCGGGGCCTAACACCGGGCTGTCGGCGGTGAACCGAGCTACAGCGTGGGGCCGCTCTGCAGGAGAGCCGGTGGTAGCAGAGCAGCCCCACAGTGACTTCCAGGGACAAGCTGAAGTGCGGCCCGTGAGAGCCAGGCCGAGCAGCAGGCAGGCGGCTGCGAATCCGGAGGTGCGTATGCAGCCAGAGGAGGACCCCGGTCGTCAGTTCGGACCACATTCGGACGAGGAATCGGATCCGCTGGAGGGAGGATCGGCGGCTGGTGGGACTACAGCCCCTACGCAGCCAGGTGAGCAAACACACGGGGACAGTACATTACATGCAGTTAGCCGCGTTGCGCACGCGGGAGATAGTTTTGGGGGGTGGACAGGGGATGGGGGGGCGATGGCAGGCACACATGGCGCAGCGAGTGATTTTGGGTTATTTCTGGGTGGATTATGGGAGTTGTGGCGCAAGCAAGACGCAAGAGCAGGGCCGTCGCCAGTAGCTGCTTGGACGCTACCGTCCAATGCGTCGATCGCCGACGATAGCGCTAGGGGTGGTAGCACGGCGGGGGCGTCTGTAGGGCAGCAGGTAGCGCCCGTTACGGTAGGGGTCCAGACGGAGAAAGATGGGGAAGGGATTCGCTTGGATGACAGAGCAAAGGGGGAAGTTTATGTGTGTTTCGAGGGCCCCCTAGGTGCACACTTAAAGAAGGAGGTTAGAGAAAAGATTTGGCGCGACGAATACGTCGAGATCTTTTCCCTTCTCCCTTTGGAAAAATTCAATTTAGATAAAGGGAAAAGGACAGAATATAAGAAGGAAGAGGAGGAGAAACGTCGGTGGAGACTGATTCCACAGACGTTCTCCAACTGGATGCAAGCCTTCGCTATTCTGGCCAGCGTTATAGGTGAAAAGGCGCCTGAGAATTGCTCCAGCCTTTTTTGCTATCTCGATGCGATAGGTGAGGCGTACAGGGTGTACGGGGGCCAGACGTGGCTTAGGTACGACGAACAATTTCGTCAGCGGAAAGCGATCCGACCGTCTATTCGGTGGGATCAGAAAGATATTGGCCTATGGTTGCGGGTAATGGCCCCAGTTAGGTTTGGCCAGCCCTTTCAGGGGGGGGCCGGGACTAGCAGCTCGGCCAGTGGTTCCCAAGGGGGGGGGCAGGGAGGACAGTCAGGGAGTCATAGGCTCGGATTGTGTTGGCAGTTTAACGACGGCCAATGCAAATTCGGGAACTCTTGCAGGTTCAAGCACGTCTGCTCCGTGTGTAACGGCACGTCACATGGAGCAGCAAAGTGCTTTAAAAAAGGAAAAGGAAAGGGTTTCGGGGCACCTGGAAAAAGGGATGACACCAGTGAAACTGGCAAAGATGGTGCCGTTTCTAAATAGGTACCCCGACCGAGATAAGGCTAGTTTACTGTTTGAGGGTTTTAGGGACGGTTTTAGAATTCCCGCCCCAGTTCATAGGGTTCCGGTCACAACCAAGAATTTGCCGTCAGCGATTCGGCAATCGGCTGTGGTGACCGAAAAATTGTTTAAGGAGGTTCAGTTAGGCCGCATGGCGGGACCGTTCCGTTCCCCGCCCGTGGCGGACCTGGTGGTCTCACCGCTGGGGGTTGTTCCTAAGAAGGAACCTAACAAGTTTCGACTCATACACCATCTGTCATACCCAAAGGGGGCGTCAGTAAATGACGGTATAGACCCGGAAATTTGTTCTGTGGTGTATACTTCATTTGACGCCGCAATAAAATGGGTCCGCAGGTATGGGCAGGGAGCGAAGCTGGCAAAGGTGGATATCGAGTCTGCGTTTAGGTTGCTCCCAGTTGCTCCCGAGAGCATTCGTTTGTTAGGGTGTTTTTGGGAGGGAAGTTATTTTGCGGATAGGTGCCTACCCATGGGCTGTTCCATTTCTTGCGCTTATTTTGAAGCGTTCAGTTCCTTTTTAGAATGGGTAGTTAGGGATTGCACGGGGATTAGGTCAGTGATCCATTATTTGGATGACTTCCTATGCATAGGGCCAGCAGGTTCGCCTATTTGTGCAACTTTGCTGGGGTCACTTCAATGGGTTTCCGGTCAATTCGGGGTGCCTTTGGCGCCTGGGAAGACAGAGGGGCCCAATACATGTTTAAAGTTCCTGGGCATTACCATTGACACGGTTGCAATGGAATGCAGATTGCCCGAGGAGAAGTTGACAGAGTTAAAGGCGGAGGTAAAAAGAGCAAGGGTTGTCACCAAGGTCACTTTGAGGGAGCTCCAATCGTTATTGGGCAAGCTTAATTTCGCTTGCCGAATAATGCCGATGGGGCGAATTTTCAGCAGAAGGCTAGCGTCAGCAACGGCGGGGGTTCGGTTACCCCACCATTTTATCCGGCTAGGTAAGGAACTCAAGAAAGATTTAGCAGTATGGGCGGCGTTTCTAGAGAACTACAACGGTCGGTCAGTAATGATGGAGGAAATGGTAAACAATTTTGATTGGGAATTGTTTACTGACGCCGCAGGGAGTTCGGGTTTTGGGATTTACTTCCAGGGCCAGTGGTGCGCGGCCGGATGGCCGAGCGATTGGTTCTCGTCAGGGTTGGTAAGGAACTTGGTGCTACTCGAGCTCTTCCCCATTATAGTGGCGGTGGAGATATGGGGCGAGCAATTTAGGAACAAGAGAGTACGCTTTCACTGCGACAACCTGGGGGTCGTGCAGGCGATAAATAAATTGTCTGCATCGTCCCCTCCAGTGGTGGCCTTACTGCGCCACCTGGTGCTGAAAGCGTTATCACTTAACGCTTGGATAGGTGCGGTACATGTGCCGGGGGTGAGCAATTCACTAGCGGATGCTCTTTCTCGTTGCCAGTGGGAGCGATTCCGACGTTTGGCCCCGGCAGCAGAGAAGGAAGGGGTGTCTTGCCCGAGACACATCTGGAGCGTGGTCAGCGAGCAGTGAGGCACTTGATAGGTACCTCACTGGCTCGGAGTACGTGGACGTCTTATAGGGCAGCCTGGTCGGAATGGGAGGAGTGGCTGCAGCAGTGGGGAATCGTGCGTTCAGACGAGGACAGGGTAGGGGCGTTGTTAGGATGGTTGGGGAAAAGTTCTGAGACAGGGTTGTCAGTCGCCAGAGTTAACAAATTTATGGGAGGAGTGGCGTTTGGCGCTAAGTTGCGGGGTTTGACTGATGTTACAAAGAATTTTGTAGTCAGACAGGCACTAAAGGGGTTTAGAAGGGGGCGGGGGGGGGGTCAGATATGCGTCGGCCAATCTCGTTCGACTTGTTGAAGAGATTGGGGGGCGCATTGGGGGAGATATGCGGGGACGGGTTTGAATACTCGCTTTTTAAGTTGGCTTTTTCATTAGCTTTCTTTGGGGCTCTTCGGCTGGGGGAACTGGTTTCCCCCAGCAAAAAGAAAGGGGGGGGGTTTACAAAGCGAGGATACCAAGGTTATAAAAGCGCGGTTGGAATTAGTCATCCGTCGTTCTAAGATGGATCAGGAGGGTAGAGGTCGGAGAGTGTCGCTAGGACAAGTGCGGGGAGAGTCCATGTGCCCAGTTAAATGTTGGGAGGACTACAGTTTGTTAGCAGGAGTCAGGGTGGGGCCTCTTCTGCAGCACCGAGATGGTCGTTTTTTGTCAAGGTTCCAGTTCGAGGCGGTGTTAAGAAGAGCGATAGATACGCTGGGGTTAGACAGCTCTAATTTCGGGACACATTCTTTTAGAATAGGCGCGGCAACGGAGGCAGCAGAGAGGGGACTGGATAGTCAGGCGGTGATGGGCATCGGTCGGTGGCAGTCGGGACGGTTTAAACGTTATATCAGGCCGCACTTGCTTTAAGCGGGGGGGGGGGTACGTTTTTGCGGCGGGGTTAATTACGACTAGTTGTTTTTTCTTTTGTTACAGATCATCGAGCCGCGTTGGTGTGGATAATGGGCCACTCTTTTGTGTATTGGGGGGGGGGAGAGGGCTAAGATCAGGCCTAACGGTAGACAGTTAAGGCTGAGTAGAGAGACGGCGGTAATTCGATGGATCGGAGTGCGGGGCATGGCCTGGTTCCGGGTGTTACAGGACGTTCAGCGCTTAGTCTCCCTAGACAGGCCGCCTAACATCCTCGTACTGCACGTCGGGGGCAACGATTTGGGGCAGAGACCCTTTAGGGACCTAGGTAGGGACATCCGGTACGATATGCTTCGTATGATGCAGATGTACCGGGGCTTGATCGTGGTCTGGTCAGAGATGGTCCCTCGCAAGGTGTGGCGCAACGCGCGCTCAGTGCGGGGGATAGACAAGGCCAGGATCAAGGTTAACCGGGAGGTTTCACGCTTCGTTGCGCGTAATGGAGGAGTGGCCGTTCGGCACATAGATCTTGAGAAGGGAGTAGGAAACTATTGGAGGAGCGATGGCGTGCATCTCAACGAGATTGGGACGGATCTGTGGTTAGAGGGGGTTCAGGAGGGAATAGAACGCGCGTTAGTTCTGTGGGGTGCTGCGCAGGCATGAGGTGGTCATGCCATGCTGGCGGTGGCGTTCGGAAGGGGGGGGGGGGGAGTTCTTGGAGCCAGCTGATGTGCGGGGCGGGGGGGGGGGGGGGGAACGGGGGCTGATGGCTACCTCCCCCCCCCCCCCCCTCCCCCTTCCCCTTTTTGGGTATAGTGTGTGTGGTCAGCCTGTCGCCTCCCGGCTCTGTCAGGCCGTAGTCCCTGCAGAGAAACGTGGCTAGCCGAGGAACGGCTCGCGCCTCTCTGAGTCGGGAGGAGGAGGGTGACTAGGGGCAACCGGTTGTGTGTTGCCTCCCGAGTCGGCTGTCTTGCGACGGGAGGGTTTTAGCGGGAAGGATTTCAGTCTCCCGAGTCGGATAGAGGGAGAGAGCGGCGGGAGGCAGGACGGAAATCCTTTTCCCTGTTGGGGAGGCGACAGAGGGGGTTGGAGGCTCCAGGGACTTCCCCCTTTTCAGTGGGTTGTTTTATTTGATGTTTTTATCAATTGTTAATAAGAATTTTAATAAATGGCCGCTGTGGCCAAAAATTTATCCAAGCTAGAAGTTGCAGCGTTTTAATTGAAGAAAGGGGGAGGTTTGGGTTAGGTCACAGAGGTCACATCCGATATACCCGCGTCAAGAGGCGCCGGAATAGTAGCCCCCGGGGATATATATGGAGGCAGCCCATGACAGGGTTAACGGGGAGGCCAGGGTTAATGGAAGGGTGAAGAGGGGGGGGGTGTGTAGTATAGGGGGGAGTAGAGGGGGAAGTTAGAGAGAAAGTGCGGGAACAGCAGGGGGAGGAGCATCCCTAGGCGGCAACGGAGGAAGAAGAAGCAGAAGGAGAAGACGGAGGCCACGAGGAAGTCCCACCCACCCGCCCTTACTTTAGCATATAGGGGGCAGTTTAGTTAGTAGAAAGGGTCGTAGAGGTATCGTAACATTGTCATAGCGGCGTTCGGAGGGGGGGGGGGGGGAGTTCTTGGAGCCAGCTGATGTGCGGGGCGGGGGGGGGGGGGGGAACGGGGGCTGATGGCTACCTCCCCCCCCCCCCCCCCTCCCCCTTTTTGGGTATAGTGTGTGTGGTCAGCCTGTCGCCTCCCGGCTCTGTCAGGCCGTAGTCCCTGCAGAGAAACGTGGCTAGCCGAGGAACGGCTCGCGCCTCTCTGAGTCGGGAGGAGGAGGGCGACTAGGGGCAACCGGTTGTGTGTTGCCTCCCGAGTCGGCTGTCTTGCGACGGGAGGGTTTTAGCGGGAAGGATTTCAGTCTCCCGAGTCGGATAGAGGGAGAGAGCGGCGGGAGGCAGGACGGAAATCCTTTTCCCTGTTGGGGAGGCGACAGAGGGGGTTGGAGGCTCCAGGGACTTCCCCCTTTTCAGTGGGTTGTTTTATTTGATGTTTTTATCAATTGTTAATAAGAATTTTAATAAATGGCCGCTGTGGCCAAAAATTTATCCAAGCTAGAAGTTGCAGCGTTTTAATTGAAGAAAGGGGGAGGTTTGGGTTAGGTCACAGAGGTCACATCCGATATACCCGCGTCATGACTGCCACCTCTGTACACCTTATTTCTCTATCAAGGAGTACAGTCATTGCCTCTAGGGAGTACTTAGTCTGTCCTGGTATTGTGATGAAGGTAGGTACAACACATAGTGCCATGATAACCTTTGCTGAATTTTTAAGTAATTTATTTGAGAAGGGAATACTTGGCCAAGGAATGTTGGAAAACCCTATTCTAGATGCTCATGGTCTGCTTGTATCTTGTGCGCACTCTTCTCTGAACACACACCCTTAGGGCTAATTCACATGGACATATGTCTCCCAATGTGAAAAATACATGCGTAGTAAGCAGTGCTAAAAGCCCACTGATTTGTCTAGGGCTTCTCACACCAGCGTTTTTTATTCACGTCTGTGGAAAAAAAATTGCAACGTGTCCTATTTTGGTGCGGAATATGCACCTTATCTAGTTTTTGGGGATTTAACAGGCGTAGTAAATGTGCATATGAAAAATACGTGGGACACATACTCCCGTCTGAGTGAGCCCTTAATCTATGGGGGTTTGCCTTTGTTTCCGCAGGAGAAATCAGCTTGTCCAGGCCTGTCTGTTTCCTTCGGGGATGCTAGGATATTCTAGGATATATATATATTTATGCATATGCATATAGTCGCTTATAAATTATATTGGAAAATTTTAATTTTTGATTATACAAGGTATTACTTTTATTTGCTGAGATTGAAATACCCTTCTAAGCCTTCAGTCACAGATGTAAAAGAATTTGGCGGAAATAACAGTGACAACGAACATAGTGGCGGACATAATAGGTAACGCCACCACCACAGCGGGGAAAATATCTATATTATACTATCACATACAGGACACGATCAATACATGCAACCCGATACCAACAAAAGCAAAATGGTGGATCATGTGAGCGGGAACCGCATACAGCGGCTCCCGGTGACAGCTCCCTGCTCTCGGCTACTCATTCTAGTCGAGAGCAGGGAATTTTTAAATTTCCCGGGCCTCCCGGCTCTCTGTGCATGCGCGTGACGTAATGCGTCTGGCGCGCACGCGCAGACGCCAGCGGCAGTGCCGGGGAGAAGACAGAAGGATCCGGACGCTGCTGAGGACCGGAGGTGAGTACTCTCAGCTCCCCTTACGGATCCGATCCGTAAGGGGAGCTGAAACTTTAATTGTTTTTAACTTTCCATTGAGTTTAACGCGATCGCGTGATCGGGGGTGGGGTCCCGCGGCCCGGGATGACAGCTCCATGCTGTCCAATCACAGCAATCTATTGCTGGAGGAGAGTTCTCAAACCTCGCTTACAGCAATAGATCATTTGTCAGTGCAGGGGAAGCCCGGGCCGCTGCCCATTCATTTCAATGGGTGACACAGGGCTGAAAACGTCCCAAAATAGAACATGCAACGCTGTTAAAGCGCAGCGTTGAAGACACAGCATTTTTAGCCTTGTGTGAGCAGCCCCATTGAAATGTATGGGTGCGTTGTACAGCGTTTAGCGCAGCACTAAAAACTGTACAAAAACACCTGTGTGAGGGAGGTCCAAGGGTCCTTTTACACAAAACGAGTGTCAGGCAAACAATGCCCGACATTCATCCCTGTGGTGCTCGCTCTGCACAGGAGCGAGCATTGCTGGATCGCTGACAGCGCAGCCAGCAGGGAGGCGGGGCAGCTGGAGGAGAGTTCTGCTCACCTCCATTCACTGTAAGCAGCAGACGTTCAGTACTGGACGGCTGCTGCTTACACCGAGAAATGTGTTTGGATTTTAAGCTGCTTAAAAGTGAACAACTGGACGATTCTGATCCAGTCGTTCAGTTTCTGCATGTTTTTACATGGGACAATTATCGTTCAAAACCCCGCGGGAGAACACAAGCTACTTACTATTGACATCGTGTGACATTAGGCCCGTCTGTTGGTCGAACTCAGATCTTAGGAACGAAAATGTCCAAGTCACCTAAAAATATGTATGGAATTAGTCTAACGAGTTCTGGATGTGTTCCTTTCCTGCGCAATTACGCAGCGTATCACGCACCTCCTGGCATATCACATGTATATTTGTGCATCCCCATTGACTTCTATGGGGACTTTTGGTGTGCAAAAGTGCCGCAAAATAGAGTATGCTGCATATTTTTTTTTGCATGAAATGTAAAGATGCGCACTTGTGAACGAACCCGTTCATTAGGGCTCTATTCGCTGCATAAATGCGCACACAAACACACCGATGTGAAGCCAGGCTTAAGAGTTCCTTCACATGGACATTTACACGCGTGTGTTAGCATGCGCAAACTTTCTGAGCACAATATGCAGAGAATAAAACCCATTGATTTCAACGGATTGGTTTTCGTTTCCTTTTTTTGCCCAAATGCGAAAAAACCGCTGCATGCTCTACTTTTGTGTGCATTTAAAGTCTGTTAAAAAGAAAGCATAGGTTAGTTTTTAAAAAGCACATTGCACTTACCTGCATCAGCGTTCTGCAGCTTCTTCTATTCTTCTTTTAAAGATGGCGCCGCTGGTCTTCTCCCACGGTGGACCGCGGGTCTTCTCCCATGGTGCACCGTGGATTTTCTTCTCCTTCCTTGCGTTCCATTGCCGATTCCAGCCTCCTGATTGGCTGGAATCGGCACACGTGACGGGGCGGAGCTACGATGACGACGCGGTGAGCAGCTCTCCGGCACGAGCGGCCCCATTCACCAGGCAGAAGACCGCACAGCGCAAGCGCGTCTAAAAAAGCAAGAAGCCAGCGAAATTAGACGGAGCCATGGAGACGGGGACGCCAGCAACGGAGCAGGTAAGTGAATAACTTCTGTATGGCTCATATTTAACCCCTTAGTGACCAAGCCTGTTTGCGCCTTAATGACCAGGCCAAATTTTCCAAATCTGACATGTGTCACTTTAACATGGAAAAACACCAGAAAGGTTTTGCATATCCAAGCGATTCTGACATTGTTTTTTCGCCACATGTTGTGCTTCATTTAGACGGAAAAAATAGACCGATAGAAATTGTGTTTATTTATTAAAAGCGCCACAATTGGGAAAATTTTGAAAAAAATCGTCATTTTTTCACATTTCCAACTGCAATATCTTAAATATGTGCAAACATAATATAGAAATTTTTGCTAAGATTTATATTTCCACCCGTTTACTTTATTTTGGGCGCACATTGGAAAAACTTTCGTTTTTTTTTAACTATTTAGGAGACGTACAAATTTAACATTACTTTTTAGCATTTTGAGGAACACTTTGTTTTTCTATACCAAGCCGAGATTGGAAAGGCTCATGAGTGTCAGAATAATAGATACCCCCCCAAATGACCTCATTTTAAAAACTACACCCCTTAATGTATTCACTGAGGGGTGTCATGAGTATTTTGACCCCACAGTTTTTTTTCAGGAATTAATTCAATTTAGAGGAGAAAAAGTAAAATTTCATATTTTTGCAAATCTGTTATTTTAAAGACATATTTTTTTCCTATAGTTTACATGAAAATCAGGATTTACACCCCAAAATGGATACCCCTATTTCTCCCGTGTTCAGAAATATACCCATTGTGGCCCTATTGTTATATCTGAGTCCACAACGGGGCCCAAAATGAAAGGAGTAGTCAGTGTCTTTCAAAACAGAAATTTTGCTTGAAGTCCTTTTAGGCCCCATAGCACACATGTAGAGTTCTTGAGCGCCCAAAACAATAGAAACCCCCCACAAATGACCCCATTTTGAAAACTAGACCCCTTAAGGAATTTATCTAGGGGTGTACTGCATATTTTGACCCCACAGTTTTTGAATGAATTCAAACCAAGCAAAAGGAAAAAATTGTGATTTTCGTTTTTTCGGCAATTCTGTCATTTTAAAAACAGCTTTTTTTTGTACAGCACACATATGAAGGAAGACTTGCACCCAAAAATGGATACCCGTTTGTCCCGTGTTCAGAGACATACCCATTGTGGCCCTAATCTTATGTCTGGATACACAACGGGGCCCAAAATAAAAGGAGTAATCGGTGGCTTTCAGAACATAGATTTTGCTTGAAGTCCTTTTAGGCCCCATTGCCCACTTGTAGAGTTCTTGAGCGCCCAAAACCATATAGAACCCCCACAAATGACCCCATTTTAAAAACTAGACCCCTTAACGAATTTATCTAGGGATGTACTGCATATTTTGACCCCACAGTTTTTGAATAAATTCAAGCAAAGCAAAAGGAAAAAAATAGGATTTTCATTTTTTGGGCTATTGTGTCAATTTAAAAACAGTTTTTTTTGTACAGCACACATATAAATGAAGGCTTTCACCCCAAAATCGATACCCCTGTTTGTCCCGTGTTCAGAAACATACCCATTGTGGCCCTAATAGACTTACAGGACCCATGGCTAGGCCTACAATGAAAGGAATACCCGTTGGATTTCAGGGTACCACTGAATAAATTTCAGGCCCCATTGCCCACTTATAGAGCCATTGAGCGGCCAAAACTATAAAGAACCCCCTCAAATGACTAGTGGGTTTTCATGAGGGAAATGTGGCGACCTGGGGTTACATGCAGGGAGTGTGGTGACGGTACGGTTACATGCAGGGAGTGTGGAGACGGTGGGGTTACATGCTGGGAGTGTGGTGGCGGTACGGTTACATAAGGGCGGTGTGGTGATGGTGGGGTTACATGCGGGGAGTGTGGTGACGGTGTGGTTACATGCTGGGGAGTGTATTGACGGTGCGTTTACATGCGGGGAGTGCACAGTGGGAGCTGGCTGGGGCTCACAGCAATCTATGCTGACCGTGGCATGTAAAGGGTTTATAGAGGGAGCTGGCTGGGACTGACAGCAATCTATGCTGACTGTGGCATGTAAAGGGTTCGCAGAGGGAGCTGGCTGGGACTGACAGCAATCTATGCTGACTGGGCATGTAAAAGGTTTACAGAGGGAGCTGGCTGGGACTGACAGCCATCTATGCTGACCGCGGCATGTGAAGGGAGCACAGAGGGAGCTGGCTGGGACTGACAGCAATCTACGCTGATCGCGACATGTAAAGTGTTCGCAGAGGGAGCTGGCTGGGACTGACAGCAATCTACGCTGATCGCGACATGTAAAGGGTTCACAGTGGGAGCTGGCTGGGATTGAAAGCAATAAATGCTGACCACGGCATGTAAAGGGTTTACAGAGGGAGCTAGCTGGGGCTGACAGCAATCTATGCTGACCGTGACATGTAAAGGGTTCACAGAGGGAGCTGGCTGGGGCTGACAGCAATCTATGCTGACCGTGGCATGTAAAAGGTTTACAGAGGGAGCTGGCTGGGGCTGACAGCAATCTATGCTGACCGCGGCATATAAAGGGAGCACAGTGGGAGCTGGCTTGGGCTGACAGCAATCTATGCTGACCGTGGAATGTAAAGGGTTCACAGTGGGAGCTGGTTGGGACTGACAGCAATCTATGCTGACCGTGGAATGTAAAGGGTACAATAGTGTCGCATCTGTAAGAAGTCCCCGCGCTGCACGCAGATGGCGCAGAGCGGTGCAGTTGGGGCCGCGCCATGTCCGCTAGGTGCTGTTGGAGAACCCCCACAAATGACCCTGTTTAAAAAAACTAGACCCCTTAACGAATTCCTCTAGGGCTGTGCTGCGTATTTTGACCCACAGTATTTGAATGAATCTGAGCAAAGCAGAAGGAAAAAAGTTAAAGTTGTACTACCTCTAGCTTGGATACAAAATGTGAAACAGACCCTGTTGTATCGCCTCTAGCTTGGCTACAAGACGTGATATGGGTGGGCAAGCTGCCACTTGGGATGCATTATGCATTGACACTTGGGGGTCAGGATAACAGCATGCTGACAATAGAGGGCAATGTATAGCTTTATGTCTTTGGTGATGTTAAATTCATTCTCTGTGGCTGATTTTACACAAGTGAGCACTATATCAGCCCGAGAAACTCAAACCAATATCTCGCATGGCAAATATGCGAGTGTGTCTGCCAGTGCAGTGCGCCTTGTAAGAACAATGCATTGCGATGTGTGTATGTGTGTAAAATATATACACATACATACACACATACATATACAAACACAAACACACACCGCTGTAGGAGCAACTGTAAGAAACAAAATAAATGGTGGGAATATGGCGGCCGCCTGATCTTTTACGCACATAGTATTCATAGGGGAGGTCCTATATTTTCTCGGTCAAGTATTAACGGGAGAGAATACTGCTGGTGAAAACGAAACCACAGAAATCTTAGGCTTAGTTTTGTCCCAATATACGGCCGTGACAATCACCAGCGATGCTTTTTTTTTAGAGGATTAAATCGCATCGCTGCCGCGCACATTAAAAACCGCATGTTTTTGTTTAACGCGCAAGTCGGTAGGACTTTCCAATGTTAACATGCAGCGCATATTTTTCGCCTTGTGATGCGATAAAACGCAGCCTCCATAGGATTACATGGGAGATTTTAAAAAACGCACTGCGCAGAAGGACACAGCAGGCTGTGATTTTCTCTCTCAACATCACATCAGTGAAAACCTTGCTGAAGGGAAGGGAACCGTTGGGAATCATTGGCTGCGAAATCTGCTTTTTTTTCAATAACCAACGCATCGGTTAAAAATGGCGCGATTTTACCCGCCGGTTTGAAACCACCCTAGAGAAAAATAGGGCAAAAAGATGGAGAACTGGGAGGTGACCCGCTAATCTCTATGGTGCTGTAAGTTTGGGTAAATCCAATAGGTGGTGCAGCACGTTTCTGTAAAACCAACAGAGGGCGCTGCAATGTTACTGTAGAAACCAATGGACAGCATGGCAGGTAGCTATACATAAACTATACAAAATGTGATTGGTTGCTGCTGCTGCCGCCATTTTTTTAAAAGGTACGCTCAGTTCTTTCATAGAGAACAAGAAGGTAGGTACTTACAATTCAGGTAGGTAGGTTCAGTTTGGGCCTGGGAGAGACTCCAGTGGAGACTGACGGAAAAATGGCTGCTTACAACCTGTGGTCCTTGTTTCGGGTGCGCGTGTCACCATCGATCTAATGCATCTTACTGCATAGATATATATCTAGCTATAAAAATAGATAGTTATATATCAATATAGATATTTCTAAAAATATCTAGCTTTACGTATAAATTTAAACTTCTATAGTTATGGTTTTGTAAGGCTGAAAACAGACATACAGAATTTGTATTATTATCAGCATTATTCTTATAATTGCCATTGATGTTATTCCAGGGTCAGGTAATACACTGCATGAGGCTTTGACCAATTTTTACTATTTTAGGTAAAAAGCTGCATTGACTGCACTTCTGCATTTAGTGCGATATGGTAGGACTGCAAGCAAAGCCTGAGACAAGATCTTGGTGCGCCCCATGACAATACATATCAGGTAGGTATCCTGCCCTAGAGGTATGAAGGCACCATACAGCAGCACTCATCTGTAATCCAACCTGCAGGGACATTGTGTGCTGCTGTAATGCCCCAAAGTTACTGTAAGATTCTATTGCTTTACTGGTTTTTGCTTTTTTTGGTGTTTTTTATCTTTCATCCCAGTGCTACAAAGACCGAGGACAGAAAGCTCTGGCACTGAAATACTGTGATGAGGCTTCAGCCATGCCACCGGTTACTAAAGAGGTGAGGACTATCAGTAGTAACGTGGTAACACAATTCAACTGTTCATTTCAGCCATTGATTTACTGACCTACTCCACTGCTTACTGTATTGATTCTCTAGAATAGAGCCTAGAATCACACGTGGAAAACAAACCGCGGCATGCTCTATTTCTGTGCGGGGCTCTGCGAGCCCCGCACAGAAACGTCACTCGCCGGCCGCTGGCACCGGTCTGCGCATTTAGGATGGCAACTCCCACAGCCTAGAAGTTTGTATGATCTAGAGGCTCAGTCACAGCAAATGTGGACACATAATACCATATGGAACCTGTATGCCTCAATTGCCCCCCATATCACATCTTGTATCCAAGCTAGAGGCGGTACAACAAAGTACTAGAGCCTCCATACTCGCCTGTATCACATCTTGTATCCAAGCTAGAGGTGGGACAACAGGGTACTAGAGCCTCCATGTTCGCCTGTATCACATCATCTTTTTTTATGATCGCAGGGAGAGAAAACGGCAGAATTGAGCTCCAGGCTCTCGGTGACCTTTGTTAGCCGGGAGCACAGAGATTAAAAAATGTACCGGGCTCCCCAGCTGCTGCGCATGTGTCTGGCATTTTAAGGCAGGTTCATGCGCAGAAGCCGGAGAAGGTCCACGGAGGAGGATCACATCGAGGTTCAAATACGGAGGCCTCCGGTAAGAAGTTTCATCTCCTCTCACCGATCAAAGAGGGGAGATTAAACTTCAACTTTTTCTTAACTTTTACATGATCGCCGTTATCCAACCGAGGATAAGGATCCCGTCGGGGGACATCGCCGGAGGCCTTAGGGAAATATTTTCACCTTCCCTTACGGATTGGATTCGTGACAGGAGGTGAAGCTGTAACTCTTACTTTTACATGATCGCCGTTATCCATTGGCTAATGGCAATCACGTGACTGGGGACCACGTACTGCGGCCCACCATGAAATCTCCAGGCTCTCGGCTATGTTTGGTAGCCAGGAGCAGGGATATCTTAAATTACTCAGGCAATCTGCGGCTCTTGCATCGGCCAACATTGACGACGGGCGCGTGCGCAGAAGCTGAGGTGAGGTCCAAGGGTAAATCCGGGGGCCTTAGGTATGTAATTGCATCTCCCCTCACGAATATGAGCGAAGATTACATTTTACCATTTTTTAACTTTCTGTTTACTTTTAAGGGTGACTGGTGGTCGCGCCAACAGCAGGGAGTTGTCATGTCAAGCACTGAGCTCCCATGAACGGCAGAGTCGTAGTCATGCAATGAGACTAGTGCTACGTGACCAAGATCGCTGTATAGCCCTGCGACCTCACACTCTCGGGCCGGCTTCACACCACCGGTTTCCTATTGTTCAATCCGCAGTCATCGTCCACACGGAGGATCTGCAGCAAATCACATGCATTGAAAGATACATACTACTGCTACTTCCTTCACACTCGCGGTCATCTGCATTACAGATTCTGCAGGAACGCTGGGGTAACGGCCAGGTTCCGCTGTGGTATCCCGCATTCGGAATGTGAAGCGGTCGTGTGCAGCTGGCCTTACTGAAGACAATGTAGTTGCGATACAACTCACAAGTAGCTGCGACCAATATATTGCAAAAATCCAACCTCGGTGAGGTTTTAGCACTCTATAGGTTGTGGGAACTTGCGCGACCCCATTGATATATTTGAGTATGCAAGTTCACAGGGCTGCACAGCGATCTTTGGTCACATGACCCATGTCATGGCGAAAGACTCCATAGAGCTCCAGCCTTAGGGCTCATGTCCACGATTGTGTTCTCACCGCAGAGACGCAGCGTTTTACGCATACCACCGTGGGCTCTTCGGACAGATTCACACAGATGTATTTGCGTAGCATATTACGCATGAAAAATATACATGCTAAATACACGTCAGTAGAACCCGCTGATTGCAGCGAGTTCCTTCACATAAGTGTATTTTGCATGCGCATTTTGTCCAAAAAAAAAGCATTCCCCCTTATTTTCTCGTGCATTTCTGCAGGGGAAGAACATGTATTATTCTAATTACACTAATTGCCCATTTCAATAAATGGCAGCATGGTTGCGTGTTTTTTTGCGCTTGCAAATGTGCTTGATTCATGCTAACAAAAGTACAGTAAGGGCCGCTTCACACAAACATATTTGTTTCAATGGGTGCCTTCAGAATTCAAACATGTGGGCAAGGAGGCTCTGGTATCCTGTTGTACCACTTCTAGCTTGGATACAAGAGGTTATACAGATGGGAATGGAGGCTCTAGTACCCTGTTGTACGCCTTGTAGCTTGGATAAAAGATAAGATAAGGACAGGCAAGGGGACTCTAGTACCCCGTTGTACCACTTCTAGCTTCTAGAATAGAAGATGGGGAACAGGCGGCTATGGAGGCTCTATTCTAGAGAATCAATACAGTAAGCAGTGGAGTAGGTCAGTAAATCAATGGCTGAAATAACAGTTGAATTGTGTTACCACGTTACTACTGACAGTCCTCACCTCTTTAGTAACCAGTGGCATGGCTGAAGCCTCATCACAGTATTTCAGTGCCAGAGCTTTCTGTCCTCGGTCTTTGTAGCACTGGGATGAAAGATAAAAAACACCAAAAAAAGCAAAAACCAGTAAAGCAATAGAATCTTACAGTAACTTTGGGGCATGACTAGGTACAACGGAGTCGTCGCTGTGACCACTTACCCCCCCATTACCCCTTTTAACCTAGCTTATCTAAAATAAACACCGACAACTTCTTTTTGGATTAAATTTGGCCACAGCAGCCAATTTTATTATAACATACAACAATAAATCCTGAATAACACTTTTTAACCCTTATCCTAACTACTATGGAGAGATCCTTGGAGTTCCCCACAAAATTATCTGTCGCCTCACCCAAAAAACAAGGAAGATAGGTGTAACTGTCTCCCGTCTCCTAAAAATCCTGACTCGGGAAACCCTATCTTCCAAACTACGCCTCCCGTCTCCAATCACCTGACTCAGGAGACTCGCCATTTACCTCGAGTCACCAACCTCCCGACCCCGAGGCTATCTAGCCATACCCCGGCTATTAACAACCACAACTTTAGCAGGTAACCCCCTGCCAAACAAGAGGCGACAGAACCACCTACAATTTAAAACTAACCAGAGGGGGGAGGAGGTAACTCTACTAACCCCTGCCTCCCCCCTTACCCCCTCTTATATTGACTCCAAGGACCCCTCCCTAACCGCCACAGCCAGCATGGCTTGAAACCTCAAGCCTGCGCCGCCCTCCACAACAACAAGGCGCGCTCCACTCCCTCCTGAACTGCCTCTAACCACAAGTCCAAACCTATCTCATTTAAATGCACCCCATCTTGTCTCCAATAATTCCCCCTGCCAGACTCTAGGTCTATGTGTCGCACCGCGACCCCCCCATTCCTTCCCACAAAGCGAGATACTTCCCTATTAAGCTTTATTCTCGCTTTGTCTAATCCTCTTGCAGTCCGCACAAACTTCCATACCTGCCTAGGCACGATCTCTGACCAGACCACCACCATCTTCTTATGCGCCGCTAACAATCTCAGGATATCATACCTGATATCCCTCGATAGATCCCTGAAGGGCCTTTTCCCCAAATCATTCCCCCCTGCATGTATAACAACTATGTCCGGGGCCCTGTCTAAACCCACCATCCTCTCAAACTCCTCCAACACTTTGCACCACGACATCCCTCTAACTCCCATCCATCTCAGGACCGCCTCTGACCTAGGAAACCTCAACTGTCTCCCGTCCTGCCTCACACTAGCCCTCTCCGCCCCCCAATAAACATATGAGTGGCCCATAATCCACACAAGCGCCGATTGTGGACCTGAAACAAAAAGGAGAAAACAAAATTGACCAACACCCCTTGATTATCATTATACCCCCTACCCCCCTAACACTGTTACAGCAACTGGGGACGAACATACAATTTATATCTCCCAGATTGCCACCTACCGATTTTTCTAATCGACTCGCCCGACAAACCTTGCACCTGTGCCTCTGTAGCCGCCCCCACCCTAAACGAGTGTGTCCCAAATTGCGACTCATCTAAACCGAGCTCCCTCAGCGCCTTCCCAAAGATCGCTGTAAACTGGAAGCGTGACAAAAACTGGCCCCCCTCATGCTGCAATAAAGGGCCTAATCTCTTACCCGCTACCTCAGTATAGCTAACCCATGCCGACACGGGGCACATTATTGACCCGTGAACCCTACCCAATCTAATCAAATGTCCCCGCCCAGCCTGATCTGTTTTTGATCGGCGTATGACCAACTCTAAATGGTCATCAACTTTTCTAACATCCCCCCCCCTGTAAACCTCCCCCAACTGATTTACTAGGGGACACCAACTCCCCCACCCTAAATGCCCCAAAAAAATGCCAGTGAAAACGCTAACCTGAATAACGATCTTTCGAACAACGTATCGCAGAGGCCTTCCAGTACCCCCCCTAACTTTTCTAACAACTCAAACGAAACTGGTCTACGTAAGTCCACACTGCCTTTACCTTTTCTAAAACCCTTCAACGCTTGTCTCACTAGGAAATTCTTCGTTATATCCCCCACCCCCCTTAACTTACACCCAAATGCTACCCCTGCCATGAACCTGTTCGCTCGTGACACCGAAACATTATCCTGCTCTGCCTTACCCAACCAACTTAACAGCGCCCCCACTCTATCTTCCTCCGCCTCTCCTATCCCAAGCTGACCTACCCAGCCTTCCCACTCCTGCCACGCTGCTATATACGCAGCTCTAGTACCCTGAGCCAGTGACCTCTCGATTAGATGCCCCACTGCTCTCTTACCACACTCCAAAGATGAGACGGGCACGTCCTCCCTCGGTCCTCCGCCTGAGGGGCCAGGGTCCTGAATCGCTCCCACTGAAACCGAGAAAGAGCATCCGCGATTGAATTCTCAATCCCCGGCACGTGCACCGCCACTATCCAAATATTCATCTTCAATGTTTCCAATACCAGGTGGCGCAACAAATTCACCACCGGGGGTGATGAGGCGGTCAAAGCATTGATCACCTGCACCACCCCCATATTGTCACAATGGAACCTCACCTTCTTGTTCTGAAGGCGATCGCCCCAAAGCGCCACGGCCACCACTATTGGAAACAGTTCCAACAATACCAGATTCTTCGTCAAACCTTCCTCCCGCCATCTGACTGGCCATTCCCCAACACACCATTGCCCCTGGCAAAATGCCCCAAATCCCGCACTCCCTGCCGCGTCTGTAAACAACTCGTAGTCCACATTCTCACTCACTTCCGAGATTATCATGGACCTCCCATTGTATTTGTTTAAAAAGGAAGCCCAGACTGCTAGGTCCCCTTTTAAACTCCTCCCCACTCTGATGTAGTGATGCGGGGCTCGAATTCCCGCCGTGGCCGATGCCATTCTTCGACAAAATATTCGCCCCATAGGCATTATTCTGCAAGCGAAATTCAACTTGCCCAATAATGACTGAAGCCCCTTCAGCGTGACTTTCTTGACTTTCCGTGTCTTTTCTACCTCGCATTTTAAATCCCGCAACTTATCTTCCGGTAATTGACATACCATCGCCTCCGTATCAATCCAGATGCCCAAAAACTGAAGAGAAGTTGCAGGGCCCTCTGTCTTGTCGGGAGCCAAAGGCACCCCGAACCGATCCGCCACCCACTGTAACGTTCCCAGCAGAGTCGCACACATCGGCGATTCCGCTGGGCCAATACACAAAAAATCGTCAAGGTAGTGAATTACTGACTGCTGCTTTGCAGTGTCTTTCACTACCCATTCCAAGAAAGTGCTGAAGGCTTCGAAGTATGCACATGAGATTGAACATCCCATGGGCAGACACCGATCGGCGAAATACTTACCTCCCCAAAAACAACCAAGTAAGCGAATACTATCTGGAGAAACCGGCAAAAGGCGGAACGCCGACTCAATGTCGGCTTTCGCTAACAGCGCCCCCCTCCCATACCTTCTTACCCATTTTAGTGCCGCATCAAAAGATGTATAAACCACCGAACAGAGCTCAGGGTCTATACCATCGTTCACTGATGCCCCTTTCGGATAAGAAAGATGGTGTATTAACCGAAACTTATTCGGTTCCCTCTTAGGTACTACTCCCAGGGGAGACACTACGAAGTTCCGGAGGGGAGGCTCCTGAAAGGGGCCTGCCATCCGCCCTAAGCTAATTTCTTTTGCCAGTTTCTCCGAAACCACTTCCGGATTCCTCATGGCCGAGAGTAGGTTTTTTGTTGATAACGGAATCTCATGTTTTGGGGGAGGGATGTGAAACCCCCCCCGAAAACCTTCTTCCAACAATTTCGCCTTTTCCCTGTCAGGATACCTATTTAGAAACCTGACCATCTCTTCCAGCCTCACCGGCGTCCTCCCTTTTTCCACCCCCTCCTGCGGCCTTTCCTTTTCCTTTCTTAAAGCATTTTGATGCTCCTTGTGACCCGCCATTGCAGTGTGAGCAGACATGCTTAAATCTGCAGCCTGCTCCGAATTTGCATTGGCCCTCATTAAATTGCCAACACAAACCGACTCTATTACCCCCTGACTGACCCCCCTGGTTTCCCCCCTGTGAGGTTGAAGCCAGGCCTGATGGCCCGGCTCCCCCGTGAAAAGGCTGCCCAAATCGACTAGGTGCCATGACCCGAAGCCACAGACCAATATCTTTTTGGTCCCAACGGATTGACGGCCTCACCGCCTTACGTTGCCTAAACTGTTCGTCGTACCTTAACCAGGTTTGACCCCCGTAAACCCGATACGCCTCGCCTATCGAATCTAGATAACAGAAGAGGCCGGAACAGTTCTCCGGCGCCTTCTCCCCAATTACGCTGGCCAATATAGCGAACGCCTGCAACCAATTATTAAATGTTTGAGGAATTAAACGCCATCTGCGTTTTTCTTCCTCCTCCTTCTTGTATTCGGTCCTTTTGCCTTTGTCCAAATTAAATTTCTCCAAAGGCAAGAGGGAGAATATCTCTACAAATTCGTCCCGCCATATCTTCTCCCTCGTTTCCTTCTTAAGATGTGCTCCCAACGGGCCCTCGAAACACACGTATACCTCCCCTTTTGCCCTATCGTCCAACCGCACTGCTTCCCCGTCCCTTTCCGTTTGTACGGCAACCGTCACCCCTGACGCCGTTTCATCTGCCCCCCCCGAGCTGACCCCTAGAGTACTTACCCTACTGGAAGGGGTTGCCATTGAAGTACTCCATGCAGCCACCGGCGATGGCCCCACGTCCGGCCCTCCCGTTCCCCCTGCCTGGACTCCCCCAGTCGCCCCAGCGGGGAAGCCCTCCCCGCCAGACGACACACTACCCGGCGTGTTAAACGCCGTTCCAGGCAAACCGACCGACCCCATTTCCTGCCTCCGCAGGAATTCCCACATACAACCCATAAGTGCCCTCAAATCGTTATCCCCCCCATGCGCACCAGCAAAACTGACCGCACCACTACCTATACCCCCCCCTACAGGCACAGATCTAGCAATAACATTTACAGTGTTTTGTGTGGTAGACTCACCGGGCTGCGCAGGTGCTGTGGGCCCACCAGCCGCCGCTCCGTCTTCCTGGCGTCTCATCCTGGGATCCGTCCATGTCCCGCCCGATCCGTCTGATTCCTCCGCCGACTGCCGCCTCTCCGCTGCGCGCGCAGCCGCCCCGCTGGAACTCAAAAAACCGGCATTAATAAAATCCTCCGGACCAGCCTGCTGCTGTCCCCTTCTTCCGCCAAACACCTGCTCCAGCTCCCCTCCCCTGGTCCCCCGGCTAACCCTCCCGCTGGGTCCACACTGCTCCCCTCCAGCAGCTCTGGACCCTCTGCTCTGTCCTGACACGGATCCTCTCGCCGAACTGGGACAAGGGCGCTCCTCTCTGCTACCCTCACCGCTGGAGTGCCCCCCCCCTCTAACTGCTCCTGGAGCCGACTGTGCAGTCGCAGGTCCCGACCCCCTCGCAGCCCGGGTACCTGCGCTGCACGCAGCGCCACGCCGCCGATTAGGATTCCTCCCAGCCCTGGCCCCCCCCCCTGCCGCTGCGGGGGCTGGCCCGGCTGGAGGTTCCACAGATGGGCTCCCTGTGCGGCGCCGGCGCACAGGCGCGTGCTCGGGGCTAAGCCTCTCCGGCGCACGCGCCCGACGCGGCCTCCTCTCCCTCTCTGGAACTGCCGCCGCTCCCCCCTCTCCCTCACTTGCCAGTCTTTCGAGCCACCCGATTCCTCGCTCAGCTGCCGCTGCCCGGATCCTCTCCATCAGCGCTTCCATCTCTTCAGGCTCTTCTTGAACTGCAGTACCTCCGATCTCCACCGGGGGCAATCTTCCTGCTCAGGTCCTGTCACCAACGGTGTTTTGTGCTCCGGTCTTCTGAACAGCGATCTTCCTGCTCCGGTCTTCTCACTAACGGTCTTCTTGCTCCGATCTCCTCACCAGCGGTCTTCCTGCTCTGGTCTTCTCACCAGCGGTCTTCTTGCTCCGATCTTCTCACCAGCGGTCTTCCTGCTCAGGTCTTCAGGTAGGTCTTCTAATTTCTTCTGTCTTCACCCGATCGTCCTCTGCTTCAGGTCCTCCCGATCCTCCTCAGCTGCCACGCTTAAATTCTTATCCTGCTGTCTTTTTTCTTCGGTCTTCACTCTTCTCCCCGTCCAGGTTCCAGGTCCTTCTTCTTCCTCTGCTGCTCCCGGAATGACTCCTCCCCCTTTTCTTCACGCTCTTTCTATCCCATAAACCTTTGCTCCCCCTCATTACACCCCCTCCCTTTTAACCTCCACCTCACCTTATTTTCATTTAAAATATTAACCCTTTCCTCCCCGTTAACCCCGTCATGATCGCCTTCACCTACGGCCTTGCGGGCCCCGGTTCCGGCCTCCCTTTACAGCAGCACACAATGTCCCTGCAGGTTGGATTACAGATGAGTGCTGCTGTATGGTGCCTTCATACCTCTAGGGCAGGATACCTACCTGATATGTATTGTCATGGGGCGCACCAAGATCTTGTCTCAGGCTTTGCTTGCAGTCCTACCATATCGCACTAAATGCAGAAGTGCAGTCAATGCAGCTTTTTACCTAAAATAGTAAAAATTGGTCAAAGCCTCATGCAGTGTATTACCTGACCCTGGAATAACATCAATGGCAATTATAAGAATAATGCTGATAATAATACAAATTCTGTATGTCTGTTTTCAGCCTTACAAAACCATAACTATAGAAGTTTACATTTATACGTAAAGCTAGATATTTTTAGAAATATCTATATTGATATATAACTATCTATTTTTATAGCTAGATATATATCTATGCAGTAAGATACATTAGATCGATGGTGACACACGCACCCGAAACAAGGACCACAGGTTGTAAGCAGCCATTTTTCCGTCAGTCTCCACTGGAGTCTCTCCCAGGCCCAAACTGAACCTACCTACCTGAATTGTAAGTACCTACCTTCTTGTTCTCTATGAAAGAACTGAGCGTACCTTTTAAAAAAATGGCGGCGGCAGCAGCAACCAATCAGATTTTGTATAGTTTATGTATAGCTACCTGCCATGCTTTCCATTGGTTTCTACAGTAACATTGCAGCGCCCTCTGTTGGTTTTACAGAAACGTGCTGCACCACCTATTGGATTTACCCAAACTTACAGCACCATAGAGATTAGCGGGTCACCTCCCAGTTCTCCATCTTTTTGCCCTATTTTTCTCTAGGGTGGTTTCAAACCGGCGGGTAAAATCGCGCCATTTTTAACCGATGCGTTGGTTATTGAAAAAAAAAGCAGATTTCGCAGCCAATGATTCCCGACGGTTCCCTTCCCTTCAGCAAGGTTTTCACTGATGTGATGTTGAGAGAGAAAATCACAGCCTGCTGTGTCCTTCTGCGCAGTGCGTTTTTTAAAATCTCCCATGTAATCCTATGGAGGCTGCGTTTTAGCGCATCACAAGGCGAAAAATATGCGCTGCAATGTTAACATTGGAAAGTCCTACCGACTTGCACGTTAAACAAAAACATGCGGTTTTTAATGTGCGCGGCAGCGATGCGATTTAATCCTCTAAAAAAAAGGATCGCTGGTGATTGTCACGGCCGTATATTGGGACAAAACTAAGCCTAAGATTTCTGGCTGGAATCGGCACACGTGACGGGGCGGAGCTACGATGACGACGCGGTGAGCAGCTCTCCGGCACGAGCGGCCCCATTCACCAGGCAGAAGACCGCACAGCGCAAGCGCGTCTAAAAAAGCAAGAAGCCAGCGAAATTAGACGGAGCCATGGAGACGGGGACGCCAGCAACGGAGCAGGTAAGTGAATAACTTCTGTATGGCTCATATTTAACCCCTTAGTGACCAAGCCTGTTTGCGCCTTAATGACCAGGCCAAATTTGGCAAATCTGACATGTGTCACTTTAACATGGAAAAACACCAGAAAGGTTTTGCATATCCAAGCGATTCTGACATTGTTTTTTCGCCACATGTTGTGCTTCATTTAGGCGGAAAAAATAGACCGATAGAAATTGTGTTTATTTATTAAAAGCGCCAAAATTGGGAAAATTTTGAAAAAAATGGTCATTTTTTCACATTTCCAACTGCAATATCTTAAATATGTGCAAACATAATATAGAAATTTTTGCTAAGATTTATATTTCCACCCGTTTACTTTATTTTGGGCGCACATTGGAAAAACTTTCGGTTTTTTTTAACTATTTAGGAGACGTACAAATTTAACATTACTTTTTAGCATTTTGAGGAACACTTTGACGCCAGGAAGACGGAGCGGCGGCTGGTGGGCCCACAGCACCTGCGCAGCCCGGTGAGTCTACCACACAAAACACTGTAAATGTTATTGCTAGATCTGTGCCTGTAGGGGGGGGTATAGGTAGTGGTGCGGTCAGTTTTGCTGGTGCGCATGGGGGGGATAACGATTTGAGGGCACTTATGGGTTGTATGTGGGAATTCCTGCGGAGGCAGGAAATGGGGTCGGTCGGTTTGCCTGGAACGGCGTTTAACACGCCGGGTAGTGTGTCGTCTGGCGGGGAGGGCTTCCCCGCTGGGGCGACTGGGGGAGTCCAGGCAGGGGGAACGGGAGGGCCGGACGTGGGGCCATCGCCGGTGGCTGCATGGAGTACTTCAATGGCAACCCCTTCCAGTAGGGTAAGTACTCTAGGGGTCAGCTCGGGGGGGGCAGATGAAACGGCGTCAGGGGTGACGGTTGCCGTACAAACGGAAAGGGACGGGGAAGCAGTGCGGTTGGACGATAGGGCAAAAGGGGAGGTATACGTGTGTTTCGAGGGCCCGTTGGGAGCACATCTTAAGAAGGAAACGAGGGAGAAGATATGGCGGGACGAATTTGTAGAGATATTCTCCCTCTTGCCTTTGGAGAAATTTAATTTGGACAAAGGCAAAAGGACCGAATACAAGAAGGAGGAGGAAGAAAAACGCAGATGGCGTTTAATTCCTCAAACATTTAATAATTGGTTGCAGGCGTTCGCTATATTGGCCAGCGTAATTGGGGAGAAGGCGCCGGAGAACTGTTCCGGCCTCTTCTGTTATCTAGATTCGATAGGCGAGGCGTATCGGGTTTACGGGGGTCAAACCTGGTTAAGGTACGACGAACAGTTTAGGCAACGTAAGGCGGTGAGGCCGTCAATCCGTTGGGACCAAAAAGATATTGGTCTGTGGCTTCGGGTCATGGCACCTAGTCGATTTGGGCAGCCTTTTCACGGGGGAGCCGGGCCATCAGGCCTGGCTTCAACCTCACAGGGGGGAAACCAGGGGGGTCAGTCAGGGGGTAATAGAGTCGGTTTGTGTTGGCAATTTAATGAGGGCCAATGCAAATTCGGAGCAGGCTGCAGATTTAAGCATGTCTGCTCACACTGCAATGGCGGGTCACAAGGAGCATCAAAATGCTTTAAGAAAGGAAAAGGAAAGGCCGCAGGAGGGGGTGGAAAAAGGGAGGACGCCGGTGAGGCTGGAAGAGATGGTCAGGTTTCTAAATAGGTATCCTGACAGGGAAAAGGCGAAATTGTTGGAAGAAGGTTTTCGGGGGGGGTTTCACATCCCTCCCCCAAAACATGAGATTCCGTTATCAACAAAAAACCTACTCTCGGCCATGAGGAATCCGGAAGTGGTTTCGGAGAAACTGGCAAAAGAAATTAGCTTAGGGCGGATGGCAGGCCCCTTTCAGGAGCCTCCCCTCCGGAACTTCGTAGTGTCTCCCCTGGGAGTAGTACCTAAGAGGGAACCGAATAAGTTTCGGTTAATACACCATCTTTCTTATCCGAAAGGGGCATCAGTGAACGATGGTATAGACCCTGAGCTCTGTTCGGTGGTTTATACATCTTTTGATGCGGCACTAAAATGGGTAAGAAGGTATGGGAGGGGGGCGCTGTTAGCGAAAGCCGACATTGAGTCGGCGTTCCGCCTTTTGCCGGTTTCTCCAGATAGTATTCGCTTACTTGGTTGTTTTTGGGGAGGTAAGTATTTCGCCGATCGGTGTCTGCCCATGGGATGTTCAATCTCATGTGCATACTTCGAAGCCTTCAGCACTTTCTTGGAATGGGTAGTGAAAGACACTGCAAAGCAGCAGTCAGTAATTCACTACCTTGACGATTTTTTGTGTATTGGCCCAGCGGAATCGCCGATGTGTGCGACTCTGCTGGGAACGTTACAGTGGGTGGCGGATCGGTTCGGGGTGCCTTTGGCTCCCGACAAGACAGAGGGCCCTGCAACTTCTCTTCAGTTTTTGGGCATCTGGATTGATACGGAGGCGATGGTATGTCAATTACCGGAAGATAAGTTGCGGGATTTAAAATGCGAGGTAGAAAAGACACGGAAAGTCAAGAAAGTCACGCTGAAGGGGCTTCAGTCATTATTGGGCAAGTTGAATTTCGCTTGCAGAATAATGCCTATGGGGCGAATATTTTGTCGAAGAATGGCATCGGCCACGGCGGGAATTCGAGCCCCGCATCACTACATCAGAGTGGGGAGGAGTTTAAAAGGGGACCTAGCAGTCTGGGCTTCCTTTTTAAACAAATACAATGGGAGGTCCATGATAATCTCGGAAGTGAGTGAGAATGTGGACTACGAGTTGTTTACAGACGCGGCAGGGAGTGCGGGATTTGGGGCATTTTGCCAGGGGCAATGGTGTGTTGGGGAATGGCCAGTCAGATGGCGGGAGGAAGGTTTGACGAAGAATCTGGTATTGTTGGAACTGTTTCCAATAGTGGTGGCCGTGGCGCTTTGGGGCGATCGCCTTCAGAACAAGAAGGTGAGGTTCCATTGGGACAATATGGGGGTGGTGCAGGTGATCAATGCTTTGACCGCCTCATCACCCCCGGTGGTGAATTTGTTGCGCCACCTGGTATTGGAAACATTGAAGATGAATATTTGGATAGTGGCGGTGCACGTGCCGGGGATTGAGAATTCAATCGCGGATGCTCTTTCTCGGTTTCAGTGGGAGCGATTCAGGACCCTGGCCCCTCAGGCGGAGGACCGAGGGAGGACGTGCCCGTCTCATCTTTGGAGTGTGGTAAGAGAGCAGTGGGGCATCTAATCGAGAGGTCACTGGCTCAGGGTACTAGAGCTGCGTATATAGCAGCGTGGCAGGAGTGGGAAGGCTGGGTAGGTCAGCTTGGGATAGGAGAGGCGGAGGAAGATAGAGTGGGGGCGCTGTTAAGTTGGTTGGGTAAGGCAGAGCAGGATAATGTTTCGGTGTCACGAGCGAACAGGTTCATGGCAGGGGTAGCATTTGGGTGTAAGTTAAGGGGGGTGGGGGATATAACGAAGAATTTCCTAGTGAGACAAGCGTTGAAGGGTTTTAGAAAAGGTAAAGGCAGTGTGGACTTACGTAGACCAGTTTCGTTTGAGTTGTTAGAAAAGTTAGGGGGGGTACTGGAAGGCCTCTGCGATACGTTGTTCGAAAGATCGTTATTCAGG
Source organism: Eleutherodactylus coqui (assembly GCF_035609145.1). Taxonomy (NCBI): domain Eukaryota; kingdom Metazoa; phylum Chordata; class Amphibia; order Anura; family Eleutherodactylidae; genus Eleutherodactylus; species Eleutherodactylus coqui. Next base: position 814,626 of record NW_027102247.1, read on the forward strand.
TTAGCGTTTTCACTGGCATTTTTTTGGGGCATTTAGGGTGGGGGAGTTGGTGTCCCCTAGTAAATCAGTTGGGGGAGGTTTACAGGGGGGGGGATGTTAGAAAAGTTGATGACCATTTAGAGTTGGTCATACGCCGATCAAAAACAGATCAGGCTGGGCGGGGACATTTGATTAGATTGGGTAGGGTTCACGGGTCAATAATGTGCCCCGTGTCGGCATGGGTTAGCTATACTGAGGTAGCGGGTAAGAGATTAGGCCCTTTATTGCAGCATGAGGGGGGCCAGTTTTTGTCACGCTTCCAGTTTACAGCGATCTTTGGGAAGGCGCTGAGGGAGCTCGGTTTAGATGAGTCGCAATTTGGGACACACTCGTTTAGGGTGGGGGCGGCTACAGAGGCACAGGTGCAAGGTTTGTCGGGCGAGTCGATTAGAAAAATCGGTAGGTGGCAATCTGGGAGATATAAATTGTATGTTCGTCCCCAGTTGCTGTAACAGTGTTAGGGGGGTAGGGGGTATAATGATAATCAAGGGGTGTTGGTCAATTTTGTTTTCTCCTTTTTGTTTCAGGTCCACAATCGGCGCTTGTGTGGATTATGGGCCACTCATATGTTTATTGGGGGGCGGAGAGGGCTAGTGTGAGGCAGGACGGGAGACAGTTGAGGTTTCCTAGGTCAGAGGCGGTCCTGAGATGGATGGGAGTTAGAGGGATGTCGTGGTGCAAAGTGTTGGAGGAGTTTGAGAGGATGGTGGGTTTAGACAGGGCCCCGGACATAGTTGTTATACATGCAGGGGGGAATGATTTGGGGAAAAGGCCCTTCAGGGATCTATCGAGGGATATCAGGTATGATATCCTGAGATTGTTAGCGGCGCATAAGAAGATGGTGGTGGTCTGGTCAGAGATCGTGCCTAGGCAGGTATGGAAGTTTGTGCGGACTGCAAGAGGATTAGACAAAGCGAGAATAAAGCTTAATAGGGAAGTATCTCGCTTTGTGGGAAGGAATGGGGGGGTCGCGGTGCGACACATAGACCTAGAGTCTGGCAGGGGGAATTATTGGAGACAAGATGGGGTGCATTTAAATGAGATAGGTTTGGACTTGTGGTTAGAGGCAGTTCAGGAGGGAGTGGAGCGCGCCTTGTTGTTGTGGAGGGCGGCGCAGGCTTGAGGTTTCAAGCCATGCTGGCTGTGGCGGTTAGGGAGGGGTCCTTGGAGTCAATATAAGAGGGGGTAAGGGGGGAGGCAGGGGTTAGTAGAGTTACCTCCTCCCCCCTCTGGTTAGTTTTAAATTGTAGGTGGGTCTGTCGCCTCTTGTTTGGCAGGGGGTTACCTGCTAAAGTTGTGGTTGTTAATAGCCGGGGTATGGCTAGATAGCCTCGGGGTCGGGAGGTTGGTGACTCGAGGTAAATGGCGAGTCTCCTGAGTCAGGTGATTGGAGACGGGAGGCGTAGTTTGGAAGATAGGGTTTCCCGAGTCAGGATTTTTAGGAGACGGGAGACAGTTACACCTATCTTCCTTGTTTTTTGGGTGAGGCGACAGATAATTTTGTGGGGAACTCCAAGGATCTCTCCATAGTAGTTAGGATAAGGGTTAAAAAGTGTTATTCAGGATTTATTGTTGTATGTTATAATAAAATTGGCTGCTGTGGCCAAATTTAATCCAAAAAGAAGTTGTCGGTGTTTATTTTAGATAAGCTAGGTTAAAAGGGGTAATGGGGGGGTAAGTGGTCACAGCGACGACTCCGTTGTACCTAGTCATGCCCCAAAGTTACTGTAAGATTCTATTGCTTTACTGGTTTTTGCTTTTTTTGGTGTTTTTTATCTTTCATCCCAGTGCTACAAAGACCGAGGACAGAAAGCTCTGGCACTGAAATACTGTGATGAGGCTTCAGCCATGCCACTGGTTACTAAAGAGGTGAGGACTGTCAGTAGTAACGTGGTAACACAATTCAACTGTTATTTCAGCCATTGATTTACTGACCTACTCCACTGCTTACTGTATTGATTCTCTAGAATAGAGCCTCCATAGCCGCCTGTTCCCCATCTTCTATTCTAGAAGCTAGAAGTGGTACAACGGGGTACTAGAGTCCCCTTGCCTGTCCTTATCTTATCTTTTATCCAAGCTACAAGGCGTACAACAGGGTACTAGAGCCTCCATTCCCATCTGTATAACCTCTTGTATCCAAGCTAGAAGTGGTACAACAGGATACCAGAGCCTCCTTGCCCACATGTTTGAATTCTGAAGGCACCCATTGAAACAAATATGTTTGTGTGAAGCGGCCCTTACTGTACTTTTGTTAGCATGAATCAAGCACATTTGCAAGCGCAAAAAAACACGCAACCATGCTGCCATTTATTGAAATGGGCAATTAGTGTAATTAGAATAATACATGTTCTTCCCCTGCAGAAATGCACGAGAAAATAAGGGGGAATGCTTTTTTTTTGGACAAAATGCGCATGCAAAATACACTTATGTGAAGGAACTCGCTGCAATCAGCGGGTTCTACTGACGTGTATTTAGCATGTATATTTTTCATGCGTAATATGCTACGCAAATACATCTGTGTGAATCTGTCCGAAGAGCCCACGGTGGTATGCGTAAAACGCTGCGTCTCTGCGGTGAGAACACAATCGTGGACATGAGCCCTAAGGCTGGAGCTCTATGGAGTCTTTCGCCATGACATGGGTCATGTGACCAAAGATCGCTGTGCAGCCCTGTGAACTTGCATACTCAAATATATCAATGGGGTCGCGCAAGTTCCCACAACCTATAGAGTGCTAAAACCTCACCGAGGTTGGATTTTTGCAATATATTGGTCGCAGCTACTTGTGAGTTGTATCGCAACTACATTGTCTTCAGTAAGGCCAGCTGCACACGACCGCTTCACATTCCGAATGCGGGATACCACAGCGGAACCTGGCCGTTACCCCAGCGTTCCTGCAGAATCTGTAATGCAGATGACCGCGAGTGTGAAGGAAGTAGCAGTAGTATGTATCTTTCAATGCATGTGATTTGCTGCAGATCCTCCGTGTGGACGATGACTGCGGATTGAACAATAGGAAACCGGTGGTGTGAAGCCGGCCCGAGAGTGTGAGGTCGCAGGGCTATACAGCGATCTTGGTCACGTAGCACTAGTCTCATTGCATGACTACGACTCTGCCGTTCATGGGAGCTCAGTGCTTGACATGACAACTCCCTGCTGTTGGCGCGACCACCAGTCACCCTTAAAAGTAAACAGAAAGTTAAAAAATGGTAAAATGTAATCTTCGCTCATATTCGTGAGGGGAGATGCAATTACATACCTAAGGCCCCCGGATTTACCCTTGGACCTCACCTCAGCTTCTGCGCACGCGCCCGTCGTCAATGTTGGCCGATGCAAGAGCCGCAGATTGCCTGAGTAATTTAAGATATCCCTGCTCCTGGCTACCAAACATAGCCGAGAGCCTGGAGATTTCATGGTGGGCCGCAGTACGTGGTCCCCAGTCACGTGATTGCCATTAGCCAATGGATAACGGCGATCATGTAAAAGTAAGAGTTACAGCTTCACCTCCTGTCACGAATCCAATCCGTAAGGGAAGGTGAAAATATTTCCCTAAGGCCTCCGGCGATGTCCCCCGACGGGATCCTTATCCTCGGTTGGATAACGGCGATCATGTAAAAGTTAAGAAAAAGTTGAAGTTTAATCTCCCCTCTTTGATCGGTGAGAGGAGATGAAACTTCTTACCGGAGGCCTCCGTATTTGAACCTCGATGTGATCCTCCTCCGTGGACCTTCTCCGGCTTCTGCGCATGAACCTGCCTTAAAATGCCAGACACATGCGCAGCAGCTGGGGAGCCCGGTACATTTTTTAATCTCTGTGCTCCCGGCTAACAAAGGTCACCGAGAGCCTGGAGCTCAATTCTGCCGTTTTCTCTCCCTGCGATCATAAAAAAAGATGATGTGATACAGGCGAACATGGAGGCTCTAGTACCCTGTTGTCCCACCTCTAGCTTGGATACAAGATGTGATACAGGCGAGTATGGAGGCTCTAGTACTTTGTTGTACCGCCTCTAGCTTGGATACAAGATGTGATATGGGGGGCAATTGAGGCATACAGGTTCCATATGGTATTATGTGTCCACATTTGCTGTGACTGAGCCTCTAGATCATACAAACTTCTAGGCTGTGGGAGTTGCCATCCTAAATGCGCAGACCGGTGCCAGCGGCCGGCGAGTGACGTTTCTGTGCGGGGCTCGCAGAGCCCCGCACAGAAATAGAGCATGCCGCGGTTTGTTTTCCACGTGTGATTCTAGGCTCTATTCTAGAGAATCAATACAGTAAGCAGTGGAGTAGGTCAGTAAATCAATGGCTGAAATGAACAGTTGAATTGTGTTACCACGTTACTACTGATAGTCCTCACCTCTTTAGTAACCGGTGGCATGGCTGAAGCCTCATCACAGTATTTCAGTGCCAGAGCTTTCTGTCCTCGGTCTTTGTAGCACTGGGATGAAAGATAAAAAACACCAAAAAAAGCAAAAACCAGTAAAGCAATAGAATCTTACAGTAACTTTGGGGCATTACAGCAGCACACAATGTCCCTGCAGGTTGGATTACAGATGAGTGCTGCTGTATGGTGCCTTCATACCTCTAGGGCAGGATACCTACCTGATATGTATTGTCATGGGGCGCACCAAGATCTTGTCTCAGGCTTTGCTTGCAGTCCTACCATATCGCACTAAATGCAGAAGTGCAGTCAATGCAGCTTTTTACCTAAAATAGTAAAAATTGGTCAAAGCCTCATGCAGTGTATTACCTGACCCTGGAATAACATCAATGGCAATTATAAGAATAATGCTGATAATAATACAAATTCTGTATGTCTGTTTTCAGCCTTACAAAACCATAACTATAGAAGTTTAAATTTATACGTAAAGCTAGATATTTTTAGAAATATCTATATTGATATATAACTATCTATTTTTATAGCTAGATATATATCTATGCAGTAAGATGCATTAGATCGATGGTGACACGCGCACCCGAAACAAGGACCACAGGTTGTAAGCAGCCATTTTTCCGTCAGTCTCCACTGGAGTCTCTCCCAGGCCCAAACTGAACCTACCTACCTGAATTGTAAGTACCTACCTTCTTGTTCTCTATGAAAGAACTGAGCGTACCTTTTAAAAAAATGGCGGCAGCAGCAGCAACCAATCACATTTTGTATAGTTTATGTATAGCTACCTGCCATGCTGTCCATTGGTTTCTACAGTAACATTGCAGCGCCCTCTGTTGGTTTTACAGAAACGTGCTGCACCACCTATTGGATTTACCCAAACTTACAGCACCATAGAGATTAGCGGGTCACCTCCCAGTTCTCCATCTTTTTGCCCTATTTTTCTCTAGGGTGGTTTCAAACCGGCGGGTAAAATCGCGCCATTTTTAACCGATGCGTTGGTTATTGAAAAAAAAGCAGATTTCGCAGCCAATGATTCCCAACGGTTCCCTTCCCTTCAGCAAGGTTTTCACTGATGTGATGTTGAGAGAGAAAATCACAGCCTGCTGTGTCCTTCTGCGCAGTGCGTTTTTTAAAATCTCCCATGTAATCCTATGGAGGCTGCGTTTTATCGCATCACAAGGCGAAAAATATGCGCTGCATGTTAACATTGGAAAGTCCTACCGACTTGCGCGTTAAACAAAAACATGCGGTTTTTAATGTGCGCGGCAGCGATGCGATTTAATCCTCTAAAAAAAAAGCATCGCTGGTGATTGTCACGGCCGTATATTGGGACAAAACTAAGCCTAAGATTTCTGTGGTTTCGTTTTCACCAGCAGTATTCTCTCCCGTTAATACTTGACCGAGAAAATATAGGACCTCCCCTATGAATACTATGTGCGTAAAAGATCAGGCGGCCGCCATATTCCCACCATTTATTTTGTTTCTTACAGTTGCTCCTACAGCGGTGTGTGTTTGTGTTTGTATATGTATGTGTGTATGTATGTGTATATATTTTACACACATACACACATCGCAATGCATTGTTCTTACAAGGCGCACTGCACTGGCAGACACACTCGCATATTTGCCATGCGAGATATTGGTTTGAGTTTCTCGGGCTGATATAGTGCTCACTTGTGTAAAATCAGCCACAGAGAATGAATTTAACATCACCAAAGACATAAAGCTATACATTGCCCTCTATTGTCAGCATGCTGTTATCCTGACCCCCAAGTGTCAATGCATAATGCATCCCAAGTGGCAGCTTGCCCACCCATATCACGTCTTGTAGCCAAGCTAGAGGCGATACAACAGGGTCTGTTTCACATTTTGTATCCAAGCTAGAGGTAGTACAACTTTAACTTTTTTCCTTCTGCTTTGCTCAGATTCATTCAAATACTGTGGGTCAAAATACGCAGCACAGCCCTAGAGGAATTCGTTAAGGGGTCTAGTTTTTTTAAACAGGGTCATTTGTGGGGGTTCTCCAACAGCACCTAGCGGACATGGCGCGGCCCCAACTGCACCGCTCTGCGCCATCTGCGTGCAGCGCGGGGACTTCTTACAGATGCGACACTATTGTACCCTTTACATTCCACGGTCAGCATAGATTGCTGTCAGTCCCAACCAGCTCCCACTGTGAACCCTTTACATTCCACGGTCAGCATAGATTGCTGTCAGCCCAAGCCAGCTCCCACTGTGCTCCCTTTATATGCCGCGGTCAGCATAGATTGCTGTCAGCCCCAGCCAGCTCCCTCTGTAAACCTTTTACATGCCACGGTCAGCATAGATTGCTGTCAGCCCCAGCCAGCTCCCTCTGTGAACCCTTTACATGTCACGGTCAGCATAGATTGCTGTCAGCCCCAGCTAGCTCCCTCTGTAAACCCTTTACATGCCGTGGTCAGCATTTATTGCTTTCAATCCCAGCCAGCTCCCACTGTGAACCCTTTACATGTCGCGATCAGCGTAGATTGCTGTCAGTCCCAGCCAGCTCCCTCTGCGAACCCTTTACATGTCGCGATCAGCGTAGATTGCTGTCAGTCCCAGCCAGCTCCCTCTGTGCTCCCTTCACATGCCGCGGTCAGCATAGATGGCTGTCAGTCCCAGCCAGCTCCCTCTGTAAACCTTTTACATGCCCAGTCAGCATAGATTGCTGTCAGTCCCAGCCAGCTCCCTCTGCGAACCCTTTACATGCCACAGTCAGCATAGATTGCTGTCAGTCCCAGCCAGCTCCCTCTATAAACCCTTTACATGCCACGGTCAGCATAGATTGCTGTGAGCCCCAGCCAGCTCCCACTGTGCACTCCCCGCATGTAAACGCACCGTCAATACACTCCCCAGCATGTAACCACACCGTCACCACACTCCCCGCATGTAACCCCACCATCACCACACCGCCCTTATGTAACCGTACCGCCACCACACTCCCAGCATGTAACCCCACCGTCTCCACACTCCCTGCATGTAACCGTACCGTCACCACACTCCCTGCATGTAACCCCAGGTCGCCACATTTCCCTCATGAAAACCCACTAGTCATTTGAGGGGGTTCTTTATAGTTTTGGCCGCTCAATGGCTCTATAAGTGGGCAATGGGGCCTGAAATTTATTCAGTGGTACCCTGAAATCCAACGGGTATTCCTTTCATTGTAGGCCTAGCCATGGGTCCTGTAAGTCTATTAGGGCCACAATGGGTATGTTTCTGAACACGGGACAAACAGGGGTATCGATTTTGGGGTGAAAGCCTTCATTTATATGTGTGCTGTACCAAAAAAACTGTTTTTAAATTGACACAATAGCCCAAAAAATGAAAATCCTATTTTTTTCCTTTTGCTTTGCTTGAATTTATTCAAAAACTGTGGGGTCAAAATATGCAGTACATCCCTAGATAAATTCGTTAAGGGGTCTAGTTTTTAAAATGGGGTCATTTGTGGGGGTTCTATATGGTTTTGGGCGCTCAAGAACTCTACAAGTGGGCAATGGGGCCTAAAAGGACTTCAAGCAAAATCTATGTTCTGAAAGCCACCGATTACTCCTTTTATTTTGGGCCCCGTTGTGTATCCAGACATAAGATTAGGGCCACAATGGGTATGTCTCTGAACACGGGACAAACGGGTATCCATTTTTGGGTGCAAGTCTTCCTTCATATGTGTGCTGTACAAAAAAAAGCTGTTTTTAAAATGACAGAATTGCCGAAAAAACGAAAATCACAATTTTTTCCTTTTGCTTGGTTTGAATTCATTCAAAAACTGTGGGGTCAAAATATGCAGTACACCCCTAGATAAATTCCTTAAGGGGTCTAGTTTTCAAAATGGGGTCATTTGTGGGGGGTTTCTATTGTTTTGGGCGCTCAAGAACTCTACATGTGTGCTATGGGGCCTAAAAGGACTTCAAGCAAAATTTCTGTTTTGAAAGACACTGACTACTCCTTTCATTTTGGGCCCCGTTGTGGACTCAGATATAACAATAGGGCCACAATGGGTATATTTCTGAACACGGGAGAAATAGGGGTATCCATTTTGGGGTGTAAATCCTGATTTTCATGTAAACTATAGGAAAAAAATATGTCTTTAAAATAACAGATTTGCAAAAATATGAAATTTTACTTTTTCTCCTCTAAATTGAATTAATTCCTGAAAAAAAACTGTGGGGTCAAAATACTCATGACACCCCTCAGTGAATACATTAAGGGGTGTAGTTTTTAAAATGAGGTCATTTGGGGGGGTATCTATTATTCTGACACTCATGAGCCTTTCCAATCTCGGCTTGGTATAGAAAAACAAAGTGTTCCTCAAAATGCTAAAAAGTAATGTTAAATTTGTACGTCTCCTAAATAGTTAAAAAAAAACGAAAGTTTTTCCAATGTGCGCCCAAAATAAAGTAAACGGGTGGAAATATAAATCTTAGCAAAAATTTCTATATTATGTTTGCACATATTTAAGATATTGCAGTTGGAAATGTGAAAAAATGACGATTTTTTTCAAAATTTTCCCAATTGTGGCGCTTTTAATAAATAAACACAATTTCTATCGGTCTATTTTTTCCGTCTAAATGAAGCACAACATGTGGCGAAAAAACAATGTCAGAATCGCTTGGATATGCAAAACCTTTCTGGTGTTTTTCCATGTTAAAGTGACACATGTCAGATTTGGAAAATTTGGCCTGGTCATTAAGGCGCAAACAGGCTTGGTCACTAAGGGGTTAAATATGAGCCATACAGAAGTTATTCACTTACCTGCTCCGTTGCTGGCGTCCCCGTCTCCATGGCTCCGTCTAATTTCGCTGGCTTCTTGCTTTTTTAGACGCGCTTGCGCTGTGCGGTCTTCTGCCTGGTGAATGGGGCCGCTCGTGCCGGAGAGCTGCTCACCGCGTCGTCATCGTAGCTCCGCCCCGTCACGTGTGCCGATTCCAGCCAATCAGGAGGCTGGAATCGGCAATGGAACGCAAGGAAGGAGAAGAAAATCCACGGTGCACCATGGGAGAAGACCCGCGGTCCACCGTGGGAGAAGACCAGCGGCGCCATCTTTAAAAGAAGAATAGAAGAAGCTGCAGAACGCTGATGCAGGTAAGTGCAATGTGCTTTTTAAAAACTAACCTATGCTTTCTTTTTAACAGACTTTAAATGCACACAAAAGTAGAGCATGCAGCGGTTTTTTCGCATTTGGGCAAAAAAAGGAAACGAAAACCAATCCGTTGAAATCAATGGGTTTTATTCTCTGCATATTGTGCTCAGAAAGTTTGCGCATGCTAACACACGCGTGTAAATGTCCATGTGAAGGAACTCTTAAGCCTGGCTTCACATCGGTGTGTTTGTGTGCGCATTTATGCAGCGAATAGAGCCCTAATGAACGGGTTCGTTCACAAGTGCGCATCTTTACATTTCATGCAAAAAAAAATATGCAGCATACTCTATTTTGCGGCACTTTTGCACACCAAAAGTCCCCATAGAAGTCAATGGGGATGCACAAATATACATGTGATATGCCAGGAGGTGCGTGATACGCTGCGTAATTGCGCAGGAAAGGAACACATCCAGAACTCGTTAGACTAATTCCATACATATTTTTAGGTGACTTGGACATTTTCGTTCCTAAGATCTGAGTTCGACCAACAGACGGGCCTAATGTCACACGATGTCAATAGTAAGTAGCTTGTGTTCTCCCGCGGGGTTTTGAACGATAATTGTCCCATGTAAAAACATGCAGAAACTGAACGACTGGATCAGAATCGTCCAGTTGTTCACTTTTAAGCAGCTTAAAATCCAAACACATTTCTCGGTGTAAGCAGCAGCCGTCCAGTACTGAACGTCTGCTGCTTACAGTGAATGGAGGTGAGCAGAACTCTCCTCCAGCTGCCCCGCCTCCCTGCTGGCTGCGCTGTCAGCGATCCAGCAATGCTCGCTCCTGTGCAGAGCGAGCACCACAGGGATGAATGTCGGGCATTGTTTGCCTGACACTCGTTTTGTGTAAAAGGACCCTTGGACCTCCCTCACACAGGTGTTTTTGTACAGTTTTTAGTGCTGCGCTAAACGCTGTACAACGCACCCATACATTTCAATGGGGCTGCTCACACAAGGCTAAAAATGCTGTGTCTTCAACGCTGCGCTTTAACAGCGTTGCATGTTCTATTTTGGGACGTTTTCAGCCCTGTGTCACCCATTGAAATGAATGGGCAGCGGCCCGGGCTTCCCCTGCACTGACAAATGATCTATTGCTGTAAGCGAGGTTTGAGAACTCTCCTCCAGCAATAGATTGCTGTGATTGGACAGCATGGAGCTGTCATCCCGGGCCGCGGGACCCCACCCCCGATCACGCGATCGCGTTAAACTCAATGGAAAGTTAAAAACAATTAAAGTTTCAGCTCCCCTTACGGATCGGATCCGTAAGGGGAGCTGAGAGTACTCACCTCCGGTCCTCAGCAGCGTCCGGATCCTTCTGTCTTCTCCCCGGCACTGCCGCCGGCGTCTGCGCGTGCGCGCCAGACGCATTACGTCACGCGCATGCACAGAGAGCCGGGAGGCCCGGGAAATTTAAAAATTCCCTGCTCTCGACTAGAATGAGTAGCCGAGAGCAGGGAGCTGTCACCGGGAGCCGCTGTATGCGGTTCCCGCTCACATGATCCACCATTTTGCTTTTGTTGGTATCGGGTTGCATGTATTGATCGTGTCCTGTATGTGATAGTATAATATAGATATTTTCCCCACTGTGGTGGTGGCGTTACCTATTATGTCCGCCACTATGTTCGTTGTCACTGTTATTTCCGCCAAATTCTTTTACATCTGTGACTGAAGGCTTAGAAGGGTATTTCAATCTCAGCAAATAAAAGTAATACCTTGTATAATCAAAAATTAAAATTTTCCAATATAATTTATAAGCGACTATATGCATATGCATAAATATATATATATCCTAGAATATCCTAGCATCCCCGAAGGAAACAGACAGGCCTGGACAAGCTGATTTCTCCTGCGGAAACAAAGGCAAACCCCCATAGATTAAGGGCTCACTCAGACGGGAGTATGTGTCCCACGTATTTTTCATATGCACATTTACTACGCCTGTTAAATCCCCAAAAACTAGATAAGGTGCATATTCCGCACCAAAATAGGACACGTTGCAATTTTTTTTCCACAGACGTGAATAAAAAACGCTGGTGTGAGAAGCCCTAGACAAATCAGTGGGCTTTTAGCACTGCTTACTACGCATGTATTTTTCACATTGGGAGACATATGTCCATGTGAATTAGCCCTAAGGGTGTGTGTTCAGAGAAGAGTGCGCACAAGATACAAGCAGACCATGAGCATCTAGAATAGGGTTTTCCAACATTCCTTGGCCAAGTATTCCCTTCTCAAATAAATTACTTAAAAATTCAGCAAAGGTTATCATGGCACTATGTGTTGTACCTACCTTCATCACAATACCAGGACAGACTAAGTACTCCCTAGAGGCAATGACTGTACTCCTTGATAGAGAAATAAGGTGTACAGAGGTGGCAGTCATGACGCGGGTATATCGGATGTGACCTCTGTGACCTAACCCAAACCTCCCCCTTTCTTCAATTAAAACGCTGCAACTTCTAGCTTGGATAAATTTTTGGCCACAGCGGCCATTTATTAAAATTCTTATTAACAATTGATAAAAACATCAAATAAAACAACCCACTGAAAAGGGGGAAGTCCCTGGAGCCTCCAACCCCCTCTGTCGCCTCCCCAACAGGGAAAAGGATTTCCGTCCTGCCTCCCGCCGCTCTCTCCCTCTATCCGACTCGGGAGACTGAAATCCTTCCCGCTAAAACCCTCCCGTCGCAAGACAGCCGACTCGGGAGGCAACACACAACCGGTTGCCCCTAGTCGCCCTCCTCCTCCCGACTCAGAGAGGCGCGAGCCGTTCCTCGGCTAGCCACGTTTCTCTGCAGGGACTACGGCCTGACAGAGCCGGGAGGCGACAGGCTGACCACACACACTATACCCAAAAAGGGGGAGGGGGGGGGGGGGGGAGGTAGCCATCAGCCCCCGTTCCCCCCCCCCCCCCGCCCCGCACATCAGCTGGCTCCAAGAACTCCCCCCCCCCCCCTCCGAACGCCGCTATGACAATGTTACGATACCTCTACGACCCTTTCTACTAACTAAACTGCCCCCTATATGCTAAAGTAAGGGCGGGTGGGTGGGACTTCCTCGTGGCCTCCGTCTTCTCCTTCTGCTTCTTCTTCCTCCGTTGCCGCCTAGGGATGCTCCTCCCCCTGCTGTTCCCGCACTTTCTCTCTAACTTCCCCCTCTACTCCCCCCTATACTACACACCCCCCCCCTCTTCACCCTTCCATTAACCCTGGCCTCCCCGTTAACCCTGTCATGGGCTGCCTCCATATATATCCCCGGGGGCTACTATTCCGGCGCCTCTTGACGCGGGTATATCGGATGTGACCTCTGTGACCTAACCCAAACCTCCCCCTTTCTTCAATTAAAACGCTGCAACTTCTAGCTTGGATAAATTTTTGGCCACAGCGGCCATTTATTAAAATTCTTATTAACAATTGATAAAAACATCAAATAAAACAACCCACTGAAAAGGGGGAAGTCCCTGGAGCCTCCAACCCCCTCTGTCGCCTCCCCAACAGGGAAAAGGATTTCCGTCCTGCCTCCCGCCGCTCTCTCCCTCTATCCGACTCGGGAGACTGAAATCCTTCCCGCTAAAACCCTCCCGTCGCAAGACAGCCGACTCGGGAGGCAACACACAACCGGTTGCCCCTAGTCGCCCTCCTCCTCCCGACTCAGAGAGGCGCGAGCCGTTCCTCGGCTAGCCACGTTTCTCTGCAGGGACTACGGCCTGACAGAGCCGGGAGGCGACAGGCTGACCACACACACTATACCCAAAAAGGGGGAGGGGGGGGGGGGAGGTAGCCATCAGCCCCCGTTCCCCCCCCCCCCCCGCCCCGCACATCAGCTGGCTCCAAGAACTCCCCCCCCCCCCCCCTTCCGAACGCCACCGCCAGCATGGCATGACCACCTCATGCCTGCGCAGCACCCCACAGAACTAACGCGCGTTCTATTCCCTCCTGAACCCCCTCTAACCACAGATCCGTCCCAATCTCGTTGAGATGCACGCCATCGCTCCTCCAATAGTTTCCTACTCCCTTCTCAAGATCTATGTGCCGAACGGCCACTCCTCCATTACGCGCAACGAAGCGTGAAACCTCCCGGTTAACCTTGATCCTGGCCTTGTCTATCCCCCGCACTGAGCGCGCGTTGCGCCACACCTTGCGAGGGACCATCTCTGACCAGACCACGATCAAGCCCCGGTACATCTGCATCATACGAAGCATATCGTACCGGATGTCCCTACCTAGGTCCCTAAAGGGTCTCTGCCCCAAATCGTTGCCCCCGACGTGCAGTACGAGGATGTTAGGCGGCCTGTCTAGGGAGACTAAGCGCTGAACGTCCTGTAACACCCGGAACCAGGCCATGCCCCGCACTCCGATCCATCGAATTACCGCCGTCTCTCTACTCAGCCTTAACTGTCTACCGTTAGGCCTGATCTTAGCCCTCTCCCCCCCCCCAATACACAAAAGAGTGGCCCATTATCCACACCAACGCGGCTCGATGATCTGTAACAAAAGAAAAAACAACTAGTCGTAATTAACCCCGCCGCAAAAACGTACCCCCCCCCCCCGCTTAAAGCAAGTGCGGCCTGATATAACGTTTAAACCGTCCCGACTGCCACCGACCGATGCCCATCACCGCCTGACTATCCAGTCCCCTCTCTGCTGCCTCCGTTGCCGCGCCTATTCTAAAAGAATGTGTCCCGAAATTAGAGCTGTCTAACCCCAGCGTATCTATCGCTCTTCTTAACACCGCCTCGAACTGGAACCTTGACAAAAAACGACCATCTCGGTGCTGCAGAAGAGGCCCCACCCTGACTCCTGCTAACAAACTGTAGTCCTCCCAACATTTAACTGGGCACATGGACTCTCCCCGCACTTGTCCTAGCGACACTCTCCGACCTCTACCCTCCTGATCCATCTTAGAACGACGGATGACTAATTCCAACCGCCCTTTTATAACCTTGGTATCCTCGCTTTGTAAACCCCCCCCTTTCTTTTTGCTGGGGGAAACCAGTTCCCCCAGCCGAAGAGCCCCAAAGAAAGCTAATGAAAAAGCCAACTTAAAAAGCGAGTATTCAAACCCGTCCCCGCATATCTCCCCCAATGCGCCCCCCAATCTCTTCAACAAGTCGAACGAGATTGGCCGACGCATATCTGACCCCCCCCCCGCCCCCTTCTAAACCCCTTTAGTGCCTGTCTGACTACAAAATTCTTTGTAACATCAGTCAAACCCCGCAACTTAGCGCCAAACGCCACTCCTCCCATAAATTTGTTAACTCTGGCGACTGACAACCCTGTCTCAGAACTTTTCCCCAACCATCCTAACAACGCCCCTACCCTGTCCTCGTCTGAACGCACGATTCCCCACTGCTGCAGCCACTCCTCCCATTCCGACCAGGCTGCCCTATAAGACGTCCACGTACTCCGAGCCAGTGAGGTACCTATCAAGTGCCTCACTGCTCGCTGACCACGCTCCAGATGTGTCTCGGGCAAGACACCCCTTCCTTCTCTGCTGCCGGGGCCAAACGTCGGAATCGCTCCCACTGGCAACGAGAAAGAGCATCCGCTAGTGAATTGCTCACCCCCGGCACATGTACCGCACCTATCCAAGCGTTAAGTGATAACGCTTTCAGCACCAGGTGGCGCAGTAAGGCCACCACTGGAGGGGACGATGCAGACAATTTATTTATCGCCTGCACGACCCCCAGGTTGTCGCAGTGAAAGCGTACTCTCTTGTTCCTAAATTGCTCGCCCCATATCTCCACCGCCACTATAATGGGGAAGAGCTCGAGTAGCACCAAGTTCCTTACCAACCCTGACGAGAACCAATCGCTCGGCCATCCGGCCGCGCACCACTGGCCCTGGAAGTAAATCCCAAAACCCGAACTCCCTGCGGCGTCAGTAAACAATTCCCAATCAAAATTGTTTACCATTTCCTCCATCATTACTGACCGACCGTTGTAGTTCTCTAGAAACGCCGCCCATACTGCTAAATCTTTCTTGAGTTCCTTACCTAGCCGGATAAAATGGTGGGGTAACCGAACCCCCGCCGTTGCTGACGCTAGCCTTCTGCTGAAAATTCGCCCCATCGGCATTATTCGGCAAGCGAAATTAAGCTTGCCCAATAACGATTGGAGCTCCCTCAAAGTGACCTTGGTGACAACCCTTGCTCTTTTTACCTCCGCCTTTAACTCTGTCAACTTCTCCTCGGGCAATCTGCATTCCATTGCAACCGTGTCAATGGTAATGCCCAGGAACTTTAAACATGTATTGGGCCCCTCTGTCTTCCCAGGCGCCAAAGGCACCCCGAATTGACCGGAAACCCATTGAAGTGACCCCAGCAAAGTTGCACAAATAGGCGAACCTGCTGGCCCTATGCATAGGAAGTCATCCAAATAATGGATCACTGACCTAATCCCCGTGCAATCCCTAACTACCCATTCTAAAAAGGAACTGAACGCTTCAAAATAAGCGCAAGAAATGGAACAGCCCATGGGTAGGCACCTATCCGCAAAATAACTTCCCTCCCAAAAACACCCTAACAAACGAATGCTCTCGGGAGCAACTGGGAGCAACCTAAACGCAGACTCGATATCCACCTTTGCCAGCTTCGCTCCCTGCCCATACCTGCGGACCCATTTTATTGCGGCGTCAAATGAAGTATACACCACAGAACAAATTTCCGGGTCTATACCGTCATTTACTGACGCCCCCTTTGGGTATGACAGATGGTGTATGAGTCGAAACTTGTTAGGTTCCTTCTTAGGAACAACCCCCAGCGGTGAGACCACCAGGTCCGCCACGGGCGGGGAACGGAACGGTCCCGCCATGCGGCCTAACTGAACCTCCTTAAACAATTTTTCGGTCACCACAGCCGATTGCCGAATCGCTGACGGCAAATTCTTGGTTGTGACCGGAACCCTATGAACTGGGGCGGGAATTCTAAAACCGTCCCTAAAACCCTCAAACAGTAAACTAGCCTTATCTCGGTCGGGGTACCTATTTAGAAACGGCACCATCTTTGCCAGTTTCACTGGTGTCATCCCTTTTTCCAGGTGCCCCGAAACCCTTTCCTTTTCCTTTTTTAAAGCACTTTGCTGCTCCATGTGACGTGCCGTTACACACGGAGCAGACGTGCTTGAACCTGCAAGAGTTCCCGAATTTGCATTGGCCGTCGTTAAACTGCCAACACAATCCGAGCCTATGACTCCCTGACTGTCCTCCCTGCCCCCCCCCTTGGGAACCACTGGCCGAGCTGCTAGTCCCGGCCCCCCCCTGAAAGGGCTGGCCAAACCTAACTGGGGCCATTACCCGCAACCATAGGCCAATATCTTTCTGATCCCACCGAATAGACGGTCGGATCGCTTTCCGCTGACGAAATTGTTCGTCGTACCTAAGCCACGTCTGGCCCCCGTACACCCTGTACGCCTCACCTATCGCATCGAGATAGCAAAAAAGGCTGGAGCAATTCTCAGGCGCCTTTTCACCTATAACGCTGGCCAGAATAGCGAAGGCTTGCATCCAGTTGGAGAACGTCTGTGGAATCAGTCTCCACCGACGTTTCTCCTCCTCTTCCTTCTTATATTCTGTCCTTTTCCCTTTATCTAAATTGAATTTTTCCAAAGGGAGAAGGGAAAAGATCTCGACGTATTCGTCGCGCCAAATCTTTTCTCTAACCTCCTTCTTTAAGTGTGCACCTAGGGGGCCCTCGAAACACACATAAACTTCCCCCTTTGCTCTGTCATCCAAGCGAATCCCTTCCCCATCTTTCTCCGTCTGGACCCCTACCGTAACGGGCGCTACCTGCTGCCCTACAGACGCCCCCGCCGTGCTACCACCCCTAGCGCTATCGTCGGCGATCGACGCATTGGACGGTAGCGTCCAAGCAGCTACTGGCGACGGCCCTGCTCTTGCGTCTTGCTTGCGCCACAACTCCCATAATCCACCCAGAAATAACCCAAAATCACTCGCTGCGCCATGTGTGCCTGCCATCGCCCCCCCCATCCCCTGTCCACCCCCCAAAACTATCTCCCGCGTGCGCAACGCGGCTAACTGCATGTAATGTACTGTCCCCGTGTGTTTGCTCACCTGGCTGCGTAGGGGCTGTAGTCCCACCAGCCGCCGATCCTCCCTCCAGCGGATCCGATTCCTCGTCCGAATGTGGTCCGAACTGACGACCGGGGTCCTCCTCTGGCTGCATACGCACCTCCGGATTCGCAGCCGCCTGCCTGCTGCTCGGCCTGGCTCTCACGGGCCGCACTTCAGCTTGTCCCTGGAAGTCACTGTGGGGCTGCTCTGCTACCACCGGCTCTCCTGCAGAGCGGCCCCACGCTGTAGCTCGGTTCACCGCCGACAGCCCGGTGTTAGGCCCCGCCCCCCTGGCAGCACGGGACCTAGTGCCGGACGCTGCGCCGTGCCGCCCGGCGAGATTCCTCCCGGGCCTGCGCTCCCCCGATGGCATGGATGGTGCAGGGAGCCGGCCCGGAGGGGCCCGTGAGGGACTCTCTATGCGGCGCCGACGCTGTGGAGCCTGATCAGGGCTCAGACGCGCCGGAGCGCGGGCCCTCCTAGTACTCGGCCCTCTCGCCGATGCTGCCGGTGTCTGCCTGCTCCCTCCTGCCTCCTCCCTCCGGCCGCTAGCAGTCCCCGACAGCGCTCCCGCTGCTGCCTCCGGTGTGCGGCTCCCCGCAGCGGCTGTCCTTCGCCCCCTTTCTCTCACCGCAGTTGCTGCAGGGGCTCCGGACGCCTCTCCCCCCGATGCTGCTGACCGTGCGGGTGCCGCTTCCACCTCCGATGGGCCCGGGGCCCCGACATCCAGGACCCTCATGAGCCAGTCGATGCCCCGCTCCTCCACCGCTGCCCGGATCTTCTCCATGGCGGCCTCCATGTCCGGTAAGTCCTCTTCTGGGCGCTTCCTGACGATCACCTTCGGGCTCTTCACGGACAGGTCTGGGGACTTCGGTCTGCAGACTTCGGTCTTGGGACTCCTGTCTGGGGTCTTGGGACTTCTGCCTGGGGTCTTGGGACTTCTGCCTGGGGTCTTGGGACTTCTGCCTGGGGTCTTGGGACTTCTGCCTGGGGTCTTGGGACTTCTGCCTGGGGTCTTGGGACTTCTGCCTGGGGTCTTGGGTCTTCTCTACCTCTTCCCTCTTCTTCCTCGTGGCCTCCGTCTTCTCCTTCTGCTTCTTCTTCCTCCGTTGCCGCCTAGGGATGCTCCTCCCCCTGCTGTTCCCGCACTTTCTCTCTAACTTCCCCCTCTACTCCCCCCTATACTACACCCCCCCCCCCTCTTCACCCTTCCATTAACCCTGGCCTCCCCGTTAACCCTGTCATGGGCTGCCTCCATATATATCCCCGGGGGCTACTATTCCGGCGCCTCTTTACAATGGGTGATATGGGGCATTAAAAAGGGCTGAAACAAACTAAACTAGAGCAGATAGCATTAGAAAATTGTAGTGTTCGAACGCTCCCTGAGAAGCTCCATTGTGATCAATCAGTGGTTTTTTTTGCGGCTTTTCACAAACCACGCTAAATGCTGTAAAAAACATTCTGTGTGAAAGAGGCCTTAGTGACAAAGTCTGTTTGCTCCTTAACCCCTTATTGACCGCCCTATAGTGTTTTTAATCCCCACAGCCATAAAAACATGCTCATGCTGAGGATTACAGCCCTGGGGGCTGTGGACATGACAGCTCCTTGTTGTCAGCTGCCAGAGTGACCCCCAGTCACGCTATTGCCGTTATCCAAGTAAACAGTTAAAAACTTTAAAATTTCATCTTTCCTCATATCCGTGAGTGGAGATGAAATTACATACCTAAAGCCCCCGGATTTATCCGCGGACCTTACCCCAGATTGCCGGGGTAATTTAAAATCTCCCTGTTGCTGGCTAGCAAACGTAGCTGAAAGCCTGGAGATTTCACGATGGGCACCGGTCCCGGCGCTCTCCCCGACGCCCGGTTTGAATTTGGCGCTAAAAACCTCATGGCACGTCCTGCTCCTTGCGGCCTCTCGCCGCCGCGACTGCTCTTACGGCCGCCTCTCTTTGCAGCGGGACTCGGGCTGAGTCGCGCCGGGGGGGGGGGGTTTCTTTGCTTCGGGCGGCCTCGCCCGGCATCCCCCTCTAGTGCTGCTCCCTCTCCGGATACCGGCTCCCTTGCTGCTGGCTCGAGTGGCCTCCCCGACTCCGATCCCGACCTGCAGCTGGCGATTAACTCCTCCAGCCACTCGGCGCCATCCCGCTGGATTGCTTCTTGAATCAAACACTGTGTGTAGATCCGAGCGAGGAAAAGATGGCAGCTTGCTCTATTTCTCCACATACCACGCAGTGTGAGCCCTATACTTTTGTATGGGCAGCGTATATACAGCACTGTCCATACGCAATACATATGCAACCCCCACGATGAAACAGAGCAGGGAATTAGAAGAAAAAAGACAGTCACACATCGCATGATCGTGTACGTGAGATACGTAGTCATGCGCAGTACACTCGCTGCCATACGCAGTCTCTGCCGACAGAGTCGGCATCACATAGACCGTTAGTACACTACGGGACACCCGCATTGTTTTATGCATATAGTCGCTTATAAATTATATTGGAAAATTTTAATTTTTGATTATACAAGGTATTACTTTTATTTGCTGAGATTGAAATACCCTTCTAAGCCTTCAGTCACAGATGTAAAAGAATTTGGCGGAAATAACAGTGACAACGAACATAGTGGCGGACATAATAGGTAACGCCACCACCACAGCGGGGAAAATATCTATATTATACTATCACATACAGGACACGATCAATGCATGCAACCCGATACCAACAAAAGCAAAATGGTGGATCATGTGAGCGGGAACCGCATACAGCGGCTCCCGGTGACAGCTCCCTGCTCTCGGCTACTCATTCTAGTCGAGAGCAGGGAATTTTTAAATTTCCCGGGCCTCCCGGCTCTCTGTGCATGCGCGTGACGTAATGCGTCTGGCGCGGACGCGCAGACGCCGGCGGCAGTGCCGGGGAGAAGACAGAAGGATCCGGACGCTGCGGAGGACCGGAGGTGAGTACTCTCAGCTCCCCTTACGGATCCGATCCGTAAGGGGAGCTGAAACTTTAATTGTTTTTAACTTTCCATTGAGTTTAACGCGATCGCGTGACCGGGGGTGGGGTCCCGCGGCCCGGGATGACAGCTCCATGCTGTCCAATCACAGCAATCTATTGCTGGAGGAGAGTTCTCAAACCTCGCTTACAGCAATAGATCATTTGTCAGTGCAGGGGAAGCCCGGGCCGCTGCCCATTCATTTCAATGGGTGACACAGGGCTGAAAACGTCCCAAAATAGAACATGCAACGCTGTTAAAGCGCAGCGTTGAAGACACAGCATTTTTAGCCTTGTGTGAGCAGCCCCATTGAAATGTATGGGTGCGTTGTACAGCGTTTAGCGCAGCACTAAAAACTGTACAAAAACACCTGTGTGAGGGAGGTCCAAGGGTCCTTTTACACAAAACGAGTGTCAGGCAAACAATGCCCGACATTCATCCCTGTGGTGCTCGCTCTGCACAGGAGCGAGCATTGCTGGATCGCTGACAGCGCAGCCAGCAGGGAGGCGGGGCAGCTGGAGGAGAGTTCTGCTCACCTCCATTCACTGTAAGCAGCAGACGTTCAGTACTGGACGGCTGCTGCTTACACCGAGAAATGTGTTTGGATTTTAAGCTGCTTAAAAGTGAACAACTGGACGATTCTGATCCAGTCGTTCAGTTTCTGCATGTTTTTACATGGGACAATTATCGTTCAAAACCCCGCGGGAGAACACAAGCTACTTACTAGTATTAAGAGGCACAAGCTACTTACTATTGACATCGTGTGACATTAGGCCGGTCTGTTGGTCGAACTCAGATCTTAGGAACGAAAATGTCCAAGTCACCTAAAAATATGTATGGAATTAGTCTAACGAGTTCTGGATGTGTTCCTTTCCTGCGCAATTACGCAGCGTATCACGCACCTCCTGGCATATCACATGTATATTTGTGCATCCCCATTGACGTCTATGGGGACTTTTGGTGTGCAAAAGTGCCGCAAAATAGAGTATGCTGCATATTTTTTTTTGCATGAAATGTAAAGATGCGCACTTGTGAACGAACCCGTTCATTAGGGCTCTATTCGCTGCATAAATGCGCACACAAACACACCGATGTGAAGCCAGGCTTAAGAGTTCCTTCACATGGACATTTACACGCGTGTGTTAGCATGCGCAAACTTTCTGAGCACAATATGCAGAGAATAAAACCCATTGATTTCAACGGATTGGTTTTCGTTTCCTTTTTTTGCCCAAATGCGAAAAAACCGCTGCATGCTCTACTTTTGTGTGCATTTAAAGTCTGTTAAAAAGAAAGCATAGGTTAGTTTTTAAAAAGCACATTGCACTTACCTGCATCAGCGTTCTGCAGCTTCTTCTATTCTTCTTTTAAAGATGGCGCCGCTGGTCTTCTCCCACGGTGGACCGCGGGTCTTCTCCCATGGTGCACCGTGGATTTTCTTCTCCTTCCTTGCGTTCCATTGCCGATTCCAGCCTCCTGATTGGCTGGAATCGGCACACGTGACGGGGCGGAGCTACGATGACGACGCGGTGAGCAGCTCTCCGGCACGAGCGGCCCCATTCACCAGGCAGAAGACCGCACAGCGCAAGCGCGTCTAAAAAAGCAAGAAGCCAGCGAAATTAGACGGAGCCATGGAGACGGGGACGCCAGCAACGGAGCAGGTAAGTGAATAACTTCTGTATGGCTCATATTTAACCCCTTAGTGACCAAGCCTGTTTGCGCCTTAATGACCAGGCCAAATTTTCCAAATCTGACATGTGTCACTTTAACATGGAAAAACACCAGAAAGGTTTTGCATATCCAAGCGATTCTGACATTGTTTTTTCGCCACATGTTGTGCTTCATTTAGGCGGAAAAAATAGACCGATAGAAATTGTGTTTATTTATTAAAAGCGCCACAATTGGGAAAATTTTGAAAAAAATCGTCATTTTTTCACATTTCCAACTGCAATATCTTAAATATGTGCAAACATAATATAGAAATTTTTGCTAAGATTTATATTTCCACCCGTTTACTTTATTTTGGGCGCACATTGGAAAAACTTTCGTTTTTTTTTAACTATTTAGGAGACGTACAAATTTAACATTACTTTTTAGCATTTTGAGGAACACTTTGTTTTTCTATACCAAGCCGAGATTGGAAAGGCTCATGAGTGTCAGAATAATAGATACCCCCCCAAATGACCTCATTTTAAAAACTACACCCCTTAATGTATTCACTGAGGGGTGTCATGAGTATTTTGACCCCACAGTTTTTTTTCAGGAATTAATTCAATTTAGAGGAGAAAAAGTAAAATTTCATATTTTTGCAAATCTGTTATTTTAAAGACATATTTTTTTCCTATAGTTTACATGAAAATCATGATTTACACCCCAAAATGGATACCCCTATTTCTCCCGTGTTCAGAAATATACCCATTGTGGCCCTATTGTTATATCTGAGTCCACAACGGGGCCCAAAATGAAAGGAGTAGTCAGTGTCTTTCAAAACAGAAATTTTGCTTGAAGTCCTTTTAGGCCCCATAGCACACATGTAGAGTTCTTGAGCGCCCAAAACAATAGAAACCCCCCACAAATGACCCCATTTTGAAAACTAGACCCCTTAAGGAATTTATCTAGGGGTGTACTGCATATTTTGACCCCACAGTTTTTGAATGAATTCAAACCAAGCAAAAGGAAAAAATTGTGATTTTCGTTTTTTCGGCAATTCTGTCATTTTAAAAACAGCTTTTTTTGTACAGCACACAAATGAAGGAAGACTTGCACCCAAAAATGGATACCCCTGTTTGTCCCGTGTTCAGAGACATACCCATTGTGGCCCTAATCTTATGTCTGGATACACAACGGGGCCCAAAATAAAAGGAGTAATCGGTGGCTTTCAGAACATAGATTTTGCTTGAAGTCCTTTTAGGCCCCATTGCCCACTTGTAGAGTTCTTGAGCGCCCAAAACCATATAGAACCCCCACAAATGACCCCATTTTAAAAACTAGACCCCTTAACGAATTTATCTAGGGATGTACTGCATATTTTGACAGTGGCGGCGCGGTTACGTGCAGGGAGTGTGGTGGCGGCGCGGTTACGTGCAGGGAGTGTAGTGGCGGCACGGTAACATGAGGGAATTGTGGTGGCGGTGCGGTTACGTGCGGGGAGTGTGGTGACGGTGCGGAGAGTGTGGAGGCGCAATGGTTACATGAGGAAGGTGTGGTGATGGTACGGTTACATGCTGGGAGTGTGGTGGCGGTACGGTTACATAAGGGCGGTGTGGTGATGGTGGGGTTACATGCGGGGAGTGTGGTGACGGTGTGGTTACATGCTGGGGAGTGTAGTGACGGTGTGTTTACATGCGGGGAGTGTGGAGGCGGCGCGGTTACATGCGGGGAGTGTGGAGGCGGTACAGCTGCACAAGGGGAGTGTGGTGGGGATGCTGATTTTCGCACCTGTGATGGAACCCCTAACAATAATTTGTGCCGTGCCATTTCCATAAATGTCATAGAAGGCAATGAAAATGAAGTGAACAGTTTAGCATACAGTAATGCCCCTTTCGCACGGGCCAAAAATCTCACTTACCCAAAGGAACCAGCTTATTCACACTCATGAGGCTCTATTAGACTACATAAATAGGTACGCAGCATGTTCTACTTTAGGGCTCATGCGATGTACTGCCGTGTGACACGTGGTGAATCAGTATATCAGTGAGTATATGGCCGCTCTCTGTGATTTTTTTTTTTTGTTGTCTGACTTTTATTGATCCATTCACATTAGCGTGTAAACACTGTGTGTAGATCCGAGCGAGGAAAAGATGGCAGCTTGCTCTATTTCTCCACATACCACGCAGTGTGAGCCCTATACTTTTGTATGGGCAGCGTATATACAGCACTGTCCATACGCAATACATATGCAACCCCCACGATGAAACAGAGCAGGGAATTAGAAGAAAAAAGACAGTCACACATCGCATGATCGTGTACATGAGATACGTAGTCATGCGCAGTACACTCGCTGCCATACGCAGTCGGCATCACATAGACCGTTAGTACACTACGGGACACCCGCATTGTTTTATGCATATAGTCGCTTATAAATTATATTGGAAAATTTTAATTTTTGATTATACAAGGTATTACTTTTATTTGCTGAGATTGAAATACCCTTCTAAGCCTTCAGTCACAGATGTAAAAGAATTTGGCGGAAATAACAGTGACAACGAACATAGTGGCGGACATAATAGGTAACGCCACCACCACAGCGGGGAAAATATCTATATTATACTATCACATACAGGACACGATCAATGCATGCAACCCGATACCAACAAAAGCAAAATGGTGGATCATGTGAGCGGGAACCGCATACAGCAGCTCCCGGTGACAGCTCCCTGCTCTCGGCTACTCATTCTAGTCGAGAGCAGGGAATTTTTAAATTTCCCGGGCCTCCCGGCTCTCTGTGCATGCGCGTGACGTGCGTGACGTGTCGGGGAGAAGACAGAAGGATCCGGACGCTGCGGAGGACCGGAGGTGAGTACTCTCAGCTCCCCTTACGGATCCGATCCGTAAGGGGAGCTGAAACTTTAATTGTTTTTAACTTTCCATTGAGTTTAACGCGATCGCGTGACCGGGGGTGGGGTCCCGCGGCCCGGGATGACAGCTCCATGCTGTCGGCTACCTCCGGTAACCGGCAGCATGGAGCTATCACGTCCTGAGCCTGCAGGGCTGTCATTCCTAGAGGATGCATAAAACTATGTCCTCTAGGAATAAAGCCCAGCCGGCCAGGACGTAGAATCCCGATGGGGCCGTCGTTAAGGGGTTAAAGAGCCGATTCCATGGGAAAAACGCATTTTCCGTCAGCTCTGTACAGGTAAGCGGAAACATTTGTCCATTTTCATCAACAAATATTTAATTGATTTTCTAAATTATTGATTTGACAAAGTACATAAAATGCAAATCACAATAATAAAGTATATAATAAAACAAAAGAACTGTTGTGATGAGTCTATGGATGAACCTCGCCTTGTTTCTCAGTGGTAACGCGTCTAAATCATATTCCACATTATTTGAAAGATGCAAAATTGGCCAATCGTTACATTTCGTATTATTCGGTTTGCATAATTTAATTCTTAACCCCTTAGTGACCAGCCCATAGTGTTTTTACGTCCTGCCCAAGTGGGCCTTAATCCCTGAGGACGTAAAAACATGTGTCTGGGTGGATGACAGTGATCATGTAAAGTTAAAAAAAAAAGTGTGAAAAAGTAAAAAAAAAGTTTAAAAAGTTTTTTAAAAGTTTAAAAAAGGGGGGGCGGAGCTACCTGATGCCGGAGTAAGTCGCTTCTGAGACGCGCTCCGGCGGCCGCGGCTTCTTTAAGGCTCCACAAGCTATCACAGCGGCACAGAGAGACGTCATGGGGCGCAAGAGAGCCCAGAACACCTCGGGGCGCACTCCGGAACGCAGTGCAGGCAGTTTGGAGCCGTTCCTGAGACCGCAAGCAGAGGCGGCCGGTGAGCGGGAAAAAATCAAGATGGCGCCGACGGGAGGTCCGGCGCGACCTAGCAGCAGCGTGCAGAAGGAGAGAGCCGCTGAGACGGACGACTCGGACGATAGCGCAAGCTGCCAGTCCAGGGAGCCCAGATCCACAAACTGCTCACAGTCGCAGGGAGGATCGCAAAGCAGGTCAGATAAAATCCACCCTGACACGGCAACACCACAGGCCGAGCTACAGCACTCCCCACCAGGCACACAAACAGCAGCGGGGGAGGGGCGGCCCACAAAGGACACAGAAGAACTGGCAGTATCTCAAGAGCCCTGTAGCCCCCCCATGCTCCCCCTATTCATCACCCTCAGGGGCAAACACAAGGGGCCCACGCCAGCACCCTCCACCAGACTCACATTGCGAAGAGGAGCAATGGGATTGGCGCGCACACCTGCGTTCACTCCCCACCAAAAGAGATCTGGACGAATCTCTATATAAGCTCGAACAATCCCACAAAAGAGACATTACAGGTCTACAAAAAGACATCCTGCACGTAGGTCAACGCCTTGGGGAAGTGGAGGAAATACAGGAAAAGCTAATTGACACTGTCGACTCGCACAGAAAGGTCATCCAAGCACAGTCGGCCCAAATTTCGGAGTTGTTTCTTCACTTAGACGACCTTGAAAACCGCCATAGGCGGAACAATTTGCGCATAAGAGGCCTAGACGAAAGGGTCGAGCACAACCAACTTGCCACCTGGGCACAAAAATTCTTCAACGACTTACTGAAACGCCCACCAGAAGACCTCATAGAGATCGACAGAATACACCGCACTCTGGGCCCGCGCTCCGCAGACCCCGCAAGGCCGCGAGATGTAGTGTGCAGAGTGCACTTCTTCCAGGAGAAAGAACAGATAATGAGAAGCGCTAGAGATGCTGGAAATCTACACTACAAGGGGTCCCCCATTCTCATCCTACAAGACCTTTCCCGCCGCACACTTCAACAAAGAAGAGCACTAAAACCACTACTGACGGCGCTGAGAGATAAGGACATTCTATATCAATGGGGCTACCCCTTCCAACTGCAGGCGCGCAAAGGGAACAAAAGAGCAACCTTTAGGTCCCTGGGGGATCTGCCCAATTTCCTGCACACATTCGAACTCCCGATGATTGACTTACCGGACTGGCCCAGACACGTAGGGGCGCTGGCTCCCGCTGTGGGCTCCCCATGGCAAAGAGCCAGCGACAAAACCAAACGCTGACAACCCAGACCCTCTCTTCTGAGATGCCGACCAACTGTCAAGAGACAAACGCAAGCCGACGTCCCCGCTTGCCCACCCGCTCCAGAGACCCGCTGAGACATCACTAACGCTCCTGAGAACGGAGCCACTAAGCTATAGCCTTAAAATGTTATTCTGTTTAACTGTTATATTTGTTCTAGCCGCGGCCGTAACGGGGCACAGCTCCGATGCCAGGTTTCGTTCGTTCCCCAGCAGAGGGTGCAGCCCGGGCGCTGCCACGTAAGGTGTTTTCCTTAAACTGCACTGAGGAAAGTTTAATGGGGCCTCACCCCATATATGTTATATTTCTCCTGTCTGTTTCTGTGTTGTTCTTTCACCCCCCCTTCCCACCTCTCCCACTTGTGCCTTACCCCCCCCCCCCACCCTAAGATTGGTCACCTAGCATTCCAAAACACGCTCACTCAACTACTAGAGATATGGCCAACGTAACAGTCTGCACTTACAATGTTAAAGGCCTGAACACTCCGGGGAAAAGAAGCCAAGTTCTGTATCACTTACATAAGAAAAAAATAATGGTAGCCTTACTGCAAGAGACCCACTTTAAAGCAGACAACATTCCACGCTTTTCCTCTAAATTCTACACCACGTGGGTCCACAGCCCGCACCCCACAAAAAAGGCGAGGGGGGTCTCGGTGGCACTACACAAGTCCTTCCAACATGAGGTGATCGATCAAATGGTCGACCCACAGGGCCGTTACATTCAGGACCAGATCTCCTTCGGGCTGACAACTTTGAGAAAACTGGCTGACTTCGCCGATGGCTCTGACGTGATCCTAGGCGGCGACCTTAATCTAGTGATGGACCCAGGACTGGACTCGTCGGTTGGTAAGTCCCCCATCTCCCACGCAGCACGTCGCACATTCAAAAAAGAACTAAATAGGCTGAGGTTGGTGGACCTGTGGAGGATTTTGCACCCCGGGGTCAGGGACTATAGCTTCCATTCGGCGGTGCATAACAGCTACAGCCGAATAGACCACCTTTTTATATCCCACAGACTGTTGGACCATGGCCCCTCATGCTCCATAGGCCCCTTCCTGTGGTCAGACCACGCCCCTATCTATGGGGGTCTCTCTAGAGTGGGAGGACCTCCCAAAACATTTCAGTGGAAACTCAACGACAATTTGCTTAACGACGCTGTCTGCGCCGGAGACATCAAAAAAACAATAGAGATGTTCGCGGAAACACACAGGGAGGACCACACAGACCCCCCCATTAAATGGGAGGCCCTGAAGTGCGTCCTACGAGGCGTCTTCATCTCCCATGGATCCCGCTTAAAAAAAGACAGGTCAGCAAAACTGAAAAGACTCTTAGAAGAATTACAGACAAAAGAGAGACTAAACAAAGGTAGACCCACAGAGAACACGAAAGTGGAAATCTCCACAATTCGTCAACAAATCCTCTCGATACTCGACCAAAGGACACTAGGATTCAGAGACAAGATGCGCAGATGCGCGTTCGAGTATGGAGATAAATGTGGGAAATGGCTCTCAAAGACCCTACACCCCAAGGCCCCCCTGACTTATATCCCGAAAATATAAAAGCGACAGGGAGGAGTAGCCCACTCAACTACCGAAATTCTCGAGGCCTTCCGCGAATACTATAGCAGCCTATATAACATAGAGAGAGACCCCGCTCGGACCCCGAGGGACAGTGAAGTCGAGGAATACCTAGACAGCCACGCTCCTGGACCTATAGATCCAGAAGCGTCCGCGGAAATGGAAGAGGACTTCTCCCCCACAGAAGTCTCAGCCCTCATCAAAGAGCTAAAAGTAGGCAAGAGCCCGGGCCCAGACGGACTGACCCCAAAATTCTATAAACTATTCAAAAACGAATTAGCCCCATTGCTGACCAATTCTTTCAATGCAATAAACAGAGGCTGCCCCTTCCCGACTCAGGCCTTGCAGGCACACCTGGCCGTAATACCCAAACCGGGAAAAGACGCTACGGAGTGCGGTAGTTACAGGCCTATTTCACTCCTAAACGTAGACGTTAAACTTTTCGCCAAGTCAATCGCCACCCGACTTCAGCCATACATCCCGAAACTAATACATAGAGACCAGGTGGGGTTTGTCCCGGGAAGAGAGGGGAGGGACAATATAATAAAAACCATGTCACTGATCTCGCGGGCCCGACAAGAGAGGTCCCCATTAGGCCTTATGGCGGTCGACGCCGAAAAGGCCTTCGACAGGGTCGGATGGAGGTTCTTAGAGGGCACACTGGGCAGAGTGGGACTGGGGCCCCGCATGAGGGAGTGGATTATGGCGCTATACGGGAACCCCTCGGCGAGGATCAGAATCAACGGCGCCCTCTCAGATAACATCCCCATACGAAACGGAACGCGACAGGGCTGCCCGCTGTCCCCCTTTTTATACATATTGACGATGGAGTCCCTGGCCAACGCCATAAGAAAAAACGATGCCATAAGAGGGGTTAAACTGGGCCAGAGGGAGCTTAAACTCTCTTTATTCGCAGACGACCTCCTGCTATATTTATCCTGCCCGAGAATAGGGATCCCGGTTCTTCTGCAGGAATTCGACAAATTTAGTGCGATTAGCAACTTCAAAATCAACCTGCAAAAAACCGAAATGCTAAATATCTCCCTCCCAAGGGACGAAGCACACTCCCTACAGGAACTTTTCCCACTCAAATGGCAATCGAAATCCCTCAAATACTTAGGAATACAACTGCCGGAAGACCCCGCAAACGTATACGACCTAAACTTTAAACCCTTCCTAACAAACTTAGAGAGAGACCTGGGGAAATGGAGTCCCCTCTTCCTATCCTGGGCGGGAAGGGTGAACGCGGTCAAAATGGACGTCTTACCAAAGTTCCTGTACATATGCCAAGCATTCCCCATAAAACTGCACAGGGCCTATTTTAAGCACATCCGCTCCCTGATTACTAAGTTTGTCTGGCGAGGCCGCAGTCCCAGACTTAAATACAGAACCCTGACCAGAGACAAACCCAGGGGAGGCCTGGGCCTCCCAGACTTTTCACTGTATAATAAAGCTAACATAGCGAACTGCGTGCTAAACCTGCTCAGGAACCGGAGCTCCAAGCTCTGGGTTGAACTAGAATACGACCTAGATGCCAGGCAGACGCAGGGAGTATTCTGGATCCCGCAGACCTTAATTAGGCACCTTACAGTAATGTCCCCACTGCTGAACCAGCTAAGAAGAGCCTGGTCGGGCTTTGCAAGGGATACAGAACTGATCTCAGTGCCAGGCCCCTTCACACCTCTACTAGCTAACCCCCAATTTGAGGCCTTCCTACACCGAAAAACCCTAGCGACCACGTCAATAAACCCCGCGCCACGACTAAGAGATGTAATGACAGGAGACAATCTGAAACCACTGACGGAACTATTTGAAGGACGCATCGTTCCACCAGGGACGTGGCTAGAATACTTCCAGCTGAGGAGTGCGATAGACACCCTGGGTCCTGAGTCCCGGGGGGCGGAAGACCCCACTGACTTTGAAAAATTGTGCATGTCCACAGCCCCCATCAGCCACCCAATCTCAGTACTTTATAAGATGATGCTGGACCGGGAGATGGGGGATGGTCCCCTAGACTTTGTCCACGCGTGGGAAGAAGAATTGGGAAGGCACCTGCAGCCGAATGATTGGGTCAAAGCTTTTGCCCTGACACACAAGGGGTCGGTATACTCCAGACTCCAAGAACTAAATTTTAAAATAATCTCTCGCAGGTACAGAACCCCAGCCAGGGGTTGCCAATGAGCAACCAGTTTTTCAGTCTTTATTTTTGTGCATTCCTGGGATCAGAACTATAAGGGGACTAAAGTACATTCGTGTGAAGGAGCCCTCGGCGCAATTTTATGCATATGAGAGCGAATTTGCTTACCCCCTTAGACTCTAATGGAATATCGGGAGCGCAAATGCACGTAAAAATCATTGCGGTTTCTGCGACCGCTTTTCTGCTAAATTTAGCACGCCGTGTGAAAGAGGCCCTAGGGCTTCGGCAGACGAGTGTACACGCCAAGACTATTGTCGCAGTGGAGCGTATTTGTGCATAAACAAGGTTTACAGTAATCGGGTTGCGCTTGAAATGCCAGTTCACACGCGCGTTCACCCCTTTCCGTGGCATACAGTGGCGATGGTCATCTTCTCCCTGCGACGGCCGCCGGGTCACAACCCTTTCCTGTCATTTTTGTATATAAAACGCAGAAAGATGAGGTGAGAAACACCCTTAGGGTCAGGGGCGTACCTAAAGGCTCAAGGGCCCGGGTGCAAAAGTTCAGCTCAGGGCCCCCCCTTACCTTTCTCACCGCGTACCCATACCTAAATCATGCTACATACAGCTGCAAAACGAATTTCCATACATGAATTAGCCCTATTAACGCGTTTCCTGCACTAGATGAAAATCACACACACACACCGCTTTTTATTGCGGTATACTGCTTCCATTGATTTGAATGCGATTACTCAGACGTGAGCTCGGAAGCGGTGATTTTTAAGCGCTATCTGTCCTGTATTTGCGTTTTCTAACGCACCTCCCCACCCATCACAATTGTAGGGTGCATTAAAACCGCTTTACCATGCGTTCAAAAGTGCTGCTAAAAATTGAGGTAAAAAACCCACGATTTTAAGCTGTGTTTTCTGAATGCACGTCTTAGAGCAGCCCTAGGCCCCGTGCACACGGGCGGAAATTCCGCTGCCGGATTTCCCGCAGAATTTCCACCCATGGAAGCTGCTATAGGATTGCGTTAGAAAACGCAATCCTAGGCAGACGGCCGCGGTTTGTCCGCGCGAAATCACACGTGGAAAACAAACCGCGGCATGCTCTATTTCTGTGCAGGGATCGCAGAGCCCCACACAGAAACGTCACTCCCCGGCCGCTGGCACCGGTCTGCGCATTTAGGACGGCAACTCCCACAGCCTAGAAGTTTGTATGATCTAGAGCACAGGTGTCAAACAATGCCCGCAGGCCGAATCCGGCCCGCCGCCTATGCAGTAAGTTCCCTCACTCCTCCGTGCTGCTGTCAGTAGGCAGTCTGCTCTCGGCTTGTTCTGTCTAATGCAGACAGTAATAGAGGAGTGCCGATAGCAGACTGACAACGGCCGCGGAGGAGGGAAGGGGAGTGCAGAGAACATGATCTCTGCAGCAAGGAGAGCATCGCTGAGGAGGAGCAGCTGCAGGGTGAGAGCCTTGTGTGTGTGTGTGTGTGTGTGTATATATGTGTGTGTGGTTTCTGCGAGTGGATTACGCAATTCCGACCCGCTAATTGGGGGGAATTGTGTAATCCAATGCATGCGATTGATCCGTGGATTACCGTTGATCAAGCGCATGCAGAACCCGTAATTCCTCTCCGGTCATGTGTGACCGGCCTAATGTTAGTTCGCTACTTTATCATGTGACCGGGGACCGCTCAACGAGGCCCCCGGTCACTGCTCCAAGCACGCAGCAACCATTGGTCGCTGGGAGCAAGGAGATTTAAAATTTCCTGGGCTCCCCAGCTCCTGCGAATGTGTCCGGCATTTTGCCGGCGGGCGCATACCCAGGAGCTGGCAGGATCCATGGAGGATAATCGCATCTGGATTCAAATGCGGAAGCCTCCGAGAAGATGTTTCATCTCCTCTCACCGATCGCTTCGGTGAGGGGAGATGAAACTGCCACTTTTTAAAGAACTTTTACGTGATCGCCATTATGCATTGGATAACGGCGATCACGTGACCAGTAACCGTATACCGCGGCTCCCCGTGACATCTCCAGGCTCTTGGCGACCTTTGGTAGCCAGCAGCAGGGAGATGTTACATTTATTGGGCAATCTTTCACTTTTGCGCAGAAGCTGGGGTAAGGTCCACGGATCAACATCCCACCAGGGAACAAATCCGGGACCTTGGGTACGTAATTTCATCCCCCTTACGGATACGATCCGTAAGGGGAGATGAAACTTTAACTTTTTAAACTTTTAACTTTTTTTTTTTTTTACTTTTTAACTTTATATGATCACCGTTATCCCAGTCATATCTCCCTGCACTCGGCTATCTGTGACAGCCGGGTGCAGGGAGATTTTGAATTTGCCGGGCTCGCCGGCTTCTGCGCATGCGCGCCACATTATTTAGATCCCACATTTTCAGAAATTAATGCAATTTAGATTAAAAAAAAAAAAAAGTGTTCGGGTAATGTGCTATTCTAAAATTTTTTCCCCCAAAATCATTTTCATGTGCACTGACACCCCAAAATGGATACCCCTGTTTGTATTGTTTTCAGAAATGTACCCATTGTGGCCCTAATGTTATGTTAGTATGCACAAATAGGACCCAAAATGTAATCAGTACTATGTGGCTTTCTGAACAGACTGTTATGATCGTGTGGGCAGATTTAGCAGACTGCCAACACCATCGTGACCAAAGGACTAGTAGTCTAGTAGTATACATGCACACAGGAAATTCACATGGAATCCATGCCACTGACCCTGTGCTAAAAGGGGGGGGGGGGGGTCGACAGTGGCCCAACCTAAGCGTAGACATCGCCCAAATAAGAGGGCGGCCCAGCGGTCTTCGGAACTGGGCCATAGCTGATCCTAGGAGCCACAGAACAGGACACACGCATGGCATATAACAGAGACGGAACAGAATACACAGAGATAGAAAACACTGCATACAGAAGCCAAAAATGCAACCACTACTAACAGATAGGCTGATTATAAAGAACAGGTATTACTTGACATTTTAGACAAAACGTGAAGCTAGCGGGCGAACTTCTAAGCTCCTGGTTATACCGCTATTCCCTACACTAACCATGAGTCCAGGAGACCCGGACAATGATCACACAGGAGATCTCTAATAAATCTCTAAACCGCTATAAGCTACATACTGTCCCTGCTTTTCTTCACCACAACTTTAATAGATCCAGACATCTCATTTGGACAATTAGTATGTTTTTCCGAAGCTTTGTTAGCTGTGTGCTAATTTGGTACAGTATTGTGATGGCACCTGTACGTTTGCAAGAAAATAAATAAAAGCTATTAGTGTATCCAAAAATGCCAAATAAAAAATAAAAATTCAAAAATTTTATGTAATCTGTTATCCGGCCTATAAGATGAAATTTTAACACAGCAAATTATTGTCCAAATTCGACGTACGTGTACACACGCGTACGTACATACACACGCGTACGTACGTACATACATACACGCACGTACATACATAAACGCATGTACGTACATACATGTACATACGTACATACATAGACGCACGTACATACACGCACGTACATACATACACGCACGTACGTACATACATACACGTACGTACATACATACATACATACATACATACATGCACGTACGTACATACATACATGCACGCACGTACATACATTGTGCATTTCGATCGCACAAACAAAATACGCAGCATACTATATTTTCTCGCACATTCTCATAGGGAAAGAACGCATATTATACTAATTGTCTATTTCACTAGCTGAGATAATCGTTGCGTGTTATTTCTTTGTCTGTGCAAATATGCGTAAGCTCGTCGGAATCCAGCCTAAATGTAAAAATATATCTTTATAAGGCCATTTTCACACTGTTTTTCCTCTCACTACGGTTCCATGTGTTTTTGGCGCTGCACTCCCATGTGTATCCAACATGTCCAACATGTCGGGGCTTCCTCTATATCAGTGATGGCGAACCTTTTAGAGACTGGGTACCCAAACTGCAACACAAAAGCCACTTATTTATCGCAAAGTGCCAACGTGTCAGGGGCGGGGCTGATCAGGACGTATGATTTTACCCCGTCGTTCTAAAAAGGACAGGGCCTCTTTAACCCTCTGCAATCCAATTTTGGATTCGGGGTTGCCTAGGGGCTTTTCTTTTTCTGCCTTATACTATGGCGCCTTCTGCTGGCTAAAGTTAGGGCTCCTTCCCACGGAGGGATTTCCGCTGCGTAATACGCTGTGTAAGTCCGCTGCATTGCCCGCAGCTATTAGGTTCTATTGAACCTAATAGCTCAATGCTCACGGTGCGGAATTCCATCGCGGAATTCCGCACTGTGAAATCACCCGACCTCACCCGCGGTATGCTTTATTTGCCGCGGGTGTACGCGTGGCCGGCCTCCATTCTAGTCAATGGAAGCCATCCGTCACGCTATCTTCCGCTGTAGCACAGCGGAAGATAGAGTAAAAACCGCTTCCTCGCCCACCGCCAGCCGCGTCATATGACCCAGTAGATTTTGGTAGGCCGCTGTCTCCCCCTTGTGTGCTGCATTAAAAATGCACTCAGCTAAAAATAAAAAAAGGTCCAGTTCTGTGGCTTCTCGGAGGAGATAGGGGTTCCCCCACCTCCCGTCTCCAAGCTGCAGTGGAGACTGACTAACATGGCTGCCGGTATTTATACTTCTAAATTGATGACATCACAATGCAGTGACATCAGCCTGCCAGACACCTGGCTCATTTGCATACAGTGTGTTGCAATAATAAAGTAATACAGTAACAAATATAAGTAAGGTAAAGGTATTGGGGCACAATCATTTGGCATAGTTTTGGCGCAGAGATTAGCGGTAGCTTGTGTGCTTGTCAAGAATCTGGCACTAGTTTTTGCTTAATGTTAAATATTCTTTAGGACTCCTTCACACGGGCGCAGCAATCTACAGCCGCAGTGAGGCTGAAAAAAACAAAAAAAACGCGTAATCATGCTATACTTCCGCCATGTATCACGTGATGCATGGCTTCAATTGACTGCAATGGACGCCGGCTGCGCGTTTTCCCGTGGCAATTAGAACATGGCACGATTTCTTTCATGCTGTGTGAACATTTAAAGGCAGTAAGCTATTATTAGGTTCATGAAACGCGGCAGAAATCCATCCGTGGGCATTAGCCCTAAGTCAGTAGATCATGCCTTGACTCCTCTTTTAGGTCCATTGACTGACTTGCCAAAATATATATTCACCTCAATTCACAGCGCATCTATGCTACAAAATCAGCGTGTATACCAGAACTATCCCCCAAACTATAAAGCTAACGTCACACGGACGAGTGCGATATCGGGCCGTGAATCACTCCCTCGCCAACATGCAATTTCCCCGCGGATGTGAGGCATTTTTATCTCAAAACCGCCTCGCATCACTTCGGGTAAGTAGCCGTGCCGGAGGATAGCTAGGAAAGCTGCAAAACGAATTTCCATACATGAATTAGCCCTATTAACGCGTTTCCTGCGCTAGATGAGAATCACACACACACACCGCTTTTTATTGCGGTATACTGTTTCTATTGATTTGAATGCGATTACTCAGACGTGAGCTCGGAAGCGGTGATTTTTAAGCGCTATCTGTCCTGTATTTGCGTTTTCTAACGCACCTCCCCACCCATCACAATTGTGGGGTGCATTAAAACCGCTTTACCATGCGTTCAAAAGTGCTGCTCAAAATTGAGGTAAAAAACCCACGATTTTAAGCTGTGTTTTCTGAACGCACGTCTTAGAGCAGCCTTAGGCCCCGTGCACACGGGCGGAAATTCCGCTGCCGGATTTCCTGCAGAATTTCCACCCATGGAAGCAGAAAAGAGAACGCAGCAGGTTCTATTTTACCGCGGATATCCGCAGCATAGAGCCTATTGTGCTCCGTGGTCGCGGATATACCCGCAGCCTATACGCAACTATATTGTAAAGAGAATTCTGAAGGCACCCATTGAAACAAATATGTTTGTGTGAAGCGGCCCTTACTGTACTTTTGTTAGCATGAATCAAGCACATTTGCAAGCGCAAAAAAACACGCAACCATGCCGCCATTTATTGAAATAGGCAATTAGTGTAATTAGAATAATACATGTTCTTCCCCTGCAGAAATGCACGAGAAAATAAAGGGGACTGCTTTTTTTTTGGACAAAATGCGCATGCAAAATACACTTATGTGAAGGAACTCGCTGCAATCAGCGGGTTCTACTGACGTGTATTTAGCATGTATATTTTTCATGTGTAATATGCTACGCAAATACATCTGTG
The DNA here is from genome assembly GCF_035609145.1 of Eleutherodactylus coqui. Taxonomy (NCBI): domain Eukaryota; kingdom Metazoa; phylum Chordata; class Amphibia; order Anura; family Eleutherodactylidae; genus Eleutherodactylus; species Eleutherodactylus coqui. Next base: position 851,994 of record NW_027102247.1, read on the forward strand.
TGAATCTGGCCGAAGAGCCCACGGTGGTATGCGTAAAACGCTGCCTCTCTGCGGTGAGAACACAATCGTGGACATGAGCCCTAAGGCTGGAGCTCTATGGAGTCTTTCGCCATGACATGGGTCATGTGACCAAAGATCGCTGTGCAGCCCTGTGAACTTGCATTCTCAAATATATCAATGGGGTCGCGCAAGTTCCCACAACCTATAGAGTGCTAAAACCTCACCGAGGTTGGATTTTTGCAATATATTGGTCGCAGCTACTTGTGAGTTGTATCGCAACTACATTGTCTTCAGTAAGGCCAGCTGCACACGACCGCTTCACATTCCGAATGCGGGATACCACAGCGGAATCTGGCCGTTACCCCAGCCGGCGACCCTGCGTTCCTGCAGATTCTGTAATGCAGATGACCGCGAGTGTGAAGGAAGTAGCAGTAGTATGTATCTTTCAATGCATGTGATTTGCTGCAGATCCTCCGTGTGGACGACGACTGCGGATTGAACAATAGGAAACCGGTGGTGTGAAGCCAGCCCGAGAGTGTGAGGTCGCAGGGCTATACAGCGATCTTGGTCACGTAGCACTAGTCTCATTGCATGACTACGACTCCGCCGTTCATGGGAACTCAGTGCTTGACATGACAACTCCCTGCTGTTGGCGCGACCACCAGTCACCCTTAAAAGTCAACAGAAAGGTAAAAAATGGTAAAATGTAATCTTCGCTCATATTCGTGAGGGGAGATGCATTTACATACCTAAGGCCCCCGGATTTACCCTTGGACCTCACCTCAGCTTCTGCGCACACGCCTGTCGTCAACGTTGGCCGATGCAAGAGCCGCAGATTGCCTGAGTAATTTAAGATATCCCTGCTCCTGGCTACCAAACATAGCTGAGAGCCTGGAGATTTCATGGTGGGCCGCAGTACGTGGTCCCCAGTCACGTGATTGCCATTAGCCAATGGATAACGGCGATCATGTAAAAGTAAAAGAGTTACAGCTTCACCTCCTGTCACGAATCCAATCCGTAAGGGAAGGTGAAAATATTTTCCTAAGGCCTCCGGCGATGTCCCCCGACGGGATCCTTATCCTCGGTTGGATAACGGCGATCATGTAAAAGTTAAGAAAAAGTTGAAGTTTAATCTCCCCTCTTTGATCGGTGAGAGGAGATGAAACTTCTTACCGGAGGCCTCCGTATTTGAACCTCGATGTGATCCTCCTCCGTGGACCTTCTCCGGCTTCTGCGCATGAACCTGCCTTAAAATGCCAGACACATGCGCAGCAGCTAGGGAGCCCGGTAAATTTTAAATCTCTGTGCTCCCGGCTAACAAAGGTCACCAAGAGCCTGGAGCAGTGATCGGTGGTCTCGTTGAGCTGTCCCTGGTCACGTGATAAAAAGGTAGCGATCTACCGAAGGCCGGTCTCACACGACTGATATAGAGGAAGCCCCGACATGTTGGATACACATGGGAGTGCAGCGCCAAAAACACATGGAACCGTAGTGAGAGGAAAAACAGGGTGAAAATGGCCTTATAAAGATATATTTTTACATTTAGGCTGGATTCCGACGAGCTTACGCATATTTGCACAGACAAAGAAATAACACGCAACGATTATCTCAGCTAGTGAAATAGACAATTAGTATAATATGCGTTCTTTCCCTATGAGAATGTGCGAGAAAATATAGTATGCTGCGTATTTTTTTGTGTGATCGAAATGCACAATGTATGTACGTACGTGCGTGTATGTATGTAAGTACGTGCATGTATGTACGTACGTGCATGCATGTATGTATGTATGTATGTACGTGCGTGTTTGTATGTACGTACGTGCGTGTATGTATGTACGTGCGTGTATGTATGTATGTACGTGCGTGCGTGTATGTACGTGCGTGTATGTATGTACGTATGTACGTACATGCGTTTATGTATGTACGTGCGTGTATGTATGTACGCGTACGTACGTGTATGTATGTACGTACGTACGCGTGTGTATGTACGTACGCGTGTGTACACGTACGTCGAATTTGGACAATAATTTGCTGTGTTAAAATTTCATCTTATAGGCCGGATAACAGATTACATAAAATTTTTGAATTTTTATTTTTTATTTGGCATTTTTGGATACACTAATAGCTTTTATTTATTTTCTTGCAAACGTACAGGTGCCATCACAATACTGTACCAAATTAGCACACAGCTAACAAAGCTTCGGAAAAACATACTAATTGTCCAAATGAGATGTCTGGATCTATTAAAGTTGTGGTGAAGAAAAGCAGGGACAGTAAGGGAGGCAGGAAACGGGGCCCGCAGGGCCGTAGGTGAAGGCGATCATGACGGGGTTAACGGGGAGGAAAGGGTTAATATTTTAAATGAAAATAAGGTGAGGTGGAGGTTAAAAGGGAGGGGGTGTAATGAGGGGGAGCAAAGGTTTATGGGATAGAAAGAGCGGGAAGAAAAGGGGGAGGAGTCATTCCGGGAGCAGCAGAGGAAGAAGAAGGACCTGGAACCTGGACGGGGAGAAGAGTGAAGACCGAAGAAAAAAAGACAGCAGGATAAGAATTTAAGCGTGGCAGCTGAGGAGGATCGGGAGGACCTGAAGCAGAGGACGATCGGGTGAAGACAGAAGAAATTAGAAGACCTACCTGAAGACCGGAGCAGGAAGACCGCTGGTGAGAAGATCGGAGCAAGAAGACCGCTGGTGAGAAGACCAGAGCAGGAAGACCGCTGGTGAGGAGATCGGAGCAAGAAGACAGTTAGTGAGAAGACCGGAGCAGGAAGATCGCTGTTCAGAAGACCGGAGCACAAAACACCGTTGGTGACAGGACCTGAGCAGGAAGATTGCCCCCGGTGGAGATCGGAGGTACTGCAGTTCAAGAAGAGCCTGAAGAGATGGAAGCGCTGATGGAGAGGATCCGGGCAGCGGCAGCTGAGCGAGGAATCGGGTGGCTCGAAAGACTGGCAAGTGAGGGAGAGGGGGGAGCGGCGCTTAGCCCCGAGCACGCGCCTGTGCGCCGGCGCCGCACAGGGAGCCCATCTGTGGAACCTCCAGCCGGGCCAGCCCCCGCAGCGGCAGGGGGGGGGGCCAGGGCTGGGAGGAATCCTAATCGGCGGCGTGGTGCTGCGTGCAGCGCAGGTACCCGGGCTGCGAGGGGGCCGGGACCTGCGACTGCACAGTCGGCTCCAGGAGCAGTTAGAGGGGGGGGGCGCTCCAGCGGTGAGGGTAGCAGAGAGGAGCGCCCTTGTCCCAGTTCGGCGAGAGGATCCGTGTCAGGACAGAGCAGAGGGTCCAGAGCTGCTGGAGGGGAGCAGTGTGGACCCAGCGGGAGGGTTAGCCGGGGGACCAGGGGAGGGGAGCTGGAGCAGGTGTTCGGCGGAAGAAGGGGACAGCAGCAGGCTGGTCCGGAGGATTTTATTAATGCCGGTTTTTTGAGTTCCAGCGGGGCGGCTGCGCGCGCAGCGGAGAGGCGGCAGTCGGCGGAGGAATCAGACGGATCGGGCGGGACATGGACGGATCCCAGGATGAGACGCCAGGAAGACGGAGCGGCGGCTGGTGGGCCCACAGCACCTGCGCAGCCCGGTGAGTCTACCACACAAAACACTGTAAATGTTATTGCTAGATCTGTGCCTGTAGGGGGGGGTATAGGTAGTGGTGCGGTCAGTTTTGCTGGTGCGCATGGGGGGGATAACGATTTGAGGGCACTTATGGGTTGTATGTGGGAATTCCTGCGGAGGCAGGAAATGGGGTCGGTCGGTTTGCCTGGAACGGCGTTTAACACGCCGGGTAGTGTGTCGTCTGGCGGGGAGGGCTTCCCCGCTGGGGCGACTGGGGGAGTCCAGGCAGGGGGAACGGGAGGGCCGGACGTGGGGCCATCGCCGGTGGCTGCATGGAGTACTTCAATGGCAACCCCTTCCAGTAGGGTAAGTACTCTAGGGGTCAGCTCGGGGGGGGCAGATGAAACGGCGTCAGGGGTGACGGTTGCCGTACAAACGGAAAGGGACGGGGAAGCAGTGCGGTTGGACGATAGGGCAAAAGGGGAGGTATACGTGTGTTTCGAGGGCCCGTTAGGAGCACATCTTAAGAAGGAAACGAGGGAGAAGATATGGCGGGACGAATTTGTAGAGATATTCTCCCTCTTGCCTTTGGAGAAATTTAATTTGGACAAAGGCAAAAGGACCGAATACAAGAAGGAGGAGGAAGAAAAACGCAGATGGCGTTTAATTCCTCAAACATTTAATAATTGGTTGCAGGCGTTCGCTATATTGGCCAGCGTAATTGGGGAGAAGGCGCCGGAGAACTGTTCCGGCCTCTTCTGTTATCTAGATTCGATAGGCGAGGCGTATCGGGTTTACGGGGGTCAAACCTGGTTAAGGTACGACGAACAGTTTAGGCAACGTAAGGCGGTGAGGCCGTCAATCCGTTGGGACCAAAAAGATATTGGTCTGTGGCTTCGGGTCATGGCACCTAGTCGATTTGGGCAGCCTTTTCACGGGGGAGCCGGGCCATCAGGCCTGGCTTCAACCTCACAGGGGGGAAACCAGGGGGGTCAGTCAGGGGGTAATAGAGTCGGTTTGTGTTGGCAATTTAATGAGGGCCAATGCAAATTCGGAGCAGGCTGCAGATTTAAGCATGTCTGCTCACACTGCAATGGCGGGTCACATGGAGCATCAAAATGCTTTAAGAAAGGAAAAGGAAAGGCCGCAGGAGGGGGTGGAAAAAGGGAGGACGCCGGTGAGGCTGGAAGAGATGGTCAGGTTTCTAAATAGGTATCCTGACAGGGAAAAGGCGAAATTGTTGGAAGAAGGTTTTCGGGGGGGGTTTCACATCCCTCCCCCAAAACATGAGATTCCGTTATCAACAAAAAACCTACTCTCGGCCATGAGGAATCCGGAAGTGGTTTCGGAGAAACTGGCAAAAGAAATTAGCTTAGGGCGGATGGCAGGCCCCTTTCAGGAGCCTCCCCTCCGGAACTTCGTAGTGTCTCCCCTGGGAGTAGTACCTAAGAGGGAACCGAATAAGTTTCGGTTAATACACCATCTTTCTTATCCGAAAGGGGCATCAGTGAACGATGGTATAGACCCTGAGCTCTGTTCGGTGGTTTATACATCTTTTGATGCGGCACTAAAATGGGTAAGAAGGTATGGGAGGGGGGCGCTGTTAGCGAAAGCCGACATTGAGTCGGCGTTCCGCCTTTTGCCGGTTTCTCCAGATAGTATTCGCTTACTTGGTTGTTTTTGGGGAGGTAAGTATTTCGCCGATCGGTGTCTGCCCATGGGATGTTCAATCTCATGTGCATACTTCGAAGCCTTCAGCACTTTCTTGGAATGGGTAGTGAAAGACACTGCAAAGCAGCAGTCAGTAATTCACTACCTTGACGATTTTTTGTGTATTGGCCCAGCGGAATCGCCGATGTGTGCGACTCTGCTGGGAACGTTACAGTGGGTGGCGGATCGGTTCGGGGTGCCTTTGGCTCCCGACAAGACAGAGGGCCCTGCAACTTCTCTTCAGTTTTTGGGCATCTGGATTGATACGGAGGCGATGGTATGTCAATTGCCGGAAGATAAGTTGCGGGATTTAAAATGCGAGGTAGAAAAGACACGGAAAGTCAAGAAAGTCACGCTGAAGGGGCTTCAGTCATTATTGGGCAAGTTGAATTTCGCTTGCAGAATAATGCCTATGGGGCGAATATTTTGTCGAAGAATGGCGTCGGCCACGGCGGGAATTCGAGCACCGCATCACTACATCAGAGTGGGGAGGAGTTTAAAAGGGGACCTAGCAGTCTGGGCTTCCTTTTTAAACAAATACAATGGGAGGTCCATGATAATCTCGGAAGTGAGTGAGAATGTGGACTACGAGTTGTTTACAGACGCGGCAGGGAGTGCGGGATTTGGGGCATTTTGCCAGGGGCAATGGTGTGTTGGGGAATGGCCGGTCAGATGGCGGGAGGAAGGTTTGACGAAGAATCTGGTATTGTTGGAACTGTTTCCAATAGTGGTGGCCGTGGCGCTTTGGGGCGATCGCCTTCAGAACAAGAAGGTGAGGTTCCATTGCGACAATATGGGGGTGGTGCAGGTGATCAATGCTTTGACCGCCTCATCACCCCCGGTGGTGAATTTGTTGCGCCACCTGGTATTGGAAACATTGAAGATGAATATTTGGATAGTGGCGGTGCACGTGCCGGGGATTGAGAATTCAATCGCGGATGCTCTTTCTCGGTTTCAGTGGGAGCGATTCAGGACCCTGGCCCCTCAGGCGGAGGACCGAGGGAGGACGTGCCCGTCTCATCTTTGGAGTGTGGTAAGAGAGCAGTGGGGCATCTAATCGAGAGGTCACTGGCTCAGGGTACTAGAGCTGCGTATATAGCAGCGTGGCAGGAGTGGGAAGGCTGGGTAGGTCAGCTTGGGATAGGAGAGGCGGAGGAAGATAGAGTGGGGGCGCTGTTAAGTTGGTTGGGTAAGGCAGAGCAGGATAATGTTTCGGTGTCACGAGCGAACAGGTTCATGGCAGGGGTAGCATTTGGGTGTAAGTTAAGGGGGGTGGGGGATATAACGAAGAATTTCCTAGTGAGACAAGCGTTGAAGGGTTTTAGAAAAGGTAAAGGCAGTGTGGACTTACGTAGACCAGTTTCGTTTGAGTTGTTAGAAAAGTTAGGGGGGGTACTGGAAGGCCTCTGCGATACGTTGTTCGAAAGATCGTTATTCAGGTTAGCGTTTTCACTGGCATTTTTTGGGGCATTTAGGGTTGGGGAGTTGGTGTCCCCTAGTAAATCAGTTGGGGGAGGTTTACAGGGGGGGGGATGTTAGAAAAGTTGATGACCATTTAGAGTTGGTCATACGCCGATCAAAAACAGATCAGGCTGGGCGGGGACATTTGATTAGATTGGGTAGGGTTCACGGGTCAATAATGTGCCCCGTGTCGGCATGGGTTAGCTATACTGAGGTAGCGGGTAAGAGATTAGGCCCTTTATTGCAGCATGAGGGGGGCCAGTTTTTGTCACGCTTCCAGTTTACAGCGATCTTTAGGAAGGCGCTGAGGGAGCTCGGTTTAGATGAGTCGCAATTTGGGACACACTCGTTTAGGGTGGGGGCGGCTACAGAGGCACAGGTGCAAGGTTTGTCGGGCGAGTCGATTAGAAAAATCGGTAGGTGGCAATCTGGGAGATATAAATTGTATGTTCGTCCCCAGTTGCTGTAACAGTGTTAGGGGGGTAGGGGGTATAATGATAATCAAGGGGTGTTGGTCAATTTTGTTTTCTCCTTTTTGTTTCAGGTCCACAATCGGCGCTTGTGTGGATTATGGGCCACTCATATGTTTATTGGGGGGCGGAGAGGGCTAGTGTGAGGCAGGACGGGAGACAGTTGAGGTTTCCTAGGTCAGAGGCGGTCCTGAGATGGATGGGAGTTAGAGGGATGTCGTGGTGCAAAGTGTTGGAGGAGTTTGAGAGGATGGTGGGTTTAGACAGGGCCCCGGACATAGTTGTTATACATGCAGGGGGGAATGATTTGGGGAAAAGGCCCTTCAGGGATCTATCGAGGGATATCAGGTATGATATCCTGAGATTGTTAGCGGCGCATAAGAAGATGGTGGTGGTCTGGTCAGAGATCGTGCCTAGGCAGGTATGGAAGTTTGTGCGGACTGCAAGAGGATTAGACAAAGCGAGAATAAAGCTTAATAGGGAAGTATCTCGCTTTGTGGGAAGGAATGGGGGGGTCGCGGTGCGACACATAGACCTAGAGTCTGGCAGGGGGAATTATTGGAGACAAGATGGGGTGCATTTAAATGAGATAGGTTTGGACTTGTGGTTAGAGGCAGTTCAGGAGGGAGTGGAGCGCGCCTTGTTGTTGTGGAGGGCGGCGCAGGCTTGAGGTTTCAAGCCATGCTGGCTGTGGCGGTTAGGGAGGGGTCCTTGGAGTCAATATAAGAGGGGGTAAGGGGGGAGGCAGGGGTTAGTAGAGTTACCTCCTCCCCCCTCTGGTTAGTTTTAAATTGTAGGTGGGTCTGTCGCCTCTTGTTTGGCAGGGGGTTACCTGCTAAAGTTGTGGTTGTTAATAGCCGGGGTATGGCTAGATAGCCTCGGGGTCGGGAGGTTGGTGACTCGAGGTAAATGGCGAGTCTCCTGAGTCAGGTGATTGGAGACGGGAGGCGTAGTTTGGAAGATAGGGTTTCCCGAGTCAGGATTTTTAGGAGACGGGAGACAGTTACACCTATCTTCCTTGTTTTTTGGGTGAGGCGACAGATAATTTTGTGGGGAACTCCAAGGATCTCTCCATAGTAGTTAGGATCAGGGTTAAAAAAGTGTTATTCAGGATTTATTGTTGTATGTTATAATAAAATTGGCTGCTGTGGCCAAATTTAATCCAAAAAGAAGTTGTCGGTGTTTATTTTAGATAAGCTAGGTTAAAAGGGGTAATGGGGGGGGGTAAGTGGTCACAGCGACGACTCCGTTGTACCTAGTCATGTAGCTTATAGCGGTTTAGAGATTTATTAGAGATCTCCTGTGTGATCGTTGTCCGGGTCTCCTGGACTCATGGTTAGTGTAGGGAATAGCGGTATAACCAGGAGCTTAGAAGTTCGCCCGCTAGCTTCACGTTTTGTCTAAAATGTCAAGTAATACCTGTTCTTTATAATCAGCCTATCTGTTAGTAGTGGTTGCATTTTTGGCTTCTGTATGCAGTGTTTTCTATCTCTGTGTATTCTGTTCCGTCTGTTATATGCCATGCGTGTGTCCTGTGGCTCCTAGGATCAGCTATGGCCCAGTTCCGAAGACCGCTGGGCCACCCTCTTATTTGGGCGATGTCTACGCTTAGGTTGGGCCACTGTCGACCCCCCCCCCCCCCTTTTAGCACAGGGTCAGTGGCATGGATTCCATGTGAATTTCCTGTGTGCATGTATACTACTAGACTACTAGTCCTTTGGTCACGATGGTGTTGGCAGTCTGCTAAATCTGCCCACACGATCATAACAGTCTGTTCAGAAAGCCACATAGTACTGATTACATTTTGGGTCCCATTTGTGCATACTAACATAACATTAGGGCCACAATGGGTACATTTCTGAAAACAATACAAACAGGGGTATCCATTTTGGGGTGTCAGTGCACATGAAAATGATTTTGGGGGAAAAAATTTTAGAATAGCACATTACCCGAACACATTAAAAAAAAAAAAATCTAAATTGCATTAATTCCTGAAAATGTGGGATCTAAATAATGTGGCGCGCATGCGCAGAAGCCGGCGAGCCCGGCAAATTCAAAATCTCCCTGCACCCGGCTGTCACAGATAGCCGAGTGCAGGGAGATATGACTGGGATAACGGTGATCATATAAAGTTAAAAAGTAAAAAAAAAAAAAAAGTTAAAAGTTTAAAAAGTTAAAGTTTCATCTCCCCTTACGGATCGTATCCGTAAGGGGGATGAAATTACGTACCCAAGGTCCCGGATTTGTTCCCTGGTGGGATGTTGATCCGTGGACCTTACCCCAGCTTCTGCGCATGCGCCCGTCAGCATGATGGCGGACGCATGCGCAAAAGTGAAAGATTGCCCAATAAATGTAACATCTCCCTGCTGCTGGCTACCAAAGGTCGCCAAGAGCCTGGAGATGTCATGGGGAGCCGCGGTATACGGTTACTGGTCACGTGATCGCCGTTATCCAATGCATAATGGCGATCACGTAAAAGTTCTTTAAAAAGTGGCAGTTTCATCTCCCCTCACCGAAGCGATCGGTGAGAGGAGATGAAACATCTTCTCGGAGGCTTCCGCATTTGAATCCAGATGCGATTATCCTCCATGGATCCTGCCAGCTCCTGGGTATGCGCCCGCCGGCAAAATGCCAGACACATTCGCAGGAGCTGGGGAGCCCAGGAAATTTTAAATCTCCTTGCTCCCAGCGACCAATGGTTGCTGCGTGCTTGGAGCAGTGACCGGGGGCCTCGTTGAGCGGTCCCCGGTCACATGATAAAGTAGCAAACTAACATTAGGCCGGTCACACATGACCGGAGAGGAATTACGGGTTCTGCATGCGCTTGATCAACGGTAATCCACGGATCAATCGTATGCATTGGATTACACAATTCCCCCCAATTAGCGGGTCGGAATTGCGTAATCCACTCGCAGAAACCACACACACATATATACACACACACACACAAGGCTCTCACCCTGCAGCTGCTCCTCCTCAGCGATGCTCTCCTTGCTGCAGAGATCATGTTCTCTGCACTCCCCTTCCCTCCTCCGCGGCCGTTGTCAGTCTGCTATCGGCACTCCTCTATTACTGTCTGCATTAGACAGAACAAGCCGAGAGCAGACTGCCTACTGACAGCAGCACGGAGGAGTGAGGGAACTTACTGCATAGGCGGCGGGCCGGATTCGGCCCGCGGGCATTGTTTGACACCTGTGCTCTAGATCATACAAACTTCTAGGCTGTGGGAGTTGCCGTCCTAAATGCGCAGACCGGTGCCAGCGGCCGGCGAGTGACGTTTCTGTGTGGGGCTCTGCGATCCCCGCACAGAAATAGAGCATGCCGCGGTTTGTTTTCCACGTGTGATTTCGCGCGGACAAACCGAGGCCGTCTGCCTAGGATTGCGTTTTCTAACGCAATCCTATAGCAGCTTCCATGGGTGGAAATTCTGCGGGAAATCCGGCAGCGGAATTTCCGCCCGTGTGCACGGGGCCTAGGGCTGCTCTAAGACGTGCATTCAGAAAACACAGCTTAAAATCGTGGGTTTTTTACCTCAATTTTGAGCAGCACTTTTGAACGCATGGTAAAGCGGTTTTAATGCACCCCACAATTGTGATGGGTGGGGAGGTGCGTTAGAAAACGCAAATACAGGAACAGATAGCGCTTAAAAATCACCGCTTCCGAGCTCACGTCTGAGTAATCGCATTCAAATCAATGGAAGCAGTATACCGCAATAAAAAGCGGTGTGTGTGTGTGATTTTCATCTAGTGCAGGAAACGCGGTAATAGGGCTAATTCATGTATGGAAATTCGTTTTGCAGCTGTATGCAGCATGATTTAGGTATGGGTACGCGGTGAGAAAGGTAAGGGGGGGCCCTGAGCTGAACTTTTGCACCCGGGCCCTTGAGCCTTTAGGTACGCCCCTGACCCTAAGGGTGTTTCTCACCTCATCTTTCTGCGTTTTATATACAAAAATGACAGGAAAGGGTTGTGACCCGGCGGCCGTCGCAGGGAGAAGATGACCATCGCCACTGTATGCCACGGAAAGGGGTGAACGCGCGTGTGAACTGGCATTTCAAGCGCAACCCGATTACTGTAAACCTTGTTTATGCACAAATACGCTCCACTGCGACAATAGTCTTGGCGTGTACACTCGTCTGCCGAAGCCCTAGGGCCTCTTTCACACGGCGTGCTAAATTTAGCAGAAAAGCGGTCGCAGAAACCGCAATGATTTTTACGTGCATTTGCGCTCCCGATATTCCATTAGAGTCTAAGGGGGTAAGCAAATTCGCTCTCATATGCATAAAATTGCGCCGAGGGCTCCTTCACACGAATGTACTTTAGTCCCCTTATAGTTCTGATCCCAGGAATGCACAAAAATAAAGACTGAAAAACTGGTTGCTCATTAGTGCTTAAACCAGGTCAGTCATGAAGGAGTTAACTGCGGGCATTCACTGCTGGTCAGTGAGGTTACAGATGGAGGGTTGTTAGGTGAATTGCATGTAAATCTGCAATAGTTTGGGGGACTCCCAGCAGACAGAGGGGTTCTCCTCCAGCAAGCAGGCAGCACATGGTTAACTACCTAAGCCGGGTGCGGGTGAATGCAACGCTTGTATGAAAGAGGCCTAAAGCTGCGGGGGGGGTTTTCTCCCCCCTTCCCCCATGCACAGATATACGTTGTCCTCGTGTGCAGGGGGGGGGGATGGAAGAGCCAGGAGCAGGAACTGAGCTCCCGCCCCCCCCTCTCTGCCTCCTCTCCGCCCCTCTGCACTATTTGCAATGGGGAGAGGTGGGGCAGGGGCGGGGCTAATTCTCGGAACTTAGCCCCGCCCTGCCTCTTCCCATTGCAAATAGTGCAGAGGGGCGGAGAGGGGGACGGGAGCTCAGTTCCTTCTCCTGGCTCTTCCATCCTCCCCCCCCCCCCCCCCTGCACATTACATAGAGAACGCCCACAAGTGACCCCATTTTGAAAACTAGACCCCAGAACAAATTTATCTAGGGGTGTACTGCACATTTTGACCCCACAGCTTTTAAATGAATTCAAGCAAAGCAAAAGGAAAAAAATTGTGATTTTCGTTTTTTGGCAATTTTGTCATTTTAAAAACAGCATTTTTGTACAGCACACACATGAATTAAGATTTGCACCCCAAAATAGATACCCCTGTTTGTCCAGTGTTCAGAGACATACCCATTGTGGCCCTAATCTTATGTCTGGATGCACAAAGGGGCCCAAAATGTAAGGAGTAGTCGGTGGCTTTCAGAACTGAAATTTAGCATGAAGGGGATTTCGGCCCCATAGCACACTTGTAGAGCCCTTGAGCGGCCAAAACGACAGAGAACCCCTACAAATGACCCCATTTTGAAAACTAGACCCCTTAACGAATTCATCTAGTGGTGTACTGCGTATTTTTACCGCACAATTTTTGAATAAATCTAAGCAGTAGGAAAAATTTCAATTTTCATTATTTTGGCAGTTGTATCAATTTAATCGGACGTAAAAACACTATGGGCTGGTCGTTAAGGGGTTAAACCATCGGATGGTTGGCTCTGAGCCAGTCATATATGTATCTCATGGGCTAGAGATGTACCTTGAAGCTTCTAGGGCCCTAACAGGGCTTTCCCCACCATGTGCCATTTATAATACTAGTGTGGCAGGAGAGTGACTGCCACCTCTGTACACCTTATTTCTCTATCAAGGAGTACAGTCATTGCCTCTAGGGAGTACTTAGTCTGTCCTGGTATTGTGATGAAGGTAGGTACAACACATAGTGCCATGATAACCTTTGCTGAATTTTTAAGTAATTTATTTGAGAAGGGAATACTTGGCCAAGGAATGTTGGAAAACCCTATTCTAGATGCTCATGGTCTGCTTGTATCTTGTGCGCACTCTTCTCTGAACACACACCCTTAGGGCTAATTCACATGGACATATGTCTCCCAATGTGAAAAATACATGCGTAGTAAGCAGTGCTAAAAGCCCACTGATTTGTCTAGGGCTTCTCACACCAGCGTTTTTTATTCACGTCTGTGGAAAAAAAATTGCACCGTGTCCTATTTTGGTGCGGAATATGCACCTTATCTAGTTTTTGGGGATTTAACAGGCGTAGTAAATGTGCATATGAAAAATACGTGGGACACATACTCCCGTCTGAGTGAGCCCTTAATCTATGGGGGTTTGCCTTTGTTTCCGCAGGAGAAATCAGCTTGTCCAGGCCTGTCTGTTTCCTTCGGGGATGCTAGGATATTCTAGGATATATATATATTTATGCATATGCATATAGTCGCTTATAAATTATATTGGAAAATTTTAATTTTTGATTATACAAGGTATTACTTTTATTTGCTGAGATTGAAATACCCTTCTAAGCCTTCAGTCACAGATGTAAAAGAATTTGGCGGAAATAACAGTGACAACGAACATAGTGGCGGACATAATAGGTAACGCCACCACCACAGCGGGGAAAATATCTATATTATACTATCACATACAGGACACGATCAATGCATGCAACCCGATACCAACAAAAGCAAAATGGTGGATCATGTGAGCGGGAACCGCATACAGCGGCTCCCGGTGACAGCTCCCTGCTCTCGGCTACTCATTCTAGTCGAGAGCAGGGAATTTTTAAATTTCCCGGGCCTCCCGGCTCTCTGTGCATGCGCGTGACGTAATGCGTCTGGCGCGGACGCGCAGACGCCGGCGGCAGTGCCGGGGAGAAGACAGAAGGATCCGGACGCTGCGGAGGACCGGAGGTGAGTACTCTCAGCTCCCCTTACGGATCCGATCCGTAAGGGGAGCTGAAACTTTAATTGTTTTTAACTTTCCATTGAGTTTAACGCGATCGCGTGACCGGGGGTGGGGTCCCGCGGCCCGGGATGACAGCTCCATGCTGTCCAATCACAGCAATCTATTGCTGGAGGAGAGTTCTCAAACCTCGCTTACAGCAATAGATCATTTGTCAGTGCAGGGGAAGCCCGGGCCGCTGCCCATTCATTTCAATGGGTGACACAGGGCTGAAAACGTCCCAAAATAGAACATGCAACGCTGTTAAAGCGCAGCGTTGAAGACACAGCATTTTTAGCCTTGTGTGAGCAGCCCCATTGAAATGTATGGGTGCGTTGTACAGCGTTTAGCGCAGCACTAAAAACTGTACAAAAACACCTGTGTGAGGGAGGTCCAAGGGTCCTTTTACACAAAACGAGTGTCAGGCAAACAATGCCCGACATTCATCCCTGTGGTGCTCGCTCTGCACAGGAGCGAGCATTGCTGGATCGCTGACAGCGCAGCCAGCAGGGAGGCGGGGCAGCTGGAGGAGAGTTCTGCTCACCTCCATTCACTGTAAGCAGCAGACGTTCAGTACTGGACGGCTGCTGCTTACACCGAGAAATGTGTTTGGATTTTAAGCTGCTTAAAAGTGAACAACTGGACGATTCTGATCCAGTCGTTCAGTTTCTGCATGTTTTTACATGGGACAATTATCGTTCAAAACCCCGCGGGAGAACACAAGCTACTTACTAGTATTAAGAGGCACAAGCTACTTACTATTGACATCGTGTGACATTAGGCCGGTCTGTTGGTCGAACTCAGATCTTAGGAACGAAAATGTCCAAGTCACCTAAAAATATGTATGGAATTAGTCTAACGAGTTCTGGATGTGTTCCTTTCCTGCGCAATTACGCAGCGTATCACGCACCTCCTGGCATATCACATGTATATTTGTGCATCCCCATTGACGTCTATGGGGACTTTTGGTGTGCAAAAGTGCCGCAAAATAGAGTATGCTGCATATTTTTTTTTGCATGAAATGTAAAGATGCGCACTTGTGAACGAACCCGTTCATTAGGGCTCTATTCGCTGCATAAATGCGCACACAAACACACCGATGTGAAGCCAGGCTTAAGAGTTCCTTCACATGGACATTTACACGCGTGTGTTAGCATGCGCAAACTTTCTGAGCACAATATGCAGAGAATAAAACCCATTGATTTCAACGGATTGGTTTTCGTTTCCTTTTTTTGCCCAAATGCGAAAAAACCGCTGCATGCTCTACTTTTGTGTGCATTTAAAGTCTGTTAAAAAGAAAGCATAGGTTAGTTTTTAAAAAGCACATTGCACTTACCTGCATCAGCGTTCTGCAGCTTCTTCTATTCTTCTTTTAAAGATGGCGCCGCTGGTCTTCTCCCACGGTGGACCGCGGGTCTTCTCCCATGGTGCACCGTGGATTTTCTTCTCCTTCCTTGCGTTCCATTGCCGATTCCAGCCTCCTGATTGGCTGGAATCGGCACACGTGACGGGGCGGAGCTACGATGACGACGCGGTGAGCAGCTCTCCGGCACGAGCGGCCCCATTCACCAGGCAGAAGACCGCACAGCGCAAGCGCGTCTAAAAAAGCAAGAAGCCAGCGAAATTAGACGGAGCCATGGAGACGGGGACGCCAGCAACGGAGCAGGTAAGTGAATAACTTCTGTATGGCTCATATTTAACCCCTTAGTGACCAAGCCTGTTTGCGCCTTAATGACCAGGCCAAATTTTCCAAATCTGACATGTGTCACTTTAACATGGAAAAACACCAGAAAGGTTTTGCATATCCAAGCGATTCTGACATTGTTTTTTCGCCACATGTTGTGCTTCATTTAGGCGGAAAAAATAGACCGATAGAAATTGTGTTTATTTATTAAAAGCGCCACAATTGGGAAAATTTTGAAAAAAATCGTCATTTTTTCACATTTCCAACTGCAATATCTTAAATATGTGCAAACATAATATAGAAATTTTTGCTAAGATTTATATTTCCACCCGTTTACTTTATTTTGGGCGCACATTGGAAAAACTTTCGTTTTTTTTTAACTATTTAGGAGACGTACAAATTTAACATTACTTTTTAGCATTTTGAGGAACACTTTGTTTTTCTATACCAAGCCGAGATTGGAAAGGCTCATGAGTGTCAGAATAATAGATACCCCCCCAAATGACCTCATTTTAAAAACTACACCCCTTAATGTATTCACTGAGGGGTGTCATGAGTATTTTGACCCCACAGTTTTTTTTCAGGAATTAATTCAATTTAGAGGAGAAAAAGTAAAATTTCATATTTTTGCAAATCTGTTATTTTAAAGACATATTTTTTTCCTATAGTTTACATGAAAATCATGATTTACACCCCAAAATGGATACCCCTATTTCTCCCGTGTTCAGAAATATACCCATTGTGGCCCTATTGTTATATCTGAGTCCACAACAGGGCCCAAAATGAAAGGAGTAGTCAGTGTCTTTCAAAACAGAAATTTTGCTTGAAGTCCTTTTAGGCCCCATAGCACACATGTAGAGTTCTTGAGCGCCCAAAACAATAGAAACCCCCCACAAATGACCCCATTTTGAAAACTAGACCCCTTAAGGAATTTATCTAGGGGTGTACTGCATATTTTGACCCCACAGTTTTTGAATGAATTCAAACCAAGCAAAAGGAAAAAATTGTGATTTTCGTTTTTTCGGCAATTCTGTCATTTTAAAAACAGCTTTTTTTGTACAGCACACAAATGAAGGAAGACTTGCACCCAAAAATGGATACCCCTGTTTGTCCCGTGTTCAGAGACATACCCATTGTGGCCCTAATCTTATGTCTGGATACACAACGGGGCCCAAAATAAAAGGAGTAATCGGTGGCTTTCAGAACATAGATTTTGCTTGAAGTCCTTTTAGGCCCCATTGCCCACTTGTAGAGTTCTTGAGCGCCCAAAACCATATAGAACCCCCACAAATGACCCCATTTTAAAAACTAGACCCCTTAACGAATTTATCTAGGGATGTACTGCATATTTTGACAGTGGCGGCGCGGTTACGTGCAGGGAGTGTGGTGGCGGCGCGGTTACGTGCAGGGAGTGTAGTGGCGGCACGGTAACATGAGGGAATTGTGGTGGCGGTGCGGTTACGTGCGGGGAGTGTGGTGACGGTGCGGAGAGTGTGGAGGCGCAATGGTTACATGAGAAAGGTGTGGTGATGGTACGGTTACATGCTGGGAGTGTGGTGGCGGTACGGTTACATAAGGGCGGTGTGGTGATGGTGGGGTTACATGCGGGGAGTGTGGTGACGGTGTGGTTACATGCTGGGGAGTGTAGTGACGGTGTGTTTACATGCGGGGAGTGTGGAGGCGGCGCGGTTACATGCGGGGAGTGTGGAGGCGGTACAGCTGCACAAGGGGAGTGTGGTGGGGATGCTGATTTTCGCACCTGTGATGGAACCCCTAACAATAATTTGTGCCGTGCCATTTCCATAAATGTCATAGAAGGCAATGAAAATGAAGTGAACAGTTTAGCATACAGTAATGCCCCTTTCGCACGGGCCAAAAATCTCACTTACCCAAAGGAACCAGCTTATTCACACTCATGAGGCTCTATTAGACTACATAAATAGGTACGCAGCATGTTCTACTTTAGGGCTCATGCGATGTACTGCCGTGTGACACGTGGTGAATCAGTATATCAGTGAGTATATGGCCGCTCTCTGTGATTTTTTTTTTTTGTTGTCTGACTTTTATTGATCCATTCACATTAGCGTGTAAACACTGTGTGTAGATCCGAGCGAGGAAAAGATGGCAGCTTGCTCTATTTCTCCACATACCACGCAGTGTGAGCCCTATACTTTTGTATGGGCAGCGTATATACAGCACTGTCCATACGCAATACATATGCAACCCCCACGATGAAACAGAGCAGGGAATTAGAAGAAAAAAGACAGTCACACATCGCATGATCGTGTACATGAGATACGTAGTCATGCGCAGTACACTCGCTGCCATACGCAGTCGGCATCACATAGACCGTTAGTACACTACGGGACACCCGCATTGTTTTATGCATATAGTCGCTTATAAATTATATTGGAAAATTTTAATTTTTGATTATACAAGGTATTACTTTTATTTGCTGAGATTGAAATACCCTTCTAAGCCTTCAGTCACAGATGTAAAAGAATTTGGCGGAAATAACAGTGACAACGAACATAGTGGCGGACATAATAGGTAACGCCACCACCACAGCGGGGAAAATATCTATATTATACTATCACATACAGGACACGATCAATGCATGCAACCCGATACCAACAAAAGCAAAATGGTGGATCATGTGAGCGGGAACCGCATACAGCAGCTCCCGGTGACAGCTCCCTGCTCTCGGCTACTCATTCTAGTCGAGAGCAGGGAATTTTTAAATTTCCCGGGCCTCCCGGCTCTCTGTGCATGCGCGTGACGTGCGTGACGTGTCGGGGAGAAGACAGAAGGATCCGGACGCTGCGGAGGACCGGAGGTGAGTACTCTCAGCTCCCCTTACGGATCCGATCCGTAAGGGGAGCTGAAACTTTAATTGTTTTTAACTTTCCATTGAGTTTAACGCGATCGCGTGACCGGGGGTGGGGTCCCGCGGCCCGGGATGACAGCTCCATGCTGTCGGCTACCTCCGGTAACCGGCAGCATGGAGCTATCACGTCCTGAGCCTGCAGGGCTGTCATTCCTAGAGGATGCATAAAACTATGTCCTCTAGGAATAAAGCCCAGCCGGCCAGGACGTAGAATCCCGATGGGGCCGTCGTTAAGGGGTTAAAGAGCCGATTCCATGGGAAAAACGCATTTTCCGTCAGCTCTGTACAGGTAAGCGGAAACATTTGTCCATTTTCATCAACAAATATTTAATTGATTTTCTAAATTATTGATTTGACAAAGTACATAAAATGCAAATCACAATAATAAAGTATATAATAAAACAAAAGAACTGTTGTGATGAGTCTATGGATGAACCTCGCCTTGTTTCTCAGTGGTAACGCGTCTAAATCATATTCCACATTATTTGAAAGATGCAAAATTGGCCAATCGTTACATTTCGTATTATTCGGTTTGCATAATTTAATTCTTAACCCCTTAGTGACCAGCCCATAGTGTTTTTACGTCCTGCCCAAGTGGGCCTTAATCCCTGAGGACGTAAAAACATGTGTCTGGGTGGATGACAGTGATCATGTAAAGTTAAAAAAAAAAGTGTGAAAAAGTAAAAAAAAAGTTTAAAAAGTTTTTTAAAAGTTTAAAAAAGGGGGGGCGGAGCTACCTGATGCCGGAGTAAGTCGCTTCTGAGACGCGCTCCGGCGGCCGCGGCTTCTTTAAGGCTCCACAAGCTATCACAGCGGCACAGAGAGACGTCATGGGGCGCAAGAGAGCCCAGAACACCTCGGGGCGCACTCCGGAACGCAGTGCAGGCAGTTTGGAGCCGTTCCTGAGACCGCAAGCAGAGGCGGCCGGTGAGCGGGGAAAAATCAAGATGGCGCCGACGGGAGGTCCGGCGCGACCTAGCAGCAGCGTGCAGAAGGAGAGAGCCGCTGAGACGGACGACTCGGACGATAGCGCAAGCTGCCAGTCCAGGGAGCCCAGATCCACAAACTGCTCACAGTCGCAGGGAGGATCGCAAAGCAGGTCAGATAAAATCCACCCTGACACGGCAACACCACAGGCCGAGCTACAGCACTCCCCACCAGGCACACAAACAGCAGCGGGGGAGGGGCGGCCCACAAAGGACACAGAAGAACTGGCAGTATCTCAAGAGCCCTGTAGCCCCCCCATGCTCCCCCTATTCATCACCCTCAGGGGCAAACACAAGGGGCCCACGCCAGCACCCTCCACCAGACTCACATTGCGAAGAGGAGCAATGGGATTGGCGCGCACACCTGCGTTCACTCCCCACCAAAAGAGATCTGGACGAATCTCTATATAAGCTCGAACAATCCCACAAAAGAGACATTACAGGTCTACAAAAAGACATCCTGCACGTAGGTCAACGCCTTGGGGAAGTGGAGGAAATACAGGAAAAGCTAATTGACACTGTCGACTCGCACAGAAAGGTCATCCAAGCACAGTCGGCCCAAATTTCGGAGTTGTTTCTTCACTTAGACGACCTTGAAAACCGCCATAGGCGGAACAATTTGCGCATAAGAGGCCTAGACGAAAGGGTCGAGCACAACCAACTTGCCACCTGGGCACAAAAATTCTTCAACGACTTACTGAAACGCCCACCAGAAGACCTCATAGAGATCGACAGAATACACCGCACTCTGGGCCCGCGCTCCGCAGACCCCGCAAGGCCGCGAGATGTAGTGTGCAGAGTGCACTTCTTCCAGGAGAAAGAACAGATAATGAGAAGCGCTAGAGATGCTGGAAATCTACACTACAAGGGGTCCCCCATTCTCATCCTACAAGACCTTTCCCGCCGCACACTTCAACAAAGAAGAGCACTAAAACCACTACTGACGGCGCTGAGAGATAAGGACATTCTATATCAATGGGGCTACCCCTTCCAACTGCAGGCGCGCAAAGGGAACAAAAGAGCAACCTTTAGGTCCCTGGGGGATCTGCCCAATTTCCTGCACACATTCGAACTCCCGATGATTGACTTACCGGACTGGCCCAGACACGTAGGGGCGCTGGCTCCCGCTGTGGGCTCCCCATGGCAAAGAGCCAGCGACAAAACCAAACGCTGACAACCCAGACCCTCTCTTCTGAGATGCCGACCAACTGTCAAGAGACAAACGCAAGCCGACGTCCCCGCTTGCCCACCCGCTCCAGAGACCCGCTGAGACATCACTAACGCTCCTGAGAACGGAGCCACTAAGCTATAGCCTTAAAATGTTATTCTGTTTAACTGTTATATTTGTTCTAGCCGCGGCCGTAACGGGGCACAGCTCCGATGCCAGGTTTCGTTCGTTCCCCAGCAGAGGGTGCAGCCCGGGCGCTGCCACGTAAGGTGTTTTCCTTAAACTGCACTGAGGAAAGTTTAATGGGGCCTCACCCCATATATGTTATATTTCTCCTGTCTGTTTCTGTGTTGTTCTTTCACCCCCCCTTCCCACCTCTCCCACTTGTGCCTTACCCCCCCCCCCCCCCACCCTAAGATTGGTCACCTAGCATTCCAAAACACGCTCACTCAACTACTAGAGATATGGCCAACGTAACAGTCTGCACTTACAATGTTAAAGGCCTGAACACTCCGGGGAAAAGAAGCCAAGTTCTGTATCACTTACATAAGAAAAAAATAATGGTAGCCTTACTGCAAGAGACCCACTTTAAAGCAGACAACATTCCACGCTTTTCCTCTAAATTCTACACCACGTGGGTCCACAGCCCGCACCCCACAAAAAAGGCGAGGGGGGTCTCGGTGGCACTACACAAGTCCTTCCAACATGAGGTGATCGATCAAATGGTCGACCCACAGGGCCGTTACATTCAGGACCAGATCTCCTTCGGGCTGACAACTTTGAGAAAACTGGCTGACTTCGCCGATGGCTCTGACGTGATCCTAGGCGGCGACCTTAATCTAGTGATGGACCCAGGACTGGACTCGTCGGTTGGTAAGTCCCCCATCTCCCACGCAGCACGTCGCACATTCAAAAAAGAACTAAATAGGCTGAGGTTGGTGGACCTGTGGAGGATTTTGCACCCCGGGGTCAGGGACTATAGCTTCCATTCGGCGGTGCATAACAGCTACAGCCGAATAGACCACCTTTTTATATCCCACAGACTGTTGGACCATGGCCCCTCATGCTCCATAGGCCCCTTCCTGTGGTCAGACCACGCCCCTATCTATGGGGGTCTCTCTAGAGTGGGAGGACCTCCCAAAACATTTCAGTGGAAACTCAACGACAATTTGCTTAACGACGCTGTCTGCGCCGGAGACATCAAAAAAACAATAGAGATGTTCGCGGAAACACACAGGGAGGACCACACAGACCCCCCCATTAAATGGGAGGCCCTGAAGTGCGTCCTACGAGGCGTCTTCATCTCCCATGGATCCCGCTTAAAAAAAGACAGGTCAGCAAAACTGAAAAGACTCTTAGAAGAATTACAGACAAAAGAGAGACTAAACAAAGGTAGACCCACAGAGAACACGAAAGTGGAAATCTCCACAATTCGTCAACAAATCCTCTCGATACTCGACCAAAGGACACTAGGATTCAGAGACAAGATGCGCAGATGCGCGTTCGAGTATGGAGATAAATGTGGGAAATGGCTCTCAAAGACCCTACACCCCAAGGCCCCCCTGACTTATATCCCGAAAATACAAAAGCGACAGGGAGGAGTAGCCCACTCAACTACCGAAATTCTCGAGGCCTTCCGCGAATACTATAGCAGCCTATATAACATAGAGAGAGACCCCGCTCGGACCCCGAGGGACAGTGAAGTCGAGGAATACCTAGACAGCCACGCTCCTGGACCTATAGATCCAGAAGCGTCCGCGGAAATGGAAGAGGACTTCTCCCCCACAGAAGTCTCAGCCCTCATCAAAGAGCTAAAAGTAGGCAAGAGCCCGGGCCCAGACGGACTGACCCCAAAATTCTATAAACTATTCAAAAACGAATTAGCCCCATTGCTGACCAATTCTTTCAATGCAATAAACAGAGGCTGCCCCTTCCCGACTCAGGCCTTGCAGGCACACCTGGTCGTAATACCCAAACCGGGAAAAGACGCTACGGAGTGCGGTAGTTACAGGCCTATTTCACTCCTAAACGTAGACGTTAAACTTTTCGCCAAGTCAATCGCCACCCGACTTCAGCCATACATCCCGAAACTAATACATAGAGACCAGGTGGGGTTTGTCCCGGGAAGAGAGGGGAGGGACAATATAATAAAAACCATGTCACTGATCTCGCGGGCCCGACAAGAGAGGTCCCCATTAGGCCTTATGGCGGTCGACGCCGAAAAGGCCTTCGACAGGGTCGGATGGAGGTTCTTAGAGGGCACACTGGGCAGAGTGGGACTGGGGCCCCGCATGAGGGAGTGGATTATGGCGCTATACGGGAACCCCTCGGCGAGGATCAGAATCAACGGCGCCCTCTCAGATAACATCCCCATACGAAACGGAACGCGACAGGGCTGCCCGCTGTCCCCCTTTTTATACATATTGACGATGGAGTCCCTGGCCAACGCCATAAGAAAAAACGATGCCATAAGAGGGGTTAAACTGGGCCAGAGGGAGCTTAAACTCTCTTTATTCGCAGACGACCTCCTGCTATATTTATCCTGCCCGAGAATAGGGATCCCGGTTCTTCTGCAGGAATTCGACAAATTTAGTGCGATTAGCAACTTCAAAATCAACCTGCAAAAAAACGAAATGCTAAATATCTCCCTCCCAAGGGACGAAGCACACTCCCTACAGGAACTTTTCCCACTCAAATGGCAATCGAAATCCCTCAAATACTTAGGAATACAACTGCCGGAAGACCCCGCAAACGTATACGACCTAAACTTTAAACCCTTCCTAACAAACTTAGAGAGAGACCTGGGGAAATGGAGTCCCCTCTTCCTATCCTGGGCGGGAAGGGTGAACGCGGTCAAAATGGACGTCTTACCAAAGTTCCTGTACATATGCCAAGCATTCCCCATAAAACTGCACAGGGCCTATTTTAAGCACATCCGCTCCCTGATTACTAAGTTTGTCTGGCGAGGCCGCAGTCCCAGACTTAAATACAGAACCCTGACCAGAGACAAACCCAGGGGAGGCCTGGGCCTCCCAGACTTTTCACTGTATAATAAAGCTAACATAGCGAACTGCGTGCTAAACCTGCTCAGGAACCGGAGCTCCAAGCTCTGGGTTGAACTAGAATACGACCTAGATGCCAGGCAGACGCAGGGAGTATTCTGGATCCCGCAGACCTTAATTAGGCGCCTTACAGTAATGTCCCCACTGCTGAACCAGCTAAGAAGAGCCTGGTCGGGCTTTGCAAGGGATACAGAACTGATCTCAGTGCCAGGCCCCTTCACACCTCTACTAGCTAACCCCCAATTTGAGGCCTTCCTACACCGAAAAACCCTAGCGACCACGTCAATAAACCCCGCGCCACGACTAAGAGATGTAATGACAGGAGACAATCTGAAACCACTGACGGAACTATTTGAAGGACGCATCGTTCCACCAGGGACGTGGCTAGAATACTTCCAGCTGAGGAGTGCGATAGACACCCTGGGTCCTGAGTCCCGGGGGGCGGAAGACCCCACTGACTTTGAAAAATTGTGCATGTCCACAGCCCCCATCAGCCACCCAATCTCAGTACTTTATAAGATGATGCTGGACCGGGAGATGGGGGATGGTCCCCTAGACTTTGTCCACGCGTGGGAAGAAGAATTGGGAAGGCACCTGCAGCCGAATGATTGGGTCAAAGCTTTTGCCCTGACACACAAGGGGTCGGTATACTCCAGACTCCAAGAACTAAATTTTAAAATAATCTCTCGCAGGTACAGAACCCCAGCCAGGGGTTGCCAATGAGCAACCAGTTTTTCAGTCTTTATTTTTGTGCATTCCTGGGATCAGAACTATAAGGGGACTAAAGTACATTCGTGTGAAGGAGCCCTCGGCGCAATTTTATGCATATGAGAGCGAATTTGCTTACCCCCTTAGACTCTAATGGAATATCGGGAGCGCAAATGCACGTAAAAATCATTGCGGTTTCTGCGACCGCTTTTCTGCTAAATTTAGCACGCCGTGTGAAAGAGGCCCTAGGGCTTCGGCAGACGAGTGTACACGCCAAGACTATTGTCGCAGTGGAGCGTATTTGTGCATAAACAAGGTTTACAGTAATCGGGTTGCGCTTGAAATGCCAGTTCACACGCGCGTTCACCCCTTTCCGTGGCATACAGTGGCGATGGTCATCTTCTCCCTGCGACGGCCGCCGGGTCACAACCCTTTCCTGTCATTTTTGTATATAAAACGCAGAAAGATGAGGTGAGAAACACCCTTAGGGTCAGGGGCGTACCTAAAGGCTCAAGGGCCCGGGTGCAAAAGTTCAGCTCAGGGCCCCCCCTTACCTTTCTCACCGCGTACCCATACCTAAATCATGCTGCATACAGCTGCAAAACGAATTTCCATACATGAATTAGCCCTATTAACGCGTTTCCTGCACTAGATGAAAATCACACACACACACCGCTTTTTATTGCGGTATACTGCTTCCATTGATTTGAATGCGATTACTCAGACGTGAGCTCGGAAGCGGTGATTTTTAAGCGCTATCTGTCCTGTATTTGCGTTTTCTAACGCACCTCCCCACCCATCACAATTGTAGGGTGCATTAAAACCGCTTTACCATGCGTTCAAAAGTGCTGCTAAAAATTGAGGTAAAAAACCCACGATTTTAAGCTGTGTTTTCTGAATGCACGTCTTAGAGCAGCCCTAGGCCCCGTGCACACGGGCGGAAATTCCGCTGCCGGATTTCCCGCAGAATTTCCACCCATGGAAGCTGCTATAGGATTGCGTTAGAAAACGCAATCCTAGGCAGGCGGCCGCGGTTTGTCCGCGCGAAATCACACGTGGAAAACAAACCGCGGCATGCTCTATTTCTGTGCAGGGATCGCAGAGCCCCACACAGAAACGTCACTCCCCGGCCGCTGGCACCGGTCTGCGCATTTAGGACGGCAACTCCCACAGCCTAGAAGTTTGTATGATCTAGAGCACAGGTGTCAAACAATGCCCGCAGGCCGAATCCGGCCCGCCGCCTATGCAGTAAGTTCCCTCACTCCTCCGTGCTGCTGTCAGTAGGCAGTCTGCTCTCGGCTTGTTCTGTCTAATGCAGACAGTAATAGAGGAGTGCCGATAGCAGACTGACAACGGCCGGGGAGGAGGGAAGGGGAGTGCAGAGAACATGATCTCTGCAGCAAGGAGAGCATCGCTGAGGAGGAGCAGCTGCAGGGTGAGAGCCTTGTGTGTGTGTGTGTGTGTGTGTATATATGTGTGTGTGGTTTCTGCGAGTGGATTACGCAATTCCGACCCGCTAATTGGGGGGAATTGTGTAATCCAATGCATGCGATTGATCCGTGGATTACCGTTGATCAAGCGCATGCAGAACCCGTAATTCCTCTCCGGTCATGTGTGACCGGCCTAATGTTAGTTCGCTACTTTATCATGTGACCGGGGACCGCTCAACGAGGCCCCCGGTCACTGCTCCAAGCACGCAGCAACCATTGGTCGCTGGGAGCAAGGAGATTTAAAATTTCCTGGGCTCCCCAGCTCCTGCGAATGTGTCCGGCATTTTGCCGGCGGGCGCATACCCAGGAGCTGGCAGGATCCATGGAGGATAATCGCATCTGGATTCAAATGCGGAAGCCTCCGAGAAGATGTTTCATCTCCTCTCACCGATCGCTTCGGTGAGGGGAGATGAAACTGCCACTTTTTAAAGAACTTTTACGTGATCGCCATTATGCATTGGATAACGGCGATCACGTGACCAGTAACCGTATACCGCGGCTCCCCGTGACATCTCCAGGCTCTTGGCGACCTTTGGTAGCCAGCAGCAGGGAGATGTTACATTTATTGGGCAATCTTTCACTTTTGCGCAGAAGCTGGGGTAAGGTCCACGGATCAACATCCCACCAGGGAACAAATCCGGGACCTTGGGTACGTAATTTCATCCCCCTTACGGATACGATCCGTAAGGGGAGATGAAACTTTAACTTTTTAAACTTTTAACTTTTTTTTTTTTTTACTTTTTAACTTTATATGATCACCGTTATCCCAGTCATATCTCCCTGCACTCGGCTATCTGTGACAGCCGGGTGCAGGGAGA
Organism: Eleutherodactylus coqui; assembly: GCF_035609145.1. NCBI lineage: Eukaryota > Metazoa > Chordata > Amphibia > Anura > Eleutherodactylidae > Eleutherodactylus > Eleutherodactylus coqui. Next base: position 878,744 of record NW_027102247.1, read on the forward strand.
TTTTGAATTTGCCGGGCTCGCCGGCTTCTGCGCATGCGCGCCACATTATTTAGATCCCACATTTTCAGAAATTAATGCAATTTAGATTAAAAAAAAAAAAAAAGTGTTCGGGTAATGTGCTATTCTAAAATTTTTTCCCCCAAAATCATTTTCATGTGCACTGACACCCCAAAATGGATACCCCTGTTTGTATTGTTTTCAGAAATGTACCCATTGTGGCCCTAATGTTATGTTAGTATGCACAAATAGGACCCAAAATGTAATCAGTACTATGTGGCTTTCTGAACAGACTGTTATGATCGTGTGGGCAGATTTAGCAGACTGCCAACACCATCGTGACCAAAGGACTAGTAGTCTAGTAGTATACATGCACACAGGAAATTCACATGGAATCCATGCCACTGACCCTGTGCTAAAAGGGGGGGGGGGGGGGGTCGACAGTGGCCCAACCTAAGCGTAGACATCGCCCAAATAAGAGGGCGGCCCAGCGGTCTTCGGAACTGGGCCATAGCTGATCCTAGGAGCCACAGAACAGGACACACGCATGGCATATAACAGAGACGGAACAGAATACACAGAGATAGAAAACACTGCATACAGAAGCCAAAAATGCAACCACTACTAACAGATAGGCTGATTATAAAGAACAGGTATTACTTGACATTTTAGACAAAACGTGAAGCTAGCGGGCGAACTTCTAAGCTCCTGGTTATACCGCTATTCCCTACACTAACCATGAGTCCAGGAGACCCGGACAATGATCACACAGGAGATCTCTAATAAATCTCTAAACCGCTATAAGCTACATACTGTCCCTGCTTTTCTTCACCACAACTTTAATAGATCCAGACATCTCATTTGGACAATTAGTATGTTTTTCCGAAGCTTTGTTAGCTGTGTGCTAATTTGGTACAGTATTGTGATGGCACCTGTACGTTTGCAAGAAAATAAATAAAAGCTATTAGTGTATCCAAAAATGCCAAATAAAAAATAAAAATTCAAAAATTTTATGTAATCTGTTATCCGGCCTATAAGATGAAATTTTAACACAGCAAATTATTGTCCAAATTCGACGTACGTGTACACACGCGTACGTACATACACACGCGTACGTACGTACATACATACACGCACGTACATACATAAACGCATGTACGTACATACATGTACATACGTACATACATAGACGCACGTACATACACGCACGTACATACATACATACATACTCGCACGTACATACATACACGCACGTACGTACATACATACACGTACGTACATACATACATACATACATACATGCACGTACGTACATACATACATGCACGCACGTACATACATTGTGCATTTCGATCGCACAAACAAAATACGCAGCATACTATATTTTCTCGCACATTCTCATAGGGAAAGAACGCATATTATACTAATTGTCTATTTCACTAGCTGAGATAATCGTTGCGTGTTATTTCTTTGTCTGTGCAAATATGCGTAAGCTCGTCGGAATCCAGCCTAAATGTAAAAATATATCTTTATAAGGCCATTTTCACACTGTTTTTCCTCTCACTACGGTTCCATGTGTTTTTGGCGCTGCACTCCCATGTGTATCCAACATGTCCAACATGTCGGGGCTTCCTCTATATCAGTGATGGCGAACCTTTTAGAGACTGGGTACCCAAACTGCAACACAAAAGCCACTTATTTATCGCAAAGTGCCAACGTGTCAGGGGCGGGGCTGATCAGGACGTATGATTTTACCCCGTCGTTCTAAAAAGGACAGGGCCTCTTTAACCCTCTGCAATCCAATTTTGGATTCGGGGTTGCCTAGGGGCTTTTCTTTTTCTGCCTTATACTATGGCGCCTTCTGCTGGCTAAAGTTAGGGCTCCTTCCCACGGAGGGATTTCCGCTGCGTAATACGCTGTGTAAGTCCGCTGCATTGCCCGCAGCTATTAGGTTCTATTGAACCTAATAGCTCAATGCTCACGGTGCGGAATTCCATCGCGGAATTCCGCACTGTGAAATCACCCGACCTCACCCGCGGTATGCTTTATTTGTCGCGGGTGTACGCGTGGCCGGCCTCCATTCTAGTCAATGGAAGCCATCCGTCACGCTATCTTCCGCTGTAGCACAGCGGAAGATAGAGTAAAAACCGCTTCCTCGCCCACCGCCAGCCGCGTCATATGACCCAGTAGATTTTGGTAGGCCGCTGTCTCCCCCTTGTGTGCTGCATTAAAAATGCACTCAGCTAAAAATAAAAAAAGGTCCAGTTCTGTGGCTTCTCGGAGGAGATAGGGGTTCCCCCACCTCCCGTCTCCAAGCTGCAGTGGAGACTGACTAACATGGCTGCCGGTATTTATACTTCTAAATTGATGACATCACAATGCAGTGACATCAGCCTGCCAGACACCTGGCTCATTTGCATACAGTGTGTTGCAATAATAAAGTAATACAGTAACAAATATAAGTAAGGTAAAGGTATTGGGGCACAATCATTTGGCATAGTTTTGGCGCAGAGATTAGCGGTAGCTTGTGTGCTTGTCAAGAATCTGGCACTAGTTTTTGCTTAATGTTAAATATTCTTTAGGACTCCTTCACACGGGCGCAGCAATCTACAGCCGCAGTGAGGCTGAAAAAAACAAAAAAAACGCGTAATCATGCTATACTTCCGCCATGTATCACGTGATGCATGGCTTCAATTGACTGCAATGGACGCCGGCTGCGCGTTTTCCCGTGGCAATTAGAACATGGCACGATTTCTTTCATGCTGTGTGAACATTTAAAGGCAGTAAGCTATTATTAGGTTCATGAAACGCGGCAGAAATCCATCCGTGGGCATTAGCCCTAAGTCAGTAGATCATGCCTTGACTCCTCTTTTAGGTCCATTGACTGACTTGCCAAAATATATATTCACCTCAATTCACAGCGCATCTATGCTACAAAATCAGCGTGTATACCAGAACTATCCCCCAAACTATAAAGCTAACGTCACACGGACGAGTGCGATATCGGGCCGTGAATCACTCCCTCGCCAACATGCAATTTCCCCGCGGATGTGAGGCATTTTTATCTCAAAACCGCCTCGCATCACTTCGGGTAAGTAGCCGTGCCGGAGGATAGCTAGGAAAGCTGCAAAACGAATTTCCATACATGAATTAGCCCTATTAACGCGTTTCCTGCGCTAGATGAGAATCACACACACACACCGCTTTTTATTGCGGTATACTGTTTCTATTGATTTGAATGCGATTACTCAGACGTGAGCTCGGAAGCGGTGATTTTTAAGCGCTATCTGTCCTGTATTTGCGTTTTCTAACGCACCTCCCCACCCATCACAATTGTGGGGTGCATTAAAACCGCTTTACCATGTGTTCAAAAGTGCTGCTCAAAATTGAGGTAAAAAACCCACGATTTTAAGCTGTGTTTTCTGAACGCACGTCTTAGAGCAGCCTTAGGCCCCGTGCACACGGGCGGAAATTCCGCTGCCGGATTTCCTGCAGAATTTCCACCCATGGAAGCAGAAAAGAGAACGCAGCAGGTTCTATTTTACCGTGGATATCCGCAGCATAGAGCCTATTGTGCTCCGTGGTCGCGGATATACCCGCAGCCTATACGCAACTATATTGTAAAGAGAATTCTGAAGGCACCCATTGAAACAAATATGTTTGTGTGAAGCGGCCCTTACTGTACTTTTGTTAGCATGAATCAAGCACATTTGCAAGCGCAAAAAAACACGCAACCATGCCGCCATTTATTGAAATAGGCAATTAGTGTAATTAGAATAATACATGTTCTTCCCCTGCAGAAATGCACGAGAAAATAAAGGGGACTGCTTTTTTTTTGGACAAAATGCGCATGCAAAATACACTTATGTGAAGGAACTCGCTGCAATCAGCGGGTTCTACTGACGTGTATTTAGCATGTATATTTTTCATGTGTAATATGCTACGCAAATACATCTGTGTGAATCTGGCCGAAGAGCCCACGGTGGTATGCGTAAAACGCTGCCTCTCTGCGGTGAGAACACAATCGTGGACATGAGCCCTAAGGCTGGAGCTCTATGGAGTCTTTCGCCATGACATGGGTCATGTGACCAAAGATCGCTGTGCAGCCCTGTGAACTTGCATTCTCAAATATATCAATGGGGTCGCGCAAGTTCCCACAACCTATAGAGTGCTAAAACCTCACCGAGGTTGGATTTTTGCAATATATTGGTCGCAGCTACTTGTGAGTTGTATCGCAACTACATTGTCTTCAGTAAGGCCAGCTGCACACGACCGCTTCACATTCCGAATGCGGGATACCACAGCGGAATCTGGCCGTTACCCCAGCCGGCGACCCTGCGTTCCTGCAGATTCTGTAATGCAGATGACCGCGAGTGTGAAGGAAGTAGCAGTAGTATGTATCTTTCAATGCATGTGATTTGCTGCAGATCCTCCGTGTGGACGACGACTGCGGATTGAACAATAGGAAACCGGTGGTGTGAAGCCAGCCCGAGAGTGTGAGGTCGCAGGGCTATACAGCGATCTTGGTCACGTAGCACTAGTCTCATTGCATGACTACGACTCCGCCGTTCATGGGAACTCAGTGCTTGACATGACAACTCCCTGCTGTTGGCGCGACCACCAGTCACCCTTAAAAGTCAACAGAAAGTTAAAAAATGGTAAAATGTAATCTTCGCTCATATTCGTGAGGGGAGATGCATTTACATACCTAAGGCCCCCGGATTTACCCTTGGACCTCACCTCAGCTTCTGCGCACACGCCTGTCGTCAACGTTGGCCGATGCAAGAGCCGCAGATTGCCTGAGTAATTTAAGATATCCCTGCTCCTGGCTACCAAACATAGCTGAGAGCCTGGAGATTTCATGGTGGGCCGCAGTACGTGGTCCCCAGTCACGTGATTGCCATTAGCCAATGGATAACGGCGATCATGTAAAAGTAAAAGAGTTACAGCTTCACCTCCTGTCACGAATCCAATCCGTAAGGGAAGGTGAAAATATTTTCCTAAGGCCTCCGGCGATGTCCCCCGACGGGATCCTTATCCTCGGTTGGATAACGGCGATCATGTAAAAGTTAAGAAAAAGTTGAAGTTTAATCTCCCCTCTTTGATCGGTGAGAGGAGATGAAACTTCTTACCGGAGGCCTCCGTATTTGAACCTCGATGTGATCCTCCTCCGTGGACCTTCTCCGGCTTCTGCGCATGAACCTGCCTTAAAATGCCAGACACATGCGCAGCAGCTAGGGAGCCCGGTAAATTTTAAATCTCTGTGCTCCCGGCTAACAAAGGTCACCAAGAGCCTGGAGCAGTGATCGGTGGTCTCGTTGAGCTGTCCCTGGTCACGTGATAAAAAGGTAGCGATCTACCGAAGGCCGGTCTCACACGACTGATATAGAGGAAGCCCCGACATGTTGGATACACATGGGAGTGCAGCGCCAAAAACACATGGAACCGTAGTGAGAGGAAAAACAGGGTGAAAATGGCCTTATAAAGATATATTTTTACATTTAGGCTGGATTCCGACGAGCTTACGCATATTTGCACAGACAAAGAAATAACACGCAACGATTATCTCAGCTAGTGAAATAGACAATTAGTATAATATGCGTTCTTTCCCTATGAGAATGTGCGAGAAAATATAGTATGCTGCGTATTTTTTTGTGTGATCGAAATGCACAATGTATGTACGTACGTGCGTGTATGTATGTAAGTACGTGCGTGTATGTATGTACGTACGTGCGTGCATGTATGTACGTACGTGCATGCATGTATGTATGTATGTATGTACGTGCGTGTTTGTATGTACGTACGTGCGTGTATGTATGTACGTGCGTGTATGTATGTATGTACGTGCGTGCGTGTATGTACGTGCGTGTATGTATGTACGTATGTACGTACATGCGTTTATGTATGTACGTGCGTGTATGTATGTACGCGTACGTACGTGTATGTATGTACGTACGTACGCGTGTGTATGTACGTACGCGTGTGTACACGTACGTCGAATTTGGACAATAATTTGCTGTGTTAAAATTTCATCTTATAGGCCGGATAACAGATTACATAAAATTTTTGAATTTTTATTTTTTATTTGGCATTTTTGGATACACTAATAGCTTTTATTTATTTTCTTGCAAACGTACAGGTGCCATCACAATACTGTACCAAATTAGCACACAGCTAACAAAGCTTCGGAAAAACATACTAATTGTCCAAATGAGATGTCTGGATCTATTAAAGTTGTGGTGAAGAAAAGCAGGGACAGTAAGGGAGGCAGGAAACGGGGCCGCAGGGCCGTAGGTGAAGGCGATCATGACGGGGTTAACGGGGAGGAAAGGGTTAATATTTTAAATGAAAATAAGGTGAGGTGGAGGTTAAAAGGGAGGGGGTGTAATGAGGGGGAGCAAAGGTTTATGGGATAGAAAGAGCGGGAAGAAAAGGGGGAGGAGTCATTCCGGGAGCAGCAGAGGAAGAAGAAGGACCTGGAACCTGGACGGGGAGAAGAGTGAAGACCGAAGAAAAAAAGACAGCAGGATAAGAATTTAAGCGTGGCAGCTGAGGAGGATCGGGAGGACCTGAAGCAGAGGACGATCGGGTGAAGACAGAAGAAATTAGAAGACCTACCTGAAGACCGGAGCAGGAAGACCGCTGGTGAGAAGATCGGAGCAAGAAGACCGCTGGTGAGAAGACCAGAGCAGGAAGACCGCTGGTGAGGAGATCGGAGCAAGAAGACAGTTAGTGAGAAGACCGGAGCAGGAAGATCGCTGTTCAGAAGACCGGAGCACAAAACACCGTTGGTGACAGGACCTGAGCAGGAAGATTGCCCCCGGTGGAGATCGGAGGTACTGCAGTTCAAGAAGAGCCTGAAGAGATGGAAGCGCTGATGGAGAGGATCCGGGCAGCGGCAGCTGAGCGAGGAATCGGGTGGCTCGAAAGACTGGCAAGTGAGGGAGAGGGGGGAGCGGCGGCAGTTCCAGAGAGGGAGAGGAGGCCGCGTCGGGCGCGTGCGCCGGAGAGGCTTAGCCCCGAGCACGCGCCTGTGCGCCGGCGCCGCACAGGGAGCCCATCTGTGGAACCTCCAGCCGGGCCAGCCCCCGCAGCGGCAGGGGGGGGGGCCAGGGCTGGGAGGAATCCTAATCGGCGGCGTGGTGCTGCGTGCAGCGCAGGTACCCGGGCTGCGAGGGGGCCGGGACCTGCGACTGCACAGTCGGCTCCAGGAGCAGTTAGAGGGGGGGGGCGCTCCAGCGGTGAGGGTAGCAGAGAGGAGCGCCCTTGTCCCAGTTCGGCGAGAGGATCCGTGTCAGGACAGAGCAGAGGGTCCAGAGCTGCTGGAGGGGAGCAGTGTGGACCCAGCGGGAGGGTTAGCCGGGGGACCAGGGGAGGGGAGCTGGAGCAGGTGTTCGGCGGAAGAAGGGGACAGCAGCAGGCTGGTCCGGAGGATTTTATTAATGCCGGTTTTTTGAGTTCCAGCGGGGCGGCTGCGCGCGCAGCGGAGAGGCGGCAGTCGGCGGAGGAATCAGACGGATCGGGCGGGACATGGACGGATCCCAGGATGAGACGCCAGGAAGACGGAGCGGCGGCTGGTGGGCCCACAGCACCTGCGCAGCCCGGTGAGTCTACCACACAAAACACTGTAAATGTTATTGCTAGATCTGTGCCTGTAGGGGGGGGTATAGGTAGTGGTGCGGTCAGTTTTGCTGGTGCGCATGGGGGGGATAACGATTTGAGGGCACTTATGGGTTGTATGTGGGAATTCCTGCGGAGGCAGGAAATGGGGTCGGTCGGTTTGCCTGGAACGGCGTTTAACACGCCGGGTAGTGTGTCGTCTGGCGGGGAGGGCTTCCCCGCTGGGGCGACTGGGGGAGTCCAGGCAGGGGGAACGGGAGGGCCGGACGTGGGGCCATCGCCGGTGGCTGCATGGAGTACTTCAATGGCAACCCCTTCCAGTAGGGTAAGTACTCTAGGGGTCAGCTCGGGGGGGGCAGATGAAACGGCGTCAGGGGTGACGGTTGCCGTACAAACGGAAAGGGACGGGGAAGCAGTGCGGTTGGACGATAGGGCAAAAGGGGAGGTATACGTGTGTTTCGAGGGCCCGTTAGGAGCACATCTTAAGAAGGAAACGAGGGAGAAGATATGGCGGGACGAATTTGTAGAGATATTCTCCCTCTTGCCTTTGGAGAAATTTAATTTGGACAAAGGCAAAAGGACCGAATACAAGAAGGAGGAGGAAGAAAAACGCAGATGGCGTTTAATTCCTCAAACATTTAATAATTGGTTGCAGGCGTTCGCTATATTGGCCAGCGTAATTGGGGAGAAGGCGCCGGAGAACTGTTCCGGCCTCTTCTGTTATCTAGATTCGATAGGCGAGGCGTATCGGGTTTACGGGGGTCAAACCTGGTTAAGGTACGACGAACAGTTTAGGCAACGTAAGGCGGTGAGGCCGTCAATCCGTTGGGACCAAAAAGATATTGGTCTGTGGCTTCGGGTCATGGCACCTAGTCGATTTGGGCAGCCTTTTCACGGGGGAGCCGGGCCATCAGGCCTGGCTTCAACCTCACAGGGGGGAAACCAGGGGGGTCAGTCAGGGGGTAATAGAGTCGGTTTGTGTTGGCAATTTAATGAGGGCCAATGCAAATTCGGAGCAGGCTGCAGATTTAAGCATGTCTGCTCACACTGCAATGGCGGGTCACATGGAGCATCAAAATGCTTTAAGAAAGGAAAAGGAAAGGCCGCAGGAGGGGGTGGAAAAAGGGAGGACGCCGGTGAGGCTGGAAGAGATGGTCAGGTTTCTAAATAGGTATCCTGACAGGGAAAAGGCGAAATTGTTGGAAGAAGGTTTTCGGGGGGGGTTTCACATCCCTCCCCCAAAACATGAGATTCCGTTATCAACAAAAAACCTACTCTCGGCCATGAGGAATCCGGAAGTGGTTTCGGAGAAACTGGCAAAAGAAATTAGCTTAGGGCGGATGGCAGGCCCCTTTCAGGAGCCTCCCCTCCGGAACTTCGTAGTGTCTCCCCTGGGAGTAGTACCTAAGAGGGAACCGAATAAGTTTCGGTTAATACACCATCTTTCTTATCCGAAAGGGGCATCAGTGAACGATGGTATAGACCCTGAGCTCTGTTCGGTGGTTTATACATCTTTTGATGCGGCACTAAAATGGGTAAGAAGGTATGGGAGGGGGGCGCTGTTAGCGAAAGCCGACATTGAGTCGGCGTTCCGCCTTTTGCCGGTTTCTCCAGATAGTATTCGCTTACTTGGTTGTTTTTGGGGAGGTAAGTATTTCGCCGATCGGTGTCTGCCCATGGGATGTTCAATCTCATGTGCATACTTCGAAGCCTTCAGCACTTTCTTGGAATGGGTAGTGAAAGACACTGCAAAGCAGCAGTCAGTAATTCACTACCTTGACGATTTTTTGTGTATTGGCCCAGCGGAATCGCCGATGTGTGCGACTCTGCTGGGAACGTTACAGTGGGTGGCGGATCGGTTCGGGGTGCCTTTGGCTCCCGACAAGACAGAGGGCCCTGCAACTTCTCTTCAGTTTTTGGGCATCTGGATTGATACGGAGGCGATGGTATGTCAATTGCCGGAAGATAAGTTGCGGGATTTAAAATGCGAGGTAGAAAAGACACGGAAAGTCAAGAAAGTCACGCTGAAGGGGCTTCAGTCATTATTGGGCAAGTTGAATTTCGCTTGCAGAATAATGCCTATGGGGCGAATATTTTGTCGAAGAATGGCGTCGGCCACGGCGGGAATTCGAGCACCGCATCACTACATCAGAGTGGGGAGGAGTTTAAAAGGGGACCTAGCAGTCTGGGCTTCCTTTTTAAACAAATACAATGGGAGGTCCATGATAATCTCGGAAGTGAGTGAGAATGTGGACTACGAGTTGTTTACAGACGCGGCAGGGAGTGCGGGATTTGGGGCATTTTGCCAGGGGCAATGGTGTGTTGGGGAATGGCCGGTCAGATGGCGGGAGGAAGGTTTGACGAAGAATCTGGTATTGTTGGAACTGTTTCCAATAGTGGTGGCCGTGGCGCTTTGGGGCGATCGCCTTCAGAACAAGAAGGTGAGGTTCCATTGCGACAATATGGGGGTGGTGCAGGTGATCAATGCTTTGACCGCCTCATCACCCCCGGTGGTGAATTTGTTGCGCCACCTGGTATTGGAAACATTGAAGATGAATATTTGGATAGTGGCGGTGCACGTGCCGGGGATTGAGAATTCAATCGCGGATGCTCTTTCTCGGTTTCAGTGGGAGCGATTCAGGACCCTGGCCCCTCAGGCGGAGGACCGAGGGAGGACGTGCCCGTCTCATCTTTGGAGTGTGGTAAGAGAGCAGTGGGGCATCTAATCGAGAGGTCACTGGCTCAGGGTACTAGAGCTGCGTATATAGCAGCGTGGCAGGAGTGGGAAGGCTGGGTAGGTCAGCTTGGGATAGGAGAGGCGGAGGAAGATAGAGTGGGGGCGCTGTTAAGTTGGTTGGGTAAGGCAGAGCAGGATAATGTTTCGGTGTCACGAGCGAACAGGTTCATGGCAGGGGTAGCATTTGGGTGTAAGTTAAGGGGGGTGGGGGATATAACGAAGAATTTCCTAGTGAGACAAGCGTTGAAGGGTTTTAGAAAAGGTAAAGGCAGTGTGGACTTACGTAGACCAGTTTCGTTTGAGTTGTTAGAAAAGTTAGGGGGGGTACTGGAAGGCCTCTGCGATACGTTGTTCGAAAGATCGTTATTCAGGTTAGCGTTTTCACTGGCATTTTTTGGGGCATTTAGGGTTGGGGAGTTGGTGTCCCCTAGTAAATCAGTTGGGGGAGGTTTACAGGGGGGGGGATGTTAGAAAAGTTGATGACCATTTAGAGTTGGTCATACGCCGATCAAAAACAGATCAGGCTGGGCGGGGACATTTGATTAGATTGGGTAGGGTTCACGGGTCAATAATGTGCCCCGTGTCGGCATGGGTTAGCTATACTGAGGTAGCGGGTAAGAGATTAGGCCCTTTATTGCAGCATGAGGGGGGCCAGTTTTTGTCACGCTTCCAGTTTACAGCGATCTTTAGGAAGGCGCTGAGGGAGCTCGGTTTAGATGAGTCGCAATTTGGGACACACTCGTTTAGGGTGGGGGCGGCTACAGAGGCACAGGTGCAAGGTTTGTCGGGCGAGTCGATTAGAAAAATCGGTAGGTGGCAATCTGGGAGATATAAATTGTATGTTCGTCCCCAGTTGCTGTAACAGTGTTAGGGGGGTAGGGGGTATAATGATAATCAAGGGGTGTTGGTCAATTTTGTTTTCTCCTTTTTGTTTCAGGTCCACAATCGGCGCTTGTGTGGATTATGGGCCACTCATATGTTTATTGGGGGGCGGAGAGGGCTAGTGTGAGGCAGGACGGGAGACAGTTGAGGTTTCCTAGGTCAGAGGCGGTCCTGAGATGGATGGGAGTTAGAGGGATGTCGTGGTGCAAAGTGTTGGAGGAGTTTGAGAGGATGGTGGGTTTAGACAGGGCCCCGGACATAGTTGTTATACATGCAGGGGGGAATGATTTGGGGAAAAGGCCCTTCAGGGATCTATCGAGGGATATCAGGTATGATATCCTGAGATTGTTAGCGGCGCATAAGAAGATGGTGGTGGTCTGGTCAGAGATCGTGCCTAGGCAGGTATGGAAGTTTGTGCGGACTGCAAGAGGATTAGACAAAGCGAGAATAAAGCTTAATAGGGAAGTATCTCGCTTTGTGGGAAGGAATGGGGGGGTCGCGGTGCGACACATAGACCTAGAGTCTGGCAGGGGGAATTATTGGAGACAAGATGGGGTGCATTTAAATGAGATAGGTTTGGACTTGTGGTTAGAGGCAGTTCAGGAGGGAGTGGAGCGCGCCTTGTTGTTGTGGAGGGCGGCGCAGGCTTGAGGTTTCAAGCCATGCTGGCTGTGGCGGTTAGGGAGGGGTCCTTGGAGTCAATATAAGAGGGGGTAAGGGGGGAGGCAGGGGTTAGTAGAGTTACCTCCTCCCCCCTCTGGTTAGTTTTAAATTGTAGGTGGGTCTGTCGCCTCTTGTTTGGCAGGGGGTTACCTGCTAAAGTTGTGGTTGTTAATAGCCGGGGTATGGCTAGATAGCCTCGGGGTCGGGAGGTTGGTGACTCGAGGTAAATGGCGAGTCTCCTGAGTCAGGTGATTGGAGACGGGAGGCGTAGTTTGGAAGATAGGGTTTCCCGAGTCAGGATTTTTAGGAGACGGGAGACAGTTACACCTATCTTCCTTGTTTTTTGGGTGAGGCGACAGATAATTTTGTGGGGAACTCCAAGGATCTCTCCATAGTAGTTAGGATCAGGGTTAAAAAAGTGTTATTCAGGATTTATTGTTGTATGTTATAATAAAATTGGCTGCTGTGGCCAAATTTAATCCAAAAAGAAGTTGTCGGTGTTTATTTTAGATAAGCTAGGTTAAAAGGGGTAATGGGGGGGGGTAAGTGGTCACAGCGACGACTCCGTTGTACCTAGTCATGTAGCTTATAGCGGTTTAGAGATTTATTAGAGATCTCCTGTGTGATCGTTGTCCGGGTCTCCTGGACTCATGGTTAGTGTAGGGAATAGCGGTATAACCAGGAGCTTAGAAGTTCGCCCGCTAGCTTCACGTTTTGTCTAAAATGTCAAGTAATACCTGTTCTTTATAATCAGCCTATCTGTTAGTAGTGGTTGCATTTTTGGCTTCTGTATGCAGTGTTTTCTATCTCTGTGTATTCTGTTCCGTCTGTTATATGCCATGCGTGTGTCCTGTTCTGTGGCTCCTAGGATCAGCTATGGCCCAGTTCCGAAGACCGCTGGGCCACCCTCTTATTTGGGCGATGTCTACGCTTAGGTTGGGCCACTGTCGACCCCCCCCCCCCTTTTAGCACAGGGTCAGTGGCATGGATTCCATGTGAATTTCCTGTGTGCATGTATACTACTAGACTACTAGTCCTTTGGTCACGATGGTGTTGGCAGTCTGCTAAATCTGCCCACACGATCATAACAGTCTGTTCAGAAAGCCACATAGTACTGATTACATTTTGGGTCCCATTTGTGCATACTAACATAACATTAGGGCCACAATGGGTACATTTCTGAAAACAATACAAACAGGGGTATCCATTTTGGGGTGTCAGTGCACATGAAAATGATTTTGGGGGAAAAAATTTTAGAATAGCACATTACCCGAACACATTAAAAAAAAAAAATCTAAATTGCATTAATTCCTGAAAATGTGGGATCTAAATAATTTGGCGCGCATGCGCAGAAGCCGGCGAGCCCGGCAAATTCAAAATCTCCCTGCACCCGGCTGTCACAGATAGCCGAGTGCAGGGAGATATGACTGGGATAACGGTGATCATATAAAGTTAAAAAGTAAAAAAAAAAAAAAAGTTAAAAGTTTAAAAAGTTAAAGTTTCATCTCCCCTTACGGATCGTATCCGTAAGGGGGATGAAATTACGTACCCAAGGTCCCGGATTTGTTCCCTGGTGGGATGTTGATCCGTGGACCTTACCCCAGCTTCTGCGCATGCGCCCGTCAGCATGATGGCGGACGCATGCGCAAAAGTGAAAGATTGCCCAATAAATGTAACATCTCCCTGCTGCTGGCTACCAAAGGTCGCCAAGAGCCTGGAGATGTCATGGGGAGCCGCGGTATACGGTTACTGGTCACGTGATCGCCGTTATCCAATGCATAATGGCGATCACGTAAAAGTTCTTTAAAAAGTGGCAGTTTCATCTCCCCTCACCGAAGCGATCGGTGAGAGGAGATGAAACATCTTCTCGGAGGCTTCCGCATTTGAATCCAGATGCGATTATCCTCCATGGATCCTGCCAGCTCCTGGGTATGCGCCCGCCGGCAAAATGCCAGACACATTCGCAGGAGCTGGGGAGCCCAGGAAATTTTAAATCTCCTTGCTCCCAGCGACCAATGGTTGCTGCGTGCTTGGAGCAGTGACCGGGGGCCTCGTTGAGCGGTCCCCGGTCACATGATAAAGTAGCAAACTAACATTAGGCCGGTCACACATGACCGGAGAGGAATTACGGGTTCTGCATGCGCTTGATCAACGGTAATCCACGGATCAATCGTATGCATTGGATTACACAATTCCCCCCAATTAGCGGGTCGGAATTGCGTAATCCACTCGCAGAAACCACACACACATATATACACACACACACACAAGGCTCTCACCCTGCAGCTGCTCCTCCTCAGCGATGCTCTCCTTGCTGCAGAGATCATGTTCTCTGCACTCCCCTTCCCTCCTCCGCGGCCGTTGTCAGTCTGCTATCGGCACTCCTCTATTACTGTCTGCATTAGACAGAACAAGCCGAGAGCAGACTGCCTACTGACAGCAGCACGGAGGAGTGAGGGAACTTACTGCATAGGCGGCGGGCCGGATTCGGCCCGCGGGCATTGTTTGACACCTGTGCTCTAGATCATACAAACTTCTAGGCTGTGGGAGTTGCCGTCCTAAATGCGCAGACCGGTGCCAGCGGCCGGCGAGTGACGTTTCTGTGTGGGGCTCTGCGATCCCCGCACAGAAATAGAGCATGCCGCGGTTTGTTTTCCACGTGTGATTTCGCGCGGACAAACCGAGGCCGTCTGCCTAGGATTGCGTTTTCTAACGCAATCCTATAGCAGCTTCCATGGGTGGAAATTCTGCGGGAAATCCGGCAGCGGAATTTCCGCCCGTGTGCACGGGGCCTAGGGCTGCTCTAAGACGTGCATTCAGAAAACACAGCTTAAAATCGTGGGTTTTTTACCTCAATTTTGAGCAGCACTTTTGAACGCATGGTAAAGCGGTTTTAATGCACCCCACAATTGTGATGGGTGGGGAGGTGCGTTAGAAAACGCAAATACAGGACAGATAGCGCTTAAAAATCACCGCTTCCGAGCTCACGTCTGAGTAATCGCATTCAAATCAATGGAAGCAGTATACCGCAATAAAAAGCGGTGTGTGTGTGTGATTTTCATCTAGTGCAGGAAACGCGGTAATAGGGCTAATTCATGTATGGAAATTCGTTTTGCAGCTGTATGCAGCATGATTTAGGTATGGGTACGCGGTGAGAAAGGTAAGGGGGGGCCCTGAGCTGAACTTTTGCACCCGGGCCCTTGAGCCTTTAGGTACGCCCCTGACCCTAAGGGTGTTTCTCACCTCATCTTTCTGCGTTTTATATACAAAAATGACAGGAAAGGGTTGTGACCCGGCGGCCGTCGCAGGGAGAAGATGACCATCGCCACTGTATGCCACGGAAAGGGGTGAACGCGCGTGTGAACTGGCATTTCAAGCGCAACCCGATTACTGTAAACCTTGTTTATGCACAAATACGCTCCACTGCGACAATAGTCTTGGCGTGTACACTCGTCTGCCGAAGCCCTAGGGCCTCTTTCACACGGCGTGCTAAATTTAGCAGAAAAGCGGTCGCAGAAACCGCAATGATTTTTACGTGCATTTGCGCTCCCGATATTCCATTAGAGTCTAAGGGGGTAAGCAAATTCGCTCTCATATGCATAAAATTGCGCCGAGGGCTCCTTCACACGAATGTACTTTAGTCCCCTTATAGTTCTGATCCCAGGAATGCACAAAAATAAAGACTGAAAAACTGGTTGCTCATTAGTGCTTAAACCAGGTCAGTCATGAAGGAGTTAACTGCGGGCATTCACTGCTGGTCAGTGAGGTTACAGATGGAGGGTTGTTAGGTGAATTGCATGTAAATCTGCAATAGTTTGGGGGACTCCCAGCAGACAGAGGGGTTCTCCTCCAGCAAGCAGGCAGCACATGGTTAACTACCTAAGCCGGGTGCGGGTGAATGCAACGCTTGTATGAAAGAGGCCTAAAGCTGCGGGGGGGGTTTTCTCCCCCCTTCCCCCATGCACAGATATACGTTGTCCTCGTGTGCAGGGGGGGGGGATGGAAGAGCCAGGAGCAGGAACTGAGCTCCCGCCCCCCCCTCTCTGCCTCCTCTCCGCCCCTCTGCACTATTTGCAATGGGGAGAGGTGGGGCAGGGGCGGGGCTAATTCTCGGAACTTAGCCCCGCCCTGCCTCTTCCCATTGCAAATAGTGCAGAGGGGCGGAGAGGGGGACGGGAGCTCAGTTCCTTCTCCTGGCTCTTCCATCCTCCCCCCCCCCCCCCTGCACATTACATAGAGAACGCCCACAAGTGACCCCATTTTGAAAACTAGACCCCAGAACAAATTTATCTAGGGGTGTACTGCACATTTTGACCCCACAGCTTTTAAATGAATTCAAGCAAAGCAAAAGGAAAAAAATTGTGATTTTCGTTTTTTGGCAATTTTGTCATTTTAAAAACAGCATTTTTGTACAGCACACACATGAATTAAGATTTGCACCCCAAAATAGATACCCCTGTTTGTCCAGTGTTCAGAGACATACCCATTGTGGCCCTAATCTTATGTCTGGATGCACAAAGGGGCCCAAAATGTAAGGAGTAGTCGGTGGCTTTCAGAACTGAAATTTAGCATGAAGGGGATTTCGGCCCCATAGCACACTTGTAGAGCCCTTGAGCGGCCAAAACGACAGAGAACCCCTACAAATGACCCCATTTTGAAAACTAGACCCCTTAACGAATTCATCTAGTGGTGTACTGCGTATTTTTACCGCACAATTTTTGAATAAATCTAAGCAGTAGGAAAAATTTCAATTTTCATTATTTTGGCAGTTGTATCAATTTAATCGGACGTAAAAACACTATGGGCTGGTCGTTAAGGGGTTAAACCATCGGATGGTTGGCTCTGAGCCAGTCATATATGTATCTCATGGGCTAGAGATGTACCTTGAAGCTTCTAGGGCCCTAACAGGGCTTTCCCCACCATGTGCCATTTATAATACTAGTGTGGCAGGAGAGTGACTGCCACCTCTGTACACCTTATTTCTCTATCAAGGAGTACAGTCATTGCCTCTAGGGAGTACTTAGTCTGTCCTGGTATTGTGATGAAGGTAGGTACAACACATAGTGCCATGATAACCTTTGCTGAATTTTTAAGTAATTTATTTGAGAAGGGAATACTTGGCCAAGGAATGTTGGAAAACCCTATTCTAGATGCTCATGGTCTGCTTGTATCTTGTGCGCACTCTTCTCTGAACACACACCCTTAGGGCTAATTCACATGGACATATGTCTCCCAATGTGAAAAATACATGCGTAGTAAGCAGTGCTAAAAGCCCACTGATTTGTCTAGGGCTTCTCACACCAGCGTTTTTTATTCACGTCTGTGGAAAAAAAATTGCACCGTGTCCTATTTTGGTGCGGAATATGCACCTTATCTAGTTTTTGGGGATTTAACAGGCGTAGTAAATGTGCATATGAAAAATACGTGGGACACATACTCCCGTCTGAGTGAGCCCTTAATCTATGGGGGTTTGCCTTTGTTTCCGCAGGAGAAATCAGCTTGTCCAGGCCTGTCTGTTTCCTTCGGGGATGCTAGGATATTCTAGGATATATATATATTTATGCATATGCATATAGTCGCTTATAAATTATATTGGAAAATTGTAATTTTTGATTATACAAGGTATTACTTTTATTTGCTGAGATTGAAATACCCTTCTAAGCCTTCAGTCACAGATGTAAAAGAATTTGGCGGAAATAACAGTGACAACGAACATAGTGGCGGACATAATAGGTAACGCCACCACCACAGCGGGGAAAATATCTATATTATACTATCACATACAGGACACGATCAATACATGCAACCCGATACCAACAAAAGCAAAATGGTGGATCATGTGAGCGGGAACCGCATACAGCGGCTCCCGGTGACAGCTCCCTGCTCTCGGCTACTCATTCTAGTCGAGAGCAGGGAATTTTTAAATTTCCCGGGCCTCCCGGCTCTCTGTGCATGCGCGTGACGTAATGCGTCTGGCGCGCACGCGCAGACGCCGGCGGCAGTGCCGGGGAGAAGACAGAAGGATCCGGACGCTGCGGAGGACCGGAGGTGAGTACTCTCAGCTCCCCTTACGGATCCGATCCGTAAGGGGAGCTGAAACTTTAATTGCTTTTAACTTTCCATTGAGTTTAACGCGATCGCGTGATCGGGGGTGGGGTCCCGCGGCCCGGGATGACAGCTCCATGCTGTCCAATCACAGCAATCTATTGCTGGAGGAGAGTTCTCAAACCTCGCTTACAGCAATAGATCATTTGTCAGTGCAGGGGAAGCCCGGGCCGCTGCCCATTCATTTCAATGGGTGACACAGGGCTGAAAACGTCCCAAAATAGAACATGCAACGCTGTTAAAGCGCAGCGTTGAAGACACAGCATTTTTAGCCTTGTGTGAGCAGCCCCATTGAAATGTATGGGTGCGTTGTACAGCGTTTAGCGCAGCACTAAAAACTGTACAAAAACACCTGTGTGAGGGAGGTCCAAGGGTCCTTTTACACAAAACGAGTGTCAGGCAAACAATGCCCGACATTCATCCCTGTGGTGCTCGCTCTGCACAGGAGCGAGCATTGCTGGATCGCTGACAGCGCAGCCAGCAGGGAGGCGGGGCAGCTGGAGGAGAGTTCTGCTCACCTCCATTCACTGTAAGCAGCAGACGTTCAGTACTGGACGGCTGCTGCTTACACCGAGAAATGTGTTTGGATTTTAAGCTGCTTAAAAGTGAACAACTGGACGATTCTGATCCAGTCGTTCAGTTTCTGCATGTTTTTACATGGGACAATTATCGTTCAAAACCCCACGGGAGAACACAAGCTACTTACTATTGACATCGTGTGACATTAGGCCCGTCTGTTGGTCGAACTCAGATCTTAGGAACGAAAATGTCCAAGTCACCTAAAAATATGTATGGAATTAGTCTAACGAGTTCTGGATGTGTTCCTTTCCTGCGCAATTACGCAGCGTATCACGCACCTCCTGGCATATCACATGTATATTTGTGCATCCCCATTGACTTCTATGGGGACTTTTGGTGTGCAAAAGTGCCGCAAAATAGAGTATGCTGCATATTTTTTTTTGCATGAAATGTAAAGATGCGCACTTGTGAACGAACCCGTTCATTAGGGCTCTATTCGCTGCATAAATGCGCACACAAACACACCGATGTGAAGCCAGGCTTAAGAGTTCCTTCACATGGACATTTACACGCGTGTGTTAGCATGCGCAAACTTTCTGAGCACAATATGCAGAGAATAAAACCCATTGATTTCAACGGATTGGTTTTCGTTTCCTTTTTTTGCCCAAATGCGAAAAAACTGCTGCATGCTCTACTTTTGTGTGCATTTAAAGTCTGTTAAAAAGAAAGCATAGGTTAGTTTTTAAAAAGCACATTGCACTTACCTGCATCAGCGTTCTGCAGCTTCTTCTATTCTTCTTTTAAAGATGGCGCCGCTGGTCTTCTCCCACGGTGGACCGCGGGTCTTCTCCCATGGTGCACCGTGGATTTTCTTCTCCTTCCTTGCGTTCCATTGCCGATTCCAGCCTCCTGATTGGCTGGAATCGGCACACGTGACGGGGCGGAGCTACGATGACGACGCGGTGAGCAGCTCTCCGGCACGAGCGGCCCCATTCACCAGGCAGAAGACCGCACAGCGCAAGCGCGTCTAAAAAAGCAAGAAGCCAGCGAAATTAGACGGAGCCATGGAGACGGGGACGCCAGCAACGGAGCAGGTAAGTGAATAACTTCTGTATGGCTCATATTTAACCCCTTAGTGACCAAGCCTGTTTGCGCCTTAATGACCAGGCCAAATTTTCCAAATCTGACATGTGTCACTTTAACATGGAAAAACACCAGAAAGGTTTTGCATATCCAAGCGATTCTGACATTGTTTTTTCGCCACATGTTGTGCTTCATTTAGGCGGAAAAAATAGACCGATAGAAATTGTGTTTATTTATTAAAAGCGCCACAATTGGGAAAATTTTGAAAAAAATCGTCATTTTTTCACATTTCCAACTGCAATATCTTAAATATGTGCAAACATAATATAGAAATTTTTGCTAAGATTTATATTTCCACCCGTTTACTTTATTTTGGGCGCACATTGGAAAAACTTTCGTTTTTTTTTAACTATTTAGGAGACGTACAAATTTAACATTACTTTTTAGCATTTTGAGGAACACTTTGTTTTTCTATACCAAGCCGAGATTGGAAAGGCTCATGAGTGTCAGAATAATAGATACCCCCCCAAATGACCTCATTTTAAAAACTACACCCCTTAATGTATTCACTGAGGGGTGTCATGAGTATTTTGACCCCACAGTTTTTTTTCAGGAATTAATTCAATTTAGAGGAGAAAAAGTAAAATTTCATATTTTTGCAAATCTGTTATTTTAAAGACATATTTTTTTCCTATAGTTTACATGAAAATCAGGATTTACACCCCAAAATGGATACCCCTATTTCTCCCGTGTTCAGAAATATACCCATTGTGGCCCTATTGTTATATCTGAGTCCACAACGGGGCCCAAAATGAAAGGAGTAGTCAGTGTCTTTCAAAACAGAAATTTTGCTTGAAGTCCTTTTAGGCCCCATAGCACACATGTAGAGTTCTTGAGCGCCCAAAACAATAGAAACCCCCCACAAATGACCCCATTTTGAAAACTAGACCCCTTAAGGAATTTATCTAGGGGTGTACTGCATATTTTGACCCCACAGTTTTTGAATGAATTCAAACCAAGCAAAAGGAAAAAATTGTGATTTTCGTTTTTTCGGCAATTCTGTCATTTTAAAAACAGCTTTTTTTGTACAGCACACATATGAAGGAAGACTTGCACCCAAAAATGGATACCCGTTTGTCCCGTGTTCAGAGACATACCCATTGTGGCCCTAATCTTATGTCTGGATACACAACGGGGCCCAAAATAAAAGGAGTAATCGGTGGCTTTCAGAACATAGATTTTGCTTGAAGTCCTTTTAGGCCCCATTGCCCACTTGTAGAGTTCTTGAGCGCCCAAAACCATATAGAACCCCCACAAATGACCCCATTTTAAAAACTAGACCCCTTAACGAATTTATCTAGGGATGTACTGCATATTTTGACCCCACAGTTTTTGAATAAATTCAAGCAAAGCAAAAGGAAAAAAATAGGATTTTCATTTTTTGGGCTATTGTGTCAATTTAAAAACAGTTTTTTTTGTACAGCACACATATAAATGAAGGCTTTCACCCCAAAATCGATACCCCTGTTTGTCCCGTGTTCAGAAACATACCCATTGTGGCCCTAATAGACTTACAGGACCCATGGCTAGGCCTACAATGAAAGGAATACCCGTTGGATTTCAGGGTACCACTGAATAAATTTCAGGCCCCATTGCCCACTTATAGAGCCATTGAGCGGCCAAAACTATAAAGAACCCCCTCAAATGACTAGTGGGTTTTCATGAGGGAAATGTGGCGACCTGGGGTTACATGCAGGGAGTGTGGTGACGGTACGGTTACATGCAGGGAGTGTGGAGACGGTGGGGTTACATGCTGGGAGTGTGGTGGCGGTACGGTTACATAAGGGCGGTGTGGTGATGGTGGGGTTACATGCGGGGAGTGTGGTGACGGTGTGGTTACATGCTGGGGAGTGTATTGACGGTGCGTTTACATGCGGGGAGTGCACAGTGGGAGCTGGCTGGGGCTCACAGCAATCTATGCTGACCGTGGCATGTAAAGGGTTTATAGAGGGAGCTGGCTGGGACTGACAGCAATCTATGCTGACTGTGGCATGTAAAGGGTTCGCAGAGGGAGCTGGCTGGGACTGACAGCAATCTATGCTGACTGGGCATGTAAAAGGTTTACAGAGGGAGCTGGCTGGGACTGACAGCCATCTATGCTGACCGCGGCATGTGAAGGGAGCACAGTGGGAGCTGGCTGGGATTGAAAGCAATAAATGCTGACCACGGCATGTAAAGGGTTTACAGAGGGAGCTAGCTGGGGCTGACAGCAATCTATGCTGACCGTGACATGTAAAGGGTTCACAGAGGGAGCTGGCTGGGGCTGACAGCAATCTATGCTGACCGTGGCATGTAAAAGGTTTACAGAGGGAGCTGGCTGGGGCTGACAGCAATCTATGCTGACCGCGGCATATAAAGGGAGCACAGTGGGAGCTGGCTTGGGCTGACAGCAATCTATGCTGACCGTGGAATGTAAAGGGTTCACAGTGGGAGCTGGTTGGGACTGACAGCAATCTATGCTGACCGTGGAATGTAAAGGGTACAATAGTGTCGCATCTGTAAGAAGTCCCCGCGCTGCACGCAGATGGCGCAGAGCGGTGCAGTTGGGGCCGCGCCATGTCCGCTAGGTGCTGTTGGAGAACCCCCACAAATGACCCTGTTTAAAAAAACTAGACCCCTTAACGAATTCCTCTAGGGCTGTGCTGCGTATTTTGACCCACAGTATTTGAATGAATCTGAGCAAAGCAGAAGGAAAAAAGTTAAAGTTGTACTACCTCTAGCTTGGATACAAAATGTGAAACAGACCCTGTTGTATCGCCTCTAGCTTGGCTACAAGACGTGATATGGGTGGGCAAGCTGCCACTTGGGATGCATTATGCATTGACACTTGGGGGTCAGGATAACAGCATGCTGACAATAGAGGGCAATGTATAGCTTTATGTCTTTGGTGATGTTAAATTCATTCTCTGTGGCTGATTTTACACAAGTGAGCACTATATCAGCCCGAGAAACTCAAACCAATATCTCGCATGGCAAATATGCGAGTGTGTCTGCCAGTGCAGTGCGCCTTGTAAGAACAATGCATTGCGATGTGTGTATGTGTGTAAAATATATACACATACATACACACATACATATACAAACACAAACACACACCGCTGTAGGAGCAACTGTAAGAAACAAAATAAATGGTGGGAATATGGCGGCCGCCTGATCTTTTACGCACATAGTATTCATAGGGGAGGTCCTATATTTTCTCGGTCAAGTATTAACGGGAGAGAATACTGCTGGTGAAAACGAAACCACAGAAATCTTAGGCTTAGTTTTGTCCCAATATACGGCCGTGACAATCACCAGCGATGCTTTTTTTTTAGAGGATTAAATCGCATCGCTGCCGCGCACATTAAAAACCGCATGTTTTTGTTTAACGCGCAAGTCGGTAGGACTTTCCAATGTTAACATGCAGCGCATATTTTTCGCCTTGTGATGCGATAAAACGCAGCCTCCATAGGATTACATGGGAGATTTTAAAAAACGCACTGCGCAGAAGGACACAGCAGGCTGTGATTTTCTCTCTCAACATCACATCAGTGAAAACCTTGCTGAAGGGAAGGGAACCGTTGGGAATCATTGGCTGCGAAATCTGCTTTTTTTTCAATAACCAACGCATCGGTTAAAAATGGCGCGATTTTACCCGCCGGTTTGAAACCACCCTAGAGAAAAATAGGGCAAAAAGATGGAGAACTGGGAGGTGACCCGCTAATCTCTATGGTGCTGTAAGTTTGGGTAAATCCAATAGGTGGTGCAGCACGTTTCTGTAAAACCAACAGAGGGCGCTGCAATGTTACTGTAGAAACCAATGGACAGCATGGCAGGTAGCTATACATAAACTATACAAAATGTGATTGGTTGCTGCTGCTGCCGCCATTTTTTTAAAAGGTACGCTCAGTTCTTTCATAGAGAACAAGAAGGTAGGTACTTACAATTCAGGTAGGTAGGTTCAGTTTGGGCCTGGGAGAGACTCCAGTGGAGACTGACGGTAAAATGGCTGCTTACAACCTGTGGTCCTTGTTTCGGGTGCGCGTGTCACCATCGATCTAATGCATCTTACTGCATAGATATATATCTAGCTATAAAAATAGATAGTTATATATCAATATAGATATTTCTAAAAATATCTAGCTTTACGTATAAATTTAAACTTCTATAGTTATGGTTTTGTAAGGCTGAAAACAGACATACAGAATTTGTATTATTATCAGCATTATTCTTATAATTGCCATTGATGTTATTCCAGGGTCAGGTAATACACTGCATGAGGCTTTGACCAATTTTTACTATTTTAGGTAAAAAGCTGCATTGACTGCACTTCTGCATTTAGTGCGATATGGTAGGACTGCAAGCAAAGCCTGAGACAAGATCTTGGTGCGCCCCATGACAATACATATCAGGTAGGTATCCTGCCCTAGAGGTATGAAGGCACCATACAGCAGCACTCATCTGTAATCCAACCTGCAGGGACATTGTGTGCTGCTGTAATGCCCCAAAGTTACTGTAAGATTCTATTGCTTTACTGGTTTTTGCTTTTTTTGGTGTTTTTTATCTTTCATCCCAGTGCTACAAAGACCGAGGACAGAAAGCTCTGGCACTGAAATACTGTGATGAGGCTTCAGCCATGCCACCGGTTACTAAAGAGGTGAGGACTGTCAGTAGTAACGTGGTAACACAATTCAACTGTTATTTCAGCCATTAATTTACTGACCTACTCCACTGCTTACTGTATTGATTCTCTAGAATAGAGCCTCCATAGCCGCCTGTTCCCCATCTTCTATACTAGAAGCTAGAAGTGGTACAACGCAGTACTAGAGTCCCCTTGCCTGTCCTTATCTTATCTTTTATCCAAGCTACAAGGCGTACAACAGGGTACTAGAGCCTCCATTCCCATCTGTATAACCTCTTGTATCCAAGCTAGAAGTGGTACAACAGGACACCAGAGCCTCCTTGCCCACGTTTCATGTTTTGTCACCAGCTGCTTCCTTTGGGTAAGTGAGAATAGTGAGAATTTTGGCCCATGTGAAAGTGCAATTACTGTATGCTAAACTGTTCATTTTCATTACCTTCTATGACATTTATGGAAATGACACGGCACAGATTATTGTTAGGGGTTCCATCACACTCCCCTTCTGTAGCCGCACCGCCTCCACGCTCCCCTCATGTAAGCCCACTTTCCTAGTGTAACCGTATTGTCACCACACCCCCCTTATGTAACCATACCGTCTTCACACTCCCCGCATGTAACCATACCACGGTTCGAAAAGTGTCATAATAGAGCCTTAAAGGGGTTCTGTCATTAAAAACAAAAAAATATACTGTATACTTACCGATTGCTCCCCAGGGAGCCTGCTTACCTCTTCTTCTTATCCCAAATCTTCTCCTGGAGCCGCTTGTCACTTCGGTCACGTGACCTCCAGCAACCCGATTTTCCTCCATCCGGTCAAAAAGTGTACATTGCGCTACCTTCCGCTTCCTTCACTAGTGACGTATGCGTACATTGCCTTGTCAGGAAGCACGGAATGAAAGCAGCCGTGCGAGACAATGGCGCGACTGCGCACCCCGCACACGACTGCGCATGCAGCTATCCTGGAGATAGCTATAGTCTATGGAATATACACGGGCTTTAGCCTTGGCAGTCGTCGTCTTTAAAATCTATGTATAGCTACCTCCCATGCTGTCCATTGGTTTCTACAGTAACATTGCAGCGCCCTCTATTGGTTTTACAGAAACGTGCTGCACCTATGCTCCCTTTAATAAATGATCCCCAAATAGGGGACGTATCAGATGCAACACGCTCAGGCAGCACTCCGGGCGCACCCACAATGCTCTGAGGGAGCTGGAAGACCTTTGCATAGCCCCACCCAACGCTTTCTCAACCGCGCCCTCCCCCCTCCCCCTCACATCCTCCTCAGTCCTTCCTCTTGCACCGTGCTCACGCATCCTAGGCTTGCAGAGCCTGCAGGACTCGTCACCTCCCTACGCAGGATGGTTAAGCAGACGATGACACTAGAAGCAAGCACTAGTTTGCCTCTGAAGGTGCGTCCGTCGGTCGTTTTGAGAGATCTCTTTTGGTGGACGCTCGGATCCGTAAGGGGAGCTGAAACTTTAATTGTTTTTAACTTTCCATTGAGTTTAACGTGATCGCGTGACCGGGGGTGGGGTCCCGCGGCCCGGGATGACAGCTCCATGCTGTCGGCTACCTCCGGTAACCGGCAGCATGGAGCTATCACGTCCTGAGCCTGCAGGGCTGTCATTCCTAGAGGATGCATAAAACTACGTCCTCTAGGAATAAAGCCCAGCCGGCCAGGACGTAGAATCCCGATGGGGCCGTCGTTAAGGGGTTAAAGAGCCGATTCCATGGGAAAAACGCATTTTCCGTCAGCTCTGTACAGGTAAGCGGAAACATTTGTCCATTTTCATCAACAAATATTTAATTGATTTTCTAAATTATTGATTTGACAAAGTACATAAAATGCAAATCACAATAATAAAGTATATAATAAAACAAAAGAACTGTTGTGATGAGTCTATGGATGAACCTCGCCTTGTTTCTCAGTGGTAACGCGTCTAAATCATATTCCACATTATTTGAAAGATGCAAAATTGGCCAATCGTTACATTTCGTATTATTCGGTTTGCATAATTTAATTCTTAACCCCTTAGTGACCAGCCCATAGTGTTTTTACGTCCTGCCCAAGTGGGCCTTAATCCCTGAGGACGTAAAAACATGTGTCTGGGTGGATGACAGTGATCATGTAAAGTTAAAAAAAAAAGTGTGAAAAAGTAAAAAAAAAGTTTAAAAAGTTTTTAAAAAGTTTAAAAAGGGGGGGGCGGAGCTACCTGATGCCGGAGTAAGTCGCTTCTGAGACGCGCTCCGGCGGCCGCGGCTTCTTTAAGGCTCCACAAGCTATCACAGCGGCACAGAGAGACGTCATGGGGCGCAAGAGAGCCCAGAACACCTCGGGGCGCACTCCGGAACGCAGTGCAGGCAGTTTGGAGCCGTTCCTGAGACCGCAAGCAGAGGCGGCCGGTGAGCGGGGAAAAATCAAGATGGCGCCGACGGGAGGTCCGGCGCGACCTAGCAGCAGCGTGCAGAAGGAGAGAGCCGCTGAGACGGACGACTCGGACGATAGCGCAAGCTGCCAGTCCAGGGAGCCCAGATCCACAAACTGCTCACAGTCGCAGGGAGGATCGCAAAGCAGGTCAGATAAAATCCACCCTGACACGGCAACACCACAGGCCGAGCTACAGCACGGAGGAGTGAGGGAACCTACTGCATAGGCGGCGGGCCGGATTCGGCCCGCGGGCATTGTTTGACACCTGTGCTCTAGATCATACAAACTTCTAGGCTGTGGGAGTTGCCGTCCTAAATGCGCAGACCGGTGCCAGCGGCCGGGGAGTGACGTTTCTGTGTGGGGCTCTGCGAACCCCGCACAGAAATAGAGCATGCCGCGGTTTGTTTTCCACGTGTGATTTCGCGCGGACAAACCGCGGCCGTCTGCCTAGGATTGCGTTTTCTAACGCAATCCTATAGCAGCTTCCATGGGTGGAAATTCTGCGGGAAATCCGGCAGCGGAATTTCCGCCCGTGTGCACGGGGCCTAGGGCTGCTCTAAGACGTGCATTCAGAAAACACAGCTTAAAATCGTGGGTTTTTTACCTCAATTTTTAGCAGCACTTTTGAACGCATGGTAAAGCGGTTTTAATGCACCCCACAATTGTGATAGGTGGGGAGGTGCGTTAGAAAACGCAAATACAGGACAGATAGCGCTTAAAAATCACCGCTTCCGAGCTCACGTCTGAGTAATCGCATTCAAATCAATGGAAGCAGTATACCGCAATAAAAAGTGGTGTGTGTGTGTGTGATTTTCATCTAGTGCAGGAAACGCGTTAATAGGGCTAATTCATGTATGGAAATTCGTTTTGCAGCTGTATGCAGCATGATTTAGGTATGGGTACGCGGTGAGAAAGGTAAGGGGGGGCCCTGAGCTGAACTTTTGCACCCGGGCCCTTGAGCCTTTAGGTACGCCCCTGACCCTAAGGGTGTTTCTCACCTCATCTTTCTGCGTTTTATATACAAAAATGACAGGAAAGGGTTGTGACCCGGCGGCCGTCGCAGGGAGAAGATGACCATCGCCACTGTATGCCACGGAAAGGGGTGAACGCGCGTGTGAACTGGCATTTCAAGCGCAACCCGATTACTGTAAACCTTGTTTATGCACAAATACGCTCCACTGCGACAATAGTCTTGGCGTGTACACTCGTCTGCCGAAGCCCTAGGGCCTCTTTCACACGGCGTGCTAAATTTAGCAGAAAAGCGGTCGCAGAAACCGCAATGATTTTTACGTGCATTTGCGCTCCCGATATTCCATTAGAGTCTAAGGGGGTAAGCAAATTCGCTCTCATATGCATAAAATTGCGCCGAGGGCTCCTTCACACGAATGTACTTTAGTCCCCTTATAGTTCTGATCCCAGGAATGCACAAAAATAAAGACTGAAAAACTGGTTGCTCATTGGCAACCCCTGGCTGGGGTTCTGTACCAGCGAGAGATTATTTTAAAATTTAGTTCTTGGAGTCTGGAGTATACCGACCCCTTGTGTGTCAGGGCAAACGGTTTGACCCAATCATTCGGCTGCAGGTGCCTTCCCAATTCTTCTTCCCACGCGTGGACAAAGTCTAGGGGACCATCCCCCATCTCCCGGTCCAGCATCATCTTATAAAGTACTGAGATTGGGTGGCTGATGGGGGCTGTGGACATGCACAATTTTTCAAAGTCAGTGGGGTCTTCCGCCCCCCGGGACTCAGGACCCAGGGTGTCTATCGCACTCCTCAGCTGGAAGTATTCTAGTCACGTCCCTGGTGGAACGATGCGTCCTTCAAATAGTTCCGTCAGTGGTTTCAGATTGTCTCCTGTCATTACGTCTCTTAGTCGTGGCGCGGGGTTTATTGACGTGGTCGCTAGGGTTTTTCGGTGTAGGAAGGCCTCAAATTGGGGGTTAGCTAGTAGAGGTGTGAAGGGGCCTGGCACTGAGATCAGTTCTGTATCCCTTGCAAAGCCCGACCAGGCTCTTGTTAGCTGGTTCAGCAGTGGGGACATTACTGTAAGGCGCCTAATTAAGGTCTGCGGGATCCAGAATACTCCCTGCGTCTACCTGGCATCTAGGTTGTATTCTAGTTCAACCCAGAGCTTGGAGCTCCGGTTCCTGAGCAGGTTTAGCACGCAGTTCGCTATGTTAGCTTTATTATACAGTGAAAAGTCTGGGAGGCCCAGGCCTCCCCTGGGTTTGTCTCTGGTCAGGGTTCTGTATTTAAGTCTGGGACTGCGGCCTCGCCAGACAAACTTAGTAATCAGGGAGCGGATGTGCTTAAAATAGGCCCTGTGCAGTTTTATGGGGAATGCTTGGCATATGTACAGGAACTTTGGTAAGACGTCCATTTTGACCGCGTTCACCCTTCCCGCCCAGGATAGGAAGAGGGGACTCCATTTCCCCAGGTCTCTCTCTAAGTTTGTTAGGAAGGGTTTAAAGTTTAGGTCGTATACGTTTGCGGGGTCTTCCGGCAGTTGTATTCCTAAGTATTTGAGGGATTTCGATTGCCATTTGAGTGGGAAAAGTTCCTGTAGGGAGTGTGCTTCGTCCCTTGGGAGGGAGATATTTAGCATTTCGGTTTTTTGCAGGTTGATTTTGAAGTTGCTAATCGCACTAAATTTGTCGAATTCCTGCAGAAGAACCGGGATCCCTATTCTCGGGCAGGATAAATATAGCAGGAGGTCGTCTGCGAATAAAGAGAGTTTAAGCTCCCTCTGGCCCAGTTTAACCCCTCTTATGGCATCGTTTTTTCTTATGGCGTTGGCCAGGGACTCCATCGTCAATATGTATAAAAAGGGGGACAGCGGGCAGCCCTGTCGCGTTCCGTTTCGTATGGGGATGTTATCTGAGAGGGCGCCGTTGATTCTGATCCTCGCCGAGGGGTTCCCGTATAGCGCCATAATCCACTCCCTCATGCGGGGCCCCAGTCCCACTCTCCCCAGTGTGCCCTCTAAGAACCTCCATCCGACCCTGTCGAAGGCCTTTTCGGCGTCGACCGCCATAAGGCCTAATGGAGACCTCTCTTGTCGGGCCCGCGAGATCAGTGACATGGTTTTTATTATATTGTCCCTCCCCTCTTTTCCCGGGACAAACCCCACCTGGTCTCTATGTATTAGTTTCGGGATGTATGGCTGAAGTCGGGTGGCGATTGACTTGGCGAAAAGTTTAACGTCTACGTTTAGGAGTGAAATAGGCCTGTAACTACCGCACTCCGTAGCGTCTTTTCCCGGTTTGGGTATTACGACCAGGTGTGCCTGCAAGGCCTGAGTCGGGAAGGGGCAGCCTCTGTTTATTGCATTGAAAGAATTGGTCAGCAATGGGGCTAATTCGTTTTTGAATAGTTTATAGAATTTTGGGGTCAGTCCGTCTGGGCCCGGGCTCTTGCCTACTTTTAGCTCTTTGATGAGGGCTGAGACTTCTGTGGGGGAGAAGTCCTCTTCCATTTCCGCGGACGCTTCTGGATCTATAGGTCCAGGAGCGTGGCTGTCTAGGTATTCCTCGACTTCACTGTCCCTCGGGGTCCGAGCGGGGTCTCTCTCTATGTTATATAGGCTGCTATAGTATTCGCGGAAGGCCTCGAGAATTTCGGTAGTTGAGTGGGCTACTCCTCCCTGTCGCTTTTGTATTTTCGGGATATAAGTCAGGGGGGCCTTGGGGTGTAGGGTCTTTGAGAGCCATTTCCCACATTTATCTCCATACTCGAACGCGCATCTGCGCATCTTGTCTCTGAATCCTAGTGTCCTTTGGTCGAGTATCGAGAGGATTTGTTGACGAATTGTGGAGATTTCCACTTTCGTGTTCTCTGTGGGTCTACCTTTGTTTAGTCTCTCTTTTGTCTGTAATTCTTCTAAGAGTCTTTTCAGTTTTGCTGACCTGTCTTTTTTTAAGCGGGATCCATGGGAGATGAAGACGCCTCGTAGGACGCACTTCAGGGCCTCCCATTTAATGGGGGGGTCTGTGTGGTCCTCCCTGTGTGTTTCCGCGAACATCTCTATTGTTTTTTTGATGTCTCCGGCGCAGACAGCGTCGTTAAGCAAATTGTCGTTGAGTTTCCACTGAAATGTTTTGGGAGGTCCTCCCACTCTAGAGAGACCCCCATAGATAGGGGCGTGGTCTGACCACAGGAAGGGGCCTATGGAGCACGAGGGGCCATGGTCCAACAGTCTGTGGGATATAAAAAGGTGGTCTATTCGGCTGTAGCTGTTATGCACCGCCGAATGGAAGCTATAGTCCCTGACCCCGGGGTGCAAAATCCTCCACAGGTCCACCAACCTCAGCCTATCTAGTTCTTTTTTGAATGTGCGACGTGCTGCGTGGGAGATGGGGGACTTACCAACCGACGAGTCCAGTCCTGGGTCCATCACTAGATTAAGGTCGCCGCCTAGGATCACGTCAGAGCCATCGGCGAAGTCAGCCAGTTTTCTCAAAGTTGTCAGCCCGAAGGAGATCTGGTCCTGATTGGGGAAATAAATGTTAGCAATTGAGATTATTGAATTCATGACCTCTAGTTTTAAGAAGATGTAACGGCCCTGTGGGTCGACCATTTGATCGATCACCTCATGTTGGAAGGACTTGTGTAGTGCCACCGAGACCCCCCTCGCCTTTTTTGTGGGGTGCGGGCTGTGGACCCACGTGGTGTAGAATTTAGAGGAAAAGCGTGGAATGTTGTCTGCTTTAAAGTGGGTCTCTTGCAGTAAGGCTACCATTATTTTTTTCTTATGTAAGTGATACAGAACTTGGCTTCTTTTCCCCGGAGTGTTCAGGCCTTTAACATTGTAAGTGCAGACTGTTACGTTGGCCATATCTCTAGTAGTTGAGTGAGCGTGTTTTGGAATGCTAGGTGACCAATCTTAGGGTGTGGGGGGGGGGGGGGGGTAAGGCACAAGTGGGAGAGGTGGGAAGGGGGGGTGAAAGAACAACACAGAAACAGACAGGAGAAATATAACATATATGGGGTGAGGCCCCATTAAACTTTCCTCAGTGCAGTTTAAGGAAAACACCTTACGTGGCAGCGCCCGGGCTGCACCCTCTGCTGGGGAACGAACGAAACCTGGCATCGGAGCTGTGCCCCGTTACGGCCGCGGCTAGAACAAATATAACATTTTAAGGCTATAGCTTAGTGGCTCCGTTCTCAGGAGCGTTAGTGATGTCTCAGCGGGTCTCTGGAGCGGGTGGGCAAGCGGGGACGTCGGCTTGCGTTTGTCTCTTGACAGTTGGTCGGCATCTCAGAAGAGAGGGTCTGGGTTGTCAGCGTTTGGTTTTGTCGCTGGCTCTTTGCCATGGGGAGCCCACAGCGGGAGCCAGCGCCCCTACGTGTCTGGGCCAGTCCGGTAAGTCAATCATCGGGAGTTCGAATGTGTGCAGGAAATTGGGCAGATCCCCCAGGGACCTAAAGGTTGCTCTTTTGTTCCCTTTGCGCGCCTGCAGTTGGAAGGGGTAGCCCCATTGATATAGAATGTCCTTATCTCTCAGCGCCGTCAGTAGTGGTTTTAGTGCTCTTCTTTGTTGAAGTGTGCGGCGGGAAAGGTCTTGTAGGATGAGAATGGGGGACCCCTTGTAGTGTAGATTTCCAGCATCTCTAGCGCTTCTCATTATCTGTTCTTTCTCCTGGAAGAAGTGCACTCTGCACACTACATCTCGCGGCCTTGCGGGGTCTGCGGAGCGCGGGCCCAGAGTGCGGTGTATTCTGTCGATCTCTATGAGGTCTTCTGGTGGGCGTTTCAGTAAGTCGTTGAAGAATTTTTGTGCCCAGGTGGCAAGTTGGTTGTGCTCGACCCTTTCGTCTAGGCCTCTTATGCGCAAATTGTTCCGCCTATGGCGGTTTTCAAGGTCGTCTAAGTGAAGAAACAACTCCGAAATTTGGGCCGACTGTGCTTGGATGACCTTTCTGTGCGAGTCGACAGTGTCAATTAGCTTTTCCTGTATTTCCTCCACTTCCCCAAGGCGTTGACCTACGTGCAGGATGTCTTTTTGTAGACCTGTAATGTCTCTTTTGTGGGATTGTTCGAGCTTATATAGAGATTCGTCCAGATCTCTTTTGGTGGGGAGTGAACGCAGGTGTGCGCGCCAATCCCATTGCTCCTCTTCGCAATGTGAGTCTGGTGGAGGGTGCTGGCGTGGGCCCCTTGTGTTTGCCCCTGAGGGTGATGAATAGGGGGAGCATGGGGGGCTACAGGGCTCTTGAGATACTGCCAGTTCTTCTGTGTCCTTTGTGGGCCGCCCCTCCCCCGCTGCTGTTTGTGTGCCTGGTGGGGAGTGCTGCTGTCAGTAGGCAGTCTGCTCTCGGCTTGTTCTGTCTAATGCAGACAGTAATAGAGGAGTGCCGATAGCAGACTGACAACGGCCGCGGAGGAGGGAAGGGGAGTGCAGAGAACATGATCTCTGCAGCAAGGAGAGCATCGCTGAGGAGGAGCAGCTGCAGGGTGAGAGCCTTGTGTGTGTGTGTGTATATATGTGTGTGTGGTTTCTGCGAGTGGATTACGCAATTCCGACCCGCTAATCCGACCTGTAACCCGACAAGAGAGGTCCCCATTAGGCCTTATGGCGGTCGACGCCGAAAAGGCCTTCGACAGGGTCGGATGGAGGTTCTTAGAGGGCACACTGGGCAGAGTGGGACTGGGGCCCCGCATGAGGGAGTGGATTATGGCGCTATACGGGAACCCCTCGGCGAGGATCAGAATCAACGGCGCCCTCTCAGATAACATCCCCATACGAAACGGAACGCGACAGGGCTGCCCGCTGTCCCCCTTTTTATACATATTGACGATGGAGTCCCTGGCCAACGCCATAAGAAAAAACGATGCCATAAGAGGGGTTAAACTGGGCCAGAGGGAGCTTAAACTCTCTTTATTCGCAGACGACCTCCTGCTATATTTATCCTGCCCGAGAATAGGGATCCCGGTTCTTCTGCAGGAATTCGACAAATTTAGTGCGATTAGCAACTTCAAAATCAACCTGCAAAAAACCGAAATGCTAAATATCTCCCTCCCAAGGGACGAAGCACACTCCCTACAGGAACTTTTCCCACTCAAATGGCAATCGAAATCCCTCAAATACTTAGGAATACAACTGCCGGAAGACCCCGCAAACGTATACGACCTAAACTTTAAACCCTTCCTAACAAACTTAGAGAGAGACCTGGGGAAATGGAGTCCCCTCTTCCTATCCTGGGCGGGAAGGGTGAACGCGGTCAAAATGGACGTCTTACCAAAGTTCCTGTACATATGCCAAGCATTCCCCATAAAACTGCACAGGGCCTATTTTAAGCACATCCGCTCCCTGATTACTAAGTTTGTCTGGCGAGGCCGCAGTCCCAGACTTAAATACAGAACCCTGACCAGAGACAAACCCAGGGGAGGCCTGGGCCTCCCAGACTTTTCACTGTATAATAAAGCTAACATAGCGAACTGCGTGCTAAACCTGCTCAGGAACCGGAGCTCCAAGCTCTGGGTTGAACTAGAATACGACCTAGATGCCAGGCAGACGCAGGGAGTATTCTGGATCCCGCAGACCTTAATTAGGCGCCTTACAGTAATGTCCCCACTGCTGAACCAGCTAAGAAGAGCCTGGTCGGGCTTTGCAAGGGATACAGAACTGATCTCAGTGCCAGGCCCCTTCACACCTCTACTAGCTAACCCCCAATTTGAGGCCTTCCTACACCGAAAAACCCTAGCGACCACGTCAATAAACCCCGCGCCACGACTAAGAGATGTAATGACAGGAGACAATCTGAAACCACTGACGGAACTATTTGAAGGACGCATCGTTCCACCAGGGACGTGGCTAGAATACTTCCAGCTGAGGAGTGCGATAGACACCCTGGGTCCTGAGTCCCGGGGGGCGGAAGACCCCACTGACTTTGAAAAATTGTGCATGTCCACAGCCCCCATCAGCCACCCAATCTCAGTACTTTATAAGATGATGCTGGACCGGGAGATGGGGGATGGTCCCCTAGACTTTGTCCACGCGTGGGAAGAAGAATTGGGAAGGCACCTGCAGCCGAATGATTGGGTCAAAGCTTTTGCCCTGACACACAAGGGGTCGGTATACTCCAGACTCCAAGAACTAAATTTTAAAATAATCTCTCGCAGGTACAGAACCCCAGCCAGGGGTTGCCAATGAGCAACCAGTTTTTCAGTCTTTATTTTTGTGCATTCCTGGGATCAGAACTATAAGGGGACTAAAGTACATTCGTGTGAAGGAGCCCTCGGCGCAATTTTATGCATATGAGAGCGAATTTGCTTACCCCCTTAGACTCTAATGGAATATCGGGAGCGCAAATGCACGTAAAAATCATTGCGGTTTCTGCGACCGCTTTTCTGCTAAATTTAGCACGCCGTGTGAAAGAGGCCCTAGGGCTTCGGCAGACGAGTGTACACGCCAAGACTATTGTCGCAGTGGAGCGTATTTGTGCATAAACAAGGTTTACAGTAATCGGGTTGCGCTTGAAATGCCAGTTCACACGCGCGTTCACCCCTTTCCGTGGCATACAGTGGCGATGGTCATCTTCTCCCTGCGACGGCCGCCGGGTCACAACCCTTTCCTGTCATTTTTGTATATAAAACGCAGAAAGATGAGGTGAGAAACACCCTTAGGGTCAGGGGCGTACCTAAAGGCTCAAGGGCCCGGGTGCAAAAGTTCAGCTCAGGGCCCCCCCTTACCTTTCTCACCGCGTACCCATACCTAAATCATGCTACATACAGCTGCAAAACGAATTTCCATACATGAATTAGCCCTATTAACGCGTTTCCTGCACTAGATGAAAATCACACACACACACCGCTTTTTATTGCGGTATACTGCTTCCATTGATTTGAATGCGATTACTCAGACGTGAGCTCGGAAGCGGTGATTTTTAAGCGCTATCTGTCCTGTATTTGCGTTTTCTAACGCACCTCCCCACCCATCACAATTGTAGGGTGCATTAAAACCGCTTTACCATGCGTTCAAAAGTGCTGCTAAAAATTGAGGTAAAAAACCCACGATTTTAAGCTGTGTTTTCTGAATGCACGTCTTAGAGCAGCCCTAGGCCCCGTGCACACGGGCGGAAATTCCGCTGCCGGATTTCCCGCAGAATTTCCACCCATGGAAGCTGCTATAGGATTGCGTTAGAAAACGCAATCCTAGGCAGACGGCCGCGGTTTGTCCGCGCGAAATCACACGTGGAAAACAAACCGCGGCATGCTCTATTTCTGTGCAGGGATCGCAGAGCCCCACACAGAAACGTCACTCCCCGGCCGCTGGCACCGGTCTGCGCATTTAGGACGGCAACTCCCACAGCCTAGAAGTTTGTATGATCTAGAGCACAGGTGTCAAACAATGCCCGCAGGCCGAATCCGGCCCGCCGCCTATGCAGTAAGTTCCCTCACTCCTCCGTGCTGCTGTCAGTAGGCAGTCTGCTCTCGGCTTGTTCTGTCTAATGCAGACAGTAATAGAGGAGTGCCGATAGCAGACTGACAACGGCCGCGGAGGAGGGAAGGGGAGTGCAGAGAACATGATCTCTGCAGCAAGGAGAGCATCGCTGAGGAGGAGCAGCTGCAGGGTGAGAGCCTTGTGTGTGTGTGTGTGTGTGTGTATATATGTGTGTGTGGTTTCTGCGAGTGGATTA
Organism: Eleutherodactylus coqui; assembly: GCF_035609145.1. NCBI lineage: Eukaryota > Metazoa > Chordata > Amphibia > Anura > Eleutherodactylidae > Eleutherodactylus > Eleutherodactylus coqui. Next base: position 915,099 of record NW_027102247.1, read on the forward strand.
CGCAATTCCGACCCGCTAATTGGGGGGAATTGTGTAATCCAATGCATGCGATTGATCCGTGGATTACCGTTGATCAAGCGCATGCAGAACCCGTAATTCCTCTCCGGTCATGTGTGACCGGCCTAATGTTAGTTCGCTACTTTATCATGTGACCGGGGACCGCTCAACGAGGCCCCCGGTCACTGCTCCAAGCACGCAGCAACCATTGGTCGCTGGGAGCAAGGAGATTTAAAATTTCCTGGGCTCCCCAGCTCCTGCGAATGTGTCCGGCATTTTGCCGGCGGGCGCATACCCAGGAGCTGGCAGGATCCATGGAGGATAATCGCATCTGGATTCAAATGCGGAAGCCTCCGAGAAGATGTTTCATCTCCTCTCACCGATCGCTTCGGTGAGGGGAGATGAAACTGCCACTTTTTAAAGAACTTTTACGTGATCGCCATTATGCATTGGATAACGGCGATCACGTGACCAGTAACCGTATACCGCGGCTCCCCGTGACATCTCCAGGCTCTTGGCGACCTTTGGTAGCCAGCAGCAGGGAGATGTTACATTTATTGGGCAATCTTTCACTTTTGCGCAGAAGCTGGGGTAAGGTCCACGGATCAACATCCCACCAGGGAACAAATCCGGGACCTTGGGTACGTAATTTCATCCCCCTTACGGATACGATCCGTAAGGGGAGATGAAACTTTAACTTTTTAAACTTTTAACTTTTTTTTTTTTTTTACTTTTTAACTTTATATGATCACCGTTATCCCAGTCATATCTCCCTGCACTCGGCTATCTGTGACAGCCGGGTGCAGGGAGATTTTGAATTTGCCGGGCTCGCCGGCTTCTGCGCATGCGCGCCACATTATTTAGATCCCACATTTTCAGGAATTAATGCAATTTAGATTTTTTTTTTTTTAATGTGTTCGGGTAATGTGCTATTCTAAAATTTTTTCCCCCAAAATCATTTTCATGTGCACTGACACCCCAAAATGGATACCCCTGTTTGTATTGTTTTCAGAAATGTACCCATTGTGGCCCTAATGTTATGTTAGTATGCACAAATGGGACCCAAAATGTAATCAGTACTATGTGGCTTTCTGAACAGACTGTTATGATCGTGTGGGCAGATTTAGCAGACTGCCAACACCATCGTGACCAAAGGACTAGTAGTCTAGTAGTATACATGCACACAGGAAATTCACATGGAATCCATGCCACTGACCCTGTGCTAAAAGGGGGGGGGGGGGGTCGACAGTGGCCCAACCTAAGCGTAGACATCGCCCAAATAAGAGGGTGGCCCAGCGGTCTTCGGAACTGGGCCATAGCTGATCCTAGGAGCCACAGAACAGGACACACGCATGGCATATAACAGACGGAACAGAATACACAGAGATAGAAAACACTGCATACAGAAGCCAAAAATGCAACCACTACTAACAGATAGGCTGATTATAAAGAACAGGTATTACTTGACATTTTAGACAAAACGTGAAGCTAGCGGGCGAACTTCTAAGCTCCTGGTTATACCGCTATTCCCTACACTAACCATGAGTCCAGGAGACCCGGACAACGATCACACAGGAGATCTCTAATAAATCTCTAAACCGCTATAAGCTACATGACTAGGTACAACGGAGTCGTCGCTGTGACCACTTACCCCCCCCCCATTACCCCTTTTAACCTAGCTTATCTAAAATAAACACCGACAACTTCTTTTTGGATTAAATTTGGCCACAGCAGCCAATTTTATTATAACATACAACAATAAATCCTGAATAACACTTTTTTAACCCTGATCCTAACTACTATGGAGAGATCCTTGGAGTTCCCCACAAAATTATCTGTCGCCTCACCCAAAAAACAAGGAAGATAGGTGTAACTGTCTCCCGTCTCCTAAAAATCCTGACTCGGGAAACCCTATCTTCCAAACTACGCCTCCCGTCTCCAATCACCTGACTCAGGAGACTCGCCATTTACCTCGAGTCACCAACCTCCCGACCCCGAGGCTATCTAGCCATACCCCGGCTATTAACAACCACAACTTTAGCAGGTAACCCCCTGCCAAACAAGAGGCGACAGACCCACCTACAATTTAAAACTAACCAGAGGGGGGAGGAGGTAACTCTACTAACCCCTGCCTCCCCCCTTACCCCCTCTTATATTGACTCCAAGGACCCCTCCCTAACCGCCACAGCCAGCATGGCTTGAAACCTCAAGCCTGCGCCGCCCTCCACAACAACAAGGCGCGCTCCACTCCCTCCTGAACTGCCTCTAACCACAAGTCCAAACCTATCTCATTTAAATGCACCCCATCTTGTCTCCAATAATTCCCCCTGCCAGACTCTAGGTCTATGTGTCGCACCGCGACCCCCCCATTCCTTCCCACAAAGCGAGATACTTCCCTATTAAGCTTTATTCTCGCTTTGTCTAATCCTCTTGCAGTCCGCACAAACTTCCATACCTGCCTAGGCACGATCTCTGACCAGACCACCACCATCTTCTTATGCGCCGCTAACAATCTCAGGATATCATACCTGATATCCCTCGATAGATCCCTGAAGGGCCTTTTCCCCAAATCATTCCCCCCTGCATGTATAACAACTATGTCCGGGGCCCTGTCTAAACCCACCATCCTCTCAAACTCCTCCAACACTTTGCACCACGACATCCCTCTAACTCCCATCCATCTCAGGACCGCCTCTGACCTAGGAAACCTCAACTGTCTCCCGTCCTGCCTCACACTAGCCCTCTCCGCCCCCCAATAAACATATGAGTGGCCCATAATCCACACAAGCGCCGATTGTGGACCTGAAACAAAAAGGAGAAAACAAAATTGACCAACACCCCTTGATTATCATTATACCCCCTACCCCCCTAACACTGTTACAGCAACTGGGGACGAACATACAATTTATATCTCCCAGATTGCCACCTACCGATTTTTCTAATCGACTCGCCCGACAAACCTTGCACCTGTGCCTCTGTAGCCGCCCCCACCCTAAACGAGTGTGTCCCAAATTGCGACTCATCTAAACCGAGCTCCCTCAGCGCCTTCCTAAAGATCGCTGTAAACTGGAAGCGTGACAAAAACTGGCCCCCCTCATGCTGCAATAAAGGGCCTAATCTCTTACCCGCTACCTCAGTATAGCTAACCCATGCCGACACGGGGCACATTATTGACCCGTGAACCCTACCCAATCTAATCAAATGTCCCCGCCCAGCCTGATCTGTTTTTGATCGGCGTATGACCAACTCTAAATGGTCATCAACTTTTCTAACATCCCCCCCCCTGTAAACCTCCCCCAACTGATTTACTAGGGGACACCAACTCCCCAACCCTAAATGCCCCAAAAAATGCCAGTGAAAACGCTAACCTGAATAACGATCTTTCGAACAACGTATCGCAGAGGCCTTCCAGTACCCCCCCTAACTTTTCTAACAACTCAAACGAAACTGGTCTACGTAAGTCCACACTGCCTTTACCTTTTCTAAAACCCTTCAACGCTTGTCTCACTAGGAAATTCTTCGTTATATCCCCCACCCCCCTTAACTTACACCCAAATGCTACCCCTGCCATGAACCTGTTCGCTCGTGACACCGAAACATTATCCTGCTCTGCCTTACCCAACCAACTTAACAGCGCCCCCACTCTATCTTCCTCCGCCTCTCCTATCCCAAGCTGACCTACCCAGCCTTCCCACTCCTGCCACGCTGCTATATACGCAGCTCTAGTACCCTGAGCCAGTGACCTCTCGATTAGATGCCCCACTGCTCTCTTACCACACTCCAAAGATGAGACGGGCACGTCCTCCCTCGGTCCTCCGCCTGAGGGGCCAGGGTCCTGAATCGCTCCCACTGAAACCGAGAAAGAGCATCCGCGATTGAATTCTCAATCCCCGGCACGTGCACCGCCACTATCCAAATATTCATCTTCAATGTTTCCAATACCAGGTGGCGCAACAAATTCACCACCGGGGGTGATGAGGCGGTCAAAGCATTGATCACCTGCACCACCCCCATATTGTCGCAATGGAACCTCACCTTCTTGTTCTGAAGGCGATCGCCCCAAAGCGCCACGGCCACCACTATTGGAAACAGTTCCAACAATACCAGATTCTTCGTCAAACCTTCCTCCCGCCATCTGACCGGCCATTCCCCAACACACCATTGCCCCTGGCAAAATGCCCCAAATCCCGCACTCCCTGCCGCGTCTGTAAACAACTCGTAGTCCACATTCTCACTCACTTCCGAGATTATCATGGACCTCCCATTGTATTTGTTTAAAAAGGAAGCCCAGACTGCTAGGTCCCCTTTTAAACTCCTCCCCACTCTGATGTAGTGATGCGGTGCTCGAATTCCCGCCGTGGCCGACGCCATTCTTCGACAAAATATTCGCCCCATAGGCATTATTCTGCAAGCGAAATTCAACTTGCCCAATAATGACTGAAGCCCCTTCAGCGTGACTTTCTTGACTTTCCGTGTCTTTTCTACCTCGCATTTTAAATCCCGCAACTTATCTTCCGGCAATTGACATACCATCGCCTCCGTATCAATCCAGATGCCCAAAAACTGAAGAGAAGTTGCAGGGCCCTCTGTCTTGTCGGGAGCCAAAGGCACCCCGAACCGATCCGCCACCCACTGTAACGTTCCCAGCAGAGTCGCACACATCGGCGATTCCGCTGGGCCAATACACAAAAAATCGTCAAGGTAGTGAATTACTGACTGCTGCTTTGCAGTGTCTTTCACTACCCATTCCAAGAAAGTGCTGAAGGCTTCGAAGTATGCACATGAGATTGAACATCCCATGGGCAGACACCGATCGGCGAAATACTTACCTCCCCAAAAACAACCAAGTAAGCGAATACTATCTGGAGAAACCGGCAAAAGGCGGAACGCCGACTCAATGTCGGCTTTCGCTAACAGCGCCCCCCTCCCATACCTTCTTACCCATTTTAGTGCCGCATCAAAAGATGTATAAACCACCGAACAGAGCTCAGGGTCTATACCATCGTTCACTGATGCCCCTTTCGGATAAGAAAGATGGTGTATTAACCGAAACTTATTCGGTTCCCTCTTAGGTACTACTCCCAGGGGAGACACTACGAAGTTCCGGAGGGGAGGCTCCTGAAAGGGGCCTGCCATCCGCCCTAAGCTAATTTCTTTTGCCAGTTTCTCCGAAACCACTTCCGGATTCCTCATGGCCGAGAGTAGGTTTTTTGTTGATAACGGAATCTCATGTTTTGGGGGAGGGATGTGAAACCCCCCCCGAAAACCTTCTTCCAACAATTTCGCCTTTTCCCTGTCAGGATACCTATTTAGAAACCTGACCATCTCTTCCAGCCTCACCGGCGTCCTCCCTTTTTCCACCCCCTCCTGCGGCCTTTCCTTTTCCTTTCTTAAAGCATTTTGATGCTCCATGTGACCCGCCATTGCAGTGTGAGCAGACATGCTTAAATCTGCAGCCTGCTCCGAATTTGCATTGGCCCTCATTAAATTGCCAACACAAACCGACTCTATTACCCCCTGACTGACCCCCCTGGTTTCCCCCCTGTGAGGTTGAAGCCAGGCCTGATGGCCCGGCTCCCCCGTGAAAAGGCTGCCCAAATCGACTAGGTGCCATGACCCGAAGCCACAGACCAATATCTTTTTGGTCCCAACGGATTGACGGCCTCACCGCCTTACGTTGCCTAAACTGTTCGTCGTACCTTAACCAGGTTTGACCCCCGTAAACCCGATACGCCTCGCCTATCGAATCTAGATAACAGAAGAGGCCGGAACAGTTCTCCGGCGCCTTCTCCCCAATTACGCTGGCCAATATAGCGAACGCCTGCAACCAATTATTAAATGTTTGAGGAATTAAACGCCATCTGCGTTTTTCTTCCTCCTCCTTCTTGTATTCGGTCCTTTTGCCTTTGTCCAAATTAAATTTCTCCAAAGGCAAGAGGGAGAATATCTCTACAAATTCGTCCCGCCATATCTTCTCCCTCGTTTCCTTCTTAAGATGTGCTCCTAACGGGCCCTCGAAACACACGTATACCTCCCCTTTTGCCCTATCGTCCAACCGCACTGCTTCCCCGTCCCTTTCCGTTTGTACGGCAACCGTCACCCCTGACGCCGTTTCATCTGCCCCCCCCGAGCTGACCCCTAGAGTACTTACCCTACTGGAAGGGGTTGCCATTGAAGTACTCCATGCAGCCACCGGCGATGGCCCCACGTCCGGCCCTCCCGTTCCCCCTGCCTGGACTCCCCCAGTCGCCCCAGCGGGGAAGCCCTCCCCGCCAGACGACACACTACCCGGCGTGTTAAACGCCGTTCCAGGCAAACCGACCGACCCCATTTCCTGCCTCCGCAGGAATTCCCACATACAACCCATAAGTGCCCTCAAATCGTTATCCCCCCCATGCGCACCAGCAAAACTGACCGCACCACTACCTATACCCCCCCCTACAGGCACAGATCTAGCAATAACATTTACAGTGTTTTGTGTGGTAGACTCACCGGGCTGCGCAGGTGCTGTGGGCCCACCAGCCGCCGCTCCGTCTTCCTGGCGTCTCATCCTGGGATCCGTCCATGTCCCGCCCGATCCGTCTGATTCCTCCGCCGACTGCCGCCTCTCCGCTGCGCGCGCAGCCGCCCCGCTGGAACTCAAAAAACCGGCATTAATAAAATCCTCCGGACCAGCCTGCTGCTGTCCCCTTCTTCCGCCGAACACCTGCTCCAGCTCCCCTCCCCTGGTCCCCCGGCTAACCCTCCCGCTGGGTCCACACTGCTCCCCTCCAGCAGCTCTGGACCCTCTGCTCTGTCCTGACACGGATCCTCTCGCCGAACTGGGACAAGGGCGCTCCTCTCTGCTACCCTCACCGCTGGAGCGCCCCCCCCCTCTAACTGCTCCTGGAGCCGACTGTGCAGTCGCAGGTCCCGGCCCCCTCGCAGCCCGGGTACCTGCGCTGCACGCAGCACCACGCCGCCGATTAGGATTCCTCCCAGCCCTGGCCCCCCCCCCTGCCGCTGCGGGGGCTGGCCCGGCTGGAGGTTCCACAGATGGGCTCCCTGTGCGGCGCCGGCGCACAGGCGCGTGCTCGGGGCTAAGCCTCTCCGGCGCACGCGCCCGACGCGGCCTCCTCTCCCTCTCTGGAACTGCCGCCGCTCCCCCCTCTCCCTCACTTGCCAGTCTTTCGAGCCACCCGATTCCTCGCTCAGCTGCCGCTGCCCGGATCCTCTCCATCAGCGCTTCCATCTCTTCAGGCTCTTCTTGAACTGCAGTACCTCCGATCTCCACCGGGGGCAATCTTCCTGCTCAGGTCCTGTCACCAACGGTGTTTTGTGCTCCGGTCTTCTGAACAGCGATCTTCCTGCTCCGGTCTTCTCACTAACTGTCTTCTTGCTCCGATCTCCTCACCAGCGGTCTTCCTGCTCTGGTCTTCTCACCAGCGGTCTTCTTGCTCCGATCTTCTCACCAGCGGTCTTCCTGCTCCGGTCTTCAGGTAGGTCTTCTAATTTCTTCTGTCTTCACCCGATCGTCCTCTGCTTCAGGTCCTCCCGATCCTCCTCAGCTGCCACGCTTAAATTCTTATCCTGCTGTCTTTTTTTCTTCGGTCTTCACTCTTCTCCCCGTCCAGGTTCCAGGTCCTTCTTCTTCCTCTGCTGCTCCCGGAATGACTCCTCCCCCTTTTCTTCCCGCTCTTTCTATCCCATAAACCTTTGCTCCCCCTCATTACACCCCCTCCCTTTTAACCTCCACCTCACCTTATTTTCATTTAAAATATTAACCCTTTCCTCCCCGTTAACCCCGTCATGATCGCCTTCACCTACGGCCCTGCGGGCCCCGTTTCCTGCCTCCCTTACTGTCCCTGCTTTTCTTCACCACAACTTTAATAGATCCAGACATCTCATTTGGACAATTAGTATGTTTTTCCGAAGCTTTGTTAGCTGTGTGCTAATTTGGTACAGTATTGTGATGGCACCTGTACGTTTGCAAGAAAATAAATAAAAGCTATTAGTGTATCCAAAAATGCCAAATAAAAAATAAAAATTCAAAAATTTTATGTAATCTGTTATCCGGCCTATAAGATGAAATTTTAACACAGCAAATTATTGTCCAAATTCGACGTACGTGTACACACGCGTACGTACATACACACGCGTACGTACGTACATACATACACGTACGTACGCGTACATACATACACGCACGTACATACATAAACGCATGTACGTACATACGTACATACATACACGCACGTACATACACGCACGCACGTACATACATACATACACGCACGTACATACATACACGCACGTACGTACATACAAACACGCACGTACATACATACATACATACATGCATGCACGTACGTACATACATGCACGCACGTACGTACATACATACACGCACGTACTTACATACATACACGCACGTACGTACATACATTGTGCATTTCGATCACACAAAAAAATACGCAGCATACTATATTTTCTCGCACATTCTCATAGGGAAAGAACGCATATTATACTAATTGTCTATTTCACTAGCTGAGATAATCGTTGCGTGTTATTTCTTTGTCTGTGCAAATATGCGTAAGCTCGTCGGAATCCAGCCTAAATGTAAAAATATATCTTTATAAGGCCATTTTCACCCTGTTTTTCCTCTCACTACGGTTCCATGTGTTTTTGGCGCTGCACTCCCATGTGTATCCAACATGTCGGGGCTTCCTCTATATCAGTCGTGTGAGACCGGCCTTCGGTAGATCGCTACCTTTTTATCACGTGACCAGGGACAGCTCAACGAGACCACCGATCACTGCTCCAGGCTCTTGGTGACCTTTGTTAGCCGGGAGCACAGAGATTTAAAATTTACCGGGCTCCCTAGCTGCTGCGCATGTGTCTGGCATTTTAAGGCAGGTTCATGCGCAGAAGCCGGAGAAGGTCCACGGAGGAGGATCACATCGAGGTTCAAATACGGAGGCCTCCGGTAAGAAGTTTCATCTCCTCTCACCGATCAAAGAGGGGAGATTAAACTTCAACTTTTTCTTAACTTTTACATGATCGCCGTTATCCAACCGAGGATAAGGATCCCGTCGGGGGACATCGCCGGAGGCCTTAGGAAAATATTTTCACCTTCCCTTACGGATTGGATTCGTGACAGGAGGTGAAGCTGTAACTCTTTTACTTTTACATGATCGCCGTTATCCATTGGCTAATGGCAATCACGTGACTGGGGACCACGTACTGCGGCCCACCATGAAATCTCCAGGCTCTCAGCTATGTTTGGTAGCCAGGAGCAGGGATATCTTAAATTACTCAGGCAATCTGCGGCTCTTGCATCGGCCAACGTTGACGACAGGCGTGTGCGCAGAAGCTGAGGTGAGGTCCAAGGGTAAATCCGGGGGCCTTAGGTATGTAAATGCATCTCCCCTCACGAATATGAGCGAAGATTACATTTTACCATTTTTTAACTTTCTGTTGACTTTTAAGGGTGACTGGTGGTCGCGCCAACAGCAGGGAGTTGTCATGTCAAGCACTGAGTTCCCATGAACGGCGGAGTCGTAGTCATGCAATGAGACTAGTGCTACGTGACCAAGATCGCTGTATAGCCCTGCGACCTCACACTCTCGGGCTGGCTTCACACCACCGGTTTCCTATTGTTCAATCCGCAGTCGTCGTCCACACGGAGGATCTGCAGCAAATCACATGCATTGAAAGATACATACTACTGCTACTTCCTTCACACTCGCGGTCATCTGCATTACAGAATCTGCAGGAACGCAGGGTCGCCGGCTGGGGTAACGGCCAGATTCCGCTGTGGTATCCCGCATTCGGAATGTGAAGCGGTCGTGTGCAGCTGGCCTTACTGAAGACAATGTAGTTGCGATACAACTCACAAGTAGCTGCGACCAATATATTGCAAAAATCCAACCTCGGTGAGGTTTTAGCACTCTATAGGTTGTGGGAACTTGCGCGACCCCATTGATATATTTGAGAATGCAAGTTCACAGGGCTGCACAGCGATCTTTGGTCACATGACCCATGTCATGGCGAAAGACTCCATAGAGCTCCAGCCTTAGGGCTCATGTCCACGATTGTGTTCTCACCGCAGAGAGGCAGCGTTTTACGCATACCACCGTGGGCTCTTCGGCCAGATTCACACAGATGTATTTGCGTAGCATATTACACATGAAAAATATACATGCTAAATACACGTCAGTAGAACCCGCTGATTGCAGCGAGTTCCTTCACATAAGTGTATTTTGCATGCGCATTTTGTCCAAAAAAAAAGCAGTCCCCTTTATTTTCTCGTGCATTTCTGCAGGGGAAGAACATGTATTATTCTAATTACACTAATTGCCTATTTCAATAAATGGCGGCATGGTTGCGTGTTTTTTTGCGCTTGCAAATGTGCTTGATTCATGCTAACAAAAGTACAGTAAGGGCCGCTTCACACAAACATATTTGTTTCAATGGGTGCCTTCAGAATTCTCTTTACAATATAGTTGCGTATAGGCTGCGGGTATATCCGCGACCACGGAGCACAATAGGCTCTATGCTGCGGATATCCGCGGTAAAATAGAACCTGCTGCGTTCTCTTTTCTGCTTCCATGGGTGGAAATTCTGCAGGAAATCCGGCAGCGGAATTTCCGCCCGTGTGCACGGGGCCTAAGGCTGCTCTAAGACGTGCGTTCAGAAAACACAGCTTAAAATCGTGGGTTTTTTACCTCAATTTTGAGCAGCACTTTTGAACGCATGGTAAAGCGGTTTTAATGCACCCCACAATTGTGATGGGTGGGGAGGTGCGTTAGAAAACGCAAATACAGGACAGATAGCGCTTAAAAATCACCGCTTCCGAGCTCACGTCTGAGTAATCGCATTCAAATCAATAGAAACAGTATACCGCAATAAAAAGCGGTGTGTGTGTGTGTGATTCTCATCTAGCGCAGGAAACGCGTTAATAGGGCTAATTCATGTATGGAAATTCGTTTTGCAGCTTTCCTAGCTATCCTCCGGCACGGCTACTTACCCGAAGTGATGCGAGGCGGTTTTGAGATAAAAATGCCTCACATCCGCGGGGAAATTGCATGTTGGCGAGGGAGTGATTCACGGCCCGATATCGCACTCGTCCGTGTGACGTTAGCTTTATAGTTTGGGGGATAGTTCTGGTATACACGCTGATTTTGTAGCATAGATGCGCTGTGAATTGAGGTGAATATATATTTTGGCAAGTCAGTCAATGGACCTAAAAGAGGAGTCAAGGCATGATCTACTGACTTAGGGCTAATGCCCACGGATGGATTTCTGCCGCGTTTCATGAACCTAATAATAGCTTACTGCCTTTAAATGTTCACACAGCATGAAAGAAATCGTGCCATGTTCTAATTGCCACGGGAAAACGCGCAGCCGGCGTCCATTGCAGTCAATTGAAGCCATGCATCACGTGATACATGGCGGAAGTATAGCATGATTACGCGTTTTTTTTGTTTTTTTCAGCCTCACTGCGGCTGTAGATTGCTGCGCCCGTGTGAAGGAGTCCTAAAGAATATTTAACATTAAGCAAAAACTAGTGCCAGATTCTTGACAAGCACACAAGCTACCGCTAATCTCTGCGCCAAAACTATGCCAAATGATTGTGCCCCAATACCTTTACCTTACTTATATTTGTTACTGTATTACTTTATTATTGCAACACACTGTATGCAAATGAGCCAGGTGTCTGGCAGGCTGATGTCACTGCATTGTGATGTCATCAATTTAGAAGTATAAATACCGGCAGCCATGTTAGTCAGTCTCCACTGCAGCTTGGAGACGGGAGGTGGGGGAACCCCTATCTCCTCCGAGAAGCCACAGAACTGGACCTTTTTTTATTTTTAGCTGAGTGCATTTTTAATGCAGCACACAAGGGGGAGACAGCGGCCTACCAAAATCTACTGGGTCATATGACGCGGCTGGCGGTGGGCGAGGAAGCGGTTTTTACTCTATCTTCCGCTGTGCTACAGCGTGACGGATGGCTTCCATTGACTAGAATGGAGGCCGGCCACGCGTACACCCGCGGCAAATAAAGCATACCGCGGGTGAGGTCGGGTGATTTCACAGTGCGGAATTCCGCGATGGAATTCCGCACCGTGAGCATTGAGCTATTAGGTTCAATAGAACCTAATAGCTGCGGGCAATGCAGCGGACTTACACAGCGTATTACGCAGTGGAAATCCCTCCGTGGGAAGGAGCCCTAACTTTAGCCAGCAGAAGGCGCCATAGTATAAGGCAGAAAAAGAAAAGCCCCTAGGCAACCCCGAATCCAAAATTGGATTGCAGAGGGTTAAAGAGGCCCTGTCCTTTTTAGAACGACGGGGTAAAATCATACGTCCTGATCAGCCCCGCCCCTGACACGTTGGCACTTTGCGATAAATAAGTGGCTTTTGTGTTGCAGTTTGGGTACCCAGTCTCTAAAAGGTTCGCCATCACTGATATAGAGGAAGCCCCGACATGTTGGACATGTTGGATACACATGGGAGTGCAGCGCCAAAAACACATGGAACCGTAGTGAGAGGAAAAACAGTGTGAAAATGGCCTTATAAAGATATATTTTTACATTTAGGCTGGATTCCGACGAGCTTACGCATATTTGCACAGACAAAGAAATAACACGCAACGATTATCTCAGCTAGTGAAATAGACAATTAGTATAATATGCGTTCTTTCCCTATGAGAATGTGCGAGAAAATATAGTATGCTGCGTATTTTGTTTGTGCGATCGAAATGCACAATGTATGTACGTGCGTGCATGTATGTATGTACGTACGTGCATGTATGTATGTATGTATGTATGTACGTACGTGTATGTATGTACGTACGTGCGTGTATGTATGTACGTGCGAGTATGTATGTATGTATGTACGTGCGTGTATGTACGTGCGTCTATGTATGTACGTATGTACATGTATGTACGTACATGCGTTTATGTATGTACGTGCGTGTATGTATGTACGTACGTACGCGTGTGTATGTACGTACGCGTGTGTACACGTACGTCGAATTTGGACAATAATTTGCTGTGTTAAAATTTCATCTTATAGGCCGGATAACAGATTACATAAAATTTTTGAATTTTTATTTTTTATTTGGCATTTTTGGATACACTAATAGCTTTTATTTATTTTCTTGCAAACGTACAGGTGCCATCACAATACTGTACCAAATTAGCACACAGCTAACAAAGCTTCGGAAAAACATACTAATTGTCCAAATGAGATGTCTGGATCTATTAAAGTTGTGGTGAAGAAAAGCAGGGACAGTATGTAGCTTATAGCGGTTTAGAGATTTATTAGAGATCTCCTGTGTGATCATTGTCCGGGTCTCCTGGACTCATGGTTAGTGTAGGGAATAGCGGTATAACCAGGAGCTTAGAAGTTCGCCCGCTAGCTTCACGTTTTGTCTAAAATGTCAAGTAATACCTGTTCTTTATAATCAGCCTATCTGTTAGTAGTGGTTGCATTTTTGGCTTCTGTATGCAGTGTTTTCTATCTCTGTGTATTCTGTTCCGTCTCTGTTATATGCCATGCGTGTGTCCTGTTCTGTGGCTCCTAGGATCAGCTATGGCCCAGTTCCGAAGACCGCTGGGCCGCCCTCTTATTTGGGCGATGTCTACGCTTAGGTTGGGCCACTGTCGACCCCCCCCCCCCCCCCTTTTAGCACAGGGTCAGTGGCATGGATTCCATGTGAATTTCCTGTGTGCATGTATACTACTAGACTACTAGTCCTTTGGTCACGATGGTGTTGGCAGTCTGCTAAATCTGCCCACACGATCATAACAGTCTGTTCAGAAAGCCACATAGTACTGATTACATTTTGGGTCCTATTTGTGCATACTAACATAACATTAGGGCCACAATGGGTACATTTCTGAAAACAATACAAACAGGGGTATCCATTTTGGGGTGTCAGTGCACATGAAAATGATTTTGGGGGAAAAAATTTTAGAATAGCACATTACCCGAACACTTTTTTTTTTTTTTTAATCTAAATTGCATTAATTTCTGAAAATGTGGGATCTAAATAATGTGGCGCGCATGCGCAGAAGCCGGCGAGCCCGGCAAATTCAAAATCTCCCTGCACCCGGCTGTCACAGATAGCCGAGTGCAGGGAGATATGACTGGGATAACGGTGATCATATAAAGTTAAAAAGTAAAAAAAAAAAAAAGTTAAAAGTTTAAAAAGTTAAAGTTTCATCTCCCCTTACGGATCGTATCCGTAAGGGGGATGAAATTACGTACCCAAGGTCCCGGATTTGTTCCCTGGTGGGATGTTGATCCGTGGACCTTACCCCAGCTTCTGCGCAAAAGTGAAAGATTGCCCAATAAATGTAACATCTCCCTGCTGCTGGCTACCAAAGGTCGCCAAGAGCCTGGAGATGTCACGGGGAGCCGCGGTATACGGTTACTGGTCACGTGATCGCCGTTATCCAATGCATAATGGCGATCACGTAAAAGTTCTTTAAAAAGTGGCAGTTTCATCTCCCCTCACCGAAGCGATCGGTGAGAGGAGATGAAACATCTTCTCGGAGGCTTCCGCATTTGAATCCAGATGCGATTATCCTCCATGGATCCTGCCAGCTCCTGGGTATGCGCCCGCCGGCAAAATGCCGGACACATTCGCAGGAGCTGGGGAGCCCAGGAAATTTTAAATCTCCTTGCTCCCAGCGACCAATGGTTGCTGCGTGCTTGGAGCAGTGACCGGGGGCCTCGTTGAGCGGTCCCCGGTCACATGATAAAGTAGCGAACTAACATTAGGCCGGTCACACATGACCGGAGAGGAATTACGGGTTCTGCATGCGCTTGATCAACGGTAATCCACGGATCAATCGCATGCATTGGATTACACAATTCCCCCCAATTAGCGGGTCGGAATTGCGTAATCCACTCGCAGAAACCACACACACATATATACACACACACACACACACACACACACACAAGGCTCTCACCCTGCAGCTGCTCCTCCTCAGCGATGCTCTCCTTGCTGCAGAGATCATGTTCTCTGCACTCCCCTTCCCTCCTCCGCGGCCGTTGTCAGTCTGCTATCGGCACTTCTCTATTACTGTCTGCATTAGACAGAACAAGCCGAGAGCAGACTGCCTACTGACAGCAGCACGGAGGAGTGAGGGAACTTACTGCATAGGCGGCGGGCCGGATTCGGCCTGCGGGCATTGTTTGACACCTGTGCTCTAGATCATACAAACTTCTAGGCTGTGGGAGTTGCCGTCCTAAATGCGCAGACCGGTGCCAGCGGCCGGGGAGTGACGTTTCTGTGTGGGGCTCTGCGATCCCTGCACAGAAATAGAGCATGCCGCGGTTTGTTTTCCACGTGTGATTTCGCGCGGACAAACCGCGGCCGTCTGCCTAGGATTGCGTTTTCTAACGCAATCCTATAGCAGCTTCCATGGGTGGAAATTCTGCGGGAAATCCGGCAGCGGAATTTCCGCCCGTGTGCACGGGGCCTAGGGCTGCTCTAAGACGTGCATTCAGAAAACACAGCTTAAAATCGTGGGTTTTTTACCTCAATTTTTAGCAGCACTTTTGAACGCATGGTAAAGCGGTTTTAATGCACCCTACAATTGTGATGGGTGGGGAGGTGCGTTAGAAAACGCAAATACAGGACAGATAGCGCTTAAAAATCACCGCTTCCGAGCTCACGTCTGAGTAATCGCATTCAAATCAATGGAAGCAGTATACCGCAATAAAAAGCGGTGTGTGTGTGTGATTTTCATCTAGTGCAGGAAACGCGTTAATAGGGCTAATTCATGTATGGAAATTCGTTTTGCAGCTGTATGCAGCATGATTTAGGTATGGGTACGCGGTGAGAAAGGTAAGGGGGGGCCCTGAGCTGAACTTTTGCACCCGGGCCCTTGAGCCTTTAGGTACGCCCCTGACCCTAAGGGTGTTTCTCACCTCATCTTTCTGCGTTTTATATACAAAAATGACAGGAAAGGGTTGTGACCCGGCGGCCGTCGCAGGGAGAAGATGACCATCGCCACTGTATGCCACGGAAAGGGGTGAACGCGCGTGTGAACTGGCATTTCAAGCGCAACCCGATTACTGTAAACCTTGTTTATGCACAAATACGCTCCACTGCGACAATAGTCTTGGCGTGTACACTCGTCTGCCGAAGCCCTAGGGCCTCTTTCTCCTTTACGGAGCCTAAAGTGGATGGTTTAAAATGCCACCCCTACCTAAGGTTCATTCATCCAGTGCAGATAGGCGCTGGATGAACAATATTTTGATTTTGTTAACTGTTAATGATGTTTTTTTTCCTTATGTCAAATATAGCATCACATCCCTAAATGTAAAAGGCCTGAACAGCCCCTATAAACGTAGCATGCTTTGGAGACAGGCTCTTAAGTCCCACTCAGACATCTTCCTCGCCCAAGAGACACACTTCCTGAGAGATAAACACCCCCCCTGCAACCACCCTAAATTTCCAAACATTTTCCTGGCATCAAATGAAGGGAAAAAAAAGAAAGGCGTAATGATAGCCATTAGCCGGAACGTTACATTTTCCCAAAAAAACGTATACGTGGACCCAGGCGGGCGATTTCTAATATTAGTCTGCGTAATTAACGCCACCACCTACACTCTAGTAAATGTCTACTTCCCATTTAAAAGGCAGGCCAAATTCTTCAAACATGTTCTTTCCGAAGTGGCTAAAATTCGAGAGGGGAATTTGGTGATCGGAGGAGATCTAAACTCAGTGGTGGACCCTACCTTGGACTCCACCGCGAGCGGCAGGGGCATGTCACCCATTGTCCCAATCATACACTCAGAAGAATTATACGACGTGTGGAGGTGCATGCATGGATCGTAGAGGGACTACACGTTTCTCTCCGCGCCACATGCATCTTATTCTAGGATAGATATGTTCCTGCTGCCGCGGGCAGGCCTCGAGGGGGTTTTACAGGCGGATATTGGAACAATATCATGGTCTGACCACGCCCCCATATCCTTAACGCTCCAAGAGAGCCCATTTCAATAAATGGCGGCATGGTTGCGTGTTTTTTTGCGCTTGCAAATGTGCTTGATTCGTGCTAACAAAAGTACAGTAAGGGCCGCTTCACACAAACATATTTGTTTCAATGGATGCCTTCAGAATTCTCTTTACTCACACATTTCGCATGCGTGCAAAACCTCACCATGCTCTATTTTTGTGCACATTTGCGCACCAAGGGTCCCTGTACAAGTCTATGGGAAGTGTGCACGTAACCGATTCCTATCTCCAAAAAAAGTTATAATAAACAGCGATAAAGTCTTATAAACTCCAAAATGGTACAAATAAAAACTACAGGACATCACGCAAAAACACGAGCCATCGCACAAGTATCATGCGATACTTCCGCCATGTATCACGTGGACATGAGGCCTAAATCTAAGTGCTTGGTTGTTAGCAGCCGCAGCTGCGCTGCACCTCTTGCTCATCAGTTTTTTTTCCTGCTTTTGGAAACTGCTGTAGGAAAGGGGGTGCACCAGTACTGGAGGTACTGCAATACCAGGTCAATGTGCGGAGTGGACAGAGCAAGCACTTTTTCCAGCTCCCTGTTCTAAAAATCCATTTAATATATGATCCCCAGATAGGGGACGTATCAGATGCAACACGCTCAGCCAGCACTCCGGGCACACCCACAATGCACTGAGGGAGCCGGAAGACCTTTGCATAGCCCCGCCCAACGCCTTCTCAACCAGGGTGAGCCGTCCCCGCGGGAGACCCGCGCCTGAATGGAGCATGTCCGGATTTTTTCCTGCACGCGGGACCCGCGACTGCAGGGAAAAATGACATCCGCAGGTATTTTACTACCTGCAGGTGTCTAATGCATCCATATCCATTGCATAGCGCCGATCGCAATGTCGGGGGTGGGGGGGTCCGAACAGCCCGGGATGACAGCTCCATGCTGCGGACACCGACAGCATGGAGCTGTCACGTCCAGAGCCCGAGGGGCTTTATTCTCTGCAGGACACATGTTTTTACTTCCTCAGAGAATAAAGCCCACTTCGGGAGGACGTAAAAACACTATGGCCCGGGGCGTGGCTTAGCAAGCAAGGAGAGAGGTCGCACGCTGTTTTGCTCCTCCACAGAATCTCCCTTTTCAGCCCTTTTCTGGGTCAAATCAGTGACCCAAACAGAGGCAGACAAGAGCACAGCACCTGGGGACCCACCAGAACCCACAACCGGCCCGGACAAGGCTCACCTGGTGATCTCCAGCCGCCAAAAAGAAGCCGAAGAGCCGCGGCCCTGCACAGCGGCCCGCGCCCTAACCCGACAAGTACCGCGCTCAGAAACACCCGGCGAGGACCGCTCACGGAGCGCCAAGCAGAGGACTATGGCACAAGGTAACCCCTGCCGACTTGGAGGGGAGGCTCTGTCACCCTCAGTGCCCGCGCTCTCACCGCAGCGCCTTGCAAATACACAGCCGCGGCTCCCTCCCTCTGAATATACCGCCGTGGCCACCAACCTGCAACTCGGCGGCACATACAATCATCAGGGTGATCCCCCGCTGGACTAATCCCCACGCTGGTGGTTTTCCCCCTCCTGCTCCCCAGAGCCGACAATCAGCACGGGCGGGCACACCGGAAGATCTGCACCTAGTCTCTAGCTCCCTGTGAGGCAGCGGCCATCTCGCCCCCCCTCCCCCCTGAGTCGAGCAGGCTGCTTGGCATACTAGCCAGACCAGAGCAGAAAAGTAAAAAAGAGAGGATACTGTGATCCTCCCAGCACATCAACACCAGGCAAAGTTTAAAGCAGTACTCACTATTTCTGACGTGCAGCGGGGGAACGGAGGTCCTCTCCCCGGAGCTCTCAGACCGACAGCAGGCTCCATTAAAGTGTAGTGCAATTCAAATATCAATGCACCACAGCACCATCTAGTGGCCAAAACAGAGATAACCAGGACCTGAACCTCTTCTCATCCCTTTCTCAAAGCACTAAACAAAGCCAATCCTTGCCCATTAGAAAGAGCAACGAGGCCCCTAAGGCCTCCTTCCCACGAGCGTGACGGGCTCCGCCGCGTAATATTACGCAGTGAAGCCCGTCACGGCGCCCCCCAGAGACCCCATACTTACCAGCGGAAGATCGCGTGAAGACACTTCCCTGCACACCGCCGTCGCGTCATGTGACACGCCCACCGCGTCACATGACGCGGCCGGCCGTGTCACGTGACGCGCCGGCCGCGTCATATGACGCGCGGCGGTAGGCGGGGAAGCGTTTTTTCACGCTATCTTCCGCTGGTTGCAGCGGGAGATAGCGTGAACGGAAGCCGTCAGCGCGTACACCCGCAGCAAATAGAACATGCTGCGGGTGACAACGGGAGATTTCACGGTGCGTAATTCCGCGGTGGAATTACGCATCGTGTGCATTGTGCTATTAGGTTCAATAGAACCTAATAGCATGGGGCAACGCAGCGGATTTTTGCCACGGATTTACGCGGCGTAAATCCGTTCGTGGGAAGGAGGCCTAAGGCCTCATGTCCACGGGGAAAATAAGAATTAAAATCCGCAGCGGATTTTAACTCTTCTCCCGCGCGCGGATCCGCACCCCATAGGGATGCATTGACCACCCGCGGGTAGATAAATACCCGCGGATCGTCAATAAAAGTGATTTTAAAAAAAATGGAGCATGAAAAAAATCTGGACCATGCTCCATTTTCATGCGGGTCTCCCGCGGGGACGGCTCCCGCGGGCTTCTATTGAAGCCTATGGAAGCCGTCCGGATCCGCGGGACACAAAAATCATATTTTACTTACACGCTCCGGTTCTTCTCTTCGGCGCCGCGCCATCTTCTCTCAGTCGCGGCCGGATCATTTTGCTTCGGCCCGGCGCATGCGCGAGGCACGTCACCGACGTCATCATGCACATCCGCCGAGCCGAAGAATGAAGATCCGGCCGCGACGAGAGAAGATGACGCCGCCGCGAAGAGAAGAAACGGAGCGGATGGGAGGTGAGTTTATTCTCATTTATTCCCATTTTCAGCGCTCATGTCCGCGGGGCAGGAGGGACCCGCTGCAGATTCTACATGGAGAATCTGCAGCGGATCTGATTTTCCCCGTGGACATGAGGCCTAAGTGTGTTGAGAAGAGGGACCCACAGTTAACTACAAGGAGAATACCTCCCCACCTTACTGCCAAGTGATCTGTGGAGGAATATCTGCATAGCCAGACTGCTATATAGAAACTGTCAGCAACCCACAAAGACAGACCCTGTGCCAAAGGGTACTGACAGAAAAACACTATATAGCCTCCTCAGCATTACAAAATAGCCTGGAAGCAAGTCCCAGCCCCCGCAACACCCAAGGAAGCAATACATCGCGCGCCTCGCAGACGCAAATATCAAATTCCCGGTGCGACCCAGCGGACTCCTCAATCCCAAACACTTTCTTCTCAGCAAATACTGATAGTTCTAAAAAAAGAAAGGACTCTTATCAGGCAAAGCCACACTTAACAAATCTTCAAAACTCTACAGGAGCGCTACCTAAGGCACTCAAGATGGAATAGCAGGACTCTATGTTCTAACTCCACCCGCCACATGAGGCTCCTCAGCAACACATAACAGGACCACTCAACATCAATGAGCTTCTAAAGGAACTTTTAACAAACAACTACGCCTTCCAACGCCTCCATAAAGAATACGCCACCCAGTAGACCACTATACAACAAATAGCGACCAATCCACAGCGCATATCCAAGAATTAACTATTCAGGATGGTTAAGCGACGTATTAAAGCAACGGCCCCCAGGAGACTCTCAGAGTACTTCCCGCCTGGCACACAGAGCAACAAAAACAAACCCGCCACATCTCATTCAAACATCCCCGTAACCGAAGAAATACCCAACACCCACAGCCCTGCGGCTCTGTCTCCATACTCCTCCACAGGATCTCTCCCGCCTACCCCAGCCAATCCCAACACCTCCCCTGGAAGCGAAGGGAAAAGGAATGTTCAGGACCCCCTACCAGCCTCCCCCTCCCCAAAAGGACCGGCGGCAAAAAAGAGCCAAAATAACAATCCACAAGAAACTCCCCCGCAGACAGATCCTATCAACAATCTCCAAGCTTATCCCGACTCTGAAAGCCCCTTAACTATAAACGCTCTGAAGACTATGCTAATCTCGCTGCAAAAGGACATTTCTAAAGATATACAGAGCCTCTCTGGTCAATTACAATCTAACATCGACCACCTAGCTACCAGAACTGACCACCTTGAACGGAAAATGGGAGAATTTACCAAAGCCCACAACGAGTTGGTAGATGCGCATGGCAGTATGGAAGAAGTCGCATATTTGAGAGAGAAGGTCATAGACTTGGAAGACCGATCCAGAAGAAACAATCTCAAATTTAGGGGAGTTCCAGAGACTGTGACCCCCCCTGACATTCCACAATATATACTCAAATTACTCCAAACGCTCCTCCCGGACCTTCCCGAGATCGAATATGCAGTTGACAGAGCCCACAGAATTCCAAAAGCACGCTCTGTCCCTGAGTCAGCCCCCAGAGAAATCTTAGCAAGAATACACTTCCATAAAATAAAAGAGGAAGTCTTGGCAGTTGGAAGGCGTAGAGGCACACTACCGACTCCATATGAAGACATACAAATATTTCCAGATCTTTCAGCCGCCACTCTGCAGTCTCGGAGAAAGTTTACAGAAGTTACAGCAGCACTACGAGAGGCGCACATCAAGTATAGATGGGGATTCCCAACCAAACTACTGATCTCAAAAAATGGAACCATCCAGGTTGCCACCTCGCCAGAAGAAGGCGTCTCGTTCCTGAAACAATGGGGGATCCCTATCCTTCAGAAGCCTCTGAGGACGGCGGTAGAATCTCCTACAAGAATCGAACAAGACTGGAAAACATCAGATAAGCATGGCAGACACGCATAAATTGATGTTGTAAAGGGTCTTGAACCCATAGTTATATTTCTCCTTTACGGAGCCTAAAGTGGATGGTTTAAAATGCCACCCCTACCTAAGGTTCATTCATCCAGTGCAGATAGGCGCTGGATGAACAATATTTTGATTTTGTTAACTGTTAATGATGTTTTTTTTCCTTATGTCAAATATAGTTATAAAAGGTTCAGTAGGAGGCCACTTCCCTACCCCCCCCCACCATACTTAATATGAAAAAACACAACGACTCCCCAGCGTATAAACCACCTACCAGTTATGCCCATTAGCATCACATCCCTAAATGTAAAAGGCCTGAACAGCCCCTATAAACGTAGCATGCTTTGGAGACAGGCTCTTAAGTCCCACTCAGACATCTTCCTCGCCCAAGAGACACACTTCCTGAGAGATAAACACCCCCCCTGCAACCACCCTAAATTTCCAAACATTTTCCTGGCATCAAATGAAGGGAAAAAAAAGAAAGGCGTAATGATAGCCATTAGCCGGAACGTTACATTTTCCCAAAAAAACGTATACGTGGACCCAGGCGGGCGATTTCTAATATTAGTCTGCGTAATTAACGCCACCACCTACACTCTAGTAAATGTCTACTTCCCATTTAAAAGGCAGGCCAAATTCTTCAAACATGTTCTTTCCGAAGTGGCTAAAATTCGAGAGGGGAATTTGGTGATCGGAGGAGATCTAAACTCAGTGGTGGACCCTACCTTGGACTCCACCGCGAGCGGCAGGGGCATGTCACCCATTGTCCCAATCATACACTCAGAAGAATTATACGACGTGTGGAGGTGCATGCATGGATCGTAGAGGGACTACACGTTTCTCTCCGCGCCACATGCATCTTATTCTAGGATAGATATGTTCCTGCTGCCGCGGGCAGGCCTCGAGGGGGTTTTACAGGCGGATATTGGAACAATATCATGGTCTGACCACGCCCCCATATCCTTAACGCTCCAAGAGAGCCCATTTCAATAAATGGCGGCATGGTTGCGTGTTTTTTTGCGCTTGCAAATGTGCTTGATTCGTGCTAACAAAAGTACAGTAAGGGCCGCTTCACACAAACATATTTGTTTCAATGGATGCCTTCAGAATTCTCTTTACTCACACATTTCGCATGCGTGCAAAACCTCACCATGCTCTATTTTTGTGCACATTTGCGCACCAAGGGTCCCTGTACAAGTCTATGGGAAGTGTGCACGTAACCGATTCCTATCTCCAAAAAAAGTTATAATAAACAGCGATAAAGTCTTATAAACTCCAAAATGGTACAAATAAAAACTACAGGACATCACGCAAAAACACGAGCCATCGCACAAGTATCATGCGATACTTCCGCCATGTATCACGTGGACATGAGGCCTAAATCTAAGTGCTTGGTTGTTAGCAGCCGCAGCTGCGCTGCACCTCTTGCTCATCAGTTTTTTTTCCTGCTTTTGGAAACTGCTGTAGGAAAGGGGGTGCACCAGTACTGGAGGTACTGCAATACCAGGTCAATGTGCGGAGTGGACAGAGCAAGCACTTTTTCCAGCTCCCTGTTCTAAAAATCCATTTAATATATGATCCCCAGATAGGGGACGTATCAGATGCAACACGCTCAGCCAGCACTCCGGGCACACCCACAATGCACTGAGGGAGCCGGAAGACCTTTGCATAGCCCCGCCCAACGCCTTCTCAACCAGGGTGAGCCGTCCCCGCGGGAGACCCGCGCCTGAATGGAGCATGTCCGGATTTTTTCCTGCACGCGGGACCCGCGCCTGCAGGTAAAAATGACATCCGCAGGTATTTTACTACCTGCAGGTGTCTAATGCATCCATATCCATTGCATAGCGCCGATCGCAATGTCGGGGGTGGGGGGGTCCGAACAGCCCGGGATGACAGCTCCATGCTGCGGACACCGACAGCATGGAGCTGTCACGTCCAGAGCCCGAGGGGCTTTATTCTCTGCAGGACACATGTTTTTACTTCCTCAGAGAATAAAGCCCACTTCGGGAGGACGTAAAAACACTATGGCCCGGGGCGTGGCTTAGCAAGCAAGGAGAGAGGTCGCACGCTGTTTTGCTCCTCCACAGAATCTCCCTTTTCAGCCCTTTTCTGGGTCAAATCAGTGACCCAAACAGAGGCAGACAAGAGCACAGCACCTGGGGACCCACCAGAACCCACAACCGGCCCGGACAAGGCTCACCTGGTGATCTCCAGCCGCCAAAAAGAAGCCGAAGAGCCGCGGCCCTGCACAGCGGCCCGCGCCCTAACCCGACAAGTACCGCGCTCAGAAACACCCGGCGAGGACCGCTCACGGAGCGCCAAGCAGAGGACTATGGCACAAGGTAACCCCTGCCGACTTGGAGGGGAGGCTCTGTCACCCTCAGTGCCCGCGCTCTCACCGCAGCGCCTTGCAAATACACAGCCGCGGCTCCCTCCCTCTGAATATACCGCCGTGGCCACCAACCTGCAACTCGGCGGCACATACAATCATCAGGGTGATCCCCCGCTGGACTAATCCCCACGCTGGTGGTTTTCCCCCTCCTGCTCCCCAGAGCCGACAATCAGCACGGGCGGGCACACCGGAAGATCTGCACCTAGTCTCTAGCTCCCTGTGAGGCAGCGGCCATCTCGCCCCCCCTCCCCCCTGAGTCGAGCAGGCTGCTTGGCATACTAGCCAGACCAGAGCAGAAAAGTAAAAAAGAGAGGATACTGTGATCCTCCCAGCACATCAACACCAGGCAAAGTTTAAAGCAGTACTCACTATTTCTGACGTGCAGCGGGGGAACGGAGGTCCTCTCCCCGGAGCTCTCAGACCGACAGCAGGCTCCATTAAAGTGTAGTGCAATTCAAATATCAATGCACCACAGCACCATCTAGTGGCCAAAACAGAGATAACCAGGACCTGAACCTCTTCTCATCCCTTTCTCAAAGCACTAAACAAAGCCAATCCTTGCCCATTAGAAAGAGCAACGAGGCCCCTAAGGCCTCCTTCCCACGAGCGTGACGGGCTCCGCCGCGTAATATTACGCAGTGAAGCCCGTCACGGCGCCCCCCAGAGACCCCATACTTACCAGCGGAAGATCGCGTGAAGACACTTCCCTGCACACCGCCGTCGCGTCATGTGACACGCCCACCGCGTCACATGACGCGGCCGGCCGTGTCACGTGACGCGCCGGCCGCGTCATATGACGCGCGGCGGTAGGCGGGGAAGCGTTTTTTCACGCTATCTTCCGCTGGTTGCAGCGGGAGATAGCGTGAACGGAAGCCGTCAGCGCGTACACCCGCAGCAAATAGAACATGCTGCGGGTGACAACGGGAGATTTCACGGTGCGTAATTCCGCGGTGGAATTACGCATCGTGTGCATTGTGCTATTAGGTTCAATAGAACCTAATAGCATGGGGCAACGCAGCGGATTTTTGCCACGGATTTACGCGGCGTAAATCCGTTCGTGGGAAGGAGGCCTAAGGCCTCATGTCCACGGGGAAAATAAGAATTAAAATCCGCAGCGGATTTTAACTCTTCTCCCGCGCGCGGATCCGCACCCCATAGGGATGCATTGACCACCCGCGGGTAGATAAATACCCGCGGATCGTCAATAAAAGTGATTTTTAAAAAAATGGAGCATGAAAAAAATCTGGACCATGCTCCATTTTCATGCGGGTCTCCCGCGGGGACGGCTCCCGCGGGCTTCTATTGAAGCCTATGGAAGCCGTCCGGATCCGCGGGACACAAAAATCATATTTTACTTACACGCTCCGGTTCTTCTCTTCGGCGCCGCGCCATCTTCTCTCAGTCGCGGCCGGATCATTTTGCTTCGGCCCGGCGCATGCGCGAGGCACGTCACCGACGTCATCATGCACATCCGCCGAGCCGAAGAATGAAGATCCGGCCGCGACGAGAGAAGATGACGCCGCCGCGAAGAGAAGAAACGGAGCGGATGGGAGGTGAGTTTATTCTCATTTATTCCCATTTTCAGCGCTCATGTCCGCGGGGCAGGAGGGACCCGCTGCAGATTCTACATGGAGAATCTGCAGCGGATCTGATTTTCCCCGTGGACATGAGGCCTAAGTGTGTTGAGAAGAGGGACCCACAGTTAAAGGGGTTGTCCCGAGGCAGCAAGTGGGTCTATACACTTCTGCATGGCCATAATAATGCACTTTGTAATGTACATTGTGCATTAATTATGAGCCATACAGAAGTTATAAAAAGTTTTATACTTACCTGCTCCGTTGCTGGCGTCCTCGTCTCCATGGTGCCGACTAATTTTCGCCCTCCGATGGCCAAATTAGCCGCGCTTGCGCAGTCCGGGTCTTCTCCTCTTCTCTATGGGGCTCCGTGTAGCTCCGTGTAGCTCCGCCCCGTCACGTGCCGATTCCAGCCAATCAGGAGGCTGGAATCGGCAATGGACCGCACAGAAGCCCTGCGGTCCATGAAGACAGAGGATCCCGGCGGCCATCTTCAGCAGGTGAGTATGAAGACGCCGGACCGCCGGGATTCAGGTAAGCGCTGTGCGGGTGGTTTTTTTAACCCCTGCATCGGGTTGTCTCGCGCCGAACGGGGGGGGGGGGTTTAAAAAAAAAAAAAACCCGTTTCGGCGCGGGACATCTCCTTTAACTACAAGGAGAATACCTCCCCACCTTACTGCCAAGTGATCTGTGGAGGAATATCTGCATAGCCAGACTGCTATATAGAAACTGTCAGCAACCCACAAAGACAGACCCTGTGCCAAAGGGTACTGACAGAAAAACACTATATAGCCTCCTCAGCATTACAAAATAGCCTGGAAGCAAGTCCCAGCCCCCGCAACACCCAAGGAAGCAATACATCGCGCGCCTCGCAGGCGCAAATATCAAATTCCCGGTGCGACCCAGCGGACTCCTCAATCCCAAACACTTTCTTCTCAGCA
Organism: Eleutherodactylus coqui; assembly: GCF_035609145.1. Taxonomy (NCBI): domain Eukaryota; kingdom Metazoa; phylum Chordata; class Amphibia; order Anura; family Eleutherodactylidae; genus Eleutherodactylus; species Eleutherodactylus coqui. Next base: position 941,904 of record NW_027102247.1, read on the forward strand.
AATACTGATAGTTCTAAAAAAAGAAAGGACTCTTATCAGGCAAAGCCACACTTAACAAATCTTCAAAACTCTACAGGAGCGCTACCTAAGGCACTCAAGATGGAATAGCAGGACTCTATGTTCTAACTCCACCCGCCACATGAGGCTCCTCAGCAACACATAACAGGACCACTCAACATCAATGAGCTTCTAAAGGAACTTTTAACAAACAACTACGCCTTCCAACGCCTCCATAAAGAATACGCCACCCAGTAGACCACTATACAACAAATAGCGACCAATCCACAGCGCATATCCAAGAATTAACTATTCAGGATGGTTAAGCGACGTATTAAAGCAACGGCCCCCAGGAGACTCTCAGAGTACTTCCCGCCTGGCACACAGAGCAACAAAAACAAACCCGCCACATCTCATTCAAACATCCCCGTAACCGAAGAAATACCCAACACCCACAGCCCTGCGGCTCTGTCTCCATACTCCTCCACAGGATCTCTCCCGCCTACCCCAGCCAATCCCAACACCTCCCCTGGAAGCGAAGGGAAAAGGAATGTTCAGGACCCCCTACCAGCCTCCCCCTCCCCAAAAGGACCGGCGGCAAAAAAGAGCCAAAATAACAATCCACAAGAAACTCCCCCGCAGACAGATCCTATCAACAATCTCCAAGCTTATCCCGACTCTGAAAGCCCCTTAACTATAAACGCTCTGAAGACTATGCTAATCTCGCTGCAAAAGGACATTTCTAAAGATATACAGAGCCTCTCTGGTCAATTACAATCTAACATCGACCACCTAGCTACCAGAACTGACCACCTTGAACGGAAAATGGGAGAATTTACCAAAGCCCACAACGAGTTGGTAGATGCGCATGGCAGTATGGAAGAAGTCGCATATTTGAGAGAGAAGGTCATAGACTTGGAAGACCGATCCAGAAGAAACAATCTCAAATTTAGGGGAGTTCCAGAGACTGTGACCCCCCCTGACATTCCACAATATATACTCAAATTACTCCAAACGCTCCTCCCGGACCTTCCCGAGATCGAATATGCAGTTGACAGAGCCCACAGAATTCCAAAAGCACGCTCTGTCCCTGAGTCAGCCCCCAGAGAAATCTTAGCAAGAATACACTTCCATAAAATAAAAGAGGAAGTCTTGGCAGTTGGAAGGCGTAGAGGCACACTACCGACTCCATATGAAGACATACAAATATTTCCAGATCTTTCAGCCGCCACTCTGCAGTCTCGGAGAAAGTTTACAGAAGTTACAGCAGCACTACGAGAGGCGCACATCAAGTATAGATGGGGATTCCCAACCAAACTACTGATCTCAAAAAATGGAACCATCCAGGTTGCCACCTCGCCAGAAGAAGGCGTCTCGTTCCTGAAACAATGGGGGATCCCTATCCTTCAGAAGCCTCTGAGGACGGCGGTAGAATCTCCTACAAGAATCGAACAAGACTGGAAAACATCAGATAAGCATGGCAGACACGCATAAATTGATGTTGTAAAGGGTCTTGAACCCATAGTTATATTTCTCCTTTACGGAGCCTAAAGTGGATGGTTTAAAATGCCACCCCTACCTAAGGTTCATTCATCCAGTGCAGATAGGCGCTGGATGAACAATATTTTGATTTTGTTAACTGTTAATGATGTTTTTTTTCCTTATGTCAAATATAGTTATAAAAGGTTCAGTAGGAGGCCACTTCCCTACCCCCCCCCCACCATACTTAATATGAAAAAACACAACGACTCCCCAGCGTATAAACCACCTACCAGTTATGCCCATTAGCATCACATCCCTAAATGTAAAAGGCCTGAACAGCCCCTATAAACGTAGCATGCTTTGGAGACAGGCTCTTAAGTCCCACTCAGACATCTTCCTCGCCCAAGAGACACACTTCCTGAGAGATAAACACCCCCCCTGCAACCACCCTAAATTTCCAAACATTTTCCTGGCATCAAATGAAGGGAAAAAAAAGAAAGGCGTAATGATAGCCATTAGCCGGAACGTTACATTTTCCCAAAAAAACGTATACGTGGACCCAGGCGGGCGATTTCTAATATTAGTCTGCGTAATTAACGCCACCACCTACACTCTAGTAAATGTCTACTTCCCATTTAAAAGGCAGGCCAAATTCTTCAAACATGTTCTTTCCGAAGTGGCTAAAATTCGAGAGGGGAATTTGGTGATCGGAGGAGATCTAAACTCAGTGGTGGACCCTACCTTGGACTCCACCGCGAGCGGCAGGGGCATGTCACCCATTGTCCCAATCATACACTCAGAAGAATTATACGACGTGTGGAGGTGCATGCATGGATCGTAGAGGGACTACACGTTTCTCTCCGCGCCACATGCATCTTATTCTAGGATAGATATGTTCCTGCTGCCGCGGGCAGGCCTCGAGGGGGTTTTACAGGCGGATATTGGAACAATATCATGGTCTGACCACGCTCCCATATCCTTAACGCTCCAAGAGAGCCCATTTCAATAAATGGCGGCATGGTTGCGTGTTTTTTTGCGCTTGCAAATGTGCTTGATTCGTGCTAACAAAAGTACAGTAAGGGCCGCTTCACACAAACATATTTGTTTCAATGGATGCCTTCAGAATTCTCTTTACTCACACATTTCGCATGCGTGCAAAACCTCACCATGCTCTATTTTTGTGCACATTTGCGCACCAAGGGTCCCTGTACAAGTCTATGGGAAGTGTGCACGTAACCGATTCCTATCTCCAAAAAAAGTTATAATAAACAGCGATAAAGTCTTATAAACTCCAAAATGGTACAAATAAAAACTACAGGACATCACGCAAAAACACGAGCCGTCGCACAAGTATCATGCGATACTTCCGCCATGTATCACGTGGACATGAGGCCTAAATCTAAGTGCTTGGTTGTTAGCAGCCGCAGCTGCGCTGCACCTCTTGCTCATCAGTTTTTTTTCCTGCTTTTGGAAACTGCTGTAGGAAAGGGGGTGCACCAGTACTGGAGGTACTGCAATACCAGGTCAATGTGCGGAGTGGACAGAGCAAGCACTTTTTCCAGCTCCCTGTTCTAAATATCCATTTAATATATGATCCCCAGATAGGGGACGTATCAGATGCAACACGCTCAGCCAGCACTCCGGGCACACCCACAATGCACTGAGGGAGCCGGAAGACCTTTGCATAGCCCCGCCCAACGCCTTCTCAACCAGGGTGAGCCGTCCCCGCGGGAGACCCGCGCCTGAATGGAGCATGTCCGGATTTTTTCCTGCACGCGGGACCCGCGCCTGGAGGGAAAAATGACATCCGCAGGTATTTTACTACCTGCAGGTGTCTAATGCATCCATATCCATTGCATAGCGCCGATCGCAATGTCGGGGGTGGGGGGGTCCGAACAGCCCGGGATGACAGCTCCATGCTGCGGACACCGACAGCATGGAGCTGTCACGTCCAGAGCCCGAGGGGCTTTATTCTCTGCAGGACACATGTTTTTACTTCCTCAGAGAATAAAGCCCACTTCGGGAGGACGTAAAAACACTATGGCCCGGGGCGTGGCTTAGCAAGCAAGGAGAGAGGTCGCACGCTGTTTTGCTCCTCCACAGAATCTCCCTTTTCAGCCCTTTTCTGGGTCAAATCAGTGACCCAAACAGAGGCAGACAAGAGCACAGCACCTGGGGACCCACCAGAACCCACAACCGGCCCGGACAAGGCTCACCTGGTGATCTCCAGCCGCCAAAAAGAAGCCGAAGAGCCGCAGCCCTGCACAGCGGCCCGCGCCCTAACCCGACAAGTACCGCGCTCAGAAACACCCGGCGAGGACCGCTCACGGAGCCCCAAGCAGAGGACTATGGCACAAGGTAACCCCTGCTGACTTGGAGGGGAGGCTCTGTCACCCTCAGTGCCCGCGCTCTCACCGCAGCGCCTTGCAAATACACAGCCGCGGCTCTCTCCCTCTGAATATACCGCCGTGGCCACCAACCTGCAACTCGGCGGCACATACAATCATCAGGGTGATCCCCCGCTGGACTAATCCCCACGCTGGTGGTTTTCCCCCTCCTGCTCCCCAGAGCCGACAATCAGCACGGGCGGGCACACCGGAAGATCTGCACCTAGTCTCTAGCTCCCTGTGAGGCAGCGGCCATCTCGCCCCCCCTCCCCCCTGAGTCGAGCAGGCTGCTTGGCATACTAGCCAGACCAGAGCAGAAAAGTAAAAAAGAGAGGATACTGTGATCCTCCCAGCACATCAACACCAGGCAAAGTTTAAAGCAGTACTCACTATTTCTGACGTGCAGCGGGGGAACGGAGGTCCTCTCCCCGGAGCTCTCAGACCGACAGCAGGCTCCATTAAAGTGTAGTGCAATTCAAATATCAATGCACCACAGCACCATCTAGTGGCCAAAACAGAGATAACCAGGACCTGAACCTCTTCTCATCCCTTTCTCAAAGCACTAAACAAAGCCAATCCTTGCCCATTAGAAAGAGCAACGAGGCCCCTAAGGCCTCCTTCCCACGAGCGTGACGGGCTCCGCCGCGTAATATTACGCAGTGAAGCCCGTCACGGCGCCCCCCAGAGACCCCATACTTACCAGCGGAAGATCGCGTGAAGACACTTCCCTGCACACCGCCGTCGCGTCATGTGACACGCCCACCGCGTCACATGACGCGGCCGGCCGTGTCACGTGACGCGCCGGCCGCGTCATATGACGCGCGGCGGTAGGCGGGGAAGCGTTTTTTCACGCTATCTTCCGCTGGTTGCAGCGGGAGATAGCGTGAACGGAAGCCGTCAGCGCGTACACCCGCAGCAAATAGAACATGCTGCGGGTGACAACGGGAGATTTCACGGTGCGTAATTCCGCGGTGGAATTACGCATCGTGTGCATTGTGCTATTAGGTTCAATAGAACCTAATAGCATGGGGCAACGCAGCGGATTTTTGCCGCGGATTTACGCGGCGTAAATCCGTTCGTGGGAAGGAGGCCTAAGGCCTCATGTCCACGGGGAAAATAAGAATTAAAATCCGCAGCGGATTTTAACTCTTCTCCCGCGCGCGGATCCGCACCCCATAGGGATGCATTGACCACCCGCGGGTAGATAAATACCCGCGGATCGTCAATAAAAGTGATTTTAAAAAAAATGGAGCATGAAAAAAATCTGGACCATGCTCCATTTTCATGCGGGTCTCCCGCGGGGACGGCTCCCGCGGGCTTCTATTGAAGCCTATGGAAGCCGTCCGGATCCGCGGGACACAAAAATCATATTTTACTTACACGCTCCGGTTCTTCTCTTCGGCGCCGCGCCATCTTCTCTCAGTCGCGGCCGGATCATTTTGCTTCGGCCCGGCGCATGCGCGAGGCACGTCACCGACGTCATCATGCACATCCGCCGAGCCGAAGAATGAAGATCCGGCCGCGACGAGAGAAGATGACGCCGCCGCGAAGAGAAGAAACGGAGCGGATGGGAGGTGAGTTTATTCTCATTTATTCCCATTTTCAGCGCTCATGTCCGCGGGGCAGGAGGGACCCGCTGCAGATTCTACATGGAGAATCTGCAGCGGATCTGATTTTCCCCGTGGACATGAGGCCTAAGTGTGTTGAGAAGAGGGACCCACAGTTAAAGGGGTTGTCCCGAGGCAGCAAGTGGGTCTATACACTTCTGCATGGCCATAATAATGCACTTTGTAATGTACATTGTGCATTAATTATGAGCCATACAGAAGTTATAAAAAGTTTTATACTTACCTGCTCCGTTGCTGGCGTCCTCGTCTCCATGGTGCCGACTAATTTTCGCCCTCCGATGGCCAAATTAGCCGCGCTTGCGCAGTCCGGGTCTTCTCCTCTTCTCTATGGGGCTCCGTGTAGCTCCGTGTAGCTCCGCCCCGTCACGTGCCGATTCCAGCCAATCAGGAGGCTGGAATCGGCAATGGACCGCACAGAAGCCCTGCGGTCCATGAAGACAGAGGATCCCGGCGGCCATCTTCAGCAGGTGAGTATGAAGACGCCGGACCGCCGGGATTCAGGTAAGCGCTGTGCGGGTGGTTTTTTTAACCCCTGCATCGGGTTGTCTCGCGCCGAACGGGGGGGGGGTTTAAAAAAAAAAAAAACCCGTTTCGGCGCGGGACATCTCCTTTAACTACAAGGAGAATACCTCCCCACCTTACTGCCAAGTGATCTGTGGAGGAATATCTGCATAGCCAGACTGCTATATAGAAACTGTCAGCAACCCACAAAGACAGACCCTGTGCCAAAGGGTACTGACAGAAAAACACTATATAGCCTCCTCAGCATTACAAAATAGCCTGGAAGCAAGTCCCAGCCCCCGCAACACCCAAGGAAGCAATACATCGCGCGCCTCGCAGGCGCAAATATCAAATTCCCGGTGCGACCCAGCGGACTCCTCAATCCCAAACACTTTCTTCTCAGCAAATACTGATAGTTCTAAAAAAAGAAAGGACTCTTATCAGGCAAAGCCACACTTAACAAATCTTCAAAACTCTACAGGAGCGCTACCTAAGGCACTCAAGATGGAATAGCAGGACTCTATGTTCTAACTCCACCCGCCACATGAGGCTCCTCAGCAACACATAACAGGACCACTCAACATCAATGAGCTTCTAAAGGAACTTTTAACAAACAACTACGCCTTCCAACGCCTCCATAAAGAATACGCCACCCAGTAGACCACTATACAACAAATAGCGACCAATCCACAGCGCATATCCAAGAATTAACTATTCAGGATGGTTAAGCGACGTATTAAAGCAACGGCCCCCAGGAGACTCTCAGAGTACTTCCCGCCTGGCACACAGAGCAACAAAAACAAACCCGCCACATCTCATTCAAACATCCCCGTAACCGAAGAAATACCCAACACCCACAGCCCTGCGGCTCTGTCTCCATACTCCTCCACAGGATCTCTCCCGCCTACCCCAGCCAATCCCAACACCTCCCCTGGAAGCGAAGGGAAAAGGAATGTTCAGGACCCCCTACCAGCCTCCCCCTCCCCAAAAGGACCGGCGGCAAAAAAGAGCCAAAATAACAATCCACAAGAAACTCCCCCGCAGACAGATCCTATCAACAATCTCCAAGCTTATCCCGACTCTGAAAGCCCCTTAACTATAAACGCTCTGAAGACTATGCTAATCTCGCTGCAAAAGGACATTTCTAAAGATATACAGAGCCTCTCTGGTCAATTACAATCTAACATCGACCACCTAGCTACCAGAACTGACCACCTTGAACGGAAAATGGGAGAATTTACCAAAGCCCACAACGAGTTGGTAGATGCGCATGGCAGTATGGAAGAAGTCGCATATTTGAGAGAGAAGGTCATAGACTTGGAAGACCGATCCAGAAGAAACAATCTCAAATTTAGGGGAGTTCCAGAGACTGTGACCCCCCCTGACATTCCACAATATATACTCAAATTACTCCAAACGCTCCTCCCGGACCTTCCCGAGATCGAATATGCAGTTGACAGAGCCCACAGAATTCCAAAAGCACGCTCTGTCCCTGAGTCAGCCCCCAGAGAAATCTTAGCAAGAATACACTTCCATAAAATAAAAGAGGAAGTCTTGGCAGTTGGAAGGCGTAGAGGCACACTACCGACTCCATATGAAGACATACAAATATTTCCAGATCTTTCAGCCGCCACTCTGCAGTCTCGGAGAAAGTTTACAGAAGTTACAGCAGCACTACGAGAGGCGCACATCAAGTATAGATGGGGATTCCCAACCAAACTACTGATCTCAAAAAATGGAACCATCCAGGTTGCCACCTCGCCAGAAGAAGGCGTCTCGTTCCTGAAACAATGGGGGATCCCTATCCTTCAGAAGCCTCTGAGGACGGCGGTAGAATCTCCTACAAGAATCGAACAAGACTGGAAAACATCAGATAAGCATGGCAGACACGCATAAATTGATGTTGTAAAGGGTCTTGAACCCATAGTTATATTTCTCCTTTACGGAGCCTAAAGTGGATGGTTTAAAATGCCACCCCTACCTAAGGTTCATTCATCCAGTGCAGATAGGCGCTGGATGAACAATATTTTGATTTTGTTAACTGTTAATGATGTTTTTTTTCCTTATGTCAAATATAGTTATAAAAGGTTCAGTAGGAGGCCACTTCCCTACCCCCCCCCCACCATACTTAATATGAAAAAACACAACGACTCCCCAGCGTATAAACCACCTACCAGTTATGCCCATTAGCATCACATCCCTAAATGTAAAAGGCCTGAACAGCCCCTATAAACGTAGCATGCTTTGGAGACAGGCTCTTAAGTCCCACTCAGACATCTTCCTCGCCCAAGAGACACACTTCCTGAGAGATAAACACCCCCCCTGCAACCACCCTAAATTTCCAAACATTTTCCTGGCATCAAATGAAGGGAAAAAAAAGAAAGGCGTAATGATAGCCATTAGCCGGAACGTTACATTTTCCCAAAAAAACGTATACGTGGACCCAGGCGGGCGATTTCTAATATTAGTCTGCGTAATTAACGCCACCACCTACACTCTAGTAAATGTCTACTTCCCATTTAAAAGGCAGGCCAAATTCTTCAAACATGTTCTTTCCGAAGTGGCTAAAATTCGAGAGGGGAATTTGGTGATCGGAGGAGATCTAAACTCAGTGGTGGACCCTACCTTGGACTCCACCGCGAGCGGCAGGGGCATGTCACCCATTGTCCCAATCATACACTCAGAAGAATTATACGACGTGTGGAGGTGCATGCATGGATCGTAGAGGGACTACACGTTTCTCTCCGCGCCACATGCATCTTATTCTAGGATAGATATGTTCCTGCTGCCGCGGGCAGGCCTCGAGGGGGTTTTACAGGCGGATATTGGAACAATATCATGGTCTGACCACGCCCCCATATCCTTAACGCTCCAAGAGAGCCCATTTCAATAAATGGCGGCATGGTTGCGTGTTTTTTTGCGCTTGCAAATGTGCTTGATTCGTGCTAACAAAAGTACAGTAAGGGCCGCTTCACACAAACATATTTGTTTCAATGGATGCCTTCAGAATTCTCTTTACTCACACATTTCGCATGCGTGCAAAACCTCACCATGCTCTATTTTTGTGCACATTTGCGCACCAAGGGTCCCTGTACAAGTCTATGGGAAGTGTGCACGTAACCGATTCCTATCTCCAAAAAAAGTTATAATAAACAGCGATAAAGTCTTATAAACTCCAAAATGGTACAAATAAAAACTACAGGACATCACGCAAAAACACGAGCCGTCGCACAAGTATCATGCGATACTTCCGCCATGTATCACGTGGACATGAGGCCTAAATCTAAGTGCTTGGTTGTTAGCAGCCGCAGCTGCGCTGCACCTCTTGCTCATCAGTTTTTTTTCCTGCTTTTGGAAACTGCTGTAGGAAAGGGGGTGCACCAGTACTGGAGGTACTGCAATACCAGGTCAATGTGCGGAGTGGACAGAGCAAGCACTTTTTCCAGCTCCCTGTTCTAAAAATCCATTTAATATATGATCCCCAGATAGGGGACGTATCAGATGCAACACGCTCAGCCAGCACTCCGGGCACACCCACAATGCACTGAGGGAGCCGGAAGACCTTTGCATAGCCCCGCCCAACGCCTTCTCAACCAGGGTGAGCCGTCCCCGCGGGAGACCCGCGCCTGAATGGAGCATGTCCGGATTTTTTCCTGCACGCGGGACCCGCGCCTGCAGGGAAAAATGACATCCGCAGGTATTTTACTACCTGCAGGTGTCTAATGCATCCATATCCATTGCATAGCGCCGATCGCAATGTCGGGGGTGGGGGGGTCCGAACAGCCCGGGATGACAGCTCCATGCTGCGGACACCGACAGCATGGAGCTGTCACGTCCAGAGCCCGAGGGGCTTTATTCTCTGCAGGACACATGTTTTTACTTCCTCAGAGAATAAAGCCCACTTCGGGAGGACGTAAAAACACTATGGCCCGGGGCGTGGCTTAGCAAGCAAGGAGAGAGGTCGCACGCTGTTTTGCTCCTCCACAGAATCTCCCTTTTCAGCCCTTTTCTGGGTCAAATCAGTGACCCAAACAGAGGCAGACAAGAGCACAGCACCTGGGGACCCACCAGAACCCACAACCGGCCCGGACAAGGCTCACCTGGTGATCTCCAGCCGCCAAAAATTTGTTTCAATTCTTTATGTTTATTATTGTATTTTGTGATGAAGCGTAGCACTCCCTTTTCTGCTGATTGAAATGATGTTTTGTTTTGTTTTCCCACTATTCTTTCCTCGTCTCTAGCCTTCCTATAGGAATCGTTTATAAGGGTCATCGGGTATTTCTTTTCTCGAAACCTATCACACAAGATTTTGGCTTGTTTTTCAAAGTTTCCATTAGAGGTACAGTTTCTTCTGATCCTCTTAAGTTGTCCATAGGGGGCGTTAGTTTTCCATGCTTTATGGTGATTACTCCGGAAATCCAACAGGCTGTTAGCATCTACTTCTTTAAAGTGTGTCTGGGTCTCAATTTTACCTCCCTTGATACTGATATCTAAGTCTAAGAATGTGACTTCAGTAGGACTAAGGGTTCCTGTGAATTTAAGGTTCCAATTGTTGGAATTTAATTTGGAAACAAAATTGTTTGCTTCATCGATTGTCCCATCCCATATCATGATGATATCATCAATGAAGCGTCTATAGAAACGTATGCAGGGGTTTGTAATAGTCTCCTCAAATGCCCCCATGTAAAGGTTGGCAAAACAGGGGGCACACTTCGTGCCCATTGCTGTACCACGGGTCTGGACATAGTATAAATGAGGATAGGACACTATGTACAGAATTATTTAGAGATTGCAAATAGTGATTGTTCACATCTAAGCTCCTCCCTTTCCTTTTCCTTTAGTGTTTGTTTGCTATAAATAAGAAGCACTTGATAACTGCTCCCTATGCTTGAAAAAGGCTTGTCAAAAGCCGAAACGCGTTGCGATACCCACCTGTTTCTGTATGCAATAAATTGTTTTATGAAGAATACTCCTGCCTCGTTGGAATTTCCCTGTTTCCTTTGGATATCGGGGTGCCAGGAGTCCAGGCACCCCGCTTCAAGTAAGAATTCAATACTTTGATACGGTTGGACGGAGCGCATTAAGTGAGTCCTTTTGCTTATATAGATTTCGCAGCCAATGATTCCCGACGGTTCCCTTCCCTTCAGCAAGGTTTTCACTGATGTGATGTTGAGAGAGAAAATCGCAGCCTGCTGTGTCCTTCTGCGCAGTGCGTTTTTTAAAATCTCCCATGTAATCCTATGGAGGCTGCGTTTTATCGCATCACAAGGCGACAAATATGCGCTGCAATGTTAACATTGGAAAGTCCTACCGACTTGCGCGTTAAACAAAAACATGCGGTTTTTAATGTGCGCGGCAGCGATGCGATTTAATCCTCTAAAAAAAAGCATCGCTGGTGATGGTCACGGCCGTATATTGGGACAAAACTAAGCCTAAGATTTCTGTGGTTTCGTTTTCACCAGCAGTATTCTCTCCCGTTAATACTTGACCGAGAAAATATTTAAGGGGTCTAGTTTTTTAAACAGGGTCATTTGTGGGGGTTCTCCAAAGCGCTCAAGGGCTCCACAAGTGAGCAATGGGACCTAACACACTTTCATGCAAAATAACTGTTCACGAAGCCACCGGCTGCTCCTTTCGGTTTGGGCCCCATTGTGCATACGGACACAAGATTAGGGCCACAATGGGTATATCTCTGAACACGGGACATACGGGGGGGGTCTCCATTTTGGGGTGCCAATCCTCATCTTCATGTGCAATATAGAAAAAAAGCCCATCATTAAAATTAAAATGACATATTTGCAAAAATATGAAATTTAATTTCTTCCCCTCCAAATTGCATTAATTCTTGACAAAAACTGTGGGGTAAAAATCCTCCTGACCCCCTCAGTGAATACATTAAGGGGTGTAGTTTATACCCATGAGACTTTGCAATCTTGGCTTGGTGCAGGAAAAGAAAGTGTTCCTCAAAATGTTAAAAATCAATGTAAAATTTGTACGTCTCCAAAATATGAACCCCCAGCGATCCGCTGTAATCCAAAGAAGATCTGGCAGTAAGGCTAATGTCACACAGCGAGTGCGATACCAGGCCGTGAATCGCGGCCCGTTTTCGCGCTCGCTAACGTACGATTTTTCTGTGGATGTGAGTCATTTTTGTAATAAAGCTGCCTCCCCTCCCTCCCGCTGCGGCTGTCCGCACCTAGCACGCGGTGCGATGCTGCCGCCAGCCCCATTAAAACAATGGGTGATGCAAGGCCCCGCCCAAAGATAGAACGAGCCGCGGGAAAATATTTATATTTATATTATACTATTATACTATCACATACAGGACACGATCAATGCATGCAACCCGATACCAACAAAAGCAAAATGGTGGATCATGTGAGTGGGAACCGCATACAGCGGCTCCCGGTGACAGCTCCCTGCTCTCGGCTACTCATTCTAGTCGAGAGCAGGGAATTTTTAAATTTCCCGGGCCTCCCGGCTCTCTGCGGATGCGCGTGACGTAATGCGTCTGACGCGCAGACGCCGGCGGCAGTGCCGGGGAGAAGACAGAAGGATCCGGACGCTGCGGAGGACCGGAAGTGAGTACTCTCAGCTCCCCTTACGGATCGAATCAGTATGGGGAGCTGAAACTTTAATTGTTTTTAACTTTCCATTGAGTTTAACGCGATCGCGTGACCGGGGGTGGGGTCCCGCGGCCCGGGATGACAGCTCCATGCTGTCGGCTACCTCCGGTAACCGGCAGCATGGAGCTATCACGTCCTGAGCCTGCAGGGCTGTCATTCCTAGAGGATGCATAAAACTACGTCCTCTAGGAATAAAGCCCAGCCGGCCAGGACGTAGAATCCCGATGGGGCCGTCGTTAAGGGGTTAAAGAGCCGATTCCATGGGAAAAACGCATTTTCCGTCAGCTCTGTACAGGTAAGCGGAAACATTTGTCCATTTTCATCAACAAATATTTAATTGATTTTCTAAATTATTGATTTGACAAAGTATATAAAATGCAAATCACAATAATAAAGTATATAATAAAACAAAAGAACTGTTGTGATGAGTCTATGGATTAACCTCGCCTTGTTTCTCAGTGGTAACAAGTCTAAATCATATTCCACATTATTTGAAAGATGCAAAATTGGCCAATCGTTACATTTCGTATTATTCGGTTTGCATAATTTAATTCTTAACCCCTTAGTGACTAGCCCATAGTGTTTTTACGTCCTGCCCAAGTGGGCCTTAATCCCTGAGGACGTAAAAACATGTGTCTGGGTGGATGACAGTGATCATGTAAAGTTAAAAAAAAAAGTGTGAAAAAGTAAAAAAAAAAAAAAGTTAAAGTTTTAAAAAAGTTTAAAAAGCGTACGTTTCATCTCCCCTCACGGATCATATCCGTGAGGGTGGATGAAAGTACGCACGTAAGGCCCCCAGATTTATCCGCGGACCTTACCCCAGCTTCTGCGCACACGCCTGTCGCCAAAATGGCGGACGCATGCGCAAAAGCTGTGGATTGCCAGGATAATTTAAAATCTCCCTGCTCCTGGCTACAAAACTGAGGCAAGAACCTGGAGATTTCACGGGGGGCCCCGGTGAGTGGTTCCTGATCCCGTGTTCGCCGTTATACAATGGATAATGGCGATCACGTAAAAGTTTTTTTTTTAAAATTGAAGTTTCATCTCCCCCTCACCGATGCGATCGGTGAGAGATGAAACTTTTTACCGGAGGCCTCCGTATTTGCACCCCAACGCGATCCTCATCCGTGAACTTACCCGGATTCTGCACATGCGACCGCTGGCAAAACACCGGACACATGCGCAGGAGTCGGGGAGTCCAGGAAACGTAAAATCTCCTTGCTCCCTGGAGAGCCTGGAGCAGTGACCTTGTTGAGCGGTCCCCGGTCACGTGATAAAAAGGTAGAGATCTACCTTAGGCCGGTCTCACATGACCGGATAGGAATTACGGATTCCGCATGCGTCTGATCCGCGGTAATAAGCAGATCAATCGCATTGGATTACACAATTCCGCTCACATTAGTGGGTTGGAATTATGTAATCCACTCGCAGAAAAGAGAACGCAGCAAGTTCTATTTTACCGCGGATATCCGCAGCATAGAGCCTATTGTGCTCCGTGGTCGCGGATATACCCGCAGCCCATACGCAACGACGTTGTAAAGAGAATTCTGAAGGCACCCATTGAAACAAATATGTTTGTGTGAAGCGGCCCTTACTGTACTTTTGTTAGCATTAATCAAGCACATTTGCAAGCGCAAAAAAACACGCAACCATGCCGCCATTTATTGAAATGGGCAATTAGTGTAATTAGAATAATACATGTTCTTCCCCTGCAGAAATGCACGAGAAAATAAAGGGGACTGCTTTTTTTTTGGACAAAATGCGCATGCAAAATACACTTATGTGAAGGAACTCGCTGCAATCAGCGGGTTCTACTGACATGTATTTAGCATGTATATTTTTCATGAGTAATATGCTGCGCAAATACATCTGTGTGAATCTGGCCAAAGAGCCCACGGTGGTATGCGTAAAACGCTGCGTCTCTGCGGTGAGAACACAATTGTGGACGTGAGCCCTAAGGCTGGAGCTCTATGGAGTCTTTCGCCATGCCATGGGTCATGTGACCAAAGATCGCTGTGCAGCCCTGTGAACTTGCATTCTCAAATATATCAATGGGGTCGCGCAAGTTCCCACAACCTATAGATTGCTAAAACCTCACCGAGGTTGGATTTTTGCAATATATTGGTCGCAGCTACTTGTGAGTTGTATCGCAACTCCATTGTCTTCAGTAAGGCCAGCTGCACACAACCACTTCACATTCCGAATGCAGGATACCACAGCGGAATCTGGCCGTTACCCCAGCCGGCGACCCTGCGTTCCTGCAGAATCTGTAATGCGGATGACCGCGAGTGTGAAGGAAGTAGCAGTAGTATGTATCTTTCAATGCATGTGATTTGCTGCAGATCCTCCGTGTGGACGACAACTGCGGATTGAACAATAGGAAACCGGTGGTGTGAAGCCGGCCCGAGAGTGTGAGGTCGCAGGGCTATACAGCAATCTTGGTCGCGTAGCACTAGTCTCATTGCATGACTACGACTCCGCCGTTCATGGGAGCTCAGTGCTTGACCATCTCCGTCAGCTCGACAGAAGTGAATGGAGAAGTAGTCACACGTTTAAAGAAATCTCATCCATATAATGTTGTCTCTATTGTATATATTGTTATTATGCTGTCTCCATATGTGTATATGTCTGTATATGTGTGTGTGTGTGTGTGTGTGTGTGTATGTATATATATATATTTTTTTTCTTTTTCTTTCCTGAGGAAGCGAAGCATGCCTTGAGGCTTGTGTTCTGGATGTTTTAAAACTCTGCTAAAACCACTGATTACCAATGATCTATTGGTGGGCAATTAAAAAAAAACAGTAATGGAGCTAAAAGTGATGTAGAAGTAGTAGCCGTGAAAGGGAGTGGAGGTTGGAGGGGTCTGTAGAGGGCCCCAAGCTAAACTTATGCACCCGAGCCCATGAGCCTCTATCTACGCCCCTGCTCTGGGTAATATGCAAATAAGGGAGCTGGCATGAATCCTCCTTAGGGAGAGCAACTACAAACTGAGTAAGCAGATGCACCTGGCCATGCACGCTCCTCTGGGTAATATGCAAATAAGGGAGCTGGCATAAATCCTCCTTAGGGAGAGCAAGTACAAATTGAGTAAGTAGACGCACCTGGCTGTGCACGCTCCTCTGGGTAATATGCAAATGAAGGAGCTGGCATGAATCCTCCTTAGGGAGAGTACCTACAAACTGAGTAAGGAGACGAACCTGGCCATGCACGCTCCTCTGGGTAATATGCAAATAAGGGAACTGGCATGAATCCTCCTTAGGGAGAGCATATACAAATTGAGTAAGTAGACGCACCTGGCCGTGCACGCTCCTCTGGGTAATATGCAAATGAAGGAGCTGGCATGAATCCTCCTTAGGGAGAGCACCTACAAACTGAGTAAGGAGACGAACCTGGCCATGCACGCTCCTCTGGGTAATATACAAATAAGGGAACTGTCATGAATCCCCCTAACGGAGAGCAACTGCAAACTGAGTAAGTAGACGCACCTGGCCATGCACGCTCCTCTGGGTAATATGCAAATGAGGGAGCTGGCTGCGTAATTGCGCAGGAGAGGAACACACCCAGAACTCGTTAGACTAATTTCAATAGCTGGGATCAGCGGTGGGTATCTTTCTGAATGCACAAAAGCCAGCAAAATATCTGCAGATGCGAATACACATACGCGGGCAAGCGCAATATCGCTACAAGAAAATCAGACTGATATCGCACTCATAAAGCTGCTTTCATACAAATGTTTTCTCGCAGATAAATGTCGCCCACAAATCGTCGCCATGTAAAGCATTGGACTCCAATGCATTCATTCACACGGGCGATTATTACCCCCCCTCCCCTCCCGCACAGCATCAAAATATGAGCCATGACCTATTTTTTGACAAAAACCGCAGAGAGGGGGAGGGAGTTTACCGGCACTTGTTGCAGAAGACAGCGGGCTTCTATTTAGCTATTAAGGCTTAACAAAAGCCATTCTGCCGACCGCAGCAGCGGAGTCCATTCACGCGATGCAGCCCTGTGAATGGACGAGACAGCGCTAATTCCAAAAGGGATTAGATTGCAGCAATGCTGCGCTGCCGCAATTCTTCCACGTGATGCCTTTGCGTGTGAATGCAACGCTTGTATGAAAGAGGCCTAAAGCTGCGGGGTTTTTTTCTCCCCCCTTCCCCCAATGCACAGAATTAGGGGCTTATTCACACGGGCATATTTTTCATCAGTATTTTGTGAGCCAAAACCAGAAGTGTAGAGAAAGTCTAATTGGGAAGATTTTCATTTCTTCCGTATTTTGCGCCCGTTCCTGGTTTGGCTCACAAAATACTGATGTATAATTCGTCATGTGAATAAGGCCTAAGGCTTATTCAGACTGGCACAGGCGAAACTACGCTCGGCAGCACGGGCAAATCATGCGCAGAAATCACAGGCAGGAAAGGAGGTGGTGAAAACGAAACCACTGAAATCCCATAGAGATCCGCGGTTTCGTTTTTTTTCCCTTTTTATATGCTTGTGATTATAAGGGGACTAAAGTACATTCGTGTGAAGGAGCCCTCGGCGCAATTTTATGCATATGAGAGCGCATTTGCTTACCCCCTTAGACTCTAATGGAATATCGGGAGCGCAAATGCACGTAAAAATCATTGCGGTTTCTGCGACCGCTTTTCTGCTAAATTTAGCACGCCGTGTGAAAGAGGCCCTAGGGCTTCGGCAGACGAATGTACACGCCAAGACTATTGTCGCAGTGGAGCGTATTTGTGCAGAAACAAGGTTTACAGTAATCGGGTTGCGCTTGAAATGCCAGTTCACACGCGCGTTCACCCCTTTCCGTGGCATACAGTGGCGATGGTCATCTTCTGCCTGCGACGGACGCCGGGTCACAACCCTTTCCTGTCATTTTTGTATGTAAAACGCAGAAAGATGAGGTGAGAAACACCCTTAGGGTCAGGGGCGTACCTAAAGGCTCAAGGGCCCGGGTGCAAAAGTTCAGCTCAGGGCCCCCCCTTCCCTTTCTCACCGCTTACCCATACCTAAATCATGCTGCATACAGCTGCAAAACGAATTTCCATACATGAATTAGCCCTATTAACGCGTTTCCTGCACTAGATGGAAATCACACGCCTGCGGGAGCCATCCCCACGGGAGACCCGCGCCTGCATGGAGCATGTCCGGATTTTTTCCTGCACACGGGACCCGCGCCTGCAGGAAAAAATGACATCCGCAGATATTTTACTACCTGCGGGTGTCTAATGCATCCCTATGGGGCGCGGATCCGCGTGCAGGAAAACCGCTGCGGATTTAAAATCCGAATTTTAAACCATCCACTTTAGGCTCCGTAAAGGAGAAATATAACTATGGGTTCAAGACCCTTTACAACATCAATTTATGCGTGTCTGCCATGCTTATCTGATGTTTTCCAGTCTTGTTCGATTCTTGTAGGAGATTCTACCGCCGTCCTCAGAGGCTTCTGAAGGATAGGGATCCCCCATTGTTTCAGGAACGAGACGCCTTCTTCTGGCGAGGTGGCAACCTGGATGGTTCCATTTTTTGAGATCAGTAGTTTGGTTGGGAATCCCCATCTATACTTGATGTGCGCCTCTCGTAGTGCTGCTGTAACTTCTGTAAACTTTCTCCGAGACTGCAGAGTGGCGGCTGAAAGATCTGGAAATATTTGTATGTCTTCATATGGAGTCGGTAGTGTGCCTCTACGCCTTCCAACTGCCAAGACTTCCTCTTTTATTTTATGGAAGTGTATTCTTGCTAAGATTTCTCTGGGGGCTGACTCAGGGACAGAGCGTGCTTTTGGAATTCTGTGGGCTCTGTCAACTGCATATTCGATCTCGGGAAGGTCCGGGAGGAGCGTTTGGAGTAATTTGAGTATATATTGTGGAATGTCAGGGGGGGTCACAGTCTCTGGAACTCCCCTAAATTTGAGATTGTTTCTTCTGGATCGGTCTTCCAAGTCTATGACCTTCTCTCTCAAATATGCGACTTCTTCCATACTGCCATGCGCATCTACCAACTCGTTGTGGGCTTTGGTAAATTCTCCCATTTTCCGTTCAAGGTGGTCAGTTCTGGTGGTCGATGTTAGATTGTAATTGACCAGAGAGGCTCTGTATATCTTTAGAAATGTCCTTTTGCAGCGAGATTAGCATAGTCTTCAGAGCGTTTATAGTTAAGGGGCTTTCAGAGTCGGGATAAGCTTGGAGATTGTTGATAGGATCTGTCTGCGGGGGAGTTTCTTGTGGATTGTTATTTTGGCTCTTTTTTGCCGCCGGTCCTTTTGGGGAGGGGGAGGCTGGTAGGGGGTCCTGAACATTCCTTTTCCCTTCGCTTCCAGGGGAGGTGTTGGGATTGGCTGGGGTAGGCGGGAGAGATCCTGTGGAGGAGTATGGAGACAGAGCCGCAGGGCTGTGGGTGTTGGGTATTTCTTCGGTTACGGGGATGTTTGAATGAGATGTGGCGGGTTTGTTTTTGTTGCTCTGTGTGCCAGGCGGGAAGTACTCTGAGAGTCTCCTGGGGGCCGTTGCTTTAATACGTCGCTTAACCATCCTGAATAGTTAATTCTTGGATATGCGCTGTGGATTGGTCGCTATTTGTTGTATAGTGGTCTACTGGGTGGCGTATTCTTTATGGAGGCGTTGGAAGGCGTAGTTGTTTGTTAAAAGTTCCTTTAGAAGCTCATTGATGTTGAGTGGTCCTGTTATGTGTTGCTGAGGAGCCTCATGTGGCGGGTGGAGTTAGAACATAGAGTCCTGCTATTCCATCTTGAGTGCCTTAGGTAGCGCTCCTGTAGAGTTTTGAAGATTTGTTAAGTGTGGCTTTGCCTGATAAGAGTCCTTTCTTTTTTTAGAACTATCAGTATTTGCTGAGAAGAAAGTGTTTGGGATTGAGGAGTCCGCTGGGTCGCACCGGGAATTTGATATTTGCGCCTGCGAGGCGCGCGATGTATTGCTTCCTTGGGTGTTGCGGGGGCTGGGACTTGCTTCCAGGCTATTTTGTAATGCTGAGGAGGCTATATAGTGTTTTTCTGTCAGTACCCTTTGGCACAGGGTCTGTCTTTGTGGGTTGCTGACAGTTTCTATATAGCAGTCTGGCTATGCAGATATTCCTCCACAGATCACTTGGCAGTAAGGTGGGGAGGTATTCTCCTTGTAGTTAACTGTGGGTCCCTCTTCTCAACACACTTAGGCCTCATGTCCACGGGGAAAATCAGATCCGCTGCAGATTCTCCATGTAGAATCTGCAGCGGGTCCCTCCTGCCCCGCGGACATGAGCGCTGAAAATGGGAATAAATGAGAACAAACTCACCTCCCATCCGCTCCGTTTCTTCTCTTCGCGGCGGCGTCATCTTCTCTCGTCGCGGCCGGATCTTCATTCTTCGGCTCGGCGGATGTGCATGATGACGTCGGTGACGTGCCTCGCGCATGCGCCGGGCCGAAGCAAAATGATCCGGCCGCGACTGAGAGAAGATGGCGCGGCGCCGAAGAGAAGAACCGGAGCGTGTAAGTAAAATATGATTTTTGTGTCCCGCGGATCCGGACGGCTTCCATAGGCTTCAATAGAAGCCCGCGGGAGCCGTCCCCGCGGGAGACCCGCATGAAAATGGAGCATGGTCCAGATTTTTTTCATGCTCCATTTTTTTTAAAATCACTTTTATTGACGATCCGCGGGTATTTATCTACCCGCGGGTGGTCAATGCATCCCTATGGGGTGCGGATCCGCGCGCGGGAGAAGAGTTAAAATCCGCTGCGGATTTTAATTCTTATTTTCCCCGTGGACATGAGGCCTTAGGCCTCCTTCCCACGAACGGATTTACGCCGCGTAAATCCGCGGCAAAAATCCGCTGCGTTGCCCCATGCTATTAGGTTCTATTGAACCTAATAGCACAATGCACACGATGCGTAATTCCACCGCGGAATTACGCACCGTGAAATCTCCCGTTGTCACCCGCAGCATGTTCTATTTGCTGCGGGTGTACGCGCTGACGGCTTCCGTTCACGCTATCTCCCGCTGCAACCAGCGGAAGATAGCGTGAAAAAACGCTTCCCCGCCTACCGCCGCGCGTCATATGACGCGGCCGGCGCGTCACGTGACACGGCCGGCCGCGTCATGTGACGCGGTGGGCGTGTCACATGACGCGACGGCGGTGTGCAGGGAAGTGTCTTCACGCGATCTTCCGCTGGTAAGTATGGGGTCTCTGGGGGGCGCCGTGACGGGCTTCACTGCGTAATATTACGCGGCGGAGCCCGTCACGCTCGTGGGAAGGAGGCCTTAGGGGCCTCGTTGCTCTTTCTAATGGGCAAGGATTGGCTTTGTTTAGTGCTTTGAGAAAGGGATGAGAAGAGGTTCAGGTCCTGGTTATCTCTGTTTTGGCCACTAGATGGTGCTGTGGTGCATTGATATTTGAATTGCACTATACTTTAATGGAGCCTGCTGTCGGTCTGAGAGCTCCGGGGAGAGGACCTCCGTTCCCCCGCTGCACGTCAGAAATAGTGAGTACTGCTTTAAACTTTGCCTGGTGTTGATGTGCTGGGAGGATCACAGTATCCTCTCTTTTTTACTTTTCTGCTCTGGTCTGGCTAGTATGCCAAGCAGCCTGCTCGACTCAGGGGGGAGGGGGGGCGAGATGGCCGCTGCCTCACAGGGAGCTAGAGACTAGGTGCAGATCTTCCGGTGTGCCCGCCCGTGCTGATTGTCGGCTCTGGGGAGCAGGAGGGGGAAAACCACCAGCGTGGGGATTAGTCCAGCGGGGGATTACCCTGATGATTGTATGTGCCGCCGAGTTGCAGGTTGGTGGCCACGGCGGTATATTCAGAGGGAGGGAGCCGCGGCTGTGTATTTGCAAGGCGCTGCGGTGAGAGCGCGGGCACTGAGGGTGACAGAGCCTCCCCTCCAAGTCGGCAGGGGTTACCTTGTGCCATAGTCCTCTGCTTGGGGCTCCGTGAGCGGTCCTCGCCGGGTGTTTCTGAGCGCGGTACTTGTCGGGTTAGGGCGCGGGCCGCTGTGCAGGGCCGCGGCTCTTCGGCTTCTTTTTGGCGGCTGGAGATCACCAGGTGAGCCTTGTCCGGGCCGGTTGTGGGTTCTGGTGGGTCCCCAGGTGCTGTGCTCTTGTCTGCCTCTGTTTGGGTCACTGATTTGACCCAGAAAAGGGCTGAAAAGGGAGATTCTGTGGAGGAGCAAAACAGCGTGCGACCTCTCTCCTTGCTTGCTAAGCCACGCCCCGGGCCATAGTGTTTTTACGTCCTCCCGAAGTGGGCTTTATTCTCTGAGGAAGTAAAAACATGTGTCCTGCAGAGAATAAAGCCCCTCGGGCTCTGGACGTGACAGCTCCATGCTGTCGGTGTCCGCAGCATGGAGCTGTCATCCCGGGCTGTTCGGACCCCCCCACCCCCGACATTGCGATCGGCGCTATGCAATGGATATGGATGCATTAGACACCTGCAGGTAGTAAAATACCTGCGGATGTCATTTTTCCCTGCAGGCGCGGGTCCCGCGTGCAGGAAAAAATCCGGACATGCTCCATTCAGGCGCGGGTCTCCCGCGGGGACGGCTCACCCTGGTTGAGAAGGCGTTGGGCGGGGCTATGCAAAGGTCTTCCGGCTCCCTCAGTGCATTGTGGGTGTGCCCGGAGTGCTGGCTGAGCATGTTGCATCTGATACGTCCCCTATCTGGGGATCATATATTAAATGGATTTTTAGAACAGGGAGCTGGAAAAAGTGCTTGCTCTGTCCACTCCGCACATTGACCTGGTATTGCAGTACCTCCAGTACTGGTGCACCCCCTTTCCTACAGCAGTTTCCAAAAGCAGGAAAAAAAACTGATGAGCAAGAGGTGCAGCGCAGCTGCGGCTGCTAACAACCAAGCACTTAGATTTAGGCCTCATGTCCACGTGATACATGGCGGAAGTATCGCATGATACTTGTGCGACGGCTCGTGTTTTTGCGTGATGTCCTGTAGTTTTTATTTGTACCATTTTGGAGTTTATAAGACTTTATCGCTGTTTATTATAACTTTTTTTGGAGATAGGAATCGGTTACGTGCACACTTCCCATAGACTTGTACAGGGACCCTTGGTGCGCAAATGTGCACAAAAATAGAGCATGGTGAGGTTTTGCACGCATGCGAAATGTGTGAGTAAAGAGAATTCTGAAGGCATCCATTGAAACAAATATGTTTGTGTGAAGCGGCCCTTACTGTACTTTTGTTAGCACGAATCAAGCACATTTGCAAGCGCAAAAAAACACGCAACCATGCCGCCATTTATTGAAATGGGCAATTAGTGTAATTAGAATAATACATGTTCTGCCCCTGCAGAAATGCACGAGAAAATAAAGGGGACTGCTTTTTTTTTTTTAACAAAATGCGCATACACTTATGTGAAGGAACTCGCTGCAATCAGCGGGTTCTACTGACGTGTATTTAGCATGTATATTTTTCATGCATAATATGCTGCGCAAATACATCTGTGTGAATCTGGCCGAAGAGCCCACGGTGGTATGCGTAAAACGCTGCGTCTCTGCGGTGAGAACACAGTCGTGGACATGAGCCCTAAGGCTGGAGCTCTATGGAGTCTTTCGCCATGACATGGGTCATGTGACCTGCCCGGCGCTGCTGCAGCTTCCTCCCAGTATATATGTATATATATATATACACTGGGAGCTGTCCAAATCCGCAGCTATGGTTGTGGTTTACACAGAAAGACGACAAGGAGAATAATGCTGATAATAATAGAAATTCTGTATGTCTGTTTTCAGCCTTACAAAACTATAACTATAGAAGTTTAAATTTATACGTAAAGCTAGATATTTTTAGAAATATCTATATTGATATATAACTATCTATTTTTATAGCTAGATATATATCTATGCAGTAAGATACATTAGATCGATGGTGACACACGCACCCGAAACAAGGACCACAGGTTGTAAGCAGCCATTTTTCCGTCAGTCTCCACTGGAGTCTCTCCCAGGCCCAAACTGAACCTACCTACCTGAATTGTAAGTACCTACCTTCTTGTTCTCTATGAAAGAACTGAGCGTACCTTTTAAAAAAATGGCGTCGGCAGCAGCAACCAATCAGATTTTGTATAGTTTATGTATAGCTACCTGCCATGCTGTCCATTGGTTTCTACAGTAACATTGCAGCGCCCTCTGTTGGTTTTACAGAAACGTGTTGCACCACCTATTGGATTTACCCAAACTTACAGCACCATAGAGATTAGCGGGTCACCTCCCAGTTCTCCATCTTTTTGCCCTATTTTTCTCTAGGGTGGTTTCAAACCGGCGGGTAAAATCGCGCCATTTTTAACCGATGCGTTGGTTATTGAAAAAAAAAAAAAGCAGATTTCGCAGCCAATGATTCCCGACGGTTCCCTTCCCTTCAGCAAGGTTTTCACTGATGTGATGTTGAGAGAGAAAATCGCAGCCTGCTGTGTCCTTCTGCGCAGTGCGTTTTTTAAAATCTCCCATGTAATCCTATGGAGGCTGCGTTTTATCGCATCACAAGGCGACAAATATGCGCTGCAATGTTAACATTGGAAAGTCCTACCGACTTGCGCGTTAAACAAAAACATGTGGTTTTTAATGTGCGCGGCAGCGATGCGATTTAATCCTCTAAAAAAAAGCATCGCTGGTGATGGTCACGGCCGTATATTGGGACAAAACTAAGCCTAAGATTTCTGTGGTTTCGTTTTCACCAGCAGTATTCTCTCCCGTTAATACTTGACCGAGAAAATATAGGACCTCCCCTATGAATACTATGTGCGTGAAAGATCAGGCGGCCGCCATATTCCCACCATTTATTTTGTTTCTTACAGTTGCTCCTACAGCGGTGTGTGTGTGTTTGTTTATGTATGTGTATATATTTTACACACATACACACATCGCAATGCATTGTTCTTACAAGGCGCACTGCACTGCCAGACACACTCGCATATTTGCCATGCGAGATATTGGTTTGAGTTTCTCGGGCTGATATAGTGCTAATGAGCGGACTAACGAGGAAATGCTCATTTGTTGGCTGATGGCGTCCTTTACATGGGCTAAACATGAACGGCTCCTTGTCGTCTCTCCGTGTAAACCACAACCATAGCTGCGGATTTGGACAGCTCCCAGTGTGTGTATATATATATGTGTATATATATATATATATATATATATATATATATATATATATATATATACTGGGAGGAAGCTGCAGCAGCGCCGGGCAGCGCTCCTAGGTGATGTGTGTGTATATATATAGGCCTTAGGTTATGGCTGTGATGATAGGATTTCCTCCTGTCAAAGTTGCATCGCACACCGCACAAAAATCACGCTTTCATGCGATGCAACAGAGAGGAAGGCTCCATAGGATAACATGGGCCACGAAACCTCACGAGTCGCGGGCATATCGGGATGTCGCACCCTCCAAAACATGTGAATTGCCCCATTGGAAAGCATAGGCCGAACAAACACGTGATTTGTCGCAGTGTGACTTTGACGCTCATGTAAACGCGGCCTGAGTATTAGGGGACTCCCTAATATATACGAGCCTCCTAACATTTAGGCCATGTTTGTAGCTTGCTGGACCACGTGGTGCTAATAATCTCCGCTGTCGGTGTCCTGCGGCAGATTTGTACGTATTGCTGCGAACGTGTCGGACGCTCCTCGACTTCACAGCAGGTTTGCTGTTTCTGTGTTCATTGTGTGAAAATCCTGCTTAAGACGTGTTCTGCCTCCGAACGCCAACCGTAAATGCGCCAATATTCAGATGGAACATAAACGGTTGTATTCCCACGTTTGAGCGTTTCACTATTACCCGACTCCAGTTTACCATATGGTGCAGCCAACATGTCTGTTCATCATATGGCAGAAGGACGGCGTAATACTTAATTTCTCCTGCGGGGGCGTTGCAGGGGAATTGAACACTTCGGCCTTTTTCACGCGGCAGAGCAAATATTGCACGTATATGAACCGCGGCTCGTTCTATCTTTGGGCGGGGCCTTGCATCACCCATTGTTTTAATGGGGCTGGCGGCAGCATCGCACCGCGTGCTAGGAGCGGACAGCCGCAGCGGGAGGGAGGGGAGGCAGTTTTATTACAAAAATGACTCACATCCACAGAAAAATCGTACGTTAGCGAGCGCGAAAACGGGCCGCGATTCACGGCCTGGTATCGCACTCACTGTGTGACATTAGCCTTACTGCCAGATCTTCCTTGGATTACAGCGGATCGCTGGGGGTTCAGCTAACCTAATGCCAACACAATGGATCTCCCAGCTTTCCTAGAACCCTCTAGAGCAGTGCTCCCCACCTCCGCCCCTCAGCGCCCCCAACAGGTCATGTACAGGATCTCGTATAGTAAGAACACCTGTGGCAATGTCTGAGGTACCGATGATAATTACATCACCTGTACAACACTGAGGAAGTCCTGAAAACATGACCTGTGGGGTCCCGAGGACTGGAGGTGGGAGTCACTGCCCTACAGTGATATGACAAAAGGAGGCTGACTGGCCATTCAGGGACTAGGAAAGCTGGGTGACAGAACTGTTGGTAACCTGATGACCATCATGGAGCCCCCTACCGCTGACACGAACAGAGCCTCGCTCGGTAGTCGTCACACCACTTGCCTCGGCTCCTGAAAACAAAGTGGTGTAGACATGTAATGATGTTGTGCAGAAGACTAGGAAAGCTGGAGGCAAGTTGTGGTGGTGGCCATATTCAGTTCACTAAGATACAAAAATATCGTGAGTTCAGAACTGCTGCGTCCTCCCCAGAGCTGCCGCTCACTAGCCCCGCCCCCGCTCACTGATTGGATGGTGCGTCTGGAGTGTATTGGCTGCTGGGAGATCCTACCACCAGCCAATACATTCTAGCCAGCAGATCAGTGAAGTGGCTAGAGTGGAGCTACTGAAGAGAGGAGCCGCTCCAATCTAGTCTTGTGGAGCTAGTGAGCGCTATATTACCTTCAGAGAGGAAGGATGGGTGGGGGGCCGCTGGATCCTGATGGGTGGGGGGCCGCTGGATCCTGATGGGTGGGGGGCCGCTGGATCCTGATGGGTGGGGCGCTGTTGGATCCTGATGGGTGGGGGGGCTGGTGGATCCTGATGGGTGGGAGGGGGGGGGGGTTGTTGGATCCTGACAGTCATCAAAGGGATGACAACCAGCTAGAACTAGGAGTAATAGATGCAATATAGACCATCCACCATAACACTGATACATATGGTTGGTGAGGAGACAAACTGTTATAGGCGTGCCGCGTGCGTGCGCCGGGCACATCTGCCGGGCCGAAGAAAGAAGATCGGGCCGCAAAGAAGAGAAGATCTGCCCGGTCCGCTACGGGTAAGTTATTCTTATTTTAGGTCTCCCGCGGATCCGGACGGCTTCCATAGGCTTCAATAGAAGCCTGCGGGAGACCCGCACCTAAATGGAGCATGTCCATTTTTTTTTTCATGCTCCACATTTTTCTTAATTCACTTTTATTGACCATCCGCGGGTATTTATCTACCTGCGGGTGGTCAATGCATCCCTATGGGGTGCGGATCCGCGTGCGGGTGATCCGCTGCGGATTTTAATTCTTCTTTTCCCCGTGGACATGAGGCCTAAAGGCTCTGCATATCCAAGTGATTCTGATATTGTTTTTTTGCCACATGTTGTACTTCATTTAGGTGGTGAAAATAGTCTGAGAAAATTAGTGTATATTTATTAAAAGCGTCAAAATTGAGAAAAAATTTATAAAAATGTAATTTATTTTCAGCCACAATATCTCAAATATGTGCAAACATACTGTACAAATCTTTGATAAGATATATATTTCCATCTGTTTACTTTATTCTGGACGCACATTAGAAAAACAGGAGACGTACAAATTTTACATTGATTTTTAACATTTTGAGGAACACTTTTTTTTCCTGCACCAAGCCAAGATTGCAAAGTCTCATGGGTGTCCAAATGATAGATCCCCCCACAAATGACCCCATTTTATAAACTACACCCCTTAATGTATTCACTGAGGGGGTCAGGAGGATTTTTACCCCACAGGTTTTGTCAAGAATTAATGCAATTTGGAGGGGAAGAAATTAAATTTCATATTTTTGCAAATATGTCATTTTAATTTTAATGATGGGCTTTTTTTCTATATTGCACATGAAGATGAGGATTGGCACCCCAAAATGGAGACCCCCCGTATGTCCCGTGTTCAGAGATATACCCATTGTGGCCCTAATCTTGTGTCCGTATGCACAATGGGGCCCAAACCGAAAGGAGCAGCCGGTGGCTTTGTGAACAGTTATTTTGCATGAAAGTGTTTTAGGTCCTATTGCTCACTTGTGGAGCCCTTGAGCACTTGGGAGAACCCCCACAAATGACCCTGTTTAAAAAACTAGACCCCTTAACGAATTCCTCTAGGGCTGTGCTGCGTATTTTGACCCACAGTATTTGAATGAATCTGAGCAAAGCAGAAGGAAAAAAGTTAAAGTTGTACTACCTCTAGCTTGGATACAAAATGTGAAACAGATCCTGTTGTATCGCCTCTAGCTTGGATACAAGACGTGATATGGGTGGGCAAGCTGCCACTTGGGATGCATTATGCATTGACACTTGGGGGTCAGGATAACAGCATGCTGACAATAGAGGGCAATGTATAGCTTTATGTCTTTGGTGATGTTAAATTCATTCTCTGTGGCTGATTTTACACAAGTGAGCACTATATCAGCCCGAGAAACTCAAACCTATATCTCGCATGGCAAATATGCGAGTGTGTCTGCCAGTGCAGTGCGCCTTGTAAGAACAATGCATTGCGATGTGTGTATGTGTCTAAAATATATACACATACATACACACATACATATACAAACACACACACACCGCTGTAGGAGCAACTGTAAGAAACAAAATAAATGGTGGGAATATGGCGGCCGCCTGATCTTTCACGCACATAGTATTCATAGGGGAGGTCCTATATTTTCTCGGTCAAGTATTAACGGGAGAGAATACTGCTGGTGAAAACGAAACCACAGAAAGCTTAGGCTTAGTTTTGTCCCAATATACGGCCGTGACAATCACCAGCGATGCTTTTTTTTTTTAGAGGATTAAATCGCATCGCTGCCGCGCACATTAAAAACCACATGTTTTTGTTTAACGCGCAAGTCGGTAGGACTTTCCAGTGTTAACATTGCAGCGCATATTTGTCGCCTTGTGATGCGATAAAACGCAGCCTCCATAGGATTACATGGGAGATTTTAAAAAACGCACTGCGCAGAAGGACACAGCAGGCTGCGATTTTCTCTCTCAACATCACATCAGTGAAAACCTTGCTGAAGGGAAGGGAACCGTCGGGAATCATTGGCTGCGAAATCTGCTTTTTTTTTTTTTCAATAACCAACGCATCGGTTAAAAATGGCGCGATTTTACCCGCCGGTTTGAAACCACCCTAGAGAAAAATAGGGCAAAAAGATGGAGAACTGGGAGGTGACCCGCTAATCTCTATGGTGCTGTAAGTTTGGGTAAATCCAATAGGTGGTGCAACACGTTTCTGTAAAACCAACAGAGGGCGCTGCAATGTTACTGTAGAAACCAATGGACAGCATGGCAGGTAGCTATACATAAACTATACAAAATCTGATTGGTTGCTGCTGCCGCCGCCATTTTTTTAAAAGGTACGCTCAGTTCTTTCATAGAGAACAAGAAGGTAGGTACTTACAATTCAGGTAGGTAGGTTCAGTTTGGGCCTGGGAGAGACTCCAGTGGAGACTGACGGAAAAATGGCTGCTTACAACCTGTGGTCCTTGTTTCGGGTGCGTGTGTCACCATCGATCTAATGTATCTTACTGCATAGATATATATCTAGCTATAAAAATAGATAGTTATATATCAATATAGATATTTCTAAAAATATCTAGCTTTACGTATAAATTTAAACTTCTATAGTTATAGTTTTGTAAGGCTGAAAACAGACATACAGAATTTGTATTATTATCAGCATTATTCTTATAATTGCCATTGATGTTATTCCAGGGTCAGGTAATACACTGCATGAGGCTTTGACCAATTTTTACTATTTTAGGTAAAAAGCTGCATTGACTGCACTTCTGCATTTAGTGCGATATGGTAGGACTGCAAGCAAAGCCTGAGACAAGATCTTGGTGCGCCCCATGACAATACATATCAGGTAGGTATCCTGCCCTAGAGGTATGAAGGCACCATACAGCAGCACTCATCTGTAATCCAACCTGCAGGGACATTGTGTGCTGCTGTAATGCCCCAAAGTTACTGTAAGATTCTATTGCTTTACTGGTTTTTGCTTTTTTTGGTGTTTTTTATCTTTCATCCCAGTGCTACAAAGACCGAGGACAGAAAGCTCTGGCACTGAAATACTGTGATGAGGCTTCAGCCATGCCACCTGTTACTAAAGAGGTGAGGACTGTCAGTAGTAACGTGGTAACACAATTCAACTGTTATTTCAGCCATTGATTTACTGACCTACTCCACTGCTTACTGTATTGATTCTCTAGAATAGAGCCTCCATAGCCGCCTGTTCCCCATCTTCTATACTAGAAGCTAGAAGTGGTACAACGCAGTACTAGAGTCCCCTTCCCTGTCCTTATCTTATCTTTTATCCAAGCTACAAGGCGTACAACAGGGTACTAGAGCCTCCATTCCCATCTGTATAACCTCTTGTATCCAAGCTAGAAGTGGTACAACAGGATACCAGAGCCTCCTTGCCCACGTTTCATGTTTTGTCACCAGCTGCTTCCTTTGGGTAAGTGAGAATAGTGAGAATTTTGGCCCATGTGAAAGGGGAATTACTGTATGCTAAACTGTTCACTTCATTTTCATTACCTTCTATGACATTTATGGAAATGACACGGCACAGATTATTGTTAGGGGTTCCATCACACTCCCCTTCTGTAGCCGCACCGCCTCCACGCTCCCCTCATGTAAGCCCACTTTCCTAGTGTAACCGTATTGTCACCACACCCCCCTTAGGTAACCATACCGTCTTCACACTCCCCGCATGTAACCATACCACGGTTCGAAAAGTGTCATAATAGAGCCTTAAAGGGGTTCTGTCATTAAAAACAAAAAAATATACTGTATACTTACCTATTGCTCCCCAGGGAGCCTGCTTACCTCTTCTTCTTATCCCAAATCTTCTCCTGGAGCCGCTTGTCACTTCGGTCACGTGACCTCCAGCAACCCGATTTTCCTCCATCCGGTCAAAAAGTGTACATTGCGCTACCTTCCGCTTCCTTCACTAGTGACGTATGCGTACATTGCCTTGTCAGGAAGCGCGGAATGAAAGCAGCCGTGCGAGACAATGGCGCGACTGCGCACGTGCGAACCCGGCACACGACTGCGCATGCAGCTATCCTGGAGATAGCTATAGTCTATGGAATATACACGGGCTTTAGCCTTGGCAGTCGTCGTCTTTAAAATCTATGTATAGCTACCTCCCATGCTGTCCATTGGTTTCTACAGTAACATTGCAGCGCCCTCTATTGGTTTTACAGAAACGTGCTGCACCTATGCTCCCTTTAATAAATGATCCCCAAATAGGGGACGTATCAGATGCAACACGCTCAGGCAGCACTCCGGGCGCACCCACAATGCTCTGAGGGAGCTGGAAGACCTTTGCATAGCCCCACCCAACGCTTTATCAACCGCGCCCTCCCCCCTCCCCCTCACATCCTCCTCAGTCCTTCCTCTTGCACCGTGCTCACGCATCCTAGGCTTGCAGAGCCTGCAGGACTCGTCACCTCCCTACGCAGGATGGTTAAGCAGACGATGACACTAGAAGCAAGCACTAGTTTGCCTCTGAAGGTGCGTCCGTCGGTCGTTTTGAGAGATCTCTTTTGGTGGACGCATTTCGAGTGGGGACGGACGGAAACTTTTTCCCAAAAAAAGGAAAATTGGCTTCGAGCCCATAGGGCTTTATTGGCTTCCCCTGGGCTGGCATTAGTAGACCCTAGTAAGAATAACTATAGATCAGCATGGTCATCTGAAGAAGTTAAAATGTACAGCAGGCCTTTTTTTTTTCCCGCCATACATAAATAAATTCATCCATCCATCCATAACTATAGATTATATAGAGAAATAAATCTTGCTATTTGTATAGCGATAGATAGATAGATAGATAGATAGATAGAGTGAGTAGATTATAGACATACATTATATCCAGATGATAGATTTTAGATTATTTATATCTGTGTAGATTTTATCATCTATATTAATTATATAATAGATCTATGGATTATCTATCTATCAATCAATAGATCTATTATATAATCAACATACATTATAGAATCTACATATATACATAATACAGCTTTATGTGTTTGTGTATGTATGTAGATATATAAATATATATATATATATATCATCTAAAATCTATCTTTAATCTATATGCACAAGATCTATAATTCAGATATAATCTATATCTATAATCTACATAATTAATAAATAGATAGATTCATTCAGTCATACTCATTCATTCATACATACATACATACATACATACACACTGTATGCAAATGAGCCAGGTGTCTGGCAGGCTGGTGTCACTGCATTGTGATGTCATCAATTTAGAAGTATAAATACCGGACTTGGCAGCCATGTTAGTCAGTCTCCGCTGCAGCTCGTGGACTGGAGGTGGGGGATCCCCTATCTCCTCCGAGAAGCCACAGAACTGGACCCTTTTTATTTTTAGCAGAGTGCATTTTTAATGCAGCACACAAGGGGGAGACAGCGGCCTACCAAAATCTACTGGGTCATATGACGTGGCTGGCGGTGGGCGGGGAAGCGGTTTTTACTCTATCTTCCGCTGTGCTACAGCGGAAGATAGCGTGACGCACTGCTTCCATTGACTAGAATGGAGGCCGGCCGCGCGTACACCCGCGGCAAATAAAGCATACCGCGGGTGAGGTCAGGTGATTTCACGGTGCGGAATTCCACGATGGAATTCTGCACCGTGAGCATTGAGCTATTGGGTTCAATAGAACCTAATAGCTGCGGGCAACGCAGCAGATTTACGCAGCATAAATCCCTCCGTGGGAATGAGCCCTAACTTTAGCCAGCAGAAGGCGCCATAGTATAAGGCAGAAAAAGAAAAGCCCCATGGCAACCCAAATCCAAAATTGGATTGCAGAGGGTTAAAGAGGCCCTGTCCTTTTTAGAACGACGGGGGTAAAATCATACGTCCTGATCAGCCCCGCCCCTGACACGTTGGCGCTTTGCGATAAATAAGTGGGTTTTGTGTTGCAGTTTGGGTACCCAGTCTCTAAAAGGTTCGCCATCACTGATATAGAGGAAGCCCCGACATGTTGGATACACATGGGAGTGCAGCGCCAAAAACGCATGGAACCGTAGTAACAGTGTGAAAATGGCCTTATAAAGATATATGTTTACATTTAGGCTGGATTCCGATGAGCTTACGCATATTTGCACAGACAAAGAAATAACACGCAACGATTATCTCAGCTAGTGAAATAGACAATTAGTATAATATGCGTTCTTTCCCTATGAGAATGTGCGAGAAAATATAGTATGCTGCGTATTTTTTTGTGCGATCGAAATGCACATGGAAAATACGCGCCTGTGAACAAACCCATTGAAATCAATCATTTCTATTTTCTGTGACTTTCGTAGGTGCAACTGCCCCAGAACAAATGGAATCCTGTCCCCTTCACCAGCAGTTTACACTCCGTGCCAGTGCACGGAAGTTTGGAAATTGCTACGAGATGACAGGCGCCGCCCGATCTTCACCACCTAAATCAAGTACAACATGTGGCAAAAAAACAATATCAGAATCACTTGGATATGCAGAGCCTTTAGGCCTCATGTCCACGGGGAAAAGAAGAATTAAAATCCGCAGCGGATCACCCGCACGCGGATCCGCACCCCATAGGGATGCAATGACCACCCGCGGATAGATAAATACCTGCGGATGGTCAATAAAAGTGAATTAATAAAAATGTGGACATGCTCCATTTAGGTGCGGGTCTCCCGCGGGGACGGCTCCCGCAGGCTTCTATTGAAGCCTATAGAAGCCGTCCGGATCCGCGGGAGACCTAAAATAAGAATAACTTACCCGTAGCGGACCGGGCAGATCTTCTTTCTTCGGCCCGGCGGATGTGCCCGGCGCACGCGCGCGGCACGCCTATAGCAGTTTGTCTCCTCACCAACCATATGTATCAGTGTTATGGTGGATGGTCTATATTGCATCTATTACTCCTAGTTCTAGCTGGTTGTCATCCCTTTGATGACTGTCAGGATCCAGCAGCCCCCCACCCATCCTTCCCCTCTGAAGGTAATATGGAGCTCACTAGCTCCACAAGACTAGATTGGAGCGGCTCCTCTCTTCAGTAGCTCCACTCTAGCGACTTCACTGATCTGCTGGCTAGAATGTATTGGCTGGTGGTAGGATCTCCCAGCAGCCACTACACTCCAGACGCACCATCCAATCAGTGAGCGCGGGGCGGGGCTAGTGGGCGGCAGCGCTGGGGAGGACGCAGCAGTTCTGAACTTCATGTCTTTTGGGGTGGGTGCGGTGGCCTTCAGTTCCTGCAGGCAGAGCTGCACATCCAGCAGGTGAGGCCATCATATCTCTAGTGGGCATTAGTGTTTACAGCTGCTTTAACCAGGGCATTGTGGGTAATGGGCGGGGCCATAGTCTCCGCTGGGGCATTGTGGGTAATGGGGGGGGCTCTCTAGTCTTCGCTGGGACTAGTGGGGTCATAAATAAAGAGAGGTTTATGCGCACAACAGAACCATCTGCACAGCGCAGGCCGAGTCTTCATGCATGGCTGCTGCCGCACAGGAGGCTGGAGGGGCGGGTGAATAACAGCACCTAGCGGACATGGCGCGGCCCCAACTGCACCGCTCTGCGCCATCTGCGTGCAGCACGGGGACTTCTTACAGATGCGACACCATTGTACCCTTTACATTCCACGGTCAGCATAGATTGCTGTCAGTCCCAACCAGCTCCCACTGTGAACCCTTTACATTCCACGGTCAGCATAGATTGCTGTCAGCCCCAGCCAGCTCCCTCTGTGAACCCTTTACATGTCACGGTCAGCATAGATTGCTGTCAGCCCAAGCCAGCTCCCTCTGTAAACCTTTTACATGCCACGGTCAGCATAGATTGCTGTCAGCCCCAGCCAGCTCCCTCTGTAAACCCTTTACATGCCGTGGTCAGCATTTATTGCTTTCAATCCCAGCCAGCTCCCACTGTGAACCCTTTACATGCCGCGGTCAGCCAAGATGGCTGTCAGTCCCAGCCAGCTCCCTCTGCGAACCCTTTACATGCCGCGGTCAGCATAGATTGCTGTCAGCCCCAGCCAGCTCCCTCTGTAAACCCTTTACATGTCGCGATCAGCGTAGATGGCTGTCAGTCCCAGCCAGCTCCCTCTGTAAACCTTTTACATGCCCAGTCAGCATAGATTGCTGTCAGCCCCAGCCAGCTTCCTCTGTGAACCCTTTACATGCCGCGGTAAGCATAGATTGCTGTCAGTCCCAGCCAGCTTCCTCTGTGAACCCTTTACATGCCACGGTCAGCATAGATTGCTGTCAGTCCCAACCAGCTCCCTCTATAAACCCTTTACATGCCACGGTCAGCATAGATTGCTGTGAGCCCCAGCCAGCTCCCACTGTGAACCCTTTACATGCCACGGTCAGCATAGATTGCTGTCAGTCCCAGCTAGCTCCCATTGTGAAGCCTTTACATGTCACGGTCAGCATAGATTGCTGTCAGCCCCAGCCAGCTCCCTCTTTGACCACTTTACATGCCGTGGTCAGCATAGATTGCAGTCAGTCCCAGCCAGCTCCCTCTGTGAACCCTTTACATGCCACGATCAGCATAGATTGCTGTCAGTCCCAGCCAGCTCCCACTGTGGGATAGTACAATCTCAGATTCTGCTCCCACGAGTTTACAGCAAGTACCAGCCACCCAGGACATAAGTTATCTCTTAAGGGGTTAAACCCTTAATGCCACCGGATGTACGTCTGTCCTGGCTGTGTGGTACTTGCCACAACAGGACACAAACGTACATCATGTGGATGGCGTGGGATCAGAAGCTGAGCTCACACCATCCGATAGCGGGCTTCCCACTGCTACAGCAGGGTACCTAAGGATAGCGATCCCTACTATTAAACTCCTACATTCTGTTGAGATGGCAGCAAGTAGAGGATTCCCTGAGGGAGCATGCTCCCTATGTTATGTCGTCTGGCCCTTGTAATCGTGGCGGGCCGATTGGTTGCCATGACAACAGGTGTCCCTGCTTGCCATTACCTATGATCACTACTGTAACTGATGAGGCATTGCGGTACAGAAGCCTCTTGTATAATCATGGCTGTTGTGGCCCCTATAGAGAGAGATATAGATATTCAACTTTTCTGTGCATTTTCCTCTATTTCATATGGGGGGGGGGTGAAGACCCCCATATTTGGTATCACCATATCCGTAATGGCCTGTACAATACACTGAATACACTATCAAACACAGAAAAACTGGAGAAAGACAAACCTCTAATAAATGGAGGCAAAATACTAAGTGATCAAAAGTATGGACCCAAAATGGGGCAAAAAGCTCGTCACGTAGAAAGCAAGGCCTCACATACCTCTGACCGGGAAAGATGCAGAAGTTATGGGATGCTGAATGCGGGGATGGGAAAAGAACTTCCAAAACCAAGTGTTGTGTTTGATATGGAGATAATCTGCCCCCCGCAGGACACAATGTATCCGGGCATTAATGCTGGAATACATCACAGGCGTCGAGAGATGGGAAAATAAGAACTACACTTCACCAGGCCTCATATGGCCATGTCCTCAAGGGGCTTCCAAGAAATACATTGACCCCTGGGGAAGGGGGGGACAAACACAGGGCAGTCAGAATATGACAGTCATGGGACCAGCCCTCCGGAACAGGACCAATGCTCTCTACAGGTGCCAGGAGCAGAAGAATGATGATGTCATCATCCGGCTCCACTACATACACCGCGTCGGCCGACACTCCACCCCTCCCACAACAGGCGTCCGGCAGTGTGAAGGGACCACACAGGCGCCAGGAGCAGGATGATGATGTCATCATCCAACTCCGCGCCAGCCGACCCTCCACCCCTCCCACAACAGTTGTCTGGTAGTGTGAGGAGACCACACGGGTGCCAGGAGCAGAAGAATGATGATGTCATCAACCAGCTCCGCGCTGTACACTGCATTGGCCAACCCTCCACCCCCTCCCACAACAGGCAGTGCGGCAAGGGAGTAACGCACTCCATGCACAGTCTTTATATGGTGGGGGCCTCTGAGTTCCCTCACCGCAGGGGCCGGTTTGCAATTGTGACACCTGACGGTACACCTATGCTTTTCCTAAAGGCACACAATCTGCTGGTCAGTACGATTAAGGGCGCCCACCCACTGGCGATTTTTTTCCCTGCGAAATTCGCAGCATTTTGTTCTCTGCAGGGGTCTACGGGACTTGTAATGTTAAAATTGCGATCGCGCAAAATCGCGATAAATTGCGATTTTGCGCGATCGCGATTTTAACATTACAAGTCCCATAGACCACTGCAGAGAAAAAAATGCTGCGAATTTCGCAGGGGGGAAAAAAAATAAAAAAATAAAAATCGCCAGTGCGTCGGCGCCCTAAGGGTTAATACATTTGTGGCATTTATGCGCATCGTTTACTTAGACTAGTAACGTCCCCGCGCTCTCGTGGAAGGTTGTACATACACTGGAACTATAAGATTTGGGCTCTCCCATTCCCCGACCATAGATGCAAAAACTTCAGACGAGACACCCAATGAGTATTCCGGAAATTTCTCCCCCCACCCCCGAAACAAATACCAATCATCATCTTCCGCCAGGAGCTGTCATGTCCACAGCCCCCAGGGCTTTAATCCTCAGAGTGAGCATGTTTTTACGGCCCTAGGGATCAAAAACACTATAGGGCGGTCAATAAGGGGTTAAGGAGCAAACAGACTTTGTCTCTAAGGCCTCTCTATTTTAGTTTGTTTCAGCCCTTTTTAACGCCCCTCATCACCTATTGTAATGATGGAGTGCGTTACACAACGCTGTTGAGCACGTTTGAAAATGGCGTTCGAAAACACTTTAAAATGCAGCATTTTACCAGACGCCTGTGTGAAAGCAGCCTTAGGGCTCATGTCCACGGGCGTATACGTAACACACTGTGGGTCTCCTGCGGTGTTTTACAAATTGCAACCAATACTCTCTGCCGGCAGATAGACGGCAGAGGCCGCGTATGTGGTAAGTATAGCACTGTGCATGCCCACTAATTTCACATCACGGACATGCGCAGTTTGATTTTTTTTTTTTAATTCCCGCTCTGTTCAGAGCAGGAGAGTGTATCGAAACACTGCCCTCTTGCAATTTGGAATTTCTGCGGTTTTGTTTTTACCACTTCTTTTCCCGCCCGTTATTTGTGCGCTCGGGAAAAGATAATACCTGCCCTATCATGTAGTGACAGTACCTGCAGGGAAGATCGGGCGGCGCCGTAGCAATTTCCAAACTTCCGCGCACTGGCACGGAGTGTAAACTGCTGGTGAAGGGGACAGGATTCCATTTGTTCTGGGGCAGTTGCACCTATGAAAGTCACAGAAAATAGAAATGATTGATTTCAATGGGTTTGTTCACAGGCGCGTATTTTCCATGTGCATTTCGATCTCACAAAAAAATACGCAGCATACTATATTTTCTCGTACATTCTCATAGGGAAAGAACGCATATTATACTAATTGTCTATTTCACTAGCTGAGATAATCGTTGCGTGTTATTTCTTTGTCTGTGCAAATATGCGTAAGCTCATCGGAATCCAGCCTAAATGTAAACATATATCTTTATAAGGCCATTTTCACACTGTTTTTCCTCTTACTACGGTTCCATGCGTTTTTGGCGCTGCACTCCCATGTGTATCCAACATGTCGGGGCTTCCTCTATATCAGTGATGGCGAACCTTTTAGAGACTGGGTACCCAAACTGCAACACAAAACCCACTTATTTATCGCAAAGCGCCAACGTGTCAGGGGCGGGGCTGATCAGGACGTATGATTTTACCCCCGTCGTTCTAAAAAGGACAGGGCCTCTTTAACCCTCTGCAATCCAATTTTGGATTTGGGTTGCCATGGGGCTTTTCTTTTTCTGCCTTATACTATGGCGCCTTCTGCTGGCTAAAGTTAGGGCTCATTCCCACGGAGGGATTTATGCTGCGTAAATCTGCTGCGTTGCCCGCAGCTATTAGGTTCTATTGAACCCAATAGCTCAATGCTCACGGTGCGGAATTCCACCGTGAAATCACCTGACCTCACCCGCGGTATGCTTTATTTGCCGCGGGTGTACGCGCGGCCGGCCTCCATTCTAGTCAATGGAAGCAGTGCGTCACGCTATCTTCCGCTGTAGCACAGCGGAAGATAGAGTAAAAACCGCTTCCCCGCCCACCGCCAGCCACGTCATATGACCCAGTAGATTTTGGTAGGCCGCTGTCTCCCCCTTGTGTGCTGCATTAAAAATGCACTCTGCTAAAAATAAAAAGGGTCCAGTTCTGTGGCTTCTCGGAGGAGATAGGGGATCCCCCACCTCCAGTCCACGAGCTGCAGCGGAGACTGACTAACATGGCTGCCAAGTCCGGTATTTATACTTCTACATTGATGACCTCACAATGCAGTGACATCAGCCTGCCAGACACCTGGCTCATTTGCATACAGTGTGTATGTATGTATGTATGTATGAATGAATGAGTATGACTGAATGAATCTATCTATTTATTAATTATGTAGATTATAGATATAGATTATATCTGAATTATAGATCTTGTGCATATAGATTAAAGATAGATTTTAGATGATATATATATATATATATATATATTTATATATCTACATACATACACAAACACATAAAGCTGTATTATGTATATATGTAGATTCTATAATGTATGTTGATTATATAATAGATCTATTGATTGATAGATAGATAATCCATAGATCTATTATATAATTAATATAGATGATAAAATCTACACAGATATAAATAATCTAAAATCTATCATCTGGATATAATGTATGTCTATAATCTACTCACTCTATCTATCTATCTATCTATCTATCGCTATACAAATAGCAAGATTTATTTCTCTATATAATCTATAGTTATGGATGGATGGATGAATTTATTTATGTATGGCGGGAAAAAAAAAGGCCTGCTGTACATTTTAACTTCTTCAGATGACCATGCTGATCTATAGTTATTCTTACTAGGGTCTACTAATGCCAGCCCAGGGGAAGCCAATAAAGCCCTATGGGCTCGAAGCCAATTTTCCTTTTTTTGGGAAAAAGTTTCCGTCCGTCCCCACTCGAAATGCGTCCACCAAAAGAGATCTCTCAAAACGACCGACGGACGCACCTTCAGAGGCAAACTAGTGCTTGCTTCTAGTGTCATCGTCTGCTTAACCATCCTGCGTAGGGAGGTGACGAGTCCTGCAGGCTCTGCAAGCCTAGGATGCGTGAGCACGGTGCAAGAGGAAGGACTGAGGAGGATGTGAGGGGGAGGGGGGAGGGCGCGGTTGATAAAGCGTTGGGTGGGGCTATGCAAAGGTCTTCCAGCTCCCTCAGAGCATTGTGGGTGCGCCCGGAGTGCTGCCTGAGCGTGTTGCATCTGATACGTCCCCTATTTGGGGATCATTTATTAAAGGGAGCATAGGTGCAGCACGTTTCTGTAAAACCAATAGAGGGCGCTGCAATGTTACTGTAGAAACCAATGGACAGCATGGGAGGTAGCTATACATAGATTTTAAAGACGACGACTGCCAAGGCTAAAGCCCGTGTATATTCCATAGACTATAGCTATCTCCAGGATAGCTGCATGCGCAGTCGTGTGCCGGGTTCGCACGTGCGCAGTCGCGCCATTGTCTCGCACGGCTGCTTTCATTCCGCGCTTCCTGACAAGGCAATGTACGCATACGTCACTAGTGAAGGAAGCGGAAGGTAGCGCAATGTACACTTTTTGACCGGATGGAGGAAAATCGGGTTGCTGGAGGTCACGTGACCGAAGTGACAAGCGGCTCCAGGAGAAGATTTGGGATAAGAAGAAGAGGTAAGCAGGCTCCCTGGGGAGCAATAGGTAAGTATACAGTATATTTTTTTGTTTTTAATGACAGAACCCCTTTAAGGCTCTATTATGACACTTTTCGAACCGTGGTATGGTTACATGCGGGGAGTGTGAAGACGGTATGGTTACCTAAGGGGGGTGTGGTGACAATACGGTTACACTAGGAAAGTGGGCTTACATGAGGGGAGCGTGGAGGCGGTGCGGCTACAGAAGGGGAGTGTGATGGAACCCCTAACAATAATCTGTGCCGTGTCATTTCCATAAATGTCATAGAAGGTAATGAAAATGAAGTGAACAGTTTAGCATACAGTAATTCCCCTTTCACATGGGCCAAAATTCTCACTATTCTCACTTACCCAAAGGAAGCAGCTGGTGACAAAACATGAAACGTGGGCAAGGAGGCTCTGGTATCCTGTTGTACCACTTCTAGCTTGGATACAAGAGGTTATACAGATGGGAATGGAGGCTCTAGTACCCTGTTGTACGCCTTGTAGCTTGGATAAAAGATAAGATAAGGACAGGCAAGGGGACTCTAGTACTGCGTTGTACCACTTCTAGCTTCTAGTATAGAAGATGGGGAACAGGCGGCTATGGAGGCTCTATTCTAGAGAATCAATACAGTAAGCAGTGGAGTAGGTCAGTAAATCAATGGCTGAAATAACAGTTGAATTGTGTTACCACGTTACTACTGACAGTCCTCACCTCTTTAGTAACAGGTGGCATGGCTGAAGCCTCATCACAGTATTTCAGTGCCAGAGCTTTCTGTCCTCGGTCTTTGTAGCACTGGGATGAAAGATAAAAAACACCAAAAAAAGCAAAAACCAGTAAAGCAATAGAATCTTACAGTAACTTTGGGGCATTACAGCAGCACACAATGTCCCTGCAGGTTGGATTACAGATGAGTGCTGCTGTATGGTGCCTTCATACCTCTAGGGCAGGATACCTACCTGATATGTATTGTCATGGGGCGCACCAAGATCTTGTCTCAGGCTTTGCTTGCAGTCCTACCATATCGCACTAAATGCAGAAGTGCAGTCAATGCAGCTTTTTACCTAAAATAGTAAAAATTGGTCAAAGCCTCATGCAGTGTATTACCTGACCCTGGAATAACATCAATGGCAATTATAAGAATAATGCTGATAATAATACAAATTCTGTATGTCTGTTTTCAGCCTTACAAAACTATAACTATAGAAGTTTAAATTTATACGTAAAGCTAGATATTTTTAGAAATATCTATATTGATATATAACTATCTATTTTTATAGCTAGATATGAAATGTGTGAGTAAAGAGAATTCTGAAGGCATCCATTGAAACAAATATGTTTGTGTGAAGCGGCCCTTACTGTACTTTTGTTAGCACGAATCAAGCACATTTGCAAGCGCAAAAAAACACGCAACCATGCCGCCATTTATTGAAATGGGCTCTCTTGGAGCGTTAAGGATATGGGAGCGTGGTCAGACCATGATATTGTTCCAATATCCGCCTGTAAAGCCCCCTCGAGGCCTGCCCGCGGCAGCAGGAACATATCTATCCTAGAATAAGATGCATGTGGCGCGGAGAGAAACGTGTAGTCCCTCTACGATCCATGCATGCACCTCCACACGTCGTATAAATCTTCTGAGTGTATGATTGGGACAATGGGTGACATGCCCCTGCCGCTCGCGGTGGAGTCCAAGGTAGGGTCCACCACTGAGTTTAGATCTCCTCCGATCACCAAATTCCCCTCTCGAATTTTAGCCACTTCGGAAAGAACATGTTTGAAGAATTTGGCCTGCCTTTTAAATGGGAAGTAGACATTTACTAGAGTGTAGGTGGTGGCGTTAATTACGCAGACTAATATTAGAAATCGCCCGCCTGGGTCCACGTATACGTTTTTTTGGGAAAATGTAACGTTCCGGCTAATGGCTATCATTACGCCTTTCTTTTTTTTTCCCTTCATTTGATGCCAGGAAAATGTTTGGAAATTTAGGGTGGTTGCAGGGGGGGTGTTTATCTCTCAGGAAGTGTGTCTCTTGGGCGAGGAAGATGTCTGAGTGGGACTTAAGAGCCTGTCTCCAAAGCATGCTACGTTTATAGGGGCTGTTCAGGCCTTTTACATTTAGGGATGTGATGCTAATGGGCATAACTGGTAGGTGGTTTATACGCTGGGGAGTCGTTGTGTTTTTTCATATTAAGTATGGTGGGGGGGGGGGGTAGGGAAGTGGCCTCCTACTGAACCTTTTATAACTATATTTGACATAAGGAAAAAAAACATCATTAACAGTTAACAAAATCAAAATATTGTTCATCCAGCGCCTATCTGCACTGGATGAATGAACCTTAGGTAGGGGTGGCATTTTAAACCATCCACTTTAGGCTCCGTAAAGGAGAAATATAACTATGGGTTCAAGACCCTTTACAACATCAATTTATGCGTGTCTGCCATGCTTATCTGATGTTTTCCAGTCTTGTTCGATTCTTGTAGGAGATTCTACCGCCGTCCTCAGAGGCTTCTGAAGGATAGGGATCCCCCATTGTTTCAGGAACGAGACGCCTTCTTCTGGCGAGGTGGCAACCTGGATGGTTCCATTTTTTGAGATCAGTAGTTTGGTTGGGAATCCCCATCTATACTTGATGTGCGCCTCTCGTAGTGCTGCTGTAACTTCTGTAAACTTTCTCCGAGACTGCAGAGTGGCGGCTGAAAGATCTGGAAATATTTGTATGTCTTCATATGGAGTCGGTAGTGTGCCTCTACGCCTTCCAACTGCCAAGACTTCCTCTTTTATTTTATGGAAGTGTATTCTTGCTAAGATTTCTCTGGGGGCTGACTCAGGGACAGAGCGTGCTTTTGGAATTCTGTGGGCTCTGTCAACTGCATATTCGATCTCGGGAAGGTCCGGGAGGAGCGTTTGGAGTAATTTGAGTATATATTGTGGAATGTCAGGGGGGGTCACAGTCTCTGGAACTCCCCTAAATTTGAAATTGTTTCTTCTGGATCGGTCTTCCAAGTCTATGACCTTCTCTCTCAAATATGCGACTTCTTCCATACTGCCATGCGCATCTACCAACTCGTTGTGGGCTTTGGTAAATTCTCCCATTTTCCGTTCAAGGTGGTCAGTTCTGGTAGCTAGGTGGTCGATGTTAGATTGTAATTGACCAGAGAGGCTCTGTATATCTTTAGAAATGTCCTTTTGCAGCGAGATTAGCATAGTCTTCAGAGCGTTTATAGTTAAGGGGCTTTCAGAGTCGGGATAAGCTTGGAGATTGTTGATAGGATCTGTCTGCGGGGGAGTTTCTTGTGGATTGTTATTTTGGCTCTTTTTTGCCGCCGGTCCTTTTGGGGAGGGGGAGGCTGGTAGGGGGTCCTGAACATTCCTTTTCCCTTCGCTTCCAGGGGAGGTGTTGGGATTGGCTGGGGTAGGCGGGAGAGATCCTGTGGAGGAGTATGGAGACAGAGCCGCAGGGCTGTGGGTGTTGGGTATTTCTTCGGTTACGGGGATGTTTGAATGAGATGTGGCAGGTTTGTTTTTGTTGCTCTGTGTGCCAGGCGGGAAGTACTCTGAGAGTCTCCTGGGGGCCGTTGCTTTAATACGTCGCTTAACCATCCTGAATAGTTAATTCTTGGATATGCGCTGTGGATTGGTCGCTATTTGTTGTATAGTGGTCTACTGGGTGGCGTATTCTTTATGGAGGCGTTGGAAGGCGTAGTTGTTTGTTAAAAGTTCCTTTAGAAGCTCATTGATGTTGAGTGGTCCTGTTATGTGTTGCTGAGGAGCCTCATGTGGCGGGTGGAGTTAGAACATAGAGTCCTGCTATTCCATCTTGAGTGCCTTAGGTAGCGCTCCTGTAGAGTTTTGAAGATTTGT
Source organism: Eleutherodactylus coqui (assembly GCF_035609145.1). NCBI lineage: Eukaryota > Metazoa > Chordata > Amphibia > Anura > Eleutherodactylidae > Eleutherodactylus > Eleutherodactylus coqui. The sequence goes on from NW_027102247.1 coordinate 986,453, forward strand.
TAAGTGTGGCTTTGCCTGATAAGAGTCCTTTCTTTTTTTAGAACTATCAGTATTTGCTGAGAAGAAAGTGTTTGGGATTGAGGAGTCCGCTGGGTCGCACCGGGAATTTGATATTTGCGTCTTCGAGGCGCGCGATGTATTGCTTCCTTGGGTGTTGCGGGGGCTGGGACTTGCTTCCAGGCTATTTTGTAATGCTGAGGAGGCTATATAGTGTTTTTCTGTCAGTACCCTTTGGCACAGGGTCTGTCTTTGTGGGTTGCTAACAGTTTCTATATAGCAGTCTGGCTATGCAGATATTCCTCCACAGATCACTTGGCAGTAAGGTGGGGAGGTATTCTCCTTGTAGTTAACTGTGGGTCCCTCTTCTCAACACACTTAGGCCTCATGTCCACGGGGAAAATCAGATCCGCTGCAGATTCTCCATGTAGAATCTGCAGCGGGTCCCTCCTGCCCCGCGGACATGAGCGCTGAAAATGGGAATAAATGAGAATAAACTCACCTCCCATCCGCTCCGTTTCTTCTCTTCGCGGCGGCGTCATCTTCTCTCGTCGCGGCCGGATCTTCATTCTTCGGCTCGGCGGATGTGCATGATGACGTCGGTGACGTGCCTCGCGCATGCGCCGGGCCGAAGCAAAATGATCCGGCCGCGACTGAGAGAAGATGGCGCGGCGCCGAAGAGAAGAACCGGAGCGTGTAAGTAAAATATGATTTTTGTGTCCCGCGGATCCAGGCGGCTTCCATAGGCTTCAATAGAAGCCCGCGGGAGCCGTCCCCGCGGGAGACCCGCATGAAAATGGAGCATGGTCCAGATTTTTTTCATGCTCCATTTTTTTTAAAATCACTTTTATTGACGATCCGCGGGTATTTATCTACCCGCTGGTGGTCAATGCATCCCTATGGGGTGCGGATCCGCGCGCGGGAGAAGAGTTAACCCCTTCCCGCTCCTGGACGTACCTGGTACGTCATGGTAGCGGGATACTTCCCGCAACATGACGTACCTGGTACGTCATGCCATTAAAGTGTCGCCGCGGTGACAATCGCGGCGACACAGCAGTGATGTCTGCTGATATAGTCAGCAGACAAGTGCTGCGTCCGGGCTGGGGACCAATCAGAGCGGTCCCTCCCCCACGATCGCTGTGATTGGTCAGAGAAAAACTCCCTGACCAATCACAGCGCAGCAGCGGACTTCGCGCTGTTTACAGTAGGGGCTCCATGTGCAAGCATCCGGTGCTTGTAGATAGAGCACCTACTGTGATAAAAAAGAGCGATTAGTGTGTAGATTAGGCAGGGAGTGAGTGTAGTGTAGTGTAGTGTAGTGTAGTGTAGTGTAGTGTAGTGGAGTGTAGTGTAGTGTAGTGTAGCAGAGTGGAGTTAGTGATCAGTGTAGTGGAGAGGAGTTAGTCATCAGTGTGGTGTAGTGGAGTGTAGTGGAGTGTAGTGGAGTGTAGTGTAGCAGAGTGGAGTTAGTGATCAGTGTAGTGGAGAGGAGTTAGTCATCAGTGTAGTGGAGAGGAGTTAGTCATCAGTGTAGTGGAGTGTAGTGGAGTGGAGTGTAGTGGAGTGTAGTGGAGAGGAGTTAGTCATCAGTGTGGTGTAGTGGAGTGAGTGTTAGTGATCAGTGTGGTGTAGTGTAGTGAGTGTAGTGAGTGATTGATCAGGCAGTGTAGTGTAGTGAGTGTAGTGAGTGATTGATCAGGCAGTGTAGTGTAGCAGAGTGGAGTGAGTGATCAGAAGTGCAGTGTAGTGTAGTGAGTGAGGGATCTGTAGTGTGTGATCAGAAGAGTAGTGAGTGAGCTGTAGCGTGCGATCAGCAGTGTAGTGTAGCGCAGCGTGTAGTCAGTGTATCCCTTGGTGTAAAAAAATTAAAAAATAAAAAAAAAGTTCCTGTTGTTCCCATTTCGTTACCTGTCCCGTCACCCGTTATTAGTTAGTGTAGCGTGTCGTTAGTCCGTCTAGTGTGTAGCGTGTCGTTAGTCCGTGTACTGTCAGTGTATTCGTCTGTGTAAAAAAAAAAAAAAAAAAAAAAAAAAAAAGTTCCTGTTGTTCCCATTTTGTTACCTGTCCCGTCACCCGTTATTAGTTAGTGTAGCGTTTAGTTAGTCCGTCTAGTGTGTAGCGTGTCGTTAGTCCGTGTACTGTCAGTGTATTCGTCTGCGTAAAAAAAAAAAAAAAAAAAAAAAAAAAAAAGTTCCTGTTCCCATTTCGTTACCTGTCCCGTCACCCGTCATTAGTTAGTGTAGCGTGTCGTTAGTCCGTCTAGTGTGTAGTGTGTCGTTAGTCCGTGTTGTGTCAGTGTATTCGTCTGTGTAAAAAAAAATAAATAAAAAAAAAACACACTTACGTGAATACACCACATAAGTTTCCGCGTTCTTTCCGACCCCCGTCCCGTGGTCACCCCATCCCGCAGTGTCCCATCTAATAAAACTTTTTCCCCGTGTGCCCCATTTTATATAAATATGGCCCGCAGGAGGTACACTTCAGAGGAACTGTATGCAATCATTGCATCAGACTCGGACTCAGGTAGTGGGGATGACGACCCCACTTTTTTGGCATTCTCCGACTCCTCATCCTCATCCAGCGAGTCTGAGCTCCCTGCACCCCCGAGAAGGCGTCCAAGGACCGCCACTGACCCCAATGCATCAGATGCTCACTGGAGTACCCCGGAAGATTACAGACCCCAGATCCCTGATTTTATTGGGAACCCAGGGATTCAATTTGACACGGAAGGGCTCAGAGGGAAGGACTTCTTCAAGTTTTTTTTTTCTGAAGAGTTCATTGCCCACATTATTACCCAGACGAATTTGTACGCCCAGAATTTTATAGAAGAAAATCCCACCTCCAGCTATGCCAGACCCGATAAGTGGACCCCTGTGGATGCACCAGAGATAAAAAAATTTGGGGGGCTTATACTAACCATGGGGCTAATAAAGAAGCCAACAATCAGGGCGTACTGGTCTACCGATATTTTGTACCACACCCCAATGTTCCGCATGGCGATGTCGAGGACGCGCTTTGAGTGTATTTTAAAATTTCTGCACTACAATGACAACCAGCTGTGCCCCCCCAGCGATCACCCCAATTACGATCGGTTGTATAAGATCAGGCCCGTAATAGACCATTTTAACGCCAAGTTTGCCCAGGCGTATGCCCCACAGATAAACATTGCAGTAGACGAGTCCCTGGTACACTTCAAGGGGAGGCTAAAATTCCGCCAGTACCTGCCCAGTAAGCGGGCATGGTATGGTGTGAAGTTGTACAAGCTGTGCGAAAGTACATCAGGGTACACCCACAAGTTCCGTATTTACGAGGGGAAGGACACTAAAATTGAGCCCCCAGAATGCGCCCCCGTGCTGGGAGTAACAGGGAAAATAGTGTGGGAACTGGTGCACCCACTATTAGACCAGGGTTACCATCTGTACCTGGATAACTTTTATACCAGTGTCCCCCTGTTTCAGTGCCTCGCTTCCAGAGGAACAGTGGCATGTGGCACTGTTCGGAAAAATCAAAAAAGCCTCCCTAAGACGCTGCTTGGGCAACTGCTCAGAAGGGGTGAGAGCCGGGCCCAATGCAGCGACAATGTATTGTGCGTCAAATATAAGGACAAGAGGGATGTCCTTATGTTGACGACAATACACGGCCACAGCAGTACCCCCTGCCCAGTACGAGGTACCAGTGCAGAGACCCCCAAACCAGACTGCGTCCTCGACTATAATAAGTACATGGGAGGGGTCGATCTATCAGACCAGGTACTGGAGCCCTATAGAGCCATGCGGAAAACACGGGTGTGGTACAAAAAACTGGCCGTGCACCTCATACAGATGGCACTGTATAATGCCTACGTGCTGTTCCGAGGTGCAGGCCACAGGGGGACATTCCTTGAATTTCAAGAGGAAGTTATCAAGGACCTAATATTTGGGGACCAGGAGGTGGGGGAGAGGCCCAGTACTTCTGGAAGCGAGGCCACAAGAATTGGACCAGGGCAGCATTTTCTCAGTGAAATTCCCTCCACTGCGACGAAGGGAAGGCCCCAAAAGAGGTGCAGAGTGTGCTACAAACAGGGGATAAGAAAAGACACCATATACCAGTGTAAAACGTGCCCCACACAACCCGGCCTCTGTATAAATGAGAGTTTTAAGATCTACCACACGTCCCTGAAATTTTAATTTTTTTATTGCCCTGACGTTTTACCCTGATGTACTTCGCACAGCTCGTACATAAAGCCACATGCTAAGTCCTTCCCTTCTGAGCCCTGCGCCCTAAAAACAGTTTAGATTCACATATGGGGCATTTCCCTGTTGGGTAACATCATGGGTTACGTTTTCTCCTTCTGCCCCTGGTAAAAAATAAAAATCTGGGCCTAAACTGAGCATTATTGGAAAAATACCCTGAGGGGTGTAGTTTCCAAAATGGGGTCGGTTGTTGGGGGTTTCAAATGCACTGGTACCTCAGGGGCACTGCAAACACTACATGGGGTCTGAAAATTATTCCAGCAAAATCTGCATTCAAAAAAAGCGCTCCTTTCTTTCTGAGCCCTGCCATGTGCCCAAATAACAGTTTACATCCACATATGGGGCATTTCCGTGCTCGAGAGTAATTGGGTAATGCATTATGGACTATGTTTTCTCCTTCTGCCCCTGGTGAAAAATAAAAATCTGGGCCTAAAGCTGAACATTATTGGAAAAATTTGAATTTTTCGTTCTCAACTCAAATTGTTAAAAAAAATTCCTCAAATACCTGTGGGTTCAAACCGCTCACTACACCCCTTAAAAAATTCCCTGAGGGGTGTAGTTTCCAAAATGGGGTCAGTTGTTGGGGGTCTCAAATGCACTGGTACCTCAGGGGCACTGCAAACACTACATGGGGTCTGAAAATTATTCCAGCAAAATCTGCATTCAAAAAAAGCGCTCCTTTCTTTCTGAGCCCTGCCATGTGCCCAAATAACAGTTTACATCCACATATGGGGCATTTCCGTGCTCGAGAGTAATTGGGTAATGCATTATGGACTATGTTTTCTCCTTCTGCCCCTGGTGAAAAATAAAAATCTGGGCCTAAAGCTGAACATTATTGGAAAAATCTGAATTTTTCGTTCTCAACTCAAATTGTTAAAAAAAATTCCTCAAATACCTGTGGGTTCAAACCGCTCACTACACCCCTTAAAAAATTCCCTGAGGGGTGTAGTTTCCAAAATGGGGTCGGTTGTTGGGGGTTTCAAATGCACTGGTACCTCAGGGGCACTGTAAACACTACATGGGGTCTGAAAATTATTCCAGCAAAATCTGCATTCAAAAAGCCAAGAAGCGCTCCTATCCTTCTGAGTCCTGCCATGTGCCCATACAACAGGCTACGTCCACATATGGGGCATTTCCGTGTTCGAGAGCAACTGGGTAACGCATCATGGGGTACGTTTTTTCCTTCTGCCACTGGTAAAAAATATAAATCTGGGCCTAAAGCTGAACATTATGTGAAAAATGTGATTTTTTTGTATTGAACTCAAACTGTTAAAAAAATTCCTCAAATACCTGTGGGTTCAAACCGCTCACTACACCCCTTAAAAAATTCCCTGAGGGGTCTAGTTTCCAAAATGGGGTCAGTTGTTGGGGGTTTCAAATGCACTGGTACCTCAGGGGCACTGCAAACACTACATGGGGTCTGAAAATTATTCCAGCAAAATCTGCATTCAAAAAGCCAAGAAGCGCTCCTATCCTTCTGAGTCCTGCCATGTGCCCATACAACAGGCTACGTCCACATATGGGGCATTTCCGTGTTCGAGAGCAACTGGGTAACGCATCATGGGGTACGTTTTTCCTTCTGCCACTGGTGAAAAATGAAAATCTGGGCCTAAAGCTAAACATTATGTGAAAAATTGGATTTTTTCGTATTGAACTCAAACTGTTAAAAAAAATTCCTCAAACATCTGTGGGTTCAAACCGCTCACTACACCCCTTAATAAATTCCCTGAGGGGTGTAGTTTCCAAAATGGGGTCAGTTATTGGGGGTTTCAAATGTACTGCTACCTCAGGGGCACTGCAAACACTACATGGGGTCTGAAAATTATTCCTGCCAAATCTGCATTCAAAAAGACAAGAAGCGCTCCTTTCCTTCTGAGACCTACCATGTGCCCATACAACAGGCTACGTCCACATATGGGGCATTTCTAAAAACTGCGGAATCTGGGTAATACATTCCAAGTTTTGTTTCTTTGCTAACTCCTACTGTTTTATATTAAAAAAAAGGTTTTATATTGAAAATCAGTAGAAAAAAGGAACTGTTCTAATTTTTGATGCACTTTCCTTTAATTCCTGTAAAACATCTAAAGGGTTAATAAACTTTCTAAATGCCATTTTGAATACTTTGAAGGGTGCTGATTTTAAAATGGGGCAATTCATGGGGGATTCTGATATACAGGCTCGGCAAAACTATGTCTGAACTGCATTGGTCCTTAAAAAATTAAGATTTTGAAATTTGCTAGTAAATGGGAAAAATTACTGCTAAATTTATATACTTTGTGGAGTCTGCAAAAAGTAAAATAACACTTAAAAAATGATTGCTGTGTAAAGTAGGCCTATGGGAAATGTTAATTAATAACTATGTTGTGGTGTTTGACTTTCTATCTTACAAAGAAAACAATTCAAAGTTTGAAAATTGTGAATTTTTCCAAATTTTCAGTAAATTTGGATTTTTTTTCCTGATAAGGACAAAATTTATTGATGAAATTTTTACACTAACATAAAGTACAATATGTCACGAAAAAACAATCTCAGAATCACCTTGATAAGTAAAAGCATTCAAAAGTTATTAGCACAGAAAGTGGCAGATGTCAGATTTGAAAAATAAGGCTTGGTCCTTAAGCTCAAAATAGGCCATGTCATTAAGGGGTTAAAATCCGCTGCGGATTTTAATTCTTATTTTCCCCGTGGACATGAGGCCTCAGGCCTCCTTCCCACGAACGGATTTACGCCGCGTAAATCCGCGGCAAAAATCCGCTGCGTTGCCCCATGCTATTAGGTTCTATTGAACCTAATAGCACAATGCACACGATGCGTAATTCCACCGCGGAATTACGCACCGTGAAATCTCCCGTTGTCACCCGCAGCATGTTCTATTTGCTGCGGGTGTACGCGCTGACGGCTTCCGTTCACACTATCTCCCGCTGCAACCAGCGGAAGATAGCGTGAAAAACCGCTTCCCCACCTACCGCCGCGCGTCATATGACGCGGCCGGCGCGTCACGTGACACGGCCGGCCGCGTCATGTGACGCGGTGGGCGTGTCACATGACGCGACGGCGGTGTGCAGGGAAGTGTCTTCACGCGATCTTCCGCTGGTAAGTATGGGGTCTCTGGGGGGCGCCGTGACGGGCTTCACTGCGTAATATTACGCGGCGGAGCCCGTCACGCTCGTGGGAAGGAGGCCTTAGGGGCCTCGTTGCTCTTTCTAATGGGCAAGGATTGGCTTTGTTTAGTGCTTTGAGAAAGGGATGAGAAGAGGTTCAGGTCCTGGTTATCTCTGTTTTGGCCACTAGATGGTGCTGTGGTGCATTGATATTTGAATTGCACTACACTTTAATGGAGCCTGCTGTCGGTCTGAGAGCTCCGGGGAGAGGACCTCCGTTCCCCCGCTGCACGTCAGAAATAGTGAGTACTGCTTTAAACTTTGCCTGGTGTTGATGTGCTGGGAGGATCACAGTATCCTCTCTTTTTTACTTTTCTGCTCTGGTCTGGCTAGTATGCCAAGCAGCCTGCTCGACTCAGGGGGGAGGGGGGGCGAGATGGCCGCTGCCTCACAGGGAGCTAGAGACTAGGTGCAGATCTTCCGGTGTGCCCGCCCGTGCTGATTGTCGGCTCTGGGGAGCAGGAGGGGGAAAACCACCAGCGTGGGGATTAGTCCAGCGGGGGATCACCCTGATGATTGTATGTGCCGCAGAGTTGCAGGTTGGTGGCCACGGCGGTATATTCAGAGGGAGGGAGCCGCGGCTGTGTATTTGCAAGGCGCTGCGGTGAGAGCGCGGGCACTGAGGGTGACAGAGCCTCCCCTCCAAGTCGGCAGGGGTTACCTTGTGCCATAGTCCTCTGCTTGGGGCTCCGTGAGCGGTCCTCGCCGGGTGTTTCTGAGCGCGGTACTTGTCGGGTTAGGGCGCGGGCCGCTGTGCAGGGCCGCGGCTCTTCGGCTTCTTTTTGGCGGCTGGAGATCACCAGGTGAGCCTTGTCCGGGCCGGTTGTGGGTTCTGGTGGGTCCCCAGGTGCTGTGCTCTTGTCTGCCTCTGTTTGGGTCACTGATTTGACCCAGAAAAGGGCTGAAAAGGGAGATTCTGTGGAGGAGCAAAACAGCGTGCGACCTCTCTCCTTGCTTGCTAAGCCACGCCCCGGGCCATAGTGTTTTTACGTCCTCCCGAAGTGGGCTTTATTCTCTGAGGAAGTAAAAACATGTGTCCTGCAGAGACTAAAGCCCCTCGGGCTCTGGACGTGACAGCTCCATGCTGTCGGTGTCCGCAGCATGGAGCTGTCATCCCGGGCTGTTCGGACCCGCCCACCCCCGACATTGCGATCGGCGCTATGCAATGGATATGGATGCATTAGACACCTGCAGGTAGTAAAATACCTGCGGATGTCATTTTTCCCTGCAGGCGCGGGTCCCGCGTGCAGGAAAAAATCCGGACATGCTCCATTCAGGCGCGGGTCTCCCGCGGGGACGGCTCACCCTGGTTGAGAAGGCGTTGGGCGGGGCTATGCAAAGGTCTTCCGGCTCCCTCAGTGCATTGTGGGTGTGCCCGGAGTGCTGGCTGAGCGTGTTGCATCTGATACGTCCCCTATCTGGGGATCATATATTAAATGGATTTTTAGAACAGGGAGCTGGAAAAAGTGCTTGCTCTGTCCACTCCGCACATTGACCTGGTATTGCAGTACCTCCAGTACTGGTGCACCCCCTTTCCTACAGCAGTTTCCAAAAGCGGGAAAAAAAACTGATGAGCAAGAGGTGCAGCACAGCTGCGGCTGCTAACAACCAAGCACTTAGATTTAGGCCTCATGTCCACGTGATACATGGCGGAAGTATCGCATGATACTTGTGCGACGGCTCGTGTTTTTGCGTGATGTCCTGTAGTTTTTATTTGTACCATTTTGGAGTTTATAAGACTTTATCGCTGTTTATTATAACTTTTTTTGGAGATAGGAATCGGTTACGTGCACACTTCCCATAGACTTGTACAGGGACCCTTGGTGCGCAAATGTGCACAAAAATAGAGCATGGTGAGGTTTTGCACGCATGCGAAATGTGTGAGTAAAGAGAATTCTGAAGGCATCCATTGAAACAAATATGTTTGTGTGAAGCGGCCCTTACTGTACTTTTGTTAGCACGAATCAAGCACATTTGCAAGCGCAAAAAAACACGCAACCATGCCGCCATTTATTGAAATGGGCTCTCTTGGAGCGTTAAGGATATGGGGGCGTGGTCAGACCATGATATTGTTCCAATATCCGCCTGTAAAACCCCCTCGAGGCCTGCCCACGGCAGCAGGAACATATCTATCCTAGAATAAGATGCATGTGGCGCGGAGAGAAACGTGTAGTCCCTCTACGATCCATGCATGCACCTCCACACGTCGTATAATTCTTCTGAGTGTATGATTGGGACAATGGGTGACATGCCCCTGCCGCTCGCGGTGGAGTCCAAGGTAGGGTCCACCACTGAGTTTAGATCTCCTCCGATCACCAAATTCCCCTCTCGAATTTTAGCCACTTCGGAAAGAACATGTTTGAAGAATTTGGCCTGCCTTTTAAATGGGAAGTAGACATTTACTAGAGTGTAGGTGGTGGCGTTAATTACGCAGACTAATATTAGAAATCGCCCGCCTGGGTCCACGTATACGTTTTTTTGGGAAAATGTAACGTTCCGGCTAATGGCTATCATTACGCCTTTCTTTTTTTTCCCTTCATTTGATGCCAGGAAAATGTTTGGAAATTTAGGGTGGTTGCAGGGGGGGTGTTTATCTCTCAGGAAGTGTGTCTCTTGGGCGAGGAAGATGTCTGAGTGGGACTTAAGAGCCTGTCTCCAAAGCATGCTACGTTTATAGGGGCTGTTCAGGCCTTTTACATTTAGGGATGTGATGCTAATGGGCATAACTGGTAGGTGGTTTATACGCTGGGGAGTCGTTGTGTTTTTTCATATTAAGTATGGTGGGGGGGGGTAGGGAAGTGGCCTCCTACTGAACCTTTTATAACTATATTTGACATAAGGAAAAAAAACATCATTAACAGTTAACAAAATCAAAATATTGTTCATCCAGCGCCTATCTGCACTGGATGAATGAACCTTAGGTAGGGGTGGCATTTTAAACCATCCACTTTAGGCTCCGTAAAGGAGAAATATAACTATGGGTTCAAGACCCTTTACAACATCAATTTATGCGTGTCTGCCATGCTTATCTGATGTTTTCCAGTCTTGTTCGATTCTTGTAGGAGATTCTACCGCCGTCCTCAGAGGCTTCTGAAGGATAGGGATCCCCCATTGTTTCAGGAACGAGACGCCTTCTTCTGGCGAGGTGGCAACCTGGATGGTTCCATTTTTTGAGATCAGTAGTTTGGTTGGGAATCCCCATCTATACTTGATGTGCGCCTCTCGTAGTGCTGCTGTAACTTCTGTAAACTTTCTCCGAGACTGCAGAGTGGCGGCTGAAAGATCTGGAAATATTTGTATGTCTTCATATGGAGTCGGTAGTGTGCCTCTACGCCTTCCAACTGCCAAGACTTCCTCTTTTATTTTATGGAAGTGTATTCTTGCTAAGATTTCTCTGGGGGCTGACTCAGGGACAGAGCGTGCTTTTGGAATTCTGTGGGCTCTGTCAACTGCATATTCGATCTCGGGAAGGTCCGGGAGGAGCGTTTGGAGTAATTTGAGTATATATTGTGGAATGTCAGGGGGGGTCACAGTCTCTGGAACTCCCCTAAATTTGAGATTGTTTCTTCTGGATCGGTCTTCCAAGTCTATGACCTTCTCTCTCAAATATGCGACTTCTTCCATACTGCCATGCGCATCTACCAACTCGTTGTGGGCTTTGGTAAATTCTCCCATTTTCCGTTCAAGGTGGTCAGTTCTGGTAGCTAGGTGGTCGATGTTAGATTGTAATTGACCAGAGAGGCTCTGTATATCTTTAGAAATGTCCTTTTGCAGCGAGATTAGCATAGTCTTCAGAGCGTTTATAGTTAAGGGGCTTTCAGAGTCGGGATAAGCTTGGAGATTGTTGATAGGATCTGTCTGCGGGGGAGTTTCTTGTGGATTGTTATTTTGGCTCTTTTTTGCCGCCGGTCCTTTTGGGGAGGGGGAGGCTGGTAGGGGGTCCTGAACATTCCTTTTCCCTTCGCTTCCAGGGGAGGTGTTGGGATTGGCTGGGGTAGGCGGGAGAGATCCTGTGGAGGAGTATGGAGACAGAGCCGCAGGGCTGTGGGTGTTGGGTATTTCTTCGGTTACGGGGATGTTTGAATGAGATGTGGCGGGTTTGTTTTTGTTGCTCTGTGTGCCAGGCGGGAAGTACTCTGAGAGTCTCCTGGGGGCCGTTGCTTTAATACGTCGCTTAACCATCCTGAATAGTTAATTCTTGGATATGCGCTGTGGATTGGTCGCTATTTGTTGTATAGTGGTCTACTGGGTGGCGTATTCTTTATGGAGGCGTTGGAAGGCGTAGTTGTTTGTTAAAAGTTCCTTTAGAAGCTCATTGATGTTGAGTGGTCCTGTTATGTGTTGCTGAGGAGCCTCATGTGGCGGGTGGAGTTAGAACATAGAGTCCTGCTATTCCATCTTGAGTGCCTTAGGTAGCGCTCCTGTAGAGTTTTGAAGATTTGTTAAGTGTGGCTTTGCCTGATAAGAGTCCTTTCTTTTTTTAGAACTATCAGTATTTGCTGAGAAGAAAGTGTTTGGGATTGAGGAGTCCGCTGGGTCGCACCGGGAATTTGATATTTGCGTCTGCGAGGCGCGCGATGTATTGCTTCCTTGGGTGTTGCGGGGGCTGGGACTTGCTTCCAGGCTATTTTGTAATGCTGAGGAGGCTATATAGTGTTTTTCTGTCAGTACCCTTTGGCACAGGGTCTGTCTTTGTGGGTTGCTGACAGTTTCTATATAGCAGTCTGGCTATGCAGATATTCCTCCACAGATCACTTGGCAGTAAGGTGGGGAGGTATTCTCCTTGTAGTTAACTGTGGGTCCCTCTTCTCAACACACTTAGGCCTCATGTCCACGGGGAAAATCAGATCCGCTGCAGATTCTCCATGTAGAATCTGCAGCGGGTCCCTCCTGCCCCGCGGACATGAGCGCTGAAAATGGGAATAAATGAGAATAAACTCACCTCCCATCCGCTCCGTTTCTTCTCTTCGCGGCGGCGTCATCTTCTCTCGTCGCGGCCGGATCTTCATTCTTCGGCTCGGCGGATGTGCATGATGACGTCGGTGACGTGCCTCGCGCATGCGCCGGGCCGAAGCAAAATGATCCGGCCGCGACTGAGAGAAGATGGCGCGGCGCCGAAGAGAAGAACCGGAGCGTGTAAGTAAAATATGATTTTTGTGTCCCGCGGATCCAGGCGGCTTCCATAGGCTTCAATAGAAGCCCGCGGGAGCCGTCCCCGCGGGAGACCCGCATGAAAATGGAGCATGGTCCAGGTTTTTTTCATGCTCCATTTTTTTTAAAATCACTTTTATTGACGATCCGCGGGTATTTATCTACCCGCGGGTGGTCAATGCATCCCTATGGGGTGCGGATCCGCGCGCGGGAGAAGAGTTAAAATCCGCTGCGGATTTTAATTCTTATTTTCCCCGTGGACATGAGGCCTTAGGCCTCCTTCCCACGAACGGATTTACGCCGCGTAAATCCGCGGCACAAATCCGCTGCGTTGCCCCATGCTATTAGGTTCTATTGAACCTAATAGCACAATGCACACGATGCGTAATTCCACCGCGGAATTACGCACCGTGAAATCTCCCGTTGTCACCCGCAGCATGTTCTATTTGCTGCGGGTGTACGCGCTGACGGCTTCCGTTCACGCTATCTCCCGCTGCAACCAGCGGAAGATAGCGTGAAAAAACGCTTCCCCACCTACCGCCGCGCGTCATATGACGCGGCCGGCGCGTCACGTGACACGGCCGGCCGCGTCATGTGACGCGGTGGGCGTGTCACATGACGCGACGGCGGTGTGCAGGGAAGTGTCTTCACGCGATCTTCCGCTGGTAAGTATGGGGTCTCTGGGGGGCGCCGTGACGGGCTTCACTGCGTAATATTACGCGGCGGAGCCCGTCACGCTCGTGGGAAGGAGGCCTTAGGGGCCTCGTTGCTCTTTCTAATGGGCAAGGATTGGCTTTGTTTAGTGCTTTGAGAAAGGGATGAGAAGAGGTTCAGGTCCTGGTTATCTCTGTTTTGGCCACTAGATGGTGCTGTGGTGCATTGATATTTGAATTGCACTACACTTTAATGGAGCCTGCTGTCGGTCTGAGAGCTCCGGGGAGAGGACCTCCGTTCCCCCGCTGCACGTCAGAAATAGTGAGTACTGCTTTAAACTTTGCCTGGTGTTGATGTGCTGGGAGGATCACAGTATCCTCTCTTTTTTACTTTTCTGCTCTGGTCTGGCTAGTATGCCAAGCAGCCTGCTCGACTCAGGGGGGAGGGGGGGCGAGATGGCCGCTGCCTCACAGGGAGCTAGAGACTAGGTTCAGATCTTCCGGTGTGCCCGCCCGTGCTGATTGTCGGCTCTGGGGAGCAGGAGGGGGAAAACCACCAGCGTGGGGATTAGTCCAGCGGGGGATCACCCTGATGATTGTATGTGCCGCCGAGTTGCAGGTTGGTGGCCACGGCGGTATATTCAGAGGGAGGGAGCCGCGGCTGTGTATTTGCAAGGCGCTGCGGTGAGAGCGCGGGCACTGAGGGTGACAGAGCCTCCCCTCCAAGTCGGCAGGGGTTACCTTGTGCCATAGTCCTCTGCTTGGGGCTCCGTGAGCGGTCCTCGCCGGGTGTTTCTGAGCGCGGTACTTGTCGGGTTAGGGCGCGGGCCGCTGTGCAGGGCCGCGGCTCTTCGGCTTCTTTTTGGCGGCTGGAGATCACCAGGTGAGCCTTGTCCGGGCCGGTTGTGGGTTCTGGTGGGTCCCCAGGTGCTGTGCTCTTGTCTGCCTCTGTTTGGGTCACTGATTTGACCCAGAAAAGGGCTGAAAAGGGAGATTCTGTGGAGGAGCAAAACAGCGTGCGACCTCTCTCCTTGCTTGCTAAGCCACGCCCCGGGCCATAGTGTTTTTACGTCCTCCCGAAGTGGGCTTTATTCTCTGAGGAAGTAAAAACATGTGTCCTGCAGAGACTAAAGCCCCTCGGGCTCTGGACGTGACAGCTCCATGCTGTCGGTGTCCGCAGCATGGAGCTGTCATCCCGGGCTGTTCGGACCCGCCCACCCCCGACATTGCGATCGGCGCTATGCAATGGATATGGATGCATTAGACACCTGCAGGTAGTAAAATACCTGCGGATGTCATTTTTCCCTGCAGGCGCGGGTCCCGCGTGCAGGAAAAAATCCGGACATGCTCCATTCAGGCGCGGGTCTCCCGCGGGGACGGCTCACCCTGGTTGAGAAGGCGTTGGGCGGGGCTATGCAAAGGTCTTCCGGCTCCCTCAGTGCATTGTGGGTGTGCCCGGAGTGCTGGCTGAGCGTGTTGCATCTGATACGTCCCCTATCTGGGGATCATATATTAAATGGATTTTTAGAACAGGGAGCTGGAAAAAGTGCTTGCTCTGTCCACTCCGCACATTGACCTGGTATTGCAGTACCTCCAGTACTGGTGCACCCCCTTTCCTACAGCAGTTTCCAAAAGCGGGAAAAAAAATTGATGAGCAAGAGGTGCAGCACAGCTGCGGCTGCTAACAACCAAGCACTTAGATTTAGGCCTCATGTCCACGTGATACATGGCGGAAGTATCGCATGATACTTGTGCGACGGCTCGTGTTTTTGCGTGATGTCCTGTAGTTTTTATTTGTACCATTTTGGAGTTTATAAGACTTTATCGCTGTTTATTATAACTTTTTTTGGAGATAGGAATCGGTTACGTGCACACTTCCCATAGACTTGTACAGGGACCCTTGGTGCGCAAATGTGCACACAAATAGAGCATGATGAGGTTTTGCACTCATGCGAAATGTGTGAGTAAAGAGAATTCTGAAGGCATCCATTGAAACAAATATGTTTGTGTGAAGCGGCCCTTACTGTACTTTTGTTAGCACGAATCAAGCACATTTGCAAGCGCAAAAAAACACGCAACCATGCCGCCATTTATTGAAATGGGCTCTCTTGGAGCGTTAAGGATATGGGGGCGTGGTCAGACCATGATATTGTTCCAATATCCGCCTGTAAAACCCCCTCGAGGCCTGCCCACGGCAGCAGGAACATATCTATCCTAGAATAAGATGCATGTGGCGCGGAGAGAAACGTGTAGTCCCTCTACGATCCATGCATGCACCTCCACACGTCGTATAATTCTTCTGAGTGTATGATTGGGACAATGGGTGACATGCCCCTGCCGCTCGCGGTGGAGTCCAAGGTAGGGTCCACCACTGAGTTTAGATCTCCTCCGATCACCAAATTCCCCTCTCGAATTTTAGCCACTTCGGAAAGAACATGTTTGAAGAATTTGGCCTGCCTTTTAAATGGGAAGTAGACATTTACTAGAGTGTAGGTGGTGGCGTTAATTACGCAGACTAATATTAGAAATCGCCCGCCTGGGTCCACGTATACGTTTTTTTGGGAAAATGTAACGTTCCGGCTAATGGCTATCATTACGCCTTTCTTTTTTTTCCCTTCATTTGATGCCAGGAAAATGTTTGGAAATTTAGGGTGGTTGCAGGGGGGGTGTTTATCTCTCAGGAAGTGTGTCTCTTGGGCGAGGAAGATGTCTGAGTGGGACTTAAGAGCCTGTCTCCAAAGCATGCTACGTTTATAGGGGCTGTTCAGGCCTTTTACATTTAGGGATGTGATGCTAATGGGCATAACTGGTAGGTGGTTTATACGCTGGGGAGTCGTTGTGTTTTTTCATATTAAGTATGGTGGGGGGGGGGTAGGGAAGTGGCCTCCTACTGAACCTTTTATAACTATATTTGACATAAGGAAAAAAAACATCATTAACAGTTAACAAAATCAAAATATTGTTCATCCAGCGCCTATCTGCACTGGATGAATGAACCTTAGGTAGGGGTGGCATTTTAAACCATCCACTTTAGGCTCCGTAAAGGAGAAATATAACTATGGGTTCAAGACCCTTTACAACATCAATTTATGCGTGTCTGCCATGCTTATCTGATGTTTTCCAGTCTTGTTTGATTCTTGTAGGAGATTCTACCGCCGTCCTCAGAGGCTTCTGAAGGATAGGGATCCCCCATTGTTTCAGGAACGAGACGCCTTCTTCTGGCGAGGTGGCAACCTGGATGGTTCCATTTTTTGAGATCAGTAGTTTGGTTGGGAATCCCCATCTATACTTGATGTGCGCCTCTCGTAGTGCTGCTGTAACTTCTGTAAACTTTCTCCGAGACTGCAGAGTGGCGGCTGAAAGATCTGGAAATATTTGTATGTCTTCATATGGAGTCGGTAGTGTGCCTCTACGCCTTCCAACTGCCAAGACTTCCTCTTTTATTTTATGGAAGTGTATTCTTGCTAAGATTTCTCTGGGGGCTGACTCAGGGACAGAGCGTGCTTTTGGAATTCTGTGGGCTCTGTCAACTGCATATTCGATCTCGGGAAGGTCCGGGAGGAGCGTTTGGAGTAATTTGAGTATATATTGTGGAATGTCAGGGGGGGTCACAGTCTCTGGAACTCCCCTAAATTTGAGATTGTTTCTTCTGGATCGGTCTTCCAAGTCTATGACCTTCTCTCTCAAATATGCGACTTCTTCCATACTGCCATGCGCATCTACCAACTCGTTGTGGGCTTTGGTAAATTCTCCCATTTTCCGTTCAAGGTGGTCAGTTCTGGTAGCTAGGTGGTCGATGTTAGATTGTAATTGACCAGAGAGGCTCTGTATATCTTTAGAAATGTCCTTTTGCAGCGAGATTAGCATAGTCTTCAGAGCGTTTATAGTTAAGGGGCTTTCAGAGTCGGGATAAGCTTGGAGATTGTTGATAGGATCTGTCTGCGGGGGAGTTTCTTGTGGATTGTTATTTTGGCTCTTTTTTGCCGCCGGTCCTTTTGGGGAGGGGGAGGCTGGTAGGGGGTCCTGAACATTCCTTTTCCCTCCGCTTCCAGGGGAGGTGTTGGGATTGGCTGGGGTAGCCGGAGAGATCCTGTGGAGGAGTATGGAGACAGAGCCGCAGGGCTGTGGGTGTTGGGTATTTCTTCGGTTACGGGGATGTTTGAATGAGATGTGGCGGGTTTGTTTTTGTTGCTCTGTGTGCCAGGCGGGAAGTACTCTGAGAGTCTCCTGGGGGCCGTTGCTTTAATACGTCGCTTAACCATCCTGAATAGTTAATTCTTGGATATGCGCTGTGGATTGGTCGCTATTTGTTGTATAGTGGTCTACTGGGTGGCGTATTCTTTATGGAGGCGTTGGAAGGCGTAGTTGTTTGTTAAAAGTTCCTTTAGAAGCTCATTGATGTTGAGTGGTCCTGTTATGTGTTGCTGAGGAGCCTCATGTGGCGGGTGGAGTTAGAACATAGAGTCCTGCTATTCCATCTTGAGTGCCTTAGGTAGCGCTCCTGTAGAGTTTTGAAGATTTGTTAAGTGTGGCTTTGCCTGATAAGAGTCCTTTCTTTTTTTAGAACTATCAGTATTTGCTGAGAAGAAAGTGTTTGGGATTGAGGAGTCCGCTGGGTCGCACCGGGAATTTGATATTTGCGTCTGCGAGGCGCGCGATGTATTGCTTCCTTGGGTGTTGCGGGGGCTGGGACTTGCTTCCAGGCTATTTTGTAATGCTGAGGAGGCTATATAGTGTTTTTCTGTCAGTACCCTTTGGCACAGGGTCTGTCTTTGTGGGTTGCTGACAGTTTCTATATAGCAGTCTGGCTATGCAGATATTCCTCCACAGATCACTTGGCAGTAAGGTGGGGAGGTATTCTCCTTGTAGTTAACTGTGGGTCCCTCTTCTCAACACACTTAGGCCTCATGTCCACGGGGAAAATCAGATCCGCTGCAGATTCTCCATGTAGAATCTGCAGCGGGTCCCTCCTGCCCCGCGGACATGAGCGCTGAAAATGGGAATAAATGAGAATAAACTCACCTCCCATCCGCTCCGTTTCTTCTCTTCGCGGCGGCGTCATCTTCTCTCGTCGCGGCCGGATCTTCATTCTTCGGCTCGGCGGATGTGCATGATGACGTCGGTGACGTGCCTCGCGCATGCGCCGGGCCGAAGCAAAATGATCCGGCCGCGACTGAGAGAAGATGGCGCGGCGCCGAAGAGAAGAACCGGAGCGTGTAAGTAAAATATGATTTTTGTGTCCCGCGGATCCGGACGGCTTCCATAGGCTTCAATAGAAGCCCGCGGGAGACCCGCATGAAAATGGAGCATGGTCCAGATTTTTTTCATGCTCCATTTTTTTTAAAATCACTTTTATTGACGATCCGCGGGTATTTATCTACCCGCGGGTGGTCAATGCATCCCTATGGGGTGCGGATCCGCGCGCGGGAGAAGAGTTAAAATCCGCTGCGGATTTTAATTCTTATTTTCCCCGTGGACATGAGGCCTTAGGCCTCCTTCCCACGAACGGATTTACGCCGCGTAAATCCGCGGCAAAAATCCGCTGCGTTGCCCCATGCTATTAGGTTCTATTGAACCTAATAGCACAATGCACACGATGCGTAATTCCACCGCGGAATTACGCACCGTGAAATCTCCCGTTGTCACCCGCAGCATGTTCTATTTGCTGCGGGTGTACGCGCTGACGGCTTCCGTTCACGCTATCTCCCGCTGCAACCAGCGGAAGATAGCGTGAAAAAACGCTTCCCCGCCTACCGCCGCGCGTCATATGACGCGGCCGGTGCGTCACGTGACACGGCCGGCCGCGTCATGTGACGCGGTGGGCGTGTCACATGACGCGACGGCGGTGTGCAGGGAAGTGTCTTCACGCGATCTTCCGCTGGTAAGTATGGGGTCTCTGGGGGGCGCCGTGACGGGCTTCACTGCGTAATATTACGCGGCGGAGCCCGTCACGCTCGTGGGAAGGAGGCCTTAGGGGCCTCGTTGCTCTTTCTAATGGGCAAGGATTGGCTTTGTTTAGTGCTTTGAGAAAGGGATGAGAAGAGGTTCAGGTCCTGGTTATCTCTGTTTTGGCCACTAGATGGTGCTGTGGTGCATTGATATTTGAATTGCACTATACTTTAATGGAGCCTGCTGTCGGTCTGAGAGCTCCGGGGAGAGGACCTCCGTTCCCCCGCTGCACGTCAGAAATAGTGAGTACTGCTTTAAACTTTGCCTGGTGTTGATGTGCTGGGAGGATCACAGTATCCTCTCTTTTTTACTTTTCTGCTCTGGTCTGGCTAGTATGCCAAGCAGCCTGCTCGACTCAGGGGGGAGGGGGGGCGAGATGGCCGCTGCCTCACAGGGAGCTAGAGACTAGGTGCAGATCTTCCGGTGTGCCCGCCCGTGCTGATTGTCGGCTCTGGGGAGCAGGAGGGGGAAAACCACCAGCGTGGGGATTAGTCCAGCGGGGGATCACCCTGATGATTGTATGTGCCGCCGAGTTGCAGGTTGGTGGCCACGGCGGTATATTCAGAGGGAGGGAGCCGCGGCTGTGTATTTGCAAGGCGCTGCGGTGAGAGCGCGGGCACTGAGGGTGACAGAGCCTCCCCTCCAAGTCGGCAGGGGTTACCTTGTGCCATAGTCCTCTGCTTGGGGCTCCGTGAGCGGTCCTCGCCGGGTGTTTCTGAGCGCGGTACTTGTCGGGTTAGGGCGCGGGCCGCGGCTCTTCGGCTTCTTTTTGGCGGCTGGAGATCACCAGGTGAGCCTTGTCCGGGCCGGTTGTGGGTTCTGGTGGGTCCCCAGGTGCTGTGCTCTTGTCTGCCTCTGTTTGGGTCACTGATTTGACCCAGAAAAGGGCTGAAAAGGGAGATTCTGTGGAGGAGCAAAACAGCGTGCGACCTCTCTCCTTGCTTGCTAAGCCACGCCCCGGGCCATAGTGTTTTTACGTCCTCCCGAAGTGGGCTTTATTCTCTGAGGAAGTAAAAACATGTGTCCTGCAGAGAATAAAGCCCCTCGGGCTCTGGACATGACAGCT
Source organism: Eleutherodactylus coqui (assembly GCF_035609145.1). Classification (NCBI taxonomy): domain Eukaryota; kingdom Metazoa; phylum Chordata; class Amphibia; order Anura; family Eleutherodactylidae; genus Eleutherodactylus; species Eleutherodactylus coqui. The sequence continues at coordinate 1,006,662 of NW_027102247.1, forward strand.
CCATGCTGTCGGTGTCCGCAGCATGGAGCTGTCATCCCGGGCTGTTCGGACCCCCCCACCCCCGACATTGCGATCGGCGCTATGCAATGGATATGGATGCATTAGACACCTGCAGGTAGTAAAATACCTGCGGATGTCATTTTTCCCTGCAGGCGCGGGTCCCGCGTGCAGGAAAAAATCCGGACATGCTCCATTCAGGCGCGGGTCTCCCGCGGGGACGGCTCACCCTGGTTGAGAAGGCGTTGGGCGGGGCTATGCAAAGGTCTTCCGGCTCCCTCAGTGCATTGTGGGTGTGCCCGGAGTGCTGGCTGAGCGTGTTGCATCTGATACGTCCCCTATCTGGGGATCATATATTAAATGGATTTTTAGAACAGGGAGCTGGAAAAAGTGCTTGCTCTGTCCACTCCGCACATTGACCTGGTATTGCAGTACCTCCAGTACTGGTGCACCCCCTTTCCTACAGCAGTTTCCAAAAGCAGGAAAAAAAACTGATGAGCAAGAGGTGCAGCGCAGCTGCGGCTGCTAACAACCAAGCACTTAGATTTAGGCCTCATGTCCACGTGATACATGGCGGAAGTATCGCATGATACTTGTGCGACGGCTCGTGTTTTTGCGTGATGTCCTGTAGTTTTTATTTGTACCATTTTGGAGTTTATAAGACTTTATCGCTGTTTATTATAACTTTTTTTGGAGATAGGAATCGGTTACGTGCACACTTCCCATAGACTTGTACAGGGACCCTTGGTGCGCAAATGTGCACAAAAATAGAGCATGGTGAGGTTTTGCACGCATGCGAAATGTGTGAGTAAAGAGAATTCTGAAGGCATCCATTGAAACAAATATGTTTGTGTGAAGCGGCCCTTACTGTACTTTTGTTAGCACGAATCAAGCACATTTGCAAGCGCAAAAAAACACGCAACCATGCCGCCATTTATTGAAATGGGCAATTAGTGTAATTAGAATAATACATGTTCTGCCCCTGCAGAAATGCACGAGAAAATAAAGGGGACTGCTTTTTTTTTTAAACAAAATGCGCATGCAAAATACACTTATGTGAAGGAACTCGCTGCAATCAGCGGGTTCTACTGACGTGTATTTAGCATGTATATTTTTCATGCATAATATGCTGCGCAAATACATCTGTGTGAATCTGGCCGAAGAGCCCACGGTGGTATGCGTAAAACGCTGCGTCTCTGCGGTGAGAACACAGTCGTGGACATGAGCCCTAAGGCTGGAGCTCTATGGAGTCTTTCGCCATGACATGGGTCATGTGACCAAAGATCGCTGTGCAGCCCTGTGAACTTGCATTCTCAAATATATCAATGGGGTCGCGCAAGTTCCCACAACCTATAGATTGCTTAAACCTCTACGAGGTTGGATTTTTGCAATATATTGGTCGCAGCTACTTGTGAGTTGTATCGCAACTCCATTGTCTTCAGTAAGGCCGGTTGCACACGACCGCTTCACATTCCGAATGCGGGATACCACTGCGGAATCTGGCCGTTAACCCAGACGGTGACCCTGCGTTCCTGCAGAATCTGCAATGCGGATGACCGCGAGAGTGAAGGAAGTAGCAGTAGTATGTATCTTTCAATGCATGTGATTTGCTGCGGATCCTCCGTGTGGACGACGACTGTGGATTGAACAATAGGAAACCGGTGGTGTGAAGCCGGCCCGAGAGTGTGAGGTCGCAGGGCTATACAGCAATCTTGGTCGCGTAGCACTAGTCTCATTGCATGACTACGACTCCGCCGTTCATGGGAGCTCAGTGCTTGACCATCTCCGTCAGCTCCACAGAAGTGAATGGAGAAGTAGTCACACGTTTAAAGAAATCTCATCCATATAATGCGGAAAAACAATCTACAGTTTAAATTGACCTGTGGGGTGGATTTTAAAGCTGCCCCTTCAGCAGCGCTCTGCACTCACACTATAGCAGGTTAGTGTGAGAGCGCAGAGTGCTGCTGAAGGGGCCACGGAATTGTTCCTTTTAGAACAAAAGTTCCTGGCGGGAACAAATCACAATCATCATCTTCCGCCAAGTCACTAAGATGACTAATCCGATATTTTTGTATCTAAGTGAACTGAATATGGCCGCCACCACAACTTGCCTCCAACTTTCCTAGTCTTCTGCACAACATCATTACATGTCTACACCACTTTGTTTTCAGGAGCCGAGGCAAGTGGGGTGACGACTACCGAGCGAGGCTCTGTTCGTGTCAGTGGTAGGGAGCTCCATGATGGTCATCAGGTTACCAACATGTTCTGTCACCCAGCTTTCCTAGTTCCTGAATGGCCAGCTTCACAGAGCGCCACTTTTTACAACCCATACCCGTCGCTGAGGTCAAGAAATACCCCAAAAAGCATTAGAGGAGGGGGGAAACCTGGTTTTCTTGCCCCATGTGCCCATCCCAACCAGCCTCTGTAATTACCCCCGCCGTCGGACATAAAACGCAGTTTACGTTATTTTAGGGAATGCTAAAATGCTCCTCTCTTCAGTAGCTCCACTCTAGCCACTTCACTGATCTGCTGGATAGAATGTATTGGCTAGTGGTAGGATCTCCCAGCAGCCACTACACTCCAGACGCACCATCCAATCAGTGAGCGGGGAGCAGGGCTAGTGAGCGGCAGCTCTGGGGAGGACGCAGCAGTTCTGAACTCCATGTCTTCTGGGGTGGGTGCGGTGGCCGGGCTTCAGTTCCTGCAGGCAGAGCTGCACATCCAGCAGGTGAGGCCATCATATCTCTAGTGGGCATTAGTGTTTACAGCTGCTTTAACCAGGGCATTGTGGGTAATGGGCGGGGCCATAGTCTCCGCTGGGGCATTGTGGGTAATTGGGGGGGGGGGGCTCTCTAGTCTTCGCTGGGACTGGTGGGGTCATAAATGGAGAGGTTTATGTGCACAACAGAAGCAGCTGCACAGCGCAGGCCAAGTCTTCATGCATGGCTGTCGTCGCACAGGAGGCTGGAGGGGCGGGTGTATAACAGCACCTAGCGGAGACGGCGCGGCCCCAACTGCACCGCTCTGCGCCATTTGCGTGCGGCGCGGGGACTTCTTACAGATGCAACACCATTGTACCCGTGGGATTGGTTTACTGGGCTAACAGCTGGCCACGGGTTCCCGTAAAAGGGAAGTCCGCGCCAATATCTGCAGTGGCCGAAGGTTCGTGGCCACTGACTGGTGCCCGCTCATTACCTCGTGTGAACATGGCAGCGATGAGCGGACTAACGAGGAAATGCTCATTTGTTGGCTGATGGCGTCCTTTACATGGGCTAAACATGAACGGCTCCTTGTCGTCTCTCCGTGTAAACCACAACCATAGCTGCGGATTTGGACAGCTCC